>NC_089734.1:19387135-19997135 GCF_035083965.1 Branchiostoma lanceolatum | reverse complement strand
TAACCCTAACCATTCTTCAAACGGGCCAAACTTGGGCTCATTCAAAAGGTCTTTTGGCCAGGAGTTTGAAACTGAAAACGGATTTCAAATATCGTGCTTTGTTATCGGGTTATGAGACTTTAAAAGTTAAACCTAACCCTTAAACCTAACCCTAACCCTAACCATTCTTCAAACTCTTAAAAACTAACTCCTAACTCCTAACTCTTACTCTACGGATGTAATTCGGTCTTGTATCAATCCGCAACTCAACTCAAACTTAAATCGTCCATTTTCCAGGACCCCTAACCCTAACCCTAACTTTCTAACTTTTACTTTTTAACTCTTAAATCTTAACTCCTAATAACTCCTAACTCTTACTCTACGGATGTGATTCGGTCTTGTATCAATCCGCAACTCAACTCAAACTTAAATCGTCCATTTTCCAGGACCCCTAAGCCTAACCCTAACTTTCTAACTTCTACTATCTAACTCTTAAATCCTAACTCCTAACTCCTTACTCTTACTCTACGGATGTGATTCGGTCTTGTATCAATCCGCAACTCAACTCAAACCTACATCGTCCATTTTCCAGTACCCCTAACCCTAACCCTAACCCTAACCCCTAACCCCTAACCCCTGACCCTAACCCTAACCCCTAACCCTAACTTTCTAACTTTTACTTTTTAACTCTTAAATCCTAACTCCTAACTCCTAACTCTTACTCTACGGATGTGATTCGGTCTTGTATCAATCCGCAACTCAACTCAAACTTAAATCGTCCATTTTCCAGGACCCCTTACCCTAACCCTAACCTTCTAACTTTGACTTTTTAACTATTAAAAACTAACTCCTAACTCCTAACTCTTACTCTACGGATGTGATTCGGTCTTGTATCAATCCGCAACTCAACTCAATCTTAAATCGTCCATTTTCTAGTACCCCTAACCCTAACCCTAACCCTAACCCTAACCCTAACCCTAACCCTAACCCTAACCCTAACCCTAACCCTAACCCTAACCCTAACCCTAACCCTTAACCCTAACCCTAGGTCTTAATCCTAACCCTAACCCTAACCCTAACCATTCTTCAAACGGGCCAAACTTGGGCTCATTCAAAAGGTCTTTTGGCCAGGAGTTTGAAACTGAAAACGGATTTGAAATATCGTGCTTTGTTCTCGAGTTATGAGACTTTAAAAGTTAACCCTAACCCTAACCCTAGGTCTTAATCCTAACCCTAACCCTAACCCTAACCATTCTTCAAACGGGCCAAACTTGGGCTCATTCAAAAGGTCTTTTGGCCAGGAGTTTGAAACTGAAAACGGATTTCAAATATCGTGCTTTGTTATCGAGTTATGAGACTTTAAAAGTTAACCCTAACCCTAACCCTAGGTCTTAATCCTAACCCTAACCCTAACCATAACCATTCTTCAAACGGGCCAAACTTGGGCTCATTCAAAAGGTCTTTTGGCCAGGAGTTTGAAACTGAAAACGGATTTAAAATATCGTGCTTTGTTATCGAGTTATGAGACTTTAAAAGTTAACCCTAACCCTAACCCTAACCATTCTTCAAACGGGCCAAACTTGGGCTCATTCAAAAGGTCTTTTGGCCAGGAGTTTGAAACTGAAAACGGATTTCAAATATCGTGCTTTGTTATCGAGTTATGAGACTTTAAAAGTTAACCCTAACCCTAACCCTAGGTGTTAATCCTAACCCTAACCCTAACCCTAACCATTCTTCAAACGGGCCAAACTTGGGCTCATTCAAAAGGTCTTTTGGCCAGGAGTTTGAAACTGAAAACGGATTTCAAATATCGTGCTTTGTTCTCGAGTTATGAGACTTTAAAAGTTAACCCTAACCCTAACCCTAGGTCTTAATCCTAACCCTAACCCTAACCCTAACCATTCTTCAAACTGGCCAAACTTGGGCTCATTCAAAAGGTGTTTTGGCCAGGAGTTTGAAACTGAAAACGGATTTCAAATATCGTGCTTTGTTATCGAGTTATGAGACTTTAAAAGTTAACCCTAACCCTAACCCTAGGTCTTAATCCTAACCCTAACCCTAACCATAACCATTCTTAAACGGGCCAATCTTGGGCTCATTCAAAAGGTCTTTTGGCCAGGAGTTTGAAACTGAAAACGGATTTCAAATATCGTGCTTTGTTATCGAGTTATTAGACTTTAAAAGTTAACCCTAACCCTAACCCTAGGTCTTAATCCTAACCCTAACCCTAACCCTAACCATTCTTCAAACGGGCCAAACTTGGGCTCATTCAAAAGGTGTTTTGGCCAGGAGTTTGAAACTGAAAACGGATTTCAAATATCGTGCTTTGCTGTCGAGTTATGAGACTTTAAAAGTTAACCCTAACCCTAACCCTAGGTCTTAATCCTAACCCTAACCCTAACCCTAACCATTCTTCAAACGGGTCAAACTTGAGCTCATTAAAAAGGTCTTTTGACCAGGAGTTTGAAACTGAAAACGGATTTCAAATATTGTGCTTTGTTATCGAGTTATGAGACTTTAAAAGTTAACCCTAACCCTAACCATTCTTTAAACGGGCCAAACTTGGGCTCATTCAAAAGGTGTTTTGGCCAGGAGTTTGAAACTGAAAACGGATTTCAAATATCGTGCTTTGTTATCGAGTTATGAGACTTTAAAAGTTAACCCTAACCCTAACCCTAGGTGTTAACCCTAATCCTAACCCTACCCTAACCCTATCATTTTATGATGTTAAAGAACCCCAAGAACCTTCACCAAGAGAAGAAGCTGGAAGAACATCCACCGCCAGAAGAGCACAAGCAGACTGCCCAACCATCACAGTCCAAGAATGCTACAGCGAGAGAAGAGAGTCTGAAGACGTCGCCACTGTTGCTCCTTGCCTGCAGCACTGAACGCCAGAGCCTCCTACGACGCCAACGCCAGAGACAGCCTTTGCAAAGGCAGAGACACACTAGAAGCTACATGGACTCTTGTCTTTGTTTACATGAATTGACCTTTGTTACAATTGTAATTGTTCTTGACCAATCGATGACGTCACATTGATAGAGGTCAAGTTTGGTTATGTAGTCAGTGCATTTAGAACTAGAAGAACAGAGTGCACTAGCAAGATGTTTGCTGTACTGAGGTTACGCCACCTAGGGCATTTTGCACCTGGCCTATAAAAGCCAGAACACACTGTACTGTGCCCATTCGAGCCTTCATCCTTGAGAAAGCCACACACAAGGCGAAACATGTCGAGTGTGAGCTCGAATAAAGTCTTATACGTGAACTATACGCGGCTCTAGCCTTTTCTGAAGATGTGGCATGAGTGTGTACGGTTGGCTTGAGGTTGTGCTTACAAGGGCTGATGTTTATTTGAAACGGTTGTGGTCAGATGTGACAAAATTTATTTGCGGCAAGAAATAAATATTGATATGGTGTTTACCGCGTCTCTAAGTGTGACGTAAGCAGGATCCACATTGGCAATACTTGGTAACGCACACTGTATAAAGCAATGAGAAGGTTGAGGCGAGAAAGAGGACGGGTCCACTTTAGCAGGGTCCCAAACAATAATAAAGTAATGTTCCTTCATTACTTGATCTTTTTCGTCTTCTGCATAATGTTAATTGATGTGTATTAAAAACTGATTTTTTCGAAAATAATTTCATCAGGTAACATAGGATATAGGAGATTATTTGTCCACAACCAGGTAATCTCACCTGCTAACACCTTCTTCAGAGCTTTTGACTTGAGTACTGCTTCTCGCCGCTATAAGTTGCCGATGTAGGTGGCGCTTTTGCGGCGAGAACACAATCCCAAATGCGGCTAAGCTTGTATCCCCCCTCATCCCGGTTCATCACTGGTGTTGACTTCCCTATCCAGACTGCTTCTTTTATCCATCGAATACGTCTGTTGTCCTCTCTGTCTATTACCTTGGCCCCCTCCCAGTCTGTGACACGGTTTTGTTTGGCAACGTGGTCTGTGATCGCAAACTTCGGCCAGTGATGAACCGGGATGAGGGGGGATACAAGCTTAGCCGCATTTGGGATTGTGTTCTCGCCGCAAAAGCGCCACCTACATCGGCTACTTATAGCGGTGAGAAGCAGTACTCAAGTCAAAAGCTCTGAAGCAGAAACGTCAGCAGATGAGATTACCTGGTTGTGGACAAATAATCTCCTATTACTGATTTTTTTGCTTTAAATTATACAAGTTGAAATATAAAGAAAACATAATAGCTATGATATTGCTCCACAGTGGGAAAGGGCCCAAGGGCCACTTTGTTTTGTTTTCGTTTATTCCGTTGGTATAGGGGACGAGCGAATAAAAAGCGTAGCGTTTCCGTCAGGTATTCCATAATTTTGATCATCAGCGGTCTTCTTGAAGCTTTCAACGTGGAATTCAAAGTGAGTGATTTTGCTCGTTTCTTGTTTTAACATTTATATCAAAATGGTTTCCAAGATTTCGATCTTTTAGCCACCTAAGTAGACTGTGCGAGAAAAAAAATATTCATACATGCCGGCAGTATGTAGACTAAGGGATTGCTCTTTCAGTTTATAAACAGGAGAGCTAAATTTTCAACATATTTGAATCGATGAAACAAATGTAGTACTGTAAAAAAGAAACAGGTAAAACAGGCGAAACAAAATGTTACTTTTTTATTGTCTCATTACAAATAGAAACATCTTATCTTTTTACAAACGTGTGACGTGTTTATTGACCATGAATTTTATCAAACATTTTCACTACATATATATTTATCCCCCAACAACAACAATAATCATGTGTTTAAATTATCACTAAACGGACAGGAAATGGCTACACCTTGACGATGAAAAGAGTTCCCCGAAAGCACGTCCCACACGACTGAATCGTATTTATTATTGTGGGTGTAAGTAGGGTTAGGCTTACAAGAGAAATAAGCTTTATCTTCTGTCGTGACTGTGCGAGTCGTACTAATCCCTAATGTTTTTGAAGTCTTTGAAAATTAAAACAAACTGCGGTCTCACAGAAGCGGTCTGAACTAACTGTGGGGTTAGACAAGGCTGCAGAAATCTACTACGAACTAACAGATTATTAAACATTTTAAAACGAAGAAGAATATCTGAAGATTGCAAATGTATGTTACAGATCCACCGTTACAAAATTAGTTGTCGCAAATTGCGAATCTAATCAGGAAGACATAAATGAACTCTTCTAGAGCAAAGAATCTTCCAATATCGTAGTTAAGGGAAAGCAGAAGACATAGTGCATTTTACTGCAGACTGTTCTTTGCATGATAGCGATAGAGCTATTTTGCGGTGATTTGTTAACCCTCAAACACCCGAGTGGGGTCATTTTTGACCCCAGGCGTGGATTTTGACGTGCTATTTGAACATGTTTGATCTGAAAAAAATTATTTCCGTGACTTTGTCAGTAGACATCTTATTTAACCTCTCATAATTTTCTAGGGAGATGGGCACAATACTGTTGACGTTATATAGGAAAGTCTGTGTTGAGTCCGCTGGGGTCATTTTTGCTCACCCTTTCTACTCACCCTGCCCTCTGTAACTCCTGAACTACTTATTGTATGACCACTAAATTTTTTTAGAGGATGATGCACATGTGAATTAGTATTACTATAACAAATTTCAGGTCATAATGACGTAATATGACGTCATTATGACGCAGTTTTATGGGCTTCTATCCGCCATCTTGGATTTTGACGGATGACGTCATCAAATCAGCATAAAATATCAATGTTGAATCATAAAAGTTACATTGGATTACATAAGATGATAACACTGTGAGAAAAAACATTTGGCGTACCAACAAAGCCTCGAAGCGTCATTGTTTGAACTGAAATTAGCAAATATGCCTGTCAAAAACCCGTTGCCATGGCAACACGAAAAACGATGAACTTACTTTATCAATTTGAAATTTTTATTAAGGACATTTTATGAAAAGTCACCAAGTTTGTTGGCTCTCGCGTAAGCCGTTCATTAGTGATGCAAAATGAAATTTGGCGTGGGCCTCAAAATCCCCTCCCGGTCTGAATAGGAAAAGTTCAAGAAGTGGTCCTTCTGATCTATTTGCATGATTTATGATAATGAATGGGAATTTTTCATATCTAAAGATGCCAAAACATTCCTCTTACATTGATGAAGGAATGTATGAATAACAATCAGCGAAAAAAGTGAAAAGAGAGATTTTACTTAATAAAACATTTTGGGGTCATTTTTGACCCCGCTCAGTCATTTAGTCGCAAAAATAGGTTCGGGTGTTTGAGGGTTAAGTAAATTCCCCCACTTTAGATACTTGAACTGTAACAAAAGGATTTATGTTTCTTACAGCCTTCGATAAACCAACGGAAGCGCTGTCAATCACTGTGACTGACGGGGCAGTGATGTAAATATTCACGCCCGCGTTTCCATATAAGGCAGCGTGTTTTTGTTTACCGCAGTACCACCCCAACCCCGTCATCTTTGTTTTTTGGGGGCTGAGATAAGGAGGAACAGCGTTATTCTGGCTCTGTAAAATAATTGAATAACTTAGACTTAGAATTGACGTGGCACAAAAAGACAGTGTCTATAACAGGTGCTAAAAACAATGTGTAAGACTAAATATATTCTACCAAGGGAAATCAGATCTAGACTAGGATCGGGCCGCTTGCCGGTTACTTCGACGTCCCGAGGCAGTCAGCTCGCCCGATCTAAATCAATGCTACGGGGAGTTGTAACCACGGCCACTGTCCAGGCACAGTTCGTGACAGTTCCCGAGTGTCACAAACTGTGCTTTTGCCCCAGGCATGGTTTGTGAACTACTCACTACATCTGAAATACTTGGGCACTGATGATTAGACTTGATATGTGGACATGGAGTGAGACACTGAGAAGTGTGCCGTACTTGCAATTGAGACACACATAACTAATGAGAACAAATTGTGGTCACATAACAGATAAAACAATTGACATCAATTGTCTATGAGCAGCTAACGAAACTGGACATGTATCGGGCTTTTCCAAATAGTCATTTCTACAGAGTCTGATTGTTCAGCGATGTTGCTTGGTACAGGAATGATTTTCTCAGACGTTCAGTTCTACATGCAGGCAGTGTGAGGTGGTTGCAGTTTCTCAGAGTTCTGCCAGTCCGTTGTTGTCTGTCGCCGGTGACCATGTGATGCAGTGGATGGTCACTGGAACGCATCTGGTTGAGGGGTGCTACTGCTGCGTCTTCTCGCCTGGACTGGAGAGTGGGTAGGAGGTTTGCCGTTGTGGAACTTCCTGCCTTGTTTATGATCTTCACGGCCCTTCTTTGTACGGCCTCGAGGGCATTTGACTGTGAGTTCGTGCAACCGACATACACAACAATTCATATTCTACAACAGGTCTGATAAGGGTCGTGTATACTGTAGTAAGATCGTCAGGGGACATGCCACCTTTGGCGAGCAAACGGAGAAAGTGAAGTCGTTGAGATCCCTTCTTAGTCACATGAGCAACTTGACTGTCCCACTTGAGGTTCGAGCTGATCTTGAAGCCCAGGTAGGTGGCACATGTGACGACTGCTACCTCTTTCCCTCCAAGAATGAGCGGGGGGAGGTCTGGAGTTACTCTGGAGAAACATATCCTAAGTTCGTACGATTTATCTCCGTTCATGGTCATGTTGTTTTGTGTTGCCCATGAGTCCAGGTGAGTGGCCTCTTCCTGCATGGTGTTGTCTTGTTCAGCAGTGACACAGGGAATGCATCTTGATAATCCTATGTCGTCAGCGTACCCAATATTACTAGTAGTTGGGTGCTTAACAGTCCGAGTAGACATATATACCAGGAATAGGTAGGGAGATAGGACTCCCCCCTGCGGAACTCCGGATGTGACATCCTGCCACTTGCTGAACTGTCCGTTGACAGCAACACGCTGTTTCCTACCCGACAGGTAACTGTTGATCCACTTAAGTATTGTTGTTGGGATGCCGCGGGTGGACAGCTGTTGTAGGAGAATCCCGTGGTCTACTTTGTCAAATGCCTTTGACATGTCGGCGAGTAACACACGCACAACTGATGGCTGTTTGATGTCAAACTTGTCAACCAGAACTGGTAAGCCTTCACCAGTGCAGCAGTTGTGGATGATTTTGGCATATAAGCAAACTGGTCTTTTATCCAGGGTTTGATTAAGGGGAAAAATCTGTTCAACACGAACCTCTCCTGTACCTTTCCCAGTGTGGAGATCAGGGAGATTGGTCTCCAGTCTTTCTTTGACGTCGGGTGAGCTGTTTTAGGTACAGGGCAGATATTAGCTGTTTTCCACAGTGATCGCATGATGCCCATGTTGTAGGATGTGTTCATCAGATGACAGATGACTGGGCTTAAATCCTCACAGAAAAGGCTCAGTACCCAGTTTGGTATATTGTCGGGTCCACGGCCTTGTCTTGGATTCAGGGTTTTAAGTGCTGCTTTAACCTGGCCAATACTGCAGAGATCGCAGGAGGCATCAGTTGGTTGAAGTGGGAACATGGCAAAAGAGCTACTGTGTGACATTGCTTCTGCAAAGAAGTTACTTAGTTGGTCAGCTACTTGGTCGTCTGGCACACTGGTGAGGGAGATATTCCGTTTTGATTTCTGTGTGCGGCCCAGTTCGTTATTCACAAAGTTCCGCCAGTCCCGGGGATTTTGCTTTTTCAGCGATCCAATGCATCTGCTATAGTGATGCCGCTTTTGTTTTGCTATTGGGTGAAAGGGCGATCAAAAATTACGTGTTAGGTTTTCATGTGCTGCCGGCGGGTCCACTTTGCTCAAGGACAATTTGCCTCTGAAATTGCGTAAAAATTGCGTTTCAGAGGGTTTGAATTTCTAAAATTTCACGGGGAAGCATCCCCGGACCCCCCTTTTAATAGCGTCGTCAACGCTTTTTCAGCGATCCAATGCATCTGCTATAGTGATGCCGCTTTTGTTTTGCTATTGGGTGAAAGGGCGATCAAAAATTACGTGTTAGGTTTTCATGTGCTGCCGGCGGGTCCACTTTGCTCAAGGACAATTTGCCTCTGAAATTGCGTAAAAATTGCGTTTCAGAGGGTTTGGATTTCTAAAATTTCACGGGGAAGCATCCCCGGACCCCCCTTTTAATAGCGTCGTCAATCGGCGCTCACAGCGATCCACGCGGGACACCGAACTTCAAGTTGTAAGTTTCCCAAGGTAGGATTTAAAAAAAAAACTGAATCAACATCTTTATATTGGGGAATATTAATTGACGTCCGGTCGCTGGGAATCAACTTTCCCAGGTAACGTTCTGAGTCATTTGACAAATTATAGTAGCAACAGATGAGGAGCCTAGAACTCGATGTTGTTTACGTAATGTTAAAATGTCGTCCTGACGGTTAGCATTCTTGATGATCATGATAGAATATTTCTGAAGTTATTCAAATGTGTAAGATAATTATACAGTCTTTGGACGCCGCTCAAGTCCCACAAGTTTGCAAAGCGCTATTAAATGCGGCCGGCGCGCGCCGCTAGAGCGGCGCAAATGACAAATCGGGTACAATTACTTTTGAGATTTCACTTAAATACAGGATCATACAGTGGTATCATTTTTGAACAAAGGATGCATTAGTCTCTAAGCATATTTTTTAACTTGGAACATGGGCTCCGAGCCATTCATTTTTTTGCATTTGGGTGCCTAAGATTGAGTAGCATGGCAAACGAGAGGGAGATCGCTGGTGAGATCCATTGTAAAATACAACGCGAAGGACACTCCCAAACGGCGTGGTGGTTTTCTCGCCGTCTGAATATTTTTTCAAGAGTTGATAGGAGGGGGGAGGGCCTAGGAGAATTTTTTTTGGCTTAGGGGGAGGGCCTAGGAAAAAAACTTTGACCTGCGGGGAGGGCCTAGGAAAATTTTATTAACCCGACCCTCTGACGACCGCCCCCCCCCCTGCTAAATAACGTACAGTCCCTTACAGCAGTTCTTCTCTGATCGGTCATCCTTCGACATCTCTTCAACTTTCACCTCCTTGCTTCACCCTCCCGGAACCCGGCCGTTTCAACCATGAGTCCTGTCTTTGACTGCCTCTGCTGTACGAATCAGACTACCTTGATGAGGAAGGTTGCTGTCACGAAAATCGGCTAGTTCCTGCTGTATCTACGACCCACCATCCCACATTCCAGTCAAGAACTTCAGGAGGTCGTTGTTATTGACGATGTACCTTTCTTTTACAGCTAAGTACTGTACCTCCTCTGTTTTGACCACCCTTAGGAGAATTATTCAGTTTTAACCCGGTCCTTTCCTTCCTGTGACATATTTTGGCAAGGTTCTTCTTGTTGTTGTTATATTATCCGATACACCCAGCACCATGCTGGGCTCCCTTCCGCCTGGTGCTGTGCTGTTCACCATCTGGGCCAACCTTACAAGCAGATCAAAGGTTGTCTGTGTTGGACAGGTTGGGCAGGAGCATCTCTTGAACTGCCACCCTTGAACTACAGACTGTTATTAGATTCTCAGAAGCTTACATACTGTATATTATTTCCTCGCATGTACTTCGTCCTACCTTGAAGCTACTTTCGGTACTGTTGTATTGCCATGGCCAGTGGTTCTTTGTACTTGGTCTGTAGAAAATACCTGGGTTAATTCACCGGTACCTATTGTATTGTCATTATCAGAGCATTCGATATAATTTTGTAGGTTGACTCTTTCCTTGGAAATATTTCGTTTGCAAGCAAGACTCATTTTTGATAGTCTCCAAGACATTTCGATGACAGCTTCATAATATGGAAACAAAATAACATTTTCGTTACGAAGGACAACACTGACAACAGATTGAAAATGCGGCAAACACAATAGTTAAGAGGCGCGGTAATTCTGCTATCCAGAAAAGCTGAAACTTGCGTCATCAGTGTTGACTACTGTAATAATACATCCATATCAGTGCGGGTAGACAGTGATTAGAATAAGACTCCATTTAACATCGATGCTGAACAATCGGAAAATACCTAACCTAAAGCACTAAGTATTAGGGACCATACGGCACGTTAAGAAAAATGGCCTAGGGGGAGGGCCATGGAAAAAAATGGGGTTGGGAGACCGCAATGGATTTTTTTCTCATTTCAAGTTTACAGTGCTGGTACAGTAAAGTCTTCCAGCAAAGTAGCCCCTCAAAATGCACGTAATAGCATTTCTGACAGAAAAGATCTCAAAATTTTCCCGGGGAGCATGCCCCGGACCCACTTAGAATTGTCGTGCCTCTGGCGACAAATATGTTTTGATGGCGTCGTCCCCCGAATATCAAGCTGAAACCATTGTGTATTTTTCAATCATAGAGATGCCATAAAACGCAGCTGTCTTTATGCGAAGATTTCCCCTCAGGAATGTAGGAAATAACGTTTCAGAGAGTAAGGATTTCAAAATTTTCTCGGGGAGCATGCCCTCGAACCCATCTCAGATTGCTACACCTCCGGTGAAAAATATGTCAGGAGGGCGAAAAATATATATAGCTGAAACCCTTGTGTATTTTTTCACTATGAGCGCAAAATTTGTCCCTGAAAATGCAGGAAATAGTGTTTGCGCAGGTTGAGATTTCATATTTTTCCGGGGAAGTATTCCCCCGGACCCACCTAGAATCGTTGCACCTGTGCCGAAATACATGTCGTGAGGGCGTCGCGCCCCATGAAACCCTAGCGTATCTTTTTCACTACTAGAAATGTTATCAAACATAGGTTAGTCTACCAACCAAATCTGGCCCTCAAAATTAAGCAAATAGTGTTAGAGGGTCAAGATTTAAGAATTTTTCCCGGGGGCATGCCCCCCGGTCAACATTCGGAAATATAAGAAATTTCCTGCCCCCGCCGCAAATTTTCGTTTCGTGAACGGTCGTTGCCTTTGAGAACGGTCGTTGCCATTTCTCAGAACGGATGTTGCCATTTTGAACGGTCGTTGCCAAATCCGAGCGACCGATCTTGAATTCCGAACGCTCGTGGCGTGTTCGGGAGCTTCTCGTAACTTCTGGGATTTCTGAGAATTCTGGGTAATGACACTTGAAGCGACAGAAGAAGAGCCCCGCGCGCCAGAACTTGTGGAAGAAGCCCAGCCAGGACCTTCTAAACCCATCAAGAAGCCATATTGTTGTTGTTGTCCTTTCACGTTTGTTATTACGCCAGGGGTGGTCACTTGCTGCTGGGTTTCACTTTTAGATGTTTCCCCAAATTATGCACTAGAAAAGTAAATATTTACACAAGAGACAATATGAATCTAGGGTACATATATTGTCGATTATCAATCCTTGATTTGACCTTGAAATGTAGCGTGTATGCATGGCAATCAAAGCTGTTCTGGCCCCTTGTGTCAAAATAAGTTTTCACCAAGTTTTACTACCTTGTTTACCCTTGGACAGTAGGACAAGGACAGGGATGAGGTGTGACTTTGATTCACCCCTCAATTCACACAGGAACAATTTGCATACCTGGACAGGTCCTCATTTCTTACCCTAATATTCTCCCGGGGTGTTAACAGCCCTTTTTGTTCGATTTACTTTGTAATGGCTAGGAGGTTATTTTAACCTCCTTGGTAATAGATAGCTAATGGGAGCGGCCAAGATACTGGATATAATAGCAGTCCCGCCCGCCCACCAGGGGTTTCTAGTCTCCCCGAGGGCGAAGACCGAGTGGATATATACTAGAAACCCCAAGGTGGCGGGACTGTTGTTATATCCAGTAATCGAGGCCATTATACCGTCAACTATCTAACTTACCCCAGCAATTGCAGGTGCATACTTCCCCGAAGCTTACCTCGTCCATCAGCTCTGCCAAATGTTACTTTATTTGTCTTGAAAGTCCAGAAATCTTTGTTTTTGCTTGACATGCTGACAAACGAGTAACAGCTGTAAGGCTAGCACAGACAATGCAAGTAAAACATATGGGACCATATGGGGAGAGTCCCAAATCATCTGGGCAATTAGAACTCAGAACAGTGGTTGGTCAGAATAGGTCACATGCTTACTATGATCCGGGAAGTTACGAGAAGTTCCCGAACACGCCACGAGTGTTCGGAATTCAAGATCGGTCGCTCGGATTTGGCAACGACCGTTCAAAATGGCAACGCCCGTTCTGAGAAATGGCAACGACCGTTCTCAAAGGCAACGACCGTTCACGAAACGGAAATTTGCGCCGCGGCCTCTGGCATATATATAAATGCGACTTCCTTTCTTTATAGACGTACAACGTTGTGGAAATGCACATTTTTTATATCGTTTCGATAACAGCTATGATTTTACACTTTTCAATGTGTTTTATGCGTTCATATATCAAAGCATGTCGGTCAAAACCCTGACAGCACATTTCTAATATAATACCGACAACCGCCAGTTCTTGTTTTATAGCACGCACCAGCTTTCCCAATTGGACGCCGCCGCCCTGACGTCCATATATCTGACATTGTTGTTTTACAAACGGGGGTAGTTTTCTCTACCATTTTCACATTGATACCTGTAGAGGCAGGGCCATATGGAAATTTTTTGACCGGACTTCCAGCCCTTCCCTTATAGATATCGTACTGTCCCTTATACAGTCTTGCAAGTCTTGGAGATGTATGCGGTATTCCAGTCTTCTACCGAAAGTGGATCATAAGAAATCTTGAACCCTTCTTGTAGGCTAGAGCAGGAATTATTCTGTGGTTAAGAAGGAAATATATCACGGCAGCGAGTTGAGGTAATCCAAGATAACACTGATATGATCGTCTACCACTATTATATATTTCAGATTGGGTGGATGAAAGATACATATGCACACCAACACACACACACATACACACTACACACACACACACACATACACACACTTTGATATATAT
Organism: Branchiostoma lanceolatum; assembly: GCF_035083965.1. Taxonomy (NCBI): domain Eukaryota; kingdom Metazoa; phylum Chordata; class Leptocardii; order Amphioxiformes; family Branchiostomatidae; genus Branchiostoma; species Branchiostoma lanceolatum. Next base: position 19,983,375 of record NC_089734.1, on the reverse strand, counting down.
ATATATATATATATATATATATATATATATATATATATATATATATATATATATATATATATATATATATATTCTTGTATCATCCATTCAAACATAGGGGTGTCACATCTTTATATTTCAACCATATATAGGCCATACTATGGTTGAAATATGTTGTTTTGGTCATTTTCTTCTTTTCCTGTCAACTCTTCATATATGTCGTTAGGTATAACATGGAAGAGTCCATTCTTCACCGGGGTTAATCTTTTTAAATTCAATTTTGGACTGGATTGATTATGCAAGAGTGGATTTCTGAGCAGGTTTTTTCGACTGTTCTAGTTTACATGGAGCTGAAACTGGGGGGGGGGTCAATTTTGAGCTGGAGTGATTATGCAAAAGTCCATAAAATAAATAAAATAATGTGTTAGCAAAAATGTATTTGAACTGGTCTATTTTACATGAGGATGGTGCTGCAAGAGGCAATTCTTGAACGGGGGAGACTTTATAAATTATATTTTGGACCGGGTTACTTATGCAAAAGTTCATTTGTTTAAGTGCATGTGGTTGTGGACTGGTCTATATTGTGTGGAGGTGCCACAGAAAGAGTCCATTCCTGTATGTTTCTGTATCTCTATATCCGGTATAACCGCCCTACAGCGTAAAAGACCAGCTTCCCAGGCACGCGGCGCGGTAGCAGACGGTTATATCACACTGAACGGCCTGTCACACCTAACTTTTGCACATCTGACTGCAACCGTTCTTTAAAGCTATTCAGTGATGATGTTCCCACAGTATTTGTTGACAACTACTTCCATCAGTCTACTATGGTTCTCTGGAAATACGAATTTTTGAACACATCAATCCTAGGTTGACAACTCTGGTACTTAAAGGCATGACTATTTCTTGTCCTTTTCTGAGCTGGTATTATATACTTCTAATGCTAGGGTCACATTTCCAATCCGGGGCCCGACCGGGCAGTTTGCCGGAATTAAAAGTACGACATCGAAGACAACAAAAGACATAAACGTAAAACTGGTTATTCATAAGCATGATCTGTGCATAATCCTTGATAAGGATTTTTATTTTACGTTCCCGCAACAAGCCCGGGCGGACCACGGTATGGAAATGTGACCCTAGCATTAGTTGTTACGTCCCCGAGTTTATCTGTCATTTTGTACATCATGTAAAGCCTGGATATTTTTCTTTTGTCTACAAGTGACGTCCACTGCAGATCTGTTTTCATTTTGGTGACATTAGTACCCCCGTCATAGTTGTCTGTGCAGAATCTGGCAGCTTGGTTCTGCACCCTCTCCATGCAGTATCAAAATCAAATCAAAATCCTTGTCTTTCTTTGTGTATGGATTCCATGCTGTTGCGGCATATTCAAGGTTTGTTCTTACTAGAGACGTGTATGAAAGTGATTTTACCTTTGCTGGGCATGCCCACAAATTGCGTTTGATAACTCCCAATGTCTGCTTAGCCTCTAAGTTGTTACTTTGTTAATATGGGTACTCCACTTCAGTCCAGTTGTTAATGTAACGCCTAGGTACAGGTGGCTTTTTGTTGTTGCTAGAGCCTGTCCACAGAACTGGTAGCTGGTTACATTCGGGTTCAATTGTTTGTTATGTACATGATGTAATATTTTTCGGGATTAATCTGCACGAGTCATTTGCTTTGCCATTCCTCGAGGGCGTTCAGATCTGCTTGCAGGAGTTGTGAATCATTCTGTGAAGATAACTCTATATATAACAGGCAGTCATCAGCAAATAGCCTCACATTTGAATCAAGCTGGTCTGGCAAGTCATTTATGTACAAGCGGATGAGTAATGGTCCCAAAACGGTTTCTTGTAGAACGCCTGACGCAACACTCACTGGAGCTGAGGCCTTACTTTCTACCGCTGCCGTGTGTTCCCTATCGGTCAAGAGAGCCGCTAACCAACTTAGTGTTGTGCCTTGAATTCCATAGTACTCCAGTTTTGAAATGAGTCCGCTATGTGGGACTGTAAAATCGAGTATTGCTAGATCCACCTGTTTTTACTGTTCAGTGCGCCAGCTATGTCGTGAACCGTTGATATAAGCTGTGTTTCTGTGGATCGCTTGGCTCTGAATCCATGTTGGTAGTCCGTTAAAATATTGTAACATTCTAAGTGCTTTATGACATGGCTATGAATAATGTGTTCGAGTAGTTTGCAGTATATACAGGTCAGTGAAACAGGTCGGCAGTTGCCCGGGAGCGCTTTGTCTCCCTTTTTAAAAATGGCACATACATTTGCTTCCCTCCAGTCTTTGGGGATTTCTCCTGTGTCAAACGAGTGCTGGGAAATAGTGGTTAACACAGGTGCTATTTCACTGACTGTCAGTGCCTCTGCTTTTCTTCTCGCTATCACTCATAATTGAATTTAAAGTCTTTAGAGGGGCTACCTGAACTTTTAGAGGACCGGTATTCTGGCGATATGACAACTCATTGCTTATTGATACTGACTATGTCAAGTCTATGAAGCTCAAAATTGATGAGACCAAAACGAAATATGCATATGTAAAAGATATCCGACTTCTGTGGGACTTGATTAAGATGGAAATAAGGTCTTATACAATGTATTATTCCAAACAGAAGGCAAAAGAAAGAAAAAGGAGGAATAAACAACAGAAGATGAGTACTTAATGGCTCAAACATATGTAAGGAAAGGAAACTTAGAAAAAATCAAACAATTAAAAGTTACAGGATACATTATCGGAAGCTGGACCCGATGGCATGAAGAGAGAGAAAAAAGCACTAAATATTTTCTAAACTTAGAGAAACGAATCTATGATCAGAAATGCATAAAAGAATTGTTGACAGAGGATAATCTACTCATTACAGATCCGCATGAGATTCTGGAAAAGAAAGAAAATTTCATAAACCATTGTACACTTCAAAACAAACAAACCCAAATGACGCTATATTTGCCTGATTTTTCTTAAATAGTGAAATAACCAAACTGCTACCTTTGCAACGAAAAACGTGCGAAGGTAACATATCTTCATTTGAAACCCATTCTGCATCAAAAAAGATTTCGGAAAAGAAAAATAAGGCACCAGGGACAGACGGTCTGACTTTTAAATTTCTCCTTCACTTTTGGGATAATGCAGCGTGAATGTCTACATCACAGAAACGAGATATTATCAGACTTATACCTAAAAATGGTGATACCGGAAAGCTTGAGAATCAGAGACAAATATCTCTATTGAATTTGACTATAAAATCCTTACCAAATGTTTAACTTCACGGATAGAACCCATTCTACCATACCCGATTCATGAAGATCACCCAGGATATGCAAGGGGCAGATACATTGGTACGAATGTTAGATGTATTTGGGATATAATAGAAGACACGGAAAGGGCACAATTCAAAGGCAGTTATATTTGTTGACTTCCGGAAGGCCTTTGATTCACTCGAATGGAACTACCTTGACAAAACACTAAAGACGTTTCATTTAATTTGCATTTTTTCATTTTGTTTTATCTATATTTTATACTTGGCCTTGAACTACTAGCTAACACGCTTCGCTCTGACACAAGTATAGAAGGAGTTATCACCAATAATCAGCTAACAAAAAAACCTATTGTATGCTGATGACACCACACTTTTCACAAACACTGCTGAATCTGTAAAACGTGCTTTGTCAGTCATAGAAAGATTCGAACTTTGCTCGGGTCTTCAAACTAGTAGGGAAAAAACGGAAGCCATGTGGCTGGGGGTTTACAAGGACAGAAAGGACAACCCTCTAGGTGTCAATTGGCCAAGCAAGCCAATTAATTGATTTTGAAATCTGCTAAATATTTGGAAGGGAGGGATTTAACTTTAGTAAGGAAATTCTTTTTATAAGTCACTGGCTGTATCAAAACTAATATATAATTGCTTAGTGATCATTATCCCAAGGGATTTTGATAATAAAGGATCCAGGTTTATATGGAATAACAAGCCGCCTAAAATGACATTCTTAATGACCCTAATATGAGATAGGGAGCAGGGTGGTCTAAATATGATGAATTTCACTTGCATGGTTAAGGCACTGAACGCCAGCTGAATAAAGAGGATATACACAACAAATGTATTAGAACATCACTTCCACCAATTTGGGGGCACTTTCCTACATGAATCAATTCCACGTCTATCTTCTGCTCCAAGTCGACTGGTGGAAACCAAAATTCAGATCTTTATGTACACAACTGTTTGCCGGTTGTACAAATATATGTGGTTGTACAAAAGAAAAGTAGGTGAATCAGGACTATGCCCACACTGTAACATAGACCAAACAATAATGCACCTGTTGTATCATTGTCAGTATACCAATGGGATTTTGGTAGACTTTTTTGAGTGGTACAAAAGTAACAACCGTGGGAAAGAAAACGACTTAAAGGAAGACCCACATGATTTAGTATATGGTAAATAAGTCAGTTAGACTGTACCGTTGCGTAACTCAGACCAAATTTTACTTGCACAAAATGAACCTGAATGATGCACTTCAACTCTCTTCATTCACAGAATGTAAGGCTATATTCAATCATTGAGACTTGTGATTAATTCTTACAGGCCTATTATTCTGAGGCATATTTTAAGAGAGCCTGCGAAAAGAGAGTAACTGTAGGAAATAGGATAGAGTGTATTTTAACAAAGTCCTCAAGTGGGATGTCTTAATCAAATTCCCACTATGTAAGATTGAAAATATTCTTGTGGACAACTCTTTATGTGAATGGCAGGTACTGACATGTACAACCCCTTTTCAGCATATTTTCTTCATTATTTCCTCTATTTTTGGTGTTTGTGAACTGTGCAAAAACGAAACAAAAACTCCCGGACACCACCTAAACAGTAGATGCTCCTGTTGTAAACAACAACATCCCAGTGCACTGGAATGGTGGTCTAATCACTTAGGCACACTTTACTCTGCCAGCTCTTCTTCTTTGGAAACACCCATATCTTTTTCCAAGAGGGTAGAATACAACTATTAATTTATTCAAGAGAGTCTACTTTGAAGAGTATCAATAAAGTGTGGTTATTTTCCCTTGAAAACTGCAAGAACTCTGGTAAGGATGACTTTTTACAGAAATTGGTGAACTGTAAACAGGCACCCCACTGGGCAGTCAGGCTGATAAGAAGTACAGAAGCCGTTTGTGGCCATGTGTTGGCTTCACATGTGTTGGCTTCACACTGTGTGTTGTTTTGGATGGAGGATAACAGTTTTTAAAAGTTGTTTGTATGGTGCAGTAATGTTGTAACCTCTCTCCCTGAATATCGGTAAACAATTCTACAGAGTTGATCAAACTTGCTATGCGAAGAAACAGTAGGAAAATCTACTTTCTGTATTAAATCTACTTTCTGTATTGACACTAAAACTACATAGTGGGCTTTAAGAGCCAATGTCTGTAAGGATCAAACAATAGTGCTCACGGTCAAAAAATCGATTTGGCTCATATTTTGCACAGAGATAGTACTTGGACCACAACCCCTGCAAATAGCTTTCTTTCCGCTCAACACCCATCGTTGCCATGGCAACAGCCCAAATCAAGTTTTGGGGCCATTTTGACATATTTTTGTACGGCGACAACATGGAAATTGTTTCATCGATATGTGGCAGTCCCTGAAAGTAGGTCATTCTTTGCACTTAAAAAATGGGATTTCTGACTTTCTTTGAGCTGATGAAAATGCCAAAGTGAGATTTTATTTTGGCTCAATTTTTTTTGTCAGATGTGGACCTTATTGTTGTCTATCAAAATGCATATTTTCAAAGCCTGGGTTCTTGTTTCATTGGTACGTGGTAGTCCCTGAAAGTAGGTCATTCTTTGCATTTGTCTCAAAAATATGATTTTCGACTGTTTTTCAGCTGATGAAAATACCAATTTCAAAATAAGATTTTTTTCTGACACAATTATTTTGACCTTAGTGTTGTCTATCCAATGAATGGTTCCATCGATTTTTCAAAGACAAAGCAACTGTTAAAAGATACAAAGGTTTTACTTTATGCAACAAAAATACTACGATCATGATCCAAAAATGTACCGTCGTACTATGGCAGCAATCCAACACGATACAAATTTACATCAAAGCGATTATCAAAATCTTAAGATTCATCAGATATGTGATACACAAACCATGTGAAAGTAGACTGAAAATGTCTTACAATTATATGGTCAGCAAATTGAATGTAAGTAGCTTAGGTTTCTCGAATCAAAGTATTATTAGTAACTTGCGGTAGTAGTTGCTAGGGGAATTACACTTTTGATAAGAGGGTCAATCCCCAGTCATGACAGCCACCATCACCCCTGTATACAACCTCTGGCTCTGGGACAAGTCAGGGATTGGTTCGGTGTTTGTGATCATCAATTGAAGAACTTACTAATTTTCTTTTCCTGAACGCTGGCAGAAGTGGACTTATTCATCTACCTTAGCCAAAAAGTCAGATTTGCGTCGGCGGTCAGTAATTGTTGATTTACATTTATTTCACAGCATTGCAAAGACAGCTGGAAAAAAACCTTTCAGGTATACGCAAACTCAAAATGGCAGTAACGATCGCACTAAAAAATAACAAGACCTTAGCCTTTAACGCCATTCGTTTGATGGACAGCACCGTGGTAAATTAATATCTGATCAAAAGAAAACAAATCGCATACATGTGACCTCAAAGACAGCCGAAAATTCCAAAGGCAAATATTGACCTACTTTCAGATACAGCCACACGGTAATAAAACAAGAACCCAGGCTTTCAAACCTTTAATTTCATAGACAACAATAAGGTCAACATCTGATAAACAATTGAGTCAGAAGAAAAAACTTACTTTAGTATTTTCAACAGCTGAAAGCCAAATATCCCAATTCCGAAACAAGTGTTAAGGACGACCTAGTTTCAGGGACTGCCACGTACCAATGAAACAAGAACCCAGGCTTTGAAAATATTCAATTGATAGACAACAATAAGGTTAACATCTGACAAAAAATTGAGACAAAAGAAAATTTCGGCATTTTCATCATCTCAAAGAAAGTCAGAAATTCCATTTTTGAGACAAGTGCAACGGATGACCTACTTTCAGGGACTACCACACATCGATGAAACAAGAACCCAGGCTTTGAAACCTTTCATTTGATAGACAACAATAGGTTAACATCTGATGAAAAATTGAGCCGGGATAAAATCTCACTTTGGTATTTTCATCAGCTGAAAGACAGCCACAAATCCAAATTTGAGGACAAGTGTAAAAAAATAACCTACTTTCAGGGACAAGTTCACGACAAGAAAAATAACGTCTAAACCTTTGCTAGCATGTATTTCATAGACAACAATAAGGTCTACCTTTGACAGGAAAATGAATTACAGAAACATCTTAGCTTGTCAGATATTGTATTTCAAAGTTGGGCACAATCCCATTTGTAATGAAATCACGAAAAGTGACCTACTTCTGGTAGCAACCACAGACTGTTGAAACAAGAACCCAAACTTTGCAAGCATTCAATTATTAGCTATTTGATGTATATATCTGTCCTTTAAATTTCAGGCGAAAATATTTTACAGTTTGAGCCTTCGTCTCAAAATTAGGCAAAAATTACAAATTTTGTAGCCTTAAAACATCATATTGTTTTGAGGACGCCCAAGTGCTTAAATCTATCTGTACATCAACTTCACACCATTTTTCTAAAAGTTTAGGCATTGGTCTAAAAAGATCCTATTGATTTTTTTTGCGCTACATTAAAGCATTAGGCAGTGAGCGTGCTCTAAACTTTGCCAATTTCCATGTTGTCGCCACACAAAAATCGATCAAAATGGCCCCAAAACTTGATTTGGCTGTTCCCATGGCAACGATGGGTGTTGAGCGGAAAAAAGCTATTTTCAGGGGTTGTGGGCCAAGTACTATTTCTGTGGAAATATATGAGCCAAATCGATTTTTTGACCGTGAGCACTATTGTTTGATCCTTACAGACATTGGCTCTTAATTGTTTTGCACGACTTGTACTGTAAAGTTCATTGAGAGTTGGCTTCGACAGCCTTTTATTTATCAACTACCATATTTGTATATCACTTGTTGCATGTGTCATATCGTATGTACCTTTGTATGGTTTGTCAATAAAGATTTTTTTTGTAAAAGTAGGTACCAATGATTAGCGGTTTCTCTTGCAAGTTAAGTTTGTGGCCAAAGGTTTGTGTCTAGATTTGTGGGTGACAATACGATCATCCCTGTTAACCTGAAATACGCCACCTCCAGGGCCAGTTTGTCTGTCTTTGCGATATTTCACTTCTTGCTGTGTCTTGATTAAGCCATAACTCTGTACCTACTATCATATCTGGTCTGTAGGTGTCAATTACAGTCGCCAGTTCAGCTTTTTTTTTGTTTCAAACGCTCTGACAGTTTACCAGCAAGAGTTTACCCTTGGTCTTTTTGAGACCATGACCCCTCATGTTAGGGTTACCCTGCTTAGATCTAAGTGGAGTGGATGCCATAGTGGTGTCGTCTATCAAGCTTGCTCCAGAGCTCAGTGTATCAAATGAATTTACTGAATGAAAAGCATAATCAGTAATGCCAATCATAGCTGACGCAAAGTTATGCGAGTATGATTTGTGGATTTCTGATATTGTGTACACCTGAGAACATAGCTCAGTGCAGTCTTTATTATACCATCTATTGCAGTCGTCGCAACAAATGGCAGCATGAACATTCTGTACAGCTTTATTGCAGCTCCCACAGGGAAGTAGAGGGAGTATGTAGGGACGTATTGTTGTTAAAAACTCAATTTTGTACTGGTGTGATCCGTGTTTTGAGTGGAAGTATTGTAGAATGATCCATTATGTATGGAGTTGCATGTGGAAGAGTCTGTTCTTGCATAGGGGGTCAAATTGGGAAATTTCCATTTCGGACTCGGATGACTTTGAAATAGATCACTTTTGGGCAGAAGCATTTTCTTGATATTTCAATTTGGCCAAGTGTTATTTTGGGACAGTCCATTTTTTGGAGAGGAGTTTGGGCTAAACATGCTGTATTTTCTCGCAAATGCCGCCTTTCTAGTAAGACATAGATTATGCAAATAAGAGCATTATTTGCATAATTTATGAGAATATGCTACAGTACACTTCTTTGCTTAGATAAAACTTTCATACTTTGAACAACGTATGTCTTTTGTATAGAGAAGATAATCAACAGTTTATACAATTCATGCAAATGAAGACCTTTGTTGCATTATCAATGATAAAAAATTATAATACGTCATTTGGCGAAGGTGTGAGGTCGTGGAACCTTAGTTTACATGTTTACAATATTACTCTATTAGCAAGCATGCACAAAGGGAAGCAGCCTCACAGTTGAACGCTTGGTTCCGATTAATTGCTAACTGGGAGACCCCAGTTTAATCATGGACCGGACACCACGGTTGGGGCTGCACCCGTCTTTCGAATTCGGAAGGGGCATAAAACGGGGTCCCGTGTTCGAAGAGGTACCTTAAGCACATTTAATGGGAAGGGATAGTAGACTTTCCCTGCAAATAGCAACCCTGCTACTGAAACAACAAGGACACGTCCTGCCCTATGTACCTCTAGGCACTATTACCCCTTGAAAATGTCATGGAGGTTATATTTTCAGTAGCGTTTGTTTGTGTGTCTATCTGTTGGTGAACAAGATAACTTGAGAACGGCTGGATGGATTTGTTTCATATTTATCGTGTGATGGTAGGGTGTGACCAAAACTGGAAAAGGTTAGATTTTGGAACTCTTAGCAGCTTCTCTTAGCAGCTTCTATAGGTACTGCAGCGGAACTTCCCGTTATGGAGGATATTGGCATGATTAATTAAAAAATTCTATCTGAGCAGGGTTTTTTTCAATGTATATCTTGTCCCCGACATGACATGGCCTTGACATCTGGGTAGTAGCCTTTGCCTCCCGGTCAAACTGGGGTAGGTTTTGGCCCCCTAACATATAATTTTAGAACTGCAAGGGCGTTTTTGGCAAAATATTCTAAAGAGGATGACCGAAGACAGGAAGGACAGATTTCCATCATTTTAGGCATGCAGGTAGCTTAGGCAAAGATGTTCACAATAAGACACATTATGCAAATAAGGATGTAATATGCATAATCAATTAGGATATTATATAATTCCATTGTTTTCCATGACTGGGCTTCAATAAATATAACGCATTGAAACATAAACAATCAGAACAGCTTTGAATATTTATTGAGGTATGAGGTCACCGAACTCAGTCGTCCTCTGAGAAGGGCACTCCTGCTGTCGCCACGTACCAGGAGCGAGCCCGGGCCGCCGCCGTGCCACGGCCCCAGAACAGGTCAGACACAAACAGGACCTGGGGCGGTTGGAAGAGAAGCATTGAATTATGATATCATATATTCGCACCTTTTCTAGCTAGAACGATGAATGATTCTGAGTACTTGTGGCTCTATTTGGATCAAACACTTGTAAAGCAAGACCCCATACTAGCCCAAGGACTAAGACCACAAGACCTATACCAAAATTAGATAAATCATCTTACTGATTTATCTTCTTACCAAATACAAAGACTCTGCTCTCACCATTATTGAAGCAAAGCTTACTCCCAGGGCAAGCCCCCTGTTCACTTCGTAGATGTCGTGATGGTAGATTGCCACCCGGCTGTAGGAATGCCAGACAGCGAAGGCAACAAACGCTGCCTGAACCGTCGGCTTGACGAGCCAGGGCCCCCGCCACTTCCACCGGGCCTGGATGTATAACTACTTAAAAAAAGGAAAACAAGATCTTAGAGATTTTGATATCACAATGCTAAGCAAGCACATATACTTCCAAATCCCCCACCCCCATTTACATTTTGCTAACAACTGTTACGTCTATAAAATATTAATAAAGATTATTCCCTTTTTGGGGTAGATATTGACAGATAAATGACTCACATCGCACTTGTTCCTCAAGAATGGCAGGGTTCACGATGCAAACATCAAAACGGTTTGATTCGTCTTGGTAGGCCAAGCAGGATTATTTGTGAACATGAACGAAGAGAACAATGGGCAAAACAGTATTCTACGCACTTATACATGAGAGGGTGTTTTCTCGAATATTAACATTATAAAGTTTTAATTTGGCATGAAGGACCATATGAGACTGAAGCCAACGTGAGCAACAATCTTTAGAATTTTCGCGCGCGAAGAAGAAACGATAAGATGATTCGCAGCGTCCTAGCCCTGACACAACATTACGTCTACTCCATAATTAACCTAGCGACCAATGGTACTGCAGCGGGACTTCAAAGTGTTTGAGTTCACGTTCTGGATGTGCTATGCTCGTGACTTTTGAGTGGTGGATAGTCCTTGGGGCAGGGAGGAAGTTGTGTAACTGCAGTGGGCATGTTTGTCTAAAGCTTTAAAGGAGGAATCAAGTAGAGTTTGGTGGATTTTCATTGTTTTGGGCTGGCAGGAATCTTTGTTGATTATCAAAATATTGAGACACACTTTATGCAGATCATGGCCTTATTTACATAACAACGAGGAAAAGTTGAAACTTCTTTTTTAATTTGCTATTTCTGCGATGTCGACCTTTATAGGAGGACACCATATGGACATGGTGACTATGGCTAGAATAGGGCTCAAGAGATGGGCAGTGCTTTTCTTGATGAGCTGATAACTCTGACATAGAGAGGAACAACAATGTATGTACCAATTCAAACTCATAAATACCACTAAAATAGCATTTTTTGCCAATATAATGCTTCCATACCTTGATTGCTTTAATGCCTTGATCTGGCCAACTTGTTTTATTTGGGTAAAGATGATCAACTCATGCAATATATGCAACCTTGTTTAATACATCATTTGTAAAAGTTAACATCATTTGCGAAGGTCGTGGAACTTTAGTTGACTCTTATTGCCAAATCTCACAGCCTGTTTCTTCGTAGAGACAGAAAGCCTGATTGGCCCATTGTGACGTATTCTAATGCAAACTGGCGGCTTAACGCAAATTGGGCCGCGCTCACATTAATACTTTACGAACGGACGCTGACTACAGATTGCTGGCTACTGGCGGCTTAGGGATGCTGGAACGGGCGCTGGTTAGAAGCTTTTGGGAAACATCATGGTTAGGGCTGTGTGAAGAGACCTACACTCGACATAGGAATGCACTGGCACAAACGGAGGACTGTTTCTTGCAGTGAGACACCAGTTTTGGACTTCGAGTTGTTGTCATCGAAAGCAAGGAGGTTTGGTACTAGATGTGGGAGTGATTGGTTTATCCTACAAATACGCACACCGGAGCGTATCCGCACTAATATCAATTCCTACTTGCTCTTGATTGATGGAAAGACAACATTTTCAACATATATCATCAGTCCTACCCGCACAGATGAGCATTCATGCCAATTTTCGGGGTAAGCTTCTCCTCAAACACGGGACATCAGGCTCAACCTCTGATTGTCATTATTTGTTTTATTACCTTTCTGTATGTGTGTTGACGAAATTACAATTTTCACATCATTTTGGACAATTTTCCCCAAACTGTTATCATCTTCGCCAAGATGGTTATATTTTCGGGTCTAGGTGCACGTGTGCCTTCGTGTGTGTGAACAACGTAAAACAAGAAGCTGTGGATGGATCTTTGTTATATTCGGTTTGTAAGTTGGTTCGATAAGACGGTCAACAGCTTCTTACAATATCCATATTCAAATATAAGTGCATAACTATGCTTACCGCAAGGTAAATTGCTGTGTAGAAGTGTGTTGCCGTGTGTCCAGATACAAAACCCAACCTGTGGTAACGAAATGATTCAAACTGAATATTTCTTATATCCGTTCAATAGTTACTATAAGTTGGGTGAACAATGAAGTTTGAGTCGTGGTGCGATGTACTACGATATAGATTTAACACTAGTCTGATGATTGGTGCAAAATATAGCTAGAATTGTTCAAATTTTGGTAAAAGCATGAAACTTGGTATGGTGAACCATGAGTATGTACTTAATATATTCAATGGTGGAGCCAATTCGAAAAGCAAGTTTCTTATCAACGGTTGCAAGGAACCAATTTTCCCTAAAACATAGCTACATTTTTCACTTCTGTGCCATGATACTTTACTTCAGATGGCTAAAAGTTGGCAAAGACATGCAACTTATAGCTCTTCATAATATGCTGTGTGAATAGTGGGTCAGAAACAATGCAATTTTCTTAAGGGTGTTTGGGGCAATTTTTGAGTACAAATGTCTATTCTGGGGTAATTTCTGACTATTAGCACATAAGTAACATCAAAACTTGATTAAAAATAAATCTTATGATCCTCTTTTAAATGCACTATATTTAAGTTGTTGATTTAATCATCATTTTAATAAAACAATTTTGCTACTTTTAACAAAAAAAATATTTTTGGGTGTTTTCCTATATCAATCATGTCTTATCTTATCTTATCTAACAATGTTGGAATTGCTACAAACAAACAGTTTAGGATCTTTCACGTGTTACACTATACTTGTTCTTAGAATTCCGTAATCTACTGTACGAAACTTGCTGTTTTTACTAAAAATGTCGTACTCTCTGATTTCAGGACATCAGTAACAATATCAAAACATTCTTCAAAACAAATCTTATGATCCTCTTTTGAATGCACTATATTTAAGTTGTGGACAGTTTTAGAAAAAAATCAAAATTGCTGTTTTTTGGCACTTTTAACCAAAAATGTCTATTTAGGGCACCCTCCTTTAGCATGGTTTAATTATTAGGTTTTAGAGACCATCTAAGCCATGTTTCTGGAACACATGCGCCCAGCTTACAATCATCGGAAGCCTCAAAACACACAAACTTTTTAATTCTGAGGAAGATTGCAGGAGGCCAGTCGAAACTGAATTCGCTAGTCATTGTTTTTTGGCAAAGTTTTAACTCTGTACTATAAGATTTAGATTTTGATATTCGTGATATGTAATGTTCCTGTTCTCTATGACACTTACTTCGAATCTTCCATGGTGTATTTGTCTCCGGTACAGACGTTGGGAAACAAAAGACCCTTGTTGGCGGTGCAGGTAAAGTTGAGGCCGCACACCTGTAGAAAGTAGGGCCTGAGTTCCCCAACCGTGTACTTTGCTATGTACACAATGGATACCTCCGCGCTTAAACCTGAGGAGTGTACGAAACATAAAGGAGTCAAGTAGAGTTTCACATGTGCGCATTGCCATCTCTTACATGACCTCCCTTTAACTAAGACCATGTTGATTTTATTATATGGATGACATCCTCTGGGGACCCCAAAACTGATGCGAGCGTGCGAATAGAAAAAAAAATTGCCTTCATTATGACATACCTATCCTACCTAATAGATTCTTCATTTATGTTCTTTCATATATTCTTCTTGCCTTTAGTATTACAAGCGGCTTTGGAAGAATTTTTTTTTGGAAACGGGCGAAAATTGATGCTTCTGCGGATGTTATCCGTATAATAAAATCAAAATTACGTAATTGTAAGTTGATTGGACATATTCATGGGTATAGAATTATGCAATTCATGAAAAAAAAAGTCTGAATCGAATAGACTAACAATAAACGTCTCTTTTTTATGGGGAAAACTTTAACTTTTTTCCCATAACGGATGAAAAATAAACACATTTGCGACCTCCTTTGGCTTAATATGAACTTACAGTGATGTTATTGTTATTTCCTGATTACCTGTTTTATTTATCACTCAACAACCCGCTAAATTGGGGTCGTTTTACAGAGATTGCTTACCGAAGAGGAAGATGACGTTGTTTTTGAAGAGTCGAACGAATAAATTGGTGAGAATGTCCCTGTACTCCTGCTGATCTGCATTCCCTCTGTCGTTGAGTGAGCCTTTCTCTCGATAATATAGCGTCAGCTCTCCTAACATAAACTAGACAAGAAGCAAACAAACGTTCTATGCAATAGTACTTGTACTTGCAAACATGCATCAGTTAGAAGTTGAAAAACGAATATTTTGACATACCTCGAGGTTGGTAAAATGAATACCATATAGATATACACCTATCTAAGTCTTAAGTTAAAATCAATTTTGCGTTTCGGTTAAAAGACTGAGCAATTCAAACTTTCGAGATTTCAGAGATCGGACAAATTAATTTGAGTCTATCAATTAGCATGTGTGTGTTATGTATATTGTATAGTACTTTACAAGTTAGATGGGAAATATATATTACAATCAATGCCTAGGTAAGTATAATTGCTATTATTAGAAGAGCGTTTTGAATTATATGTGCCGAGGGCGAATATGTCAAAAATGTAGCTTCAGGAGTGTGGTCTGTCGATGTTAATGCTGTTGACTGTGGTCGATATTTTGGTGACTGTGGTAGCTATGCACTCCTGTCCATCGGCTGAAATATGGAGCTGTATAGGATTGACGTCTTGTGTAGCAACAGTCATCACCCTCCTCCTGTCCCATGTCTGTCTGTTCTAAAGGCCGTTGCTTGTGGCACAAAATGTTTAGTCTGTTGTTTGCTATTCTGGAAGGTTTCCACGAAACCGAAAACATCGACCGCTTGTGTTGATCTGTCAGCTCACATGTCTTTTAGATGTCCGGTGTAGGAGTATGTTCAGGAACTTGACATAAATTCAAGTATCGTGGTCTTTTGTGTTAGGTTGTTGTGTAACCTTTGGTACAGGCAGCTGTTTTAGGCGTTCCATTTCATTAAGAACATATATTTTGGTTTAAGGTAATTTCCTTCGCCGTAGGCAGATGGGTATATTTCTGGTCGGGATTTGCGGAATGGTGGTGTTGGCAATATAGCTCTGGATGCAATGGACGGATGTCGGTGATTTTTGTAGGTAAGTTACTGTTGGGGAGACGAAGGTCAACTTCGAAGGTGGGTCTCCTGGGGTGTCCCTTTGGTGCTGCAGTAGACCTTTTTTCAGTTTTTTTGTTGGCGGCATAACTCGAGCGAAATTAGGTCGTGAAGAAATTTAGTAGGTTGATGGGGGTTTGGGAAAAGGAGGTCAAGTTCGAAAATGGGTCTTCTTGGTGGTTCCCACTGTACTTCAGTGGGCATTTTCTATAAATTTGAAAGAGGATAACTCAAGCAGGGTTTGGTGGTCCTAAAGATCCATCAACGTTTCCGACACATTTAATGCCTACAAACACACAAAAATGCAAATTCCGCTGCAGTACTGTTGGAAAACGCCAGGTTTACGATGTATGAGCTTGACCTTCCTTTGCACAACCACTACACACCTACCAAAATTCATGAAGATTCGTCAAAGGTTTCTCGAGTTATGCTCTTGACATACATACAGACCCACCCTACAGATGTCGTAACCGAAAAAAATAATCTTCTCGGCGAAGATAACAAACAAACTGACATACACACCAAAAACAACACATACTTTTACGTTGGTACCTAATTTGTGCCGTACAATTTTTCAACAGAATATTAAAGCACAATTTCTGTATCTTTCTATACGCTGCGCCCAAATCTTTGTACTTTCTTGTCCTCTTAAGCAACCTTATAGCTTCTCGTGATTGACAGGGTATTTCTTTTGTAGATGCATGTCCACCCAAAAAGTTATTTTTGCCTCCGCAGGAGCAACAATTGAGCAATTAGTCTCCAAATAATTCGCAAATTGACCAATTAGGGATGTATTCATTCTGCACACACTGAAAAACAAAGCTCTGTCTCTGTGGCTGGGGGGTTATTTCAGCGGGTATCGTATTTTCATAAAAAGATATTCTGCTCTCATCAAAGAAGTTCATTTTACGCAAAGGATGCCATGGTTGCCATGGCATATATCACACACAGTCTCATATAATTGACTACATCAATACATTATTAATACATATTCAAACAGACCATCCTGTCGACCTTTTGATGTGAAGCTACAAAAGACAGAACCGCTGTTTGGAGAGCTGCAGTCGTCGTCAACATCCGTTAGCAGAACGCAGCATAGAGGATCTGATCCGACAAGGATCTGATATTGTTCGTTTGCTTGTCGCTAATAGTCAGTAGCCGAAAAGGTAGGTCAACCGATTTCCTATTTCTCAAGTAGGTAAAGGTAGTTACATAGCCTTTCTGAGGCCGTGGAGGCAATGGGTTGTTATCCACTGTGTCTAGGCAATGCAATGTCCTTGGTCTAGGGCACGGTATTGGATACCAGGGAGACGAGGCCATGAATTCTGGTGCGATGGTGGAGTGAGCGCGGACGGAAGAAGCTCTAATGACGCAACGAGTGTACAGTGACTTTCGTATACGATCGTACGGTCAACTACAAAATAGAAATACAGATTAAATCTTTATTACTTAAAACTCCAGACACCGAACCCACAATGTTCTAAGTCACTGTCCCTTGATCTGTTCCAAGAGTCTGTCTGTGTGTGTAGTGTGTGACGAGGATAAGCCGAGAAAGATCTGACGTAAAGCCACTAACGGGATGTCTCTATTAGGGACTTAATACCTCGCTGACCATCTTAGTCTGGCCATCACCGTATTCGGGTATGGTTAGGGGGTATCCAGCTAGCTGTAACAGTGAATATATCTAAAATTTAGCTCTAGTTAGCCTGCAGTCCAGCCTTGTTAGCGTTGGGCCGCTCCTGGCGGCTAGCGGACTTCAGCCGGCTAGCTTTACCACAGGAACGTTTCACAGTAGACCGGGAATTTACAATGGTTGTGTTTAAAAGGAATTAACGTTGGGTAACATAAATTCGGGATTTTTCCGATAATGGTTGACAGAAATCAATCTAGCAGAACAATAAACCATCCTTTTTTTCTATTATTCTGTCAGTATCATGTACTATCTTTGCACTAATCATATATATGGTAGATTTTGTCTCTAGTCGTGCTGACACCATCATCAAATATTTCAACTTGAAACTACCGTCCGCCGCACGCACAATGACAGTGCTGTCGGACAGGGGTGAACATTAATTCGGGAGAGAAGATTCGTCTTGAATATCTTACCGCTAATTACATTTTATACAGCAGCTATTCGTTCCATCCTTGGCTTGAGGAGAGTGCTATGGATATAGACGTGTCCAAGTAAAAAAAACTACACGAAAAAACGGCCGTAACCCACACATCAGGCCTCCGGGAACAACCCGTGTGTTGAGTTGGTAGAACGTCACTCAAAGTCAACCCCCACCGTCATGGAAATTTGTACATTATTTATCGGGGCGTTAGCTGGATGCCGTAGAAATGGTAATTCTACTATGTCCATGTGTTTCTGCTTGTGCTAAGAGCAAACTTTGAGGAAAATATCGCCATCATTCCACTATCACACACAACATTTAGACAAAAAAGTGTTTCTCGCAAACGTTTGTCGTCTGCCGAATAGCAGGATTCTGGGTAACGAATATGGTGGTGGGAAAATTCACCGTAGCCATTGGTTGTAGCAACAAAGAGGCGTTCTGATGATTAATCACACTTAGATTCCAGTTGTAGGTTAGCAAAAGAGATTCTAATAAGTATTGTATTGTAAATAATTGTGTTGAGCAGGAAGCGGATGTGACATTTGTCTTATAAACCAGCGAACAACTATGCAGTATAATTCTCCCACGAAGCCCTCAGACTGTGACAATAAGGGGCGGAGAGTTTTTGACGTAGCCAACTTCTAATGCATGGTTATCGAAGCTTTTCAGACAGTGTTCTGAATACGTTAGTCTGTCAAGTGTGCATTTCTAGCGGTATTACTGATGTTGCATCTAGCACCTATCCCTAAATACCCCGTTTTCGAAAAATCCCGAATTTAAGTACCCCGCGAATTTATGTTACCCAACGTTATATTAAGCCTACAAATGTAGTATAGCGTATATGTACTTTGACTTGTAATGTGTAAGGGCTGATCCATCTTGAAAACTGCAACAAAACTTATTAACCTCACAAAGACACAATCTGGAGAAGATTCTTTACCTTCACCGAGAAGGTTATATTATCGGTTACACCAGCTGTAGAGTGGGTCTGTTTGTATGTATGTCAAGAGCATAACTCTAGGAACCTTTGATGGATCTTCATGATTTTTGGTAGATGTGTAGCAGTTGTAGGAAGGAAGGTCAAGTTCGAAAATAGTTTACCTGGTGTTCTTCTACAGTGCTGCATTGGACTTTGCACGTTTGTGCGTTTGTATGTTAACAACATAACTTGAAGAACTGTTGAGGGATCAGCATGATTTTTGGTGGGTCAAGGTCAAGTTCGATGATGGGCTTCCTAGTAGGTACCTAAGGTACTGCAGCGTAGCTTGAAAGTTAGAGGTCAAATTTTCTGCAAGTGCTAAGGTCATGATTTTTGTGTGGTAGATAGTCCATACCACATGAAGTAAGTTGTGTAGGTTTGGGTCCCCTAGCGGCTTGTTTGGAGTTGCAGTGGGTGTCTTTGATTTGTTTTGACCTTCGGACATGAATAACTAGAAATGGGGTCTACGGATCGTCGTCATTTATGGTATGTAGATAGCTTCTTTGATAATGAGTCGGCAGTCCAGGACAGATAACAGGGCCCGTAAGACAGGACAGTTGGACGACAGGAGTAGGGAGAGGAGGATGTGAGTGTGGAATAAAGATCGTTCCTGTGCGTCTGCCCTTACTTCATCCAGAACTCTTGGAGTCTCCTTTCTCTACACATATTGGAGTCTCCTTTCTCTACACATACAACACTGATTTCCATAGGATTTGTAGGCCATATCCAACATCAAGGATGACATTATTCAATCAACATGTACGCGTACGCGTTTGCGCCAGATATATAACCTTCTCTTGAACATGCAAAAATAATTCTTCAGACTCTAGGATTTTGTCGCAAGGCAATCAATTATGTCTGCCAATGACGTCACAGTAAACATGGCAACCAGTTGATCATGGCAATCTTCTCTAATCACAAATTCAATAGAGTGGCCTTGTGGTTAGGGTTCTTGACTCAGAATCCCTGCCAGGTCCCGATAAAACCGAAACAAGAGAAATCCATCCTACTCACAACTATGATGGACATTGCAATGAGGAAGCCCCAGTGGCCGAGTATCCGGTGGCCCCAGGACCCGGCCCGGTACGGGTAGGATATCCGCCGGTTTGTGCAGTAGAAACCGCTCTCGTTCGGCTGGATATCAGAGAATATCAGGATAGCTGCAGGCATTAGAGCTGCGGGAAGGGAAGGATTTTGTGATATTGATAGTAAAGGAATAGGAATAAAGTTTATCTACATCATGCAGGCTTTGATCAACTTTATGTGAAATGACTTTGATTGTCTAGGTACAGGAAAAACAACTTAGCAAATACAATTTGTTAGTTCTGTTCTGATTGGCTTGATATCTACTAGTACAAAATGTATGTACTCGAATCTGTTTTCATCATCTTGCTTATGCCCCCATTCCACTTGGACGGCGCTCTCAACGCGCTCTCACGGCGACCTCATTTTGGCCGGATCGCCGTGAGAGCGCCGACAGCGCGGCGAGAGCGGCATTGAGAGCGCCGACAGCGCGGCGAGAGCGCCATGCGCGCCGTCACCTCCGCGATGGTTTTGAACATGCTCAAAACCTTCGCCGTGAGAGCGCCGAGGATGGCGATCAAAAAACAAGCGCGGAGAGAGCGCGGAGCGAGCGCAGTTAGCGCCGTGAGAGCACTGTGAGAGCGCGGTGAGCGCCGTGAGAGCGCCCAAGCTTAAGGTGGGATCAAAGGGCCGCAGCGAGCGCTCAAGGATCGCAGCGAGCGCTCTATGAGGATTGAATGGTTTTAACTGTAGTTCAAACAAATTTAATTCTTGAAGTGGTGTATCTTGAATTTTGTGGTCAAATCATAGTTTTGCTCGTGGGTAATACAAATTGACGAATAACTACAAGTACTTGCTTCCATTCAAATTAAATTCCCTCCAAGTTTTATTGTCAGTGATTCAAAATGTGTTTCAAAATTCTGGGATTTGCGTTTCTATTATAACGTAGAATGATAAAATATATTCATTGGAAACAGTTTACATGACAGACAACACAGAAAACACGAGTTTAACATACATATATTACTTAAGACACACACTGAGAGACCGTGCAGCGACTACAATTGAATTTGTTCTCCCCTTGATTTTATCATTCAAATATGATGCAAGAGGTAAATGTATGACTGAGAAGACAACAAAGCACAAAAAACGTAACAAAAATTCCTTCTTTATCTCTGGAATTCGTTGAGTAATCTGTGAAATCTTAAAAAAGTTGCTGACATGTGACATTTTGGTCGCGCTGAGAGCGCGCAAGGGTCGCCGTAGAGATTCCATTTGAGCACATTCTCCAGGAGTTCGGCGCCCTCACGGCGCTCTGGACCATTTTAGGTCGCCGTGAGAGCGCGGTGAGAGCGCCGTCCAAGTGGAATGGGGGTCTTACATGCATGCATATATCGAGACTTATTTTCCTCTCTCCGAGGACTGAACAAACCCCCGGTATCCATTCATTCTATTCAGAAGCATACCTTCTGGCAATGTATACTTAGAATATAGCAAATGAGCTGTATTTGTAGTCAAATGTGTGCCGATTTTGCAACAACAACAACAACCACCTGGCCATGACAGCAACAACGACAAAATACAAGATATGCAAGATAACACTATAGTACAATTGTTTAGAAAAGCAATGGTCTCATAATGGTAATAAAAGGCAACTGTCATTGAAAAACATAAGTTATGAGAATATTCAGTATTAGAACGGTGAAGGATTTGAATTCACTATCAGTAATACCGTTAGTGATGGACGCTAGAACTGTCAATGAATTCAAGAACGTACTGGATAGGCATTGGGCCAAAGTAAAGTACACCGCGGATACTTCTTGTAGCTAGAGTGGAGATCGGCACCTACAGGCCGCTGGAGCCTTCTACCCGAAGATGGTATGCAGGTATGCGGGAATATGGGTTAGCCGCCAGCTATGGTAGAGGCCTTAAGTCTAAAGTCAGATCCCCAAATTCGTAGGCTTGACAAAAGATCTAACTTATACAACAAGACACAATCAATATTTTCTTGATAAAACTTTTTCAAATGCATCCATATCATCTGTCACTATGATCTGAACGAGAATTTACCAGAAGTTGGTCGCATCTGCATGTAGGCCCCCCTCCCCACCAAGACGGTATACATAAGTCCGAAACCATGACGCACTTACCTAGTGGAATGCAAATCAAATCTATGATCATAAGAAGCCATGTTCTCGCCGACGCCACCATATTGAGAAGTTTAAAGTCTTGAGGTGAATTTTTCACTGGAATGAAACATCGGAGAACCTTCTCCAGACAGGAATGTCACTACAGCAAGCGGCAAGCCTGTTTCTTGCTCCGGTTAGCTCCAGACTTTTATGCAAATAAGAACAGGTCTGACTGGTTTTGGTCAACAAACTGAGTCTGCTAAATTGGCTTACCGTGTTTGATTTGCAGCCAACTTTGGTCGCTTATGGTGAATTTTTTTCTTTCTCTTTCTTGTCCACGCAAGGACAAGAAGGAGAAGGACTGGAAATTGAACGGCTAAAGGTCACATTGGCACAATTCAACGCAGACCTTAGTATAGATATGTGCGCGCATGCTGGTTAACTGAGGGGGAGAGGCCATGCATTGTTCGTTGTAGAAGAGCTTGTATTTCATTTTATGGGCAACAAACATTTGATTCTGCCCAAGCATTTTAAAGGAAAATGACGTTTTGAACAAATCGGACGACATTGGATAACGCACGTAATTTGGTCCCAAGCCCAATCTGTACCTGCCGGTGTCGATGCGGCAGCACTGTTCATTAATCTTTGTTAACTATGCATCACGTGTAACACGTTACACTGCCCGGCCTACAACCGGAGAAGAGGGGACCTGCTCTGCCACCTGCACAACCTGGCGCGTGGTAGCCTCGATTTTAACATCTTACTTCAACACGACCAGAAATATGTTGATTTTACGTAATCATTACTTATATTGCCGATACCAAACGCTTTGAATTGCCCTTTCCTTAGTACTGTATATACTTTTAATGTCCAATTTACAAATCTAAATATGACGTTGTTTTACACTTTCTCTTCCATCCCGGACAGCCCGACACCAATGCCGGATTGTTCATCGTTCTGTTTTTGTATTTGTTATTATGATATTGATGATGATGATTGTTAGTTTGAATTTTCCATTAGCATTTTGCTAGGGTTCATCACCACTGTGCCTTGAACCTTTTCTTATTGTTTGATGAATAACGAACAATAGAAGGACCGTTACTATAATGGACTTTGAGACAAAAGTGCAATTAGCAAGCTTGTTTAAATGATGACAAGCATCTATGATTCGCTCTTGTTATCACGTGACCAGCTGACTTTATCCAAAAGGTATTTCATGTTTTAAATCAAAAGATAGGGACAAATTGTGAACAATTACAGTGAAAAATTGAATCCCTGGAGCTGATTTTGTTCGGGAGTTCCATGATTGAATTGATATTTAGACGTTGTTTTAACCATATTCGGTACCGAGGAAGTACATAACGACCAGACAAAGCAAGGCCTCGAGGCTTTCTGAAGGCGCGCACTGGAGCTGCCGCCTTTGGTGGACTAATAGCGTTAAATATCAAAGCCTATCGCCGGCTCTGTTGGAACTCAATCATATGCTCATATGAAGAAATAAAGATAGCATAAAGTGCATCAAGGAGGGGGGAGGGTGTTCTCACTCAACTTTTATATCAATACTGGGCAGGCAGGTGCTGACCGACATGTTGGTTTCACAGTTCAATGGACCTTAGCTCAAGTGTGCACGACGTGTTTTCAATATTGGCGGCAACTTAGCATATATTCTTCTAGTTTTCCCTTATATCAGAAATACACACTTAAAAGAGGTTATTTGAAAAGGTCGGAGTACCGAAAACGTTTGAGTTATGATAAACTAGAAAGAAAACTCATGCTGGTGCCCCCCCCCCCCATGCCGTCACGTAGCAACGTTCTACATGTAAGGAGTTATGATGTAAGAAAATATTGTAATGTTAGTACTATAAAACATACTACGACAATATGATAATAATGAAAACGAAGTCATATTGAACAAGTAATTCATGTCCAAAACAAAAACACCCACTGCAGTTCCAAACAAGACGCTAGGGGGCCCAAACTTACACAACTTAATTCCTGTGGCATGAACTATCTACCACACAAAAATCATGACCATAGCACTTTCAGAAAATATGCCCCAAAATTTTGAAGCTCCGCTGCAGTACCTTAGGTACCCGCTAGAAGGCCCATTATCGAACTTGACCTTCCTTTCTGTAAGCCCTACCCATTCACTAAATATCATACAGATCCATATACAGCTTCTCGAGTTATGTTGTCAACATACAAATACACATCCCCACAAAGCCCGCTGCAGGACCGATGGAAAATGCCAGGGGAATGATTTTTGAACTTGACCTCAGTTTTCACAACATCCACAAACCTACCAAAAATCCTGAAGATCCATCAACGTTTCCGTTACTTTTTTTGCCTACATACATACAAACACACAAAAATTGAAATTCTGCTGCAGTACTGTTGAAAAACGCTAGGTGAACCATTTTCGAACTTGACCTTTCTTTGTACAACCACTACACACCTACCAAAAATCATAAAGATTCATCGAATCTTTCTTGAGTTATGCTCTTGACATACATACAGACCCACCAAACAGCTGGCTCAACCGAAAACATAATCTTCTCTCACGACTGAGTACTATAGTACTCGGCGAAGATGATAAAACGTTTTATGCGTTCGTTGCAAGTGGTCAGTCTGGGGAAGCTTTAAGTATATAAGGTAAACTTAATCGACATGTAGAAAGTTCTGTAACAGTCTCTAGCTTAAACTAATCAGACAGGTGTTAGATATCCTATGCGTGGGTTACTGAGAGTCGTTACTGTAGTGAAATCTTAGGGCTCGTGGTATGAAGGACATTGGATGTCGTTTGCTTTTGCTGATCGTTGATTGGTGGTGTCTGAGGGGGTAGTCACAAATACCCTGAGAGGAGAGGTGCTGCCCTGCAGGATTTTTCAAAGTGTTCTCCGGGTAGCTCTCTCACGTCTGCTTGCTAGAGAAAGGAGTGAGTCAGCAGGTAGCCCAATGATTCTGAGACAGCGATGTTGGATAGATTCTAATGAGTCTTCACATTTGTATATACTAACTTAAGTGGATTTCGCTGCACGTGCGTACTTAAAATCATAAACGTCCTAATTCAGAACGATCATCAGGGCCCTGAATCAGTGGTGTGTTCATTACAAGTCTTCATAGACGAATTTCTCGTAAGCTAAGATGAAGGAAACTTATTAATAACTAAAATTTCGTTTATTTCAGTCTACGGGGAAATCAGTCTGCAAAAGTCTTTCAGGACCTCATGACTGCTTTGGACACAACTGACCGCACTTTCACAACCATCTCCATCCTGCAGGACGGCTGATTGTCATTCCTGGTGCGAATTTGGCTTAAAAGAAACCCAAGCGATATAAGGGCCCGAAAATTGGATTTTGAAAGTCAATTTATTTAGTCCTTCCTATACATGATTAGTTCAAACAACACTATCACAATGTATAGCGACGTCCATCATGCAAAAATATGACGTCGTTGTGATGTGAGAACTCACTGAAAATCGTCGCCAGAGTTTTTGTAGGCTTGCAAAAGCAAGGGAATCGTGCGGCACGTTTTTGAGCGGTTTTGAAATATTCAAAGCATGAAGCTATTACGCAAATGTGCTAGATAGTGTTAGTAAATGTTTGTTTTTTTTAATTCCATATTTTGGGCCCTAATATTGCCTTGGTTGCCTTTAACATCATTTCCTAATCACACAAAACAGCACGACATGACCGACAATGAATGATAGACATATCAGAAACAAAGGCTGAAGTCTGCCGTGGACACCTGGTAACATTCAGAATTCTAGTAACTTGCACGTTTAGGAAATATCAAGCCAAAGGCTACCATGCAAATTAGCAAAACTTAATCATGCAAATTAGTCTGCCCTCATACTAGATATCATTTCAATCCAGCCATAGCTTCTTAAGTTATGCTGGACAAAGAATGCAGAAACAAGAGCAAACTGGAGTTCCATGACTCATTACCTTCGCCAAATAATCAAGGCTTATTATGGAGAGTGCATTTATCCAAAACTTTAAAATCATTAATTGGTGGTACAGGACTAGTATACATGTATGTGTTTAGTGTGTTGATAAATGTTTACATGGCCTACTTCTGTAGGTTTACATTACCTGCATCCCCAACCCCAGCTGGGACATAGTGTCCTCGAAAGCAGGTAGTACAGTAATAAGCCCATTGTAGAAATTTCCTTATAATAGATATGGCTTATATGTTATGTTAATGAGCCCTGTCATGCAGGATTTATGTCTGATAAAGTTCACCTTTACTCAGCTTCCTAATGCCACGAGAATACTAAAATACTTATAGTATTTTAGTATTTTGTAATTAATAATGCAAATAAGGTAGCTATTTGCATTATTGATATCTATCGATACCTCTCTCTTTTTCAGTTACATATGTCACACGTTTGAGGGTCCTATTATGAAACGCAGCGGATTTATAAACTTCCTTTGCAAATTATGCAAATTAGCTCCTGCTTTACATAATCAGTATTCGATTATGTGTAGCATCAATCAAGCTATCTACATACCATAAATCAAGACGATCCGTCGACCCTATTTCTAGTTATTCATGTCCGAAGGTCAAAACAAATAAATTAAAAACACCCAATGCAGTTCCAAACAAGTCGTTAGGGGCCCCAAGCGTACACACCTTACTTCATGTGGCATGAACTATCTACCAACAAAAATCGTGACCGTATCACTTGCAGAAAATTTGACCTCAAACTTTGAAGCTACCCTGCAGTACCTAAGGTACCCGCTAGAAGGCCCATCATCGAACTTGACCTTTTCCTTCAAGAAAACCTACCCATCTACCTAATATCATGCACCCCCATCAACATCTCCTCGAGTTATGCTGTCTACAAACAAAAACGCATATAAACACAGTCCGCTGCAGTACCGTAGGAAAATGCCAGGTGACCAATTTTTTAACTAGACCTCCGTTTATACACTCGCTACGCACCCACCACAAATCATGCAGATCTATCAACAGTTCCTTGAGTAATGTTGTCTACATACAAACACACAAACATACAAAGTCCGCTGCAGCACTCTAGGAAAACGCCAGGTTAACCATTTTCGAACTTGACCTTTGTTCTCACAACCATTACTAACCTACTAAAAATCACGAAGATCCATTATAGGTTTATCGAGTTATGCTCTTGACATACATACAGACCCACTCCACAGCTGGTATAACCGATAATATAACCTTCTCGGCGAAGGTAATCATGCAAACAGACTTACACACAACAACACATATTCATGGAGGTAACTATTGTGCATGCCGTTGCAACTTTTCGGCAGAGCATTCGAACAATATTTATCTTTTTTATATGCAGTGCCCATATTTTGTACTTTCTCACTCTCTTCAGCAGTACCTTCTCGTATTTTTTCTCTGGCTACATGCCAACCTGTATCTAGCAGGATCGCTTTGTTTTCATGTCTAGATCTGCAGAATGAATACATCCCTATTAGGCCAATTTGCGGGTTATCTGGCTACTAATTGCACAATTGTTGCTCTTGAGAAAGCAGAGGTAACAACGATAAATAGGTAGGTGGACATGTCATTCAATCTCTGTCTTCGTTGCCGACAGTATAGGTACAGAAGAATGCAAACCGCAGTATAGAGAAAAGAACTCCTGATAAGGAGCATTTGATGTTGCTCGTTTGCTTGTCCCATTATGATCAGTAGCCGAAAAGGTACTGTAAGGCAGCCCATTGGCTGCTTCCCATGGGAATGAGTTGTCGTACTGTATGTACTCTATTCATAGGTTCAGGTGCGATGGTGAGAATGAAAGGACTATTCGAACATCATTTTAGACAATAGGTGTTTAAAACAAGCGGGTCATTTTGCGATAAGCTGTGTAATGACGATTAAACGAATGGTGATTTTCAGCGTGATGAAAAGACATTACGAGTCGGTAACTAAAATTATTTTGGATATGAACATTGGCATATTTGTTTCTATATGGCGATGCTGATAACAATACTACAGTTCCACCGCCTCATACCTTCGCCAAATGATGTTAACCATTTCGAGTGATACCGTTAATGTTTCTCATTGATAATGTGAATATAGTTCTCATTTCCATGAATCACGTCAGCTGATCATCTTCTCTACCCAAATAACACATTCAAGTTGTACAAACTATAAACATCTTATCAGAGCAAAGAAGGCTATTGTAGCATTTTATCATGGGTCCTGTAAATGAGGACCTCATTTGCATTGTTTGTGCCTGATAATGCCCACATCTACTGAACTTTCAAATGCTCCAAGAATGAAATACCCATTATTTACCAATATGGAATTACAGTATTTTGTCATTTATTTTGCAAATTTCTATCCATCGATATTCCTCTCTGTCTCAGTTTCATATGTCGTGTGTTCGAGAGTCATATGTATTTTGTGATTTATTGCGCAAATTAGGTATTCGTTTGCATGATTGATATCTATCAATATTTCTCACTTTCTCAGGTACATATGTCATGTGTTTGAGAGATTTATAAACTTTCCTTATTGATTATACAAATTACCTACCAATTTTCAGAATATGTAGATATATAAATCGTCACTTGAGCTATCCACATACCGAAAATCATAACTATATGTCAACCCCTTCTTGAGTTATACTCTTGCAAAGTTTATAACAAAATCGTCTCCTTCCCAAGAGCTATCTACCACTCAAAAAGCATGAGCTTGGTATGTCCAGAACACGAGATATCAAAACAAGAATTTCCATTGCAGTACCATAGAAAACCGGTGCAATGGCCTAGTTGGTAGAGTGCTCGCCTTGCACACGGTAGGTCGTGAGTTCGAACCCCGGCCGGGTCATACCAAAGACTTTAAAAATGGTACATACTGCTTTCTCTGCTTAGCACTCAGCATTTGGGAAAGAGTATGGTAGTTAAACACACACATCACTACCAGCGAATCAGCCCAGCGAATCAGCCCCCTGCTGTAGTGACTTGCACAAATATGTGTGGCCCAAGGGCTATAGAAATGGATTGGGCGCCACCCCTATGTGTCTTTTCAAGACGCCCGGGTCACTTTAACCATAGAAAGTCACTAGGTGCCCCAAATCATTTTGAGGTCTCACAAAGACCTACCCACCTACCAGATATGAAGACAATTCATCCAGCATTCTCGAGTTATTTTTTTTCACAGACACGAACGCTGTGCAAAACATAACCTCCTCGGCGAAGGTAAAAATACACCTCACCTCATGACAACTATAGTAAGAGACTAGGAATAGTTTAAGGTTTCTATAGACACTTTTCAATCAAAATGGGATCAGTGTAAATTAAGCTTATGTCGCTGGCTACCTCTATTTAGTATGTCCATTTCAACGGAACCTGCTGGGAGTGCATGCCGGTGCAATGATTCCAGTTTATTGCCAAGTTGCGCCCGGCACACCCACCCTTCACTCCCCTTCTAGCAAGTTAAAGCAATTCAATCACTTCAGAATATACTTATTTGATCTATTTGCACATAGTAGGCTATTGTGAAACTGATATATGGTAGTTTAGGAAATAGCTGAGAAGCCAGCAGAGCACAGTTGGAAACCAGATGAGCATTGAATCCACATCAGACTTAATCACTATTATATTGTTATCAAATTTCATGTTCAAAAATTGTGTTTCATCTTACATACTACATTGCATTGCTTACATTGCATGATCTGCACGGACAGTCTGTTTCGCGAAGATGATCATAGTTGGCTAGAACTCAAGCAGTCTGGTAAACATAAATTTTACTGCCTTGTCAACTATTTTATTTTCCATAATGTACAAGTGGCGGTGAGAATATAAGTTGTGTACAACGTGATTCCCCCGTCTCTTTGTCTTTTTCTATCAATTTGTATTATTTTATGTGTCTTTAACTTTAAGAAAAATGACGTGCTGGGCAGAGGACAGAGAAGTAGGTAGAGTAGTCGGCCTGAGCCAGTTGTCAGGATGACGAATTTGACGATAGTTCATTTATGCTGTCTTCTAGGCTGAGTTGCGTATGGGGCCTGAGTTGAGCTCAGTACGATATTAACGGTGGATCTTCAAACCTGACTAGAGAAGATGCGTACCTTGTTGAACTGCACGGGAAACGCGACCAGCTCCGACAGCATGATAGAGGAGGTGTCGAACTCTTCTTGTACGAGAGATGTCGCTGAGGCGGGCAAGTTGCCACTACCAGTGCCTATGTCATGGGACCATTACGTGCCACCAGCTATCTTTGCATTCATCTTTCTGGTTGGACTTACTGGCAATTCCCTTGTGATCTATGTGGTGGCGTTCTTCCGCAAGATGCGAACCGTTACCAACTTTTACCTGTGCAACTTGGCCGTGACAGACATGACCTTCCTGCTCTGCTGTGTCCCTTTTACTGCCGCACAGTACGCCATGCCTTCCTGGGTCTTCGGCGAACACATGTGCAAGATGGTTAACTACATGATGCAGGTAAACTCGCTCGTCGACAATAGGCCACAGAATACTAGTAAGGTTAGATAGCAAAAAAATCAACACATTTTACATAGTATTTTGCACATGGTGAAACATGTCGTTAGATGTAGTAAACTCCCAGCAGATAACGAATATGTAATCGAAAAAATATACATATACTGTCAATCAATTAAAGTGGTCACAAACTGCTCAAAAGACCGCTCAGGGGACCAATAACTTGTATGTGGACGAGCGGTCATTATAGACAGGATTCTCAACGGAAAAAATTATTCAAGGTAAGGACCAGCAAAGAATGGTGACATCGGCCAGGTACCACTTTGACTGGATTGTAAATGTGTATCGTGTGTAGTAGTAAACCAACAACAATAGTAAAGTAGACACAGCTGTTGTTTAAGATCTAAAGGAGATAATGGAATTAATCCTGTTTATTTCCTTCTGTAGGTAACTGTCCAGGCTACCTGTCTGACGCTAGCTGCGGTGGGTGTTGACCGGTACTGCGCTATTGTGCACCCCGTGGCTTCCCTCATCTTCCGCCGGAAACGCGTAGCCATCTCTGCCAACGTTCTCATTTGGATCGGTGGGATGTAATCAGTAATCTACATATATGAATGGGCATGCCAGAAATGTTGATTGTATTATTACTGATGCCCTATCTTCATCACAAATGCATCCGCAAATGTGATGTAA
This sequence comes from Branchiostoma lanceolatum, assembly GCF_035083965.1. NCBI lineage: Eukaryota > Metazoa > Chordata > Leptocardii > Amphioxiformes > Branchiostomatidae > Branchiostoma > Branchiostoma lanceolatum. Next base: position 19,952,237 of record NC_089734.1, on the reverse strand, counting down.
TATCATAAAATATCAGTCACCTACGTTGATGAATGTTAGACATCCAGGTAATAAGATACGCCAAAAATAGTTACTCAAGTAACAAGATAAAATTTTGAAACATCTGGAATTGTCTTAACTTCATTAACATATCTATTCAGAGTTTTGGTATAAAACGTAGTTCTAACGATTCAGGTCACACCGACAGAGCAGCGCCACTTATTACCACTTGTACTCTAATAAAGGCTTTTTATTTGATTATAATATGAATTCCAATTGGCGGGTAATTCAAATACCATCACCATCTTGATATACCAATCCAACATGGCGCAAATGATGTCATATGAAAAGCCTATATAGTACATGTACAGCATTACAAGATGATAAGTTGTTTTATGGCAGCACAGTAGCACATGTATTTAAATGATATCGGTGTAAGTAATGCGATTGTAAGTTTTACTTTTGGATATGTTAGACATTGTTAAGTTACTGCCATTTCAGATTAAAGTGTCTGGTGTTACACTGTGGAATCTCTGATTTTGTCGGTGGGGATCCCGATCGGAGTTTTATTTCTGTCCACAGAGACTCGGAATTTCTACTAGTAGAATCGTCGATTCTGTGGCAGAGATCCCGATGGGATCAGGATCTCGAAAGACAGAATCAGCGATTCTACCAGATCGGAGTCTCTACCCTGACATACAATGGCTCACACCTGGCAGACATTGCGAACCACTATTTATGCATGGGGCAATGAAAGAGGGAACTAATTCACGGAGAGGTAGTGTTTTTGGTCTGTCTCTTTGTGCTATCGAAGTTAAACATTTTCCATCTGCTGAATGTTCAGAATAGAGTGACAGGATGTGTAAACATTGTCATTTTTCCAAATAGTCATTTATCAGCGTCGACTGACAGCCGGCGCACACTGTCATATATATATGCATGTGAAAAACATCCAGTTGTTTTCTGCAGTATCTTTCTTGATGGCCCTCCCGATCCCCCTGCACTACCGCCTGGTGGAGTGGAACTGGAGTCCGTACGGCTGGCAGACGATCTGCCGTCCCGTCTGGCCGTCCAAGGACTACGAGAAGGGGATCATGATCTACACCTTCTTGTCCACCTATTTCATCCCTCTGGTTGTCTGCCTCATCAGCTGCGTACCCATCATCTACCGGCTGTGGCATCGCTTTGATAACGTCTCTGTTTCGGTGCCACGGAACAACGCAGAAAAGGTGTGGCGACTTTTCAAACGTTGACAAAATGTGTTTCACACTTGTATGTACTACTACATGTGTGTTTAATGTGTTTTACCCTTATACGGAATGTGATGTGTTTCACACTTGTCTGTATGTGCGATGTGTTTGGCACTTATACGTAGATGAGTTGAGTTGAGTTTATTAGGATCCACAATTAGCTTAACAACTACTCTTCCTGTGGTCCAAACTGACTGGACAAAACTACATGACACATGTGAACACCACAGAATTTACACAAATGATAAAAGAAGCATAAGGCTGTGTATATACAATCATACAAAGTCGACAATATATCAAACTACTTTACACTTTCAAACCACTCCAGGTGCTGGACATTCTATACAAGAAGCGCTTTTTCTGAGCATTTGTTCTGGGCTTCGACAAGAGGATGGTTTGTGATTTAGATGACCATGTTTGATAACCATGTGACTGCATTGTGATCTGTCTATACAGAGAAACTGGCTGTTTGTTGTCCATGATTTTACGGAAAGTCATCATGCTTTTCTGTTGGATCCTGTCTTTCACGGACAACCACCCTAGCATCTGCAGCAGAGCGTCCCTGTTTGTGAACCTATCAGTTCCAAGGGCGACCCTGGCCGCTCTGTTCTGTATGACTTGTAGTCGTTTTATGTTCTTTACAGACGTACTTGCCCACACCGAGCTGCAGTAGTCTAGATGTGTAAGCACGAGAGCTTGAATCAGTGCGGAAGTGACTTCCTCACCCTGCTCACTTGCGCCATGCTCCTGTTACACTTCTTAACTACATGGTCTACGTGATCATCAAATGTGAGATTCTGGTCTACATGTACTCGCAGTAGCTTGACAGTGGGTACCTGTTGCAAACTCTGCCCCCTGAGTTCTAGATGTAGAGGAGGTGCGAGGTTTGTCTTCCTGGATGTCCCAACCAGCATGGTCCTTGTCTTGCCGTTGTTGAGTTTTAGCATATTGTTGTCGGACCATTTAGCCACACATTCCAAATCCACCATAGCCTTTGTTTTTATGTCCTGTACAGTACGCCCTGCTGCATGTACTGTACTGTCATCAGCATACTGATCCACTTCCCCATTCTCTACAATTCCTGACATGTCATTGACGTAAATACTGTACAGTTGTGGTCCCAAACAACTTCCCTGTGGTACCCCGCATTGTAGCACTCGATTTTGACTATATGCTCCATTTGCGTACACCTGCCAATTTCTATTTGATAGGTATGACTGGATCCACGACAGCACTTCCCTTGAGAATCCATACATTTTGAGCTTCTTCAGAAGAAGGACGTGATCCACAAGATCAAAAGCTGCACTGTAGTCCAGCAACACTACCGAGGTCATCAGTCCTTTATCCATGTTATCCAGCCACTCATCTGTCATCTTCAGAAGAACTGTTTCTGTAGCATGTAGCTTTCGGTACGCGTGTTGCGCATCTGATTGCTGACCTGATTGGGAAAAGTACGAGACGATTTGTTCACTGGCCAAGATTTCACAGACCTTGCCACACGTTGGAAGGAGACTTACAGGGCGAGAGTTTTGTCCGGTTAGTGGCTTACTGCTGTCTTTCAGAAGTGGAATCACCTTGGCATGCTTCCATTTTGCTGGGAATGTTCCTGTTGCAAAAGACAGGTTGATTATGTAAGTAAGGGGCTCTGCTATGATATCCGAACAAATCCTCAGCCGTTTGTTGTCTATTCCATCATGGCCATGGGGTTTTGCCATCCGGTAGTCTTGATAGAATTTTGTGCACGTCCCTCGCTGTAACTGAACTAAGCACAAAGGACTCATGCCCTGGATTTGAGTATGTTTCTTCACAGTCCGTGTAGCCCATACCAGAACGAAGGATGGAGACCTTGGTCTCGTAGAACTTTGCGAAATGTTCTGCTATGTCCTGCGGTTTGCTGAGAAGTTTTCCATCTTCTTGCACACATGCTGGACTTACAGTATGCTTTCTTCCAAGAAGTGAGTTGATGGTGTTCCATGTCTTTTTGGGGTTCCCACTGCATGCTTCAAATGTGTCTCTGTAGAACTGAGCCTTTGCCTTGCGACAAACTGATACCACTTTGTTTCTTAGCTTCCGGTATACAGCCCAGTCTGATGTCAGTCCAGTTGTGTTGACGTCACTCTTTGCCTCATTTCTCATCTCCATCAGTTCCTTGATGTATGGGGTCAGCCAAGGGGCTGCGTTTGACCTAACAGTGAACTTTCTTATTGGTGCATGTCTGTCACATGTGTCCTGCAAAATGTCAGCAAACATCTCAGTCGCTTGGTCTACATCATCAAAGTTATACACCAAGTGCCATGGTGCCTCCCACATTTCAGAAAGGAATGCTTGCTCCGTGAAATTCTTATATGTTCTTTTGTGCACTATTCTTGGTCCTGTGGTCTGGATCTTTGCCTTGCGTGAAAACATCACAGCATCATGGTCTGAGAATCCAACAGTCTCTACTCGTATTTTGCTACATTTGTCAGATTGGTTGGTGAAAATAAGATCAATACATGACGACATTACTGTCTGTCCTCTATTTACAGTTCTAGAGGGTTCATGTACCAACTGCTGTAAGTTGTAACTTTCAGTCATATTTTGCAATTTCTTCGATGCATGTGTATTCCTAGTCCAGTCAACGTTAAAGTCGCCTAAGACATATGTTTCCTCTTGTTCAGATGTAGCTTTGTCTATCAGTAGTTCAACATTATCCCAATATTCGGCATTAGCACTAGGTGGTCTATACAACACAATCACTAGAAAGGGTCTAACATGTGGTAAATGAACCTGCACACAAAGTGCTTCCACTGACTGTACCATAAGATCTTCTCTAATGTTGGGAACTATGACACTAGTAGTGTACAAAGCTACGCCCCCTCCATTACAATTCCTGTCTCTACGCACTAGATTGTACCCTTCAATGCACACCTGTCCATCTGATATCGTATGGTCTAAATGCGTTTCTGCTATTGCCATTATGTGGACATTATTCTGTTTCATCATCCGTTCTAAATCATGTACCTTATTTCTTAAACTGCACACATTGAGGTGAGTGACTTTTAATCCTTTTGTTTTCGAATTGTTCATTTTCACTGGAATGTCCACTACAACTAGTACAAGAACAGTAAATGCAGGAAGTTTCATTCTTCTAGCCAAAATTTTGAGTAACTAATGTAATCTAAACTAAATTTGCATATCATAACTAGTTGCCAAATCAGAGACTACCACATTCAGAAAGCATAGGCTAGCCCGATTTGCATATCAATATACGTGAAGGGATTACCCTGATATAAAAACAATCAGCAAACAATAAAATACTGCCTGCAGCTAAGTATTGCACATTCACAAGTTATCAATTAAAATACACAAAGATGCGATGGGGTTGATGTATGTATATGTGATAAGTTTGAATTTTGTCTGTCGACATCTGTCTGTCTGTATGTATGTATGTATGCGTGGTGTGTTTGAAACTTGCATGTATGTGTGATGTGTTTGACCCTAATATGTATGATTGTGTAATGTGTTTTTAAAACCATTGAAGTTCCTATCAAAGAACACAATGGATGTATAGCGTTTCCTCCTTGTGCGTGCGCAGTCCGAAGGTTAACCCTAACCTTGCCTCTGGAACTAGAAGCCGCGACTTCGATGCCGACTGTGTCGCTCACCTGACATGCGCGCTATTGGAATTGCAGGGACTTACTCTGTTTCAGAGTTTGAAAGACAGTAACTTAAGAAGGTGTTGGCCACTCTAAAACATGTGGCATAGGTGTGGACAGAGATGTACACAATGAAGTGCAAGTTATGCAAATTGGGACTTAATTTGCATAAGTAATGAGGAAAATCTATATTTCCATTCTAGGCATGTTGTGACAGCTCACACCTGTTAGTTTCCAAACTGGTTCATGTATTCCCCAGGGACCCAACAGCTTGTGGTCAAACCACAAAGGGATATGCAACCAAACCTGTATATTTGTTTCTATCATGTGGATAGCTTAAGTGTTACTCGATGTAATCAAATGGTGATAAAGCGTTTTATAAACCCACTCCGTTCAATGGTACGACAGTTTAAAAAATGCATCATATGTAATTGAGAAATAAAGAGACATTGATAGAAAAAAGTTATGCAAATTAAGACCTAATTTGCATGATTAATGAGAAAATACTGTAATTCCATATTGGTAGATAGGAATTTCATACTTGTGGCATTTGGAAGCTATGTGACAGTAAACATAGTTGAATATGAATCATACAAATGTGGGCCTAATCTGCATGATATATATTTCATGGAGATTTGAGGTCTCCGAACTCTTGTTGTGCTTGGGTTAAAATGTGCGTCATCATCATCAGCCAACGATGGCCGGCGAAAAGAGATGGTTGAATGTACTGAAAACATTACCAGAGAATATAAAAACATTTGTTTTTTACGCGGATAAAAAAGATGAGGTTGAACTGTAGCTGTGTTGAGATAAAATCTATGATCCAAATGCGTTGTTTTGTAGACCAGGAAAAGTACCTTCATGGTCCTCGGTGCGATCATCCTCTTCACGGTGTGCTGGCTCCCCAACCACGTCATCAACCTGTGGTGGCACAGCAGCTCCAACAAACAGCTCACAGCCGCTGTCTACTACAGCAAGGTAAAATCAGCTACAGTTCATAACAGCCTTATTTTTGTATTATGCAATATTCAATGACATAAATTAACAGACTGCATTCAAGTAAACAGGACTTGTTCATTTTATCAATTTAAAAAAAAAGGTCTTTAGCTCATTTGTACATTGACTTCCATGGAATATTCTATTCAATTCCATAGCTACATTCCCACAATATGGGCAGATAGAGAAGCGTCGCGCTGGCATTATACAGATAGAGAGACATTCAACGCACCTGGAAACGTCTTTGAAATCTTCAAAGTAATTCATGATCAGGAAGTGGAAACATAAATCGTTTTAGATCATGCAAATGCCGACCGTATTTTTACGATCAATGAGACAATGTTGTTATAAAACCTTATTTATAAGTCATCAGTATTGAATGTTTGTGGTAGAGGCAAAATATGGTATGTTTTGTACAGTTATTGAAAGGAGGTTATAGCTGGTGAATTTTTACCATTATAATTATATTTCCCTGTAGTTCGTGGGGATTTGTTTGAGTTACGCCAACTCCGCTCTGAATCCCTTCGTCTACGCCATGGTGGGAGACAGTTTTCGGGAGTGCATCAAGCAGACCTGCTCACAGAAACAACACCAGCGGCCGCCACCGGACAACAGACGAACCTGCCGACAGAAAAAGGCTCAAATGGAATCTCGGTTACAGACCTACAACGTGTCGGGAGTACTCGGTAGTACAACAAAAAAACAGCTTTATGTAACAAGTAAGATCGAAAAGAAAGTCATAGTCTTTGAAGCGGAATCTTCAGTGTAAAACATATTTGCAGTCCTTGATTGCTTTTCGACTGGTAAAGCTTGCAACGTGTCACGTGTCTTGTTGTTCATCTGGGTTACATGTAGCCATTTTTATGGCCCTTGTCTATATATGTGGAGGACGTTAGATGAAAGGTTGTCAGTTACATTCTTTACTAACTCATGGATAGTGCTGTAAAATGTGCTAATCGTATCTTCTTGTTTCGGTCAGACCTGTGACAAGTGCATAGATACACCTTACTAACAGCTATGGGAGCCTTATATAACATAGATTTGGGGACGGAATTTCCGGTCAACTGCAGCTCAGTATGGCAGTCATTTTAAAAGCAATGGCTACGTTAATTCTCTGACACAACTTGGGAGTAATTCCTTACGTTGAAATACATATAAAAACGACACCTTAATTTGCAAATCTTGAGCTTTTGTCTGAAAGAACAGCAATTCAATATAAAATTAGTTTTATTTGGCAAAAAAGACAATTCAAAGTTCATTTTACAAGCAGATTCTATTCGTAAACTTGTGACCTCTGTTCTTTGCAGCAACGCTCGCACGGTAAAAGTGGCGGAATGTAAGGTTCCTGGTCCCTAGGTTCGTCACTTTAACCTTACTCAAATAAACATTCTGTGTCGTGCGCAACTAAAGCCAGGCATATTGATCCAAGTTTAAGAAAGGCTTTCTTCTATTTATGATGACTGATACATGCAGATGTAAATGTAACGTTGACAGTGAACGTTTGTTCATAAACTTTGTACAAGAGCGTTGCATGGGACTAGAACTACTTTAGGTATGTTATCTAAAACAACTGTACAGACGTGCGGCAAACACCGTAATGGTGTGGTGTTCATTTTTGTTTGTGCATATTTGCTTGTAAATCAATTCGACAATACCAGTCATGAATTTGGTGTAATATGATGTTTATTTAAAAAATAAATGTATATCTGGCAGAAGTATCCATGTCTTTCTTATGTATTTAACATGCGCTTGTATGTCGCTAAATATGGCCGAAAAATGACTTTGTACCTTGCGTATCGCCTAGCACAGTGCACTCGGACCTGCACATTGTATGGTAGAACGAACCGGAAGTTAACGTTATAACTCAAGAATGCCTGGGGGGATTGCCTTGATATTTGGTCTTCACAAGACCTTGAAATGATTACATTTTGGACCCCCTAGTGTGTTTCTAAGGTACTACAGCGGAACTTCGGGTTCTGAACATGCTATGGTCCTGATTATTGAATGCTAGATAGCTCTTTGGGAGAAGATTCAGTCTTGTAGGTTTGGGTCTTTGGAACTGCAGGGACTAATTCTGTTTCAGAGTTTGAAAGACAGTAACTTAAGAAGGTGTTGGCCACTCTCAAACATGTGGCATACTGAGAAAGATAGGAATATTGATCGACATCAATTATACAAATGAAGATCTAGTAGTAACGTTTGCGAATCTAAGACATCCAGGTAGAGTGGAGATATTGCTTTGGGTGGGTGGGTGTCTCTGTGTGTGTGTGTCTGTCTGTCTGTGTTTCCGGACTTTTGTAGTCAACATAACTCAAGAACCTCTTGATGGATTATGATGATATTTGGTATGTGGGTAGGTGTTGGAAAGACAAAGGTCAAGGTCGATTTTCGTCTGGTATGTGAACTTGGTACTGCAGCAGAACTTCCATTTCTCCTTTGACCTGGACGTGCTATGGTCTTGATTTATTGGTGGCAGATACCTTGGGATGTAAGGGAGAAGTGGTGTAGGTTTGGGCCCCCCAGCAGCTTGCTCTAGAACTACAGGGGAGTTTTCGTCAAAATCATCCAACGACAATAACTAAACAAAGGAACGACAGATTCCCATTATATTTAATATGCAGGTAGCTTACAAATAACACATAATGGAAGGCAAATTATGTAAATTGAGACTTGATTTGCATGAATAATGAGGAAAATATATATGTGCAGTGGTTTCCATTACATGACTCAAATACATGTAACATATGTAGATGGCAGATTAACAGATACCAATTATGCAAATTATTCCTAATTTGCATAATCAATGCAAAAGTGCAATAATTCTTAGTGGTGATTGGTAAATAATTGGACTGTCAACATTGTGAGCTGTGTAAGTCATCTAAAGGTGTACATGACCAAGCATAGATTATTCAAATGTGGAAGTCATTTGCTTAACCAAAATATTTCATGGAGATATGAGGTCTCCGAACTCTTGTTGCCTTTTGTTCTAACATTTTCAAAACCTTAGTAACAATCTAAATGTGATAAGTAACAGTTTAGAACACTTCCCAACATCTATTTAGTGTTCTAGATATTTCTAACGTCCAGAACACGAGATATCGAAACCGCTGCAATACCATAGCAAGCCGCTATAGAGCGCCCAAAATCTAATCATTTTGAGGTCTCAAGAAGACCAACCCATACCCAATTTTTTGGGGGGAGGGGGGCACACTTGTAAAGGTGCGTAAGCACCTGTTTTGTCCTCCCCTTCACTTTGGTGAAAAATCAAAATAAACAAATAAACAAATACCAAGCATTCTTGAATTGTCGTGTTCACACACACACGCACACACACACACACACACACAGACACACACACACACACACACACACACAGACACACACACATGCGCACACACACACAGACACACACAGACACACACACAGACACACACAGGCACACACAAACACACGAACGCTGACGAAAACATAACCTTCTAGGCGAAGATAATAAAATAGTAACCATCGAACATATAAAGGAGTAATAAATCATACATCAAACTCAAAATAACTCTAACAACTAAAAATCATAAAGCAATTGAGAGGCTCGATATAAGACACACATGTTGATTACAATACACAGAACAGCAAACGAGCAGGTGTTTACGAAAATCCTAAAACTATGATCCCCAATGTGTGCTTTTCCCCGAATCAATGGAAAGTTCCCTCGTTCGACCTGTATGAAGGTCTGGCATACGAAGGTTCTTTCAGAAAGTGGTGGGTATTGCAGGGAGTGAAGTGGCTCAACTTACAGTTCGGGGAAAAACTATAAAAGCTTTTATCAATGTCCACCAAATTTCAAATCAAAGTCGTCAGTTTCTTGTAAGCGGCACCCCGTTTTGAACGTCAGTAGATGTAGATAAAATGACTATTGTGTTAAGCCTAAATGTACACGGGACAACGTCAGCCGCCCCGGCCTCGCCAGAAAATCACTTCTTTTCTGTTGAAATGCGACAGAAATCCTCACCATTTATTTTGACAATGTCTTCCTAAATGTCATCGAATATTCAGGCTAGGGAGCACCACGGATTATGTCTTAACAACAGCAGAGCTCTGATCACAGCTCTGGCTTCTTCCTGCCTTACCTAAGTCTTTCTCGCCGCTCATCTGCGGATGTTGACAATTTTGCTACCCCATTTCCTCCCTACCGCGAAATCAGATCCCCGTATCGCATAATAGTCTATGGTAGGATTCGGACTCAAGTTCAACTTTCACCACAAAACAAGATCACGAGATCAAGGTTAAGGTTGATGCTCTGATTTATTCGCTTGAGTACCTAGTACACTTGTGAAACAAATCAAAGGGGCGAGTACGCCGCTCCCGGGATTCGAGCCCCGAACTCCCGATCCGCACGGCAACGCCTTAACCACTACGCTAAAAGGTCGCGACCAGTTAGCCTGGTCAGTTGGAGGCGCTTGAACCCCCACTGTTACACTTGTACCTCAGAGTTCACATGCTGAGGTGACTTTTGGCGGGATTTTACCCGACTTAGGGCGGACGGAGGGGCTTCTCCCCGGCAGTTGTAAGTTATATACACAGCTCAGTGCCAAGTACAATACAATACCATACAACCCCAGACGGGAACTGACACCAAAACAGTTGCTTGACTTGAAGACGGGTTACCGAGGCGGTTTGAACGTGTGGCTAAGACTAGAACATTTGGTACTCACGTGGGCTCCGTGACGTAGGGATAATGACCAGTAGGTCACGTGTTATCAGGGAGATCCGTTAGTGTTACAACCGCGCGCAAACTCAAAGCCATTAACTACGTCTTGGAAGATTACACAGGGGAGGTAGTTTCCAATACGATACGACCAAAAATCGTCCTTGGAAGACAGTGCGGCAATATTAAGTCGTGGCGACATGGCATACCTAGATCTATTGTAAATGAAACATCTTACAGCGCATGTGCAATCGTGATGCATGATTGTGGTCTAGGTAAGCCAGACATAACGTTAGATCCATACAGACGGTTAGACCTGTTTTCAGTATTTTCCATCACCTTCTGACCGTCTGACGTGTTGCAAAAACGTCCAGCCACAAGAAGCCCCTCCCCAGAGGTGCTGCTAAAATGGCAACGGAACCGGAAATAGTGACCCCGTGAATGCGGAAGTAAACACAGGGGAAAAGGGGATTGGAAGAAATTATGTGTCAGATTTCGCGGCAAATTGAGTAAGTAACGTTACTGTTTGCCTTTTTATTTGTAGTATCATTGTACCGTTACAGTGCTGTCTTTCTACGCGCAGTTTATGAATGGTAACGTAAACATTATTCTTTTCCACTATTTTTTTGTGTGATTGCATCCGAAGCTTCAAGTAAATTTTGACATGATCAACCCCCCTCCCTCAAATCAGGATATCTTACAAAGATGCATGTCCTCGAAAGGCCGTGTGAAAAATAACTTTATTTTTCATGCTGTAGTGCAAAACTACGAAAACCACGCCCTCCTTTTTCAGCACTCGGTTCCAGTGGTGGCTTCAGCACTGGAAAACCAGTACTGAACTTTTGTCAGCACAGGAAAACCAGTGCTGAGTGGAGTTCAGCACTGGAAAATTCGAAGCTAGCACTGGAAACCGAGTGCTGACAAATATTGAACGCACTACAAACTTAGTGCTGAGATACGTTACGGCGGTGACTTACTTGCGCTATTGCGATTATCCATAGCGCATATCTATAATTACAGATTTGACTATCGATGCCAATGCCGGGATAAAATCCTCGATGTGACCGATTTCTAAGATCTTCCTGGCGGCCAAAGTTTAAAGGGTAACTGTATCGCTGAACCGTTGTTTGGGGGCAATTTACAGACTCCAAGGATACCGGCAATTATAGATTTTACTTCCTTCTTGAATTTCAAAATGTTGAGCTACTGAACAAACGAACCAATACAAACCGTTATCTTCAAAAGAAAGAAAGTTGTTTAGTTGCTACACATCCCCATACCTATATCTACTTTTTACAATTGCACAATGAACAAAATGACAAAGTTGTGGTTTGCTTGAAATAAACTTGTTATTAACAAAGATTATTAGAATACTCAAGCAACTGGTGAAGAGTTTCAATCTCATCCAATTGCTTGAGTAATTATTTTTGGTGTACATTTATATAGTACCTGGGTGTCTAACATTCAAATTATAAACGTGGTCATTGTTTATTTTCAATGAATCACAAAAGTAAAGAAAGTTTACTAAGTTATCCTGCTGCATTTCTAACACTGATCTCAGCACTTCAGCACTGGTAAGAATAAGGTGGAATTCGTTTAACACCATCAATTTGCAGCTTTCTTTGTTGAATTTGCATACCCGGTAAACCTAGCCCGAGAGTCACCCTAGTACTAGTATTACTGTAGTTCCATGGCTCCCCCCTTCAGCACCTGCTAGTGAAGGGGCCGAGAATGGGAGCCCTGGAACTAACCTAGGATGACTCTCAGGCTACGGTAACCGCCAGTGTGAGTGCAACAAACCAGGTTTGTACTCAGTGCCAGCTGCATGTCCGGACAGGTTTATTTGATCCACTCCTGCTGCATGGGAAGGACCCCTTCTCTTTCCAATTATAAGTGTGGTGGGGAAATCCTTTAAGTTAAAGTGACCCGGGTGTCCTGAAAAGACGCATAGGGGTGGCGGCCCATCTCCATTTCTATAGCCCTTGGGCCACACACATTTGTGCAAGTCACTACAGCAGGGGTCTGATCCACTGGTACTAGTGGTAGTGATGTGTGTGTTTAACTACCATACTCTTTCCCAAATGTTGAGTGCTGAGCAGAGAAAGCAGTATGTACCATTTTTTAAGTCTTTGGTATGACCCGGCCAGGGTTCGAACTCACGACCTACCGTGTACAAGACGAACACTCTACCAACTAGGCCATTGCACCGGTCCTTTACGTGCTATCAATAAATGATGAGGTGTGGCTCTCCACAATTTTACATGGGACCTCCTCCATCAAGTTGATTAACGTCCTACCTGAGGGACGCCCCTAACTGAAAGTGCCTTTCCCAAGGGTACAACGTCAACTGGGCATGTCAGTGGATTCAAACCCAGCTCCTCTGGCTTCAGTACCAAACACTCTGCCAATACGGCACTTTATTAAAGGACAGAAAAGCATACACGTCCAACAATCACTTGGATGCCAAAACTTTCCTTTCAGTATGCATGTCAGCAATACACAACCTTTCATCTCAATATCAAATAAGTTTTAGATCAGGAATTCATGGTTGACCTTTTTGGCCAAAATCTTTTTTTAGACCAGCTTCTTTTAGATCTTGAGTGCACAATGTCATACAATATGGGAACAAGATCTTACAAAATACAACACTGTCTGTTATTCAATGAACACAAATATTTAAACGAAATATGCACCCTCCTTATCGAATTTTAATTCACCATTACTAGTACTTGGCCCACTCTAATTCAACATTGTGCATTAATTGTCTGTGATTTATTGTACGTTGGATTTGTCATGGTAACTTTTAAACTTTGAAACTTTATTCAGTATTTACAACTTCGCAGGTTTATTTGTAAACCTGAATTGCGTTGCAAATTTACACAACAACAAGTCAACATTACATAAGAAAATGAGCCATCAAAACTACACAGAGGCAAATTACACGGTCACAATAGATATGTAAAATCTGTTAGAAGAACGCTTACCATAGTCACATTAGATTAAATAAAATCTTGTTGACGATCATCGGGCAAATACTAAGCTAAAACATGAACAGATATAGAGATCATGGCAATCAATGTAACCTTTTGGCTCATTGTTGCCTCAATTTTAGAGTTCTGGGGAAGAAGAACTGTTCATGTCTCTTCGTATGGCTCAACGGTACTTTGTAGGCTGAAGTTTGTCTTAGATCGTACTTTAAGTGTCTCCAGATTTCACAAGGAACTGCCGGCAGGGGGGTGTGTCATCCGCCACCACCCTCCCGAGCTCACGCACGGATGCCTCGCGTCTCCGCTTCTCCAGGGTGGGCAGCTGGTCAGAGGGGATTCCTATAATCCTGCAGCAGGTTTTCTGTACCTTCTCGACCTCGTCAGACAGCCCACGAGGCAGTCCTCTCCACACCGTTGAGCCGTACTCTAGCTAGCACTGGCCGAATGAATGTTGTGTAGATCTGAAGGAGAACATCCACTGGCAGCCCCGCTCGCCTTGACAGCCGCAGGTAACTAATGTATACGTGGTCTTACTTTGGACAGCATATATATCAACGTGGAGACCCCAGGACAAGTCATTTATGGTGACGATCACACCAAGGAGTTTGAAGGACGAGACTCTCTCTATCGTTTCCCCGCTAAGCATGAGTGGTGGGGGCATGACAGCCTCCCTACGACAGCTAATAACCATGTCTTTGGTTTTTCCTACATTTGCTGCCATACTGTAGGATTTGGCCCAAGTGTCGACTTCTGTTATGGCAGCTTGCATTTGACCTGGTAGCGAACCCATCAGGAGCTCCGTGTTAGTCAGGTCGTCCGCGTACTGAACAGGGGTTACACTGATCGGGATCCCTCTGTCGAGACTGTTCATGGCAAGGACAAACAGTGATGACGAGATGATACCACCCTGAGGTGTTCCAGCTAGCACTGGTCGAGGCGCCGAAATACGCGATCCCCACATGACAACGCTGCACACGGTCACTCAGGTAACTTCTCACGCAACACCACAGGTCCCGTCTCATCCCCATTTGTGCCAGACTATGCAGAAGACTACCATGGTCTATTATGTCGAACGCGTGACTGAGGTCGACGAACGTGGTACGTTATTGGTTATCCTGAATTCATGGTTTTAACGATGAATTCCGGATAAAAGCGCTGCTGACTCATTATTCGCAGATCAAAGTCACATCTGAGCGCCCGGTTGTGTCGGTATTCACAGACCAGTTTCCTAGTTTTGCCAGACACCCCATTACAATTTAACATTGACATTGCCAGTCTGCCTGAATTTACCATTAGGCATTCTGGATCCCCACATGCAGACCCCCCTGCATTCCTGCCAGCTGGAATTTTGGTTTATTCCTGAGATGCCCTCACAGTCACAGTGAAAACGGCAGCCCATTCAGAACCCGGCACAGCGGCTCACGAAGCAAAAAAGAAGAAAAAAATGCCTAGTCATCATGATTACATACAGCTGCCTTTGGTAATCTTTATAACTGCTTTGTTTGCTGCACAAAAGAACGGCTTTACTTGATGAAGTCAGACGCAGCATTCAGAAAAAAACAGACGGCCCTCTTTACGACTGGGGGCTCAGTAGGCCTACGCATAAGCAAGAAAAAAACAAAAGTGATGACATTAAACCAGGATGGAGCAGCTCCATTGAAATTGAATAGTGATGAATTGCAAGAAGTGTCGCAGTTCACCTAATATTAAGGTAGCACTGCAAGCAAAGAAAATGACATCAGTTTGGAAATAAGGAAAAGAATTGGCCTGGGAGCTCGCTGCCACCTTTGCAAAGCTTAAAAGCTTAAAAGAGTATGGAAGGCCAGACACATCAAGCTCAGAACAAAAATCCAAATACACAACTCATGTGTGCTGTTGACAGTACGCTATGGCTCAGAAACTTGGCAAATGACAGTGAGGCAAGAAAAAAGCCTTGATGTAGCAGATCAGAGGTGGTTACGAGCCATTCTGAGGGTGAGATGGCAACAACAAATCTCCAACGAGGAAGTGCGCAGGAGAACGGGTCAACCCAGTCTGTCTACTCTGGTGTGCAGAGCACGAATAAGGTGGCTGGGACATGTTGTAAGAATGCCAAGGACATCCCTCCCGCATGGCATTAATCTGGGTACCACAAGGGTAAAGAAGGAGGGGAGGTCAACAAATCACATGGGAGAGAAGAGTCATGAGAGACCGGGAGGAACTGGGCTTCACTTGGGAGGGAGTGAGAAGGGAGGCACTGGACGGAAGAGCGTGGAATGCAGTGGTGGCCCGCATCGTCAACCGATGAACGTGGTGACTATGGTGATGATGATGAAAGGAAACAATTCTTGGGAGTTCGCTCTAACATCCTCGCAGGAATAGGACCCCGGTTCATGTCCTGAGGTCTGGATATCTCGGTTGGGGCTGGACCGTCTTTCGGAAGAGACCTATAAAGGGTCCCCTGTTTGAGGAGGTGGCTAGAGCATGTTAAAGGGAAACTCCTAAAACAACTATTACCAAAACCCTCCCTGTAGAAATATACCCTGCTACTGAAACAACAAGGAACTTACTGCCTGCATGTGCCACTACGCACTACAACTTACAAGGGTCTAAACCTACGAAACCTGCATGCATGTATGTATGTGTGCGTGTATGTGTACAGTGTGTGTGCATGCATGTATCTTAAGTTTGTACAATTTGTACATGCGTATACATGTATGTGTGTGTGTGTGTGTGTGTGTGTGTGTGTGTGTGTATGTACGTGTGTGTATGTGATGTGTTAGTGCACATGTGTGTATGCATTCATGTATATGTGTGTGTGTTTGTATGTACGTAGTCAAAGTGTTGTCCTTTCCTTCGTGCAGGACACCTGATTACCAGCCACCATGCTCCTTGTAGGCCTGACTGGTAGTATAGCCACAGGGAAGAGTACAGTGTCTTCCATGTTTAAAGAACTGGGGGTTCCTGTAGTGGATGCTGACCAAATAGCAAAGGATGGTAAGAGAACTTTTTATGTATCAAGTCTTCATGTATCCAATTCAAGAAGGTGCTGGCTACTATGTTTAAGGCTTATTTTTGGAATTTTTTACGCATCTCTCCAAATCTGATGACGTACCACAGCACCAACACAGTTTCCTGTTGTGTGAAGTCTGTGTGTCCATGGGTCAGTACTGACCGTAGTTGAATCCTTATTTCATATCTACCCTTGTACAGTCCTTATGTCACCTAGCAGGGTGGAAAATACTTTTTTTGGGCCACTTACAAAATTGCAAAATTTTTACTTGCAATTTGAAAAATAAACTTGCAATATCATTAACGTGCAATATCATAGTCGGTATGTAACTACTTTTGCTGTACATACATACTCAGCCTGACATAGCAACTGGTCATGTGACCCTTCAGCAGGGGACCTGTGATTGTTTTTTCCTCGTCTAAAGAAGAACTGTCTCTGGCGACGGAAGTGGATGATATGCTAATTAGCTTGCATTGGGCTGTTTCCTATACAGGAAGCAAAATTTCTATCATTTTCTTTGTAAACTTGCATGCAGTCAGCAATGGAAACATATTTTTCTCATCTGAAACCACTTATTCCGGCGTGACGCCCTGCCACCAGTGGCTACTTCTCAGGTATGCCCCTAATTCCTCAATCCCTGTGACATCCCCGGCGGCCACGAACATTGAGTTCAATCCCAGGATATTGCCCGTCTCTGTGCAGGCCTCAATCTCTTTCTTTGTTGACCATGTACCTAGCGTCTCATCTGCAGGGCAGCAGTTGTTGCAAACAGTAAAAATTTCTTTGCACGAAGAAAAGAGGCAGTTCTCCTGCCATTTTGAATTTGCGCGCACACGCACACCTCAATACAATCCTACGCCGCGGGTGTCCCGTGATCCCTTGCCAAACTGTTGTCTAATGTAGCATTAATGCCGCACTACGGGCTCCTTAGCGGAGCACATTGGGCATTAATGCTGGATTCCCTCTGCTCCCTTTGGAACAGAGCATTAATGCCAGCATACACCTCTGTCCATTAATCATCATTTATCACCCAGTCTTCTTGGACTGAAGGGGAAGTGGAAACCCTTTCTCCTGGCTGGTACCAGTAGGGGTGGTCACACCAAATTAACCCTCTGCCCCCTAACTACAGTCCACCCTTGTTAAAAAAACCCAGCTGTTGCAGGGTGCTAATGTATAGGTCAAGCATGACTAAAGGCCGTGGCAGAAAGCACTAATGCTGGAAAGATGCCAACTAATTGGTTCAAGCCTTGGTCCAAGGCATGGCTGCTAGGACATTGAGGGACTGGTATTTGGACAGCCATAATTACCATGAAATTACCATGGCAGTGTGCACTAACCAAGCATTAGTGCTGCATAAGTATTTCTGGCATTAATGCTACATTAGACAACAGTTTGGCAAGGGATATCTGCTGACCCTGTGTCTAAAGAGAACCGAACAACGATAGTCGTCTAAAGTGGGCCTAAGATGAAATCTGTCCCTTTAACCTCCACAGTTGTTGAACCAGGCATGCCGGCCTTCAACAAGATCCTGGCCCATTTTGGCCCAGAGATTTTGCAGGAGGACGGCCAGCTGAACAGAGAGAGACTGGGCCAGATCATCTTCAGTGACAAAAAGCAAAGGAAAGTGCTGAATTCCCTGACCCACCCTGCCATACACAGGCACATGGTCTGGCAAGTCATCAAGCTCTTCTGCCAAGGTACAGTTAGTTAGTCTGTTGATATTTATTTTGGTAGATAATTACTACTCTGGTCAGTTGGTTAGTTCTTTGCATAGTCTGTCTTTCATTTTCATCAGCTTCATTGAATGATGGATTGATTAACTGAATGCTTAATTGATTGATTGGTTAACTTATTAATTGATTAACTTATTGATTGATTGAAACAAGTGCCTACCTACCTCCCATGTATATGATTGTGTATCTCATAAAGTAAGCATTCTGGGATGTGGATGTACTGTATCAAAATTTTACATTCTAAGGAACAGTTTCATGCATAGTTATCTTCATGAAAAATGGAGATATAGTTTTTGGTGTGTGTGTCTGTGTGTTTCCGGATTTTTTTTTATTTATTTGCATAATTACTGCCAAAGTGCCATATTTCCTTTTTGGTAAATGGTGGAAATTATATATTTGTGACATGTGTAAGTAAGGTGTGGAATGTATATCAGTATGTGCAGATTATGTAAATGTGCAAGTCATTTGCATAATTTATGATTAAATGTAAACATTGTATTCTGTCGACAAAAATGACTTTTCCACATGCAATATATGTAATTTTGGTAGAGGAGACCATAATTATCTTAGCCCAGTACTAGTACTCGGAGTCGGAGAAGATTATGTTTTCTGTTGAGCCAGCTGTTGGGTGGGTCTGTATTAGTGCTGCGTACTGGTACTGTGTACTGGTACTGTTCCGTAAAAACTGATTAGGTACAGTTCCAAAATACCGGATCATGAAGTACCGGTACTGTACCGATATAAATTCACACCAGGTATGTGCTTATTTTGTGACTTATCTCCTGACCTCATGGCCTCATGCAACACCAAAGGTGACCAAAGTGACACCTTGGAACAACCTGTAACTGATTATAATATGCAACAGATCATTCAGGCAGGCCAGGAGTTTTGATAGCAAGGCCAAGAGAGTTTGGCGGTAGGAAACCTAGTTATTTTCTTTGAATAAAGATAGTGACATTATTGAAGAAGTTCAGAAGAACACATGCTAATTTTTCAAATTGTTCAGGTACAGTTTAGGACCAGTACCTAAACCTCTGTACCGGTACCTGTACCTGATGTTACGTTTAGGTACGCAGCACTAGTCTGTATGTATGTCAAGAGCATAACTCAAGAAAGCTTCGATGAATCTTTATGATTTTTGGTAGGTGTGTAGTGGTTGTGCAAAGGAAGGTCAAGTTTGAAAATGGTTCACCTTGCGTTTTTCAACAGTACTGCAGCGGACTACAGTGGATGGGTAGGGTTTACAGATTGGAAGGTCAAGTTCGATAATGGGCCTTCTAGCGGGTACTTAAGGTACTGCAGCGGAGCTTCAAAATTTGGGGGCATATTTTCTGAAAGTGCTATGGTCATGATTGTTGTGTGGTAGATAGATCATGCCACAGGAAGTAAGTTGTGTAAATAAGTTTGGGCCCCCTAGCGGCTTGTTTAGAACTGCAGTGAGTGTTTTTGTTTTGACATTCGGACATGAATAGCTTGTAGAGAGGTCAGATGGCACTTTACATAATCAATGACTAATTAAGCAAGTCAGGGAGTTATTTGCATAATTAGTAAGGAAAGTTTGTTAACCCACTGCATTTTATAATGGGACATGGGATAGTGTCAGGTCATATAAACAGAGGGCCTTGCCTAAAAGTACATGTAGGTCATATAAATAAACAGATGGGGCACTCACTATTCTCCAAGCAGAGGTGTGAGTCCGGCTGTTTTTTAACATGTTTTGTTTACTAGGCATTTTTGTCCAACACATGCATGGTTGGCGACATAACTAAAAGGGGAGAAAATAGAAAAACTGACGAAAAACACCTAAAAACATGTCAAAAACCAGCCGGACCCACTCCTCTGCTTGGAGAGAACAGTGCACAAAAACTGCACCACTGCTAGGTACGGAAAGTCACATATACTATGTCTTTCAAAATGTGTATGAAGAATAAAGATAAAGAATAAATATTTATTCTATTCATATATATTGACTGTACCATTTCATCATCACTTTCAACTTATAACACTGCAATATCGAACCTTTGTGGCCCATATTACATAGTTTTTTTTCATGACCAGTTTTATATCAGCACACTAGACAGATATACTAGTCCTGTACTACCAAATGATTTGTAACCCTATTTAGACTGGACTCCTTCGCCCCCCGCTCATAACTTTCAAACGGTATGGTGTATGATCAAAGTTGCAGGGGGTGATAAGCATGACATATTAATCACTCTCCACAATAAGCCTTTACTATTTGGCGAAGATAATGTGTTCGTGGAAATCTAGTTCAAAATAGATTATGCTAACTACAGCCTTATTGTTGAATGTAATCAGAAAATGTTGTATCTTTATGTCATTACCTTACCTTAGCACGCTACTTCCTCCCGTGCCTTTGCGGCACATCGGGCCGTCCTTTTTTACCTGTCGCTTTGTTGTGTTTCCCTCTTTGCCCTGTACCAGGAGCTTCCAGTGGCTTTATGTCATTAATCCCCCTAAAATAGTCATCTAATCTACATGTATTCTGTACCTCTTAAATTCTTTTCTGTTTAGTGAACTTTGTGTTTTTCTCTCTGCAGGTCACAAGTACACAATACTGGATATTCCGTTGCTGTTTGAGACTAGTAACCTGCACAAATACCTACACAGCACAGTGGTTGTGTCATGGTGAGTTACAATCGACACCCTTTCAAAAAATAAGTGCTTGAAACCTTTAATTGACTGTCCAGGAAATCTTTTTTCATATTAGGGTTCACCCACGACAGGCATCTGGTTGATCCTGCTTAAGATATTTGCATTCTTACCAGGGTTTGTCTGAATCCTGTCCTATTTCAATGCAGTTTAAACAGAAACCACTAGATGACATTAAGAACACAACATCATGTTGAACTCATTGTACAGACTGAGATACTTCACACTTTTATGGCATGTTTGCAACCATTGAAACCATTACACTGAGGGAGGTTTTGTTGGTGATATTATTGTGAAAAATGATGTGTAATCATGGAAGGGATCGCACACTCCTGGCTGAGACACCTTATGGAAAAGTTTGGTGCTCAGAAATCTGAACGAAGAAATCAAATTGGTGTGACTTTTATTAAGGTGCATTGTACATTTTTATTTGTCTTCATTTTAGTGATGAGGAAAATTTGATAAAAAATTCTATTATTCAAAATTTTCTTTAAACATGGTTGAACCAGCCCATGTTGATGAATCAGACAATCATGTGTCTTCTTTTCAGTGAGGAGGAAACACAGCTTGAACGACTCATGGCAAGAAACCATTATGAAGAAGATGAGGCCAGAAATCGGATCCAAGTGCAAATGCCGCTGAGTAAGAAAATAGAGCTGGCCGATTACATCATTGAGAACTCTGGAGACTTACAGTTTACAAAGGAGCAAGTCTTGGTGCTGCATCAGCGCTTGTGTACATCCTACAAAAGATTCATTTTCATGGTCGTACTGGGCATATTGGTTTTACTGTATGCGGTATTTTTCATTAGAAACATGTTGACTATTTGAGAAGGGATCTTTTGAATGTTCTAGAATTTGTAATTTTAGCTGTGACAATATGATCTAGTGATAGGATTTAGCATGCTCTCTTAAGTCAATTTGACACATATGTAGTATAGAGCTAGCATGGGAACAGGACAATGAAGAAGACAAACATTTAGGAGAACCTGGGTAATGTATAGAACTGCTGTCTTCTTTCCCTAGTGGCCACCATGAAATTTTAGTACATATTACGGTATAATAATAAAGAATGTTATGAAAGGCTATTGATAGTGACCAACAACGTTAAGTCATGCCAATAGATGTGTACTTTCTTTCTAATACATCCGTTCTAACAGTACAGATATTGTTAATTGCTTATACCCTATTTTGAATTACTTGCTTACACCCAATTTTGAATTACTTGTATGTTTAAAAATGCTCATAACTGTGAACCTACTATATTAAGCTATGCATCGCCATCCTGCAGGTCAATCCATAAGTGCAGCTTCACTGAGATGTTTTCTCACTTCAGCAATGCTGGTGAGAATCTCACTGAAAATGTCAATGTTAGCCACTATGTCATGGTTGCCAAGGTTACCAACTGATGAGGGCATGGCTTGAATTTGCCGGTGTGCTATTGGCTGAGACCTGTTTCCTGATGCCAGAGGAAGTCTTTACATTCCCAGAAGAACATCATTCTGTAAATTGAAATTTGATCATTCCCAGAGCTTAATCTATGTACAACAGGCATAAAAGACAATTTTCTTTGCAATAGTATGATAGATGAACAACATGATGTTAATAATGATCGTTACATTCATTCCCAAACTGTTGTAAGCTCTATTGTGAACCCCAAGATATTAAAGACATGTTTCACCTTCACATTTCTACCAAAAAGGATGTGATTTGTACAGTCGTTTTCGTGCAGATATTTGTTCTGGAAAGTTTTGTGAATTTTCAGCGCAATGAGAAAGTAATCATACGGTGGCCCACAGGAACACCGCAAGTTTTTATTTTATTTCTGGGTTTATTTTTCATTTTTTTCCTGCTTGGAAATTTTTTTTTTTTTTTTTTGTGGTGCAAATTTTTTTTTGTTTTTTTGCTGGGCATATAATGTACCCTCCCCGACAACGCAACGTCAAAGGTCGTGTGACGGGTGGACGTGACTCTGGAATCCTAAGTTATTTAAATATATCTACAGTTGTATATATGTATCTCATAGAAATGCATTGTTACACTCTAAGTTCAACTTGTTCCGTACCCTCCCCGGGACAACGCACCGTCCCCAGGTCAAAGGTCGTGTCCAGGCCGGGGTGCATGGGGGACATGCCACCGCGTGCACAATTTGACAGACTGACTGAATCGTAAGCATTTTGGTACAATTCTTACATTCTCACACCCCAGATGTAATTTGTTCTATATAATTAATTGTCAGCACCAAAATGGTGGGAAATTTTCAGATTCAGAACCTGATGTTTTTGCTGTACCTCCTTGACTCCATCTGAGATCTACTCCGAGCAAGAGTATACAGTATATTTCGTCTGTCGTGGCCCTACATCCGGGACATCGTCTGTGGCGGCCAAATCGCCTGTGGTGGCCATATTACGTCACTGCAACTTCACAGACCAAGATGGCGGCTTCGGATGGCGAGAACAGAGTAGTGAGGGCGGAATTTGACGTGATAACCCTTAATTCTGCTGGAAGTTTATGTCGTTTTGTGTACTACGTGAGGTTTTATGATTCGTCAGCATTACGATGGCATGTTTCATGGCCTGGTTTGCCATAATATGACTGTACTATGACTCATTTTGGAGCAGAAGATCGTACTACGCATATAGAGAGACCACGTCTGGCGAAACAACAACAACAAAGCTATGAACAGCAATGTAAAAGATCCATCTTGCAGTTCTTCAAGGTAAAATTATTTAATTGTGTGCAATGCACTTCTACTTGGGGCAAGGAGCCATCCACAATCTATATTCATTAATCAACTACTAGTTATTTTTCTGTCCTGTGATTCTGATCATGATCTGTAAAATTTAGTATTAATCATTATAACGTATGTTCTTATAAAAGTTACATTATAATTTATAGTTAAGTATTCAGATCACAACATGCATGTTTCATTTGCTCTTCTGGCTGCTTATACTGAGTTTAAGTCACATAACAGAAGTTTAGGAATTTCAAAATTATACAGTGACACGAAATCAGCCCTAATCAAATGTGCACCAAGTAGTTACATTACAGTAACATATGACGTCATTCTAAATGATAATTAACAAGCTCTCCATGATGCCCTACCCCTGACACCACCAATGATCATAGCATATTGGGTACCACTGTAAAGGGTGATGAATATTATTTAAAGCAGATTTGCTTGATGTACTGTAAATCATATAATTGTATTAGGTTTAGAAATGGTTCACAATGTGTTCTACAATAAAAATGTTCTTTGTACATCTCTGACATCCAAGGACCTAAGGTCTAAGTCCCAGGTTCCAAGTATTGATCATTTCCTGATATTAAATGTGTTGTATTTACTTTTGTGCTCCTGTCCTAGGGTATAACTATGGCTCTGCAAGACACATACGACTGGCTGGAAAAACATGCTGGATAATGAGGTAATTTTGCCTGTAGAATTTTTTCACTGAGAAAGCTTAATAAAGGCCTCTTGCTTTTACCAACTATTATACTTACAAGTACTTTCTGGGCTTGAAATACAGGGTGCATGTGCACTTTTGTGCACCCAGTACGGCAATAAGATGCACACTCTAGCTGAACTCAACTGGCTTAATGACAAAGTAAGCACGCTTATGTGTTCATGTACCTTGTAGAAAATCTTTTTACACACAGTGAGTAAGAAAATATGGAGAATAGGATGGAAGTCCATTTGTGTTGACATTCAAATACCAACAACACTTGAATGATACTCAGCGTTTGTGCTATATGGTAGGAGGCCCATGTATTATATATGTGTGTTTGTGGCATATGTTGTAAATTTTGATTTATCAGCAGTTGTGCTATGTTCATCATTTTAACTGCAAACTCATAGCATTACACATGAGACATGACTTTCAACCATGAAGTTGAACCCTCCTAACATGAAATTAATTCCTCACAAACATAAGACAATCGTTAAATCCATTTGTTTAACATATAAATGTACAATGAAGGTTTCAATTTACATGGTTTAAAGGTTGTTTTTCTTTATCTTCAACAGATCATCAATGTTTACATGAATATGATTATGGACAGAGGTAATATTCAGGTGGGTGTATAACTTGTTACAATGAATCTTTTACTTCCTAAACAGATGTAAAGTGTCCATAGCCCTATGTTTTGGTATTCTGTGTTAACTTTGTTATTTATGTGTTGTGTTCAGGAATTGGGCATGAGAAGCAAATGCATCAAGTATTATGACTCCATGGGTGGGATGGGTTGATTTATTTTGTCTTTTACCATGCAATGGGATTGTTCACCATACAAAGTGTACATGTAGCTTCACTATCCAGAAAACATTTGGACTGAGAACATTAACATACTGCTGTCTAAACCTTTGCTTTGTTTTTACTTTATCACCAACAGATTACCAACAAGCAGAGCACAAGGACAAGAAGGAAAGCAACTTGGACTTGTCTGATTGGACATCACAGTATCCTGAGGTAAAACTGTCAGTTTGCTTGTTATTTTAGGATGTGCTTTAGACAAGAGTCTGTAAGTCTATCTGATACTGTTGGGATCTCTGTTTCTTCTGCAGAACATCCAACAGCAGATGAATGCTAGTGACTGTTGCCTGTAAATTCGCTGAGTACGCCAGTTGGGACACAAGCATAATCTTTGACCAGGTAGGCATCATTCTGCTCTATGATTCTATGAATATGTTCGCCTTGGCTTATGATCAAAAGGGCTATGTAAGTTGGTATCTAGACCTTATTTAAATAGTGTTTGCAATCTATGTTTGAGGGTTTGAGGAAAATATGGTAGTACGCTGGATTCATACCATATTCCCACTATCTTGGCCAGTTGTGGCACTGTGAATTCATTATAACAGTTCAATTTGAATACATTTCATCGTTTTATTCATTGTCTCCCATCCATGATTGTTGGAATACCCATCTACCTTAATGATAACTTATAATGTACAAACAGTGACAAACAAGTACTGTATTTCTCCTTACAGACACACATGGCCTACCTCAGAAGAAGCATGGTATGGGAGATCCTCAATAACAAGTTGTTATAATAGCAGCAGTCCACTTACTTATATTAGTGACCATTATGTAAAGGTGACAAATTTTTACAGAACAAGTTACAGACAGCGTGCTGTCAATGCCATGTCATTTTCCAATCGAGATTAATGCATCATTGATATCAGGAGTATGGTAGCCGGTTGTATATGGAGAAAGTTACAGCAAATCAATGTGAATATCCATGTATGGAAAACATCTTTGATATGATTTTTCACCCGTTTGCTTTCCTTATATAAAGTTAATTGCATCATTGATGTCAGGAGCATGATAGCCGGTCGTATACACTTTTGGAGAAAGTGACACAAATCAATGTGTATATTTATCTTATTCTATGTATGGAAAAACATCTTTGATATGACTTTTCTATAATAAGTATAGGTATACTGTTAATTTCATCATTGTGCTTTTTTTAAGTCAGCTAAAATAAAGAAAGTCTGTGTTCCTATCCTGAAATAAAGTTCTTTCCACCCTGGATGTCAATCACTATAGATGTTGTTTTTATGATTGCATCCTTGATGCATGTGAAGCACAGGGCATTTTATAATACTGATACTAGTAATAGGTAGTATTCAAAAGGATATTTCACACCCATTGCATTTATAGCACACTGCTGATAGATATTGAAATAATAGTATGAGTGTTATGAAAATGACAGAGACCAAAAGGTCCAGTTATAAATGCTTTTTCATAGTAAAGAGTCAGCATTTTGAATTTCAGCCTCTCCTGGCACTCCGGCAATGTCCTGGGGGCTTGGCTCTTTGAGATAAGTTCAATTTCAGCCAGTCCTGGCAGTCTGACCTAAGCATGACCTGGGGGCATGGCTTAACAAGCACACTGGTGTTAATATAGATACTGGGAATACTGTTACGTGTAATAGTACATGGGTAGTGTAGATTATAAAAAGTCTAGTTATAGATTGACAACATGTATGTATGAAAAATACAGTATACAGTTCACCATTAATTTGGAAACCGTTATGTCTCGAGCTCTGTCATGAAGAACAGTGAAGTGAAGTGTGAAGAAGACCACCTGTCCAAGAAGACTGCTTTTCTTCGGTCCCAAGGTGGTCGTCTTAGACAGTACTGTACTTGTGTACTTATTGGGACATATCTCTCCATAAAATGTGGGCTTCATAGACGGTAGCAATCACATATTACAGCGGAACTGAAACTTTCGAGAGAGAGAGGCTTGACGCGATTGAAGGTAAAACCGACCCTCGGCCAGACGTTGCCCAGGGACTGACCCTGGGCCGCTGAGTGCGTTCGAAGAGTACTGCAATTCACATTACTTCTCGCAGCTGCTGGTTGTTTCTTCATCGATCGACACAAGAGCCAAGTGATCCACCGCTAAATGTTGTCGTTTTTCTTTGATTTTACATCAAA
This sequence comes from Branchiostoma lanceolatum, assembly GCF_035083965.1. Taxonomy (NCBI): domain Eukaryota; kingdom Metazoa; phylum Chordata; class Leptocardii; order Amphioxiformes; family Branchiostomatidae; genus Branchiostoma; species Branchiostoma lanceolatum. The sequence goes on along the minus strand of NC_089734.1, from coordinate 19,924,855 downwards.
AGCCTCTAGGCACCGTCGTTTCAGAGACAGGGAAGTCGCCCTTCCAGGTGATGGACGGCGAACAAGTGGAAGGGCTGGGGGTCGCACCGCGAACCGGTACCCGCCGGGAAGACCGCTGCGGCCCCTAGACTCCGGCCGGCCCGGGCCAGGAATGACGGGGTCAATTGCGCCCGCCCTTCTTTTGAAGACCTCGGGGAGTGTAACAACCAGTCGTCGCCGGTGGCTGGCCGGCGGCGACCGAGAGCAGTTTTCGCCCTCTGCCCGAAGGAGGCCTTGGACCGCGGGACACCCGCTCGAAGTCCGACGTTTAAGGATAGGTAACTCGCCCGCTAAACCGATTGCATCGAGGCACAGACCACAACACCGTGCCGGGGTGCAAGAGAAGAGCCGTCTCACCTAGGCCCCGCCGTGAGACTCAACCATACCACGCAGACGAATCCTAGTCAACTCGCCCCAAGTCCAACTCGCCCTAACTATTCACTACCAACTCGCCCCAAATTAGGGCTTATTAAACTTGGTTTTATACGGGTTTTATAGAGCAGAGAAGACAAAGAAGGAAAGAAAGACAGCAACCTTAGATCTCCTCAGATCTCCTCTGATGTCCAAACCGTGGACGAGACTGTCACGCCAGGATTGGACTTCAGAGCCACATGAGAAGTTGACGAATCCAGAGTTCTACCATCATCTGAAAATACTGGTTTTATATGCATGAATCCTACTTCTAAATACTAGTATTACTTGTACATGTGCTAACAAAACGGTGTGACTCTAATTCAACATTTCTTTTTTGCTGAGCACGTATTTAGCAACGTACTCGGCTGGCGGACCCGGTCGGCATGTCGGCCCGCCGTGCCACCGTGTACGGCCGCTAGCTCTAGTCTCACCCGGCTAGACATACAACATGGCCCGCCGGCGCCCCCGGCATTCATCAGCGTTAAATGCGCAGAGAAGAGAAGGTTGAAATTAGAGTCACAAGGCTTTCTTAGCATGTAAAGTAATATTTAGAAGTGGGGCGAGTTGGTAGTAAATTGTTGGACTTGGGGCGAGTTGACCTGTTAGCCCACGGAGACTCACGACGCGACGCCCCTCCGCCAGGATGTTTGCGGCCCCAGTTGCGCTCGCCCGCCCAAACTTTTCACCGGGAGGACCTGACTCCGTCCTCGACGAGGCTACTCGGGGTGGCTCGCTGGTTTAGCAGGGTAGCAGGGTAGGGAACGACGGGAACTCGAGGCGCCCGACAAAGCTCCAAGGGAGCTGCCGGGTCCGACGCCAAGCGGGTCGGCATGGGCGCTCCTGGCTCTCCGCCTGCGCTGTCCAGGACGTCGACGTCTGTCCGCACCCCGCCGGCCGAGCATAGATCGCAAGACCGATCGGCCGGCGTCGAGGTGTGCAGACTCGCCAAACTTCTTCCGTGCGGACCGGTTCGACGGCGGCCACGTCCCCGCGGAATGTGCCTGGTGCCTTCGGGTCTCGCTGCGCCCGCTGTCGGACCGAGGACAAGCAATCGACCGCCACGCTGCCCCACGCCTTTCGGGGCAGGGACAGGGGCCGCGCCGGGCACTGGCCCCTTCGCGTGTTGTTTCCACCGAGACGGACTGTTCCCATTGCGTTACAACGGCCCGCTCGTCGTCGGCGACGGGTGCGCCAGGCAGCTGCAGGGAGGCCGAAATCAGCGGCGATGTCCGGTCGCCCACCCGACCCGTCCTAAAACACGGATGTAGTACAAAACCAAGAGGGACAATGAAGGGTGTGAAGGGCCGTCCGTCGGTCCGAGGTGGGATCCCTGCCGTCGCCGCTCGAGTGGAGCCGGGCCTTGAATGCGAGTGGTAAGCAGAACTGGTGCTGCGGGATGAACCGAACGCCGGGTTAAGTAAGGCGCCCAATGCGGACGCTCATCAGGCCCCAGAAAAGGTATTGGTCGATACAGACAGCAGGACGGTGGCCATGGAAGTCGGAATCCGCTAAGGAGTGTGTAACAACTCACCTGCCGAATCAACTAGCCCTGAAAATGGATGCGCCGGAGCGTCGAGTACATGCCCGGCCGTCGCGGCAGTATGTTCCGGCCGAGCCAAGCCGCGACGAGTAGGAGGGCCGCCGCGTTGAGCGCCGAAACCTAGGGCGCGGGCCGCCCACGCGGGCCGCCCACGCCCGAAAGGCACATTTAATTTGCGAACCCGGAGATGGGCGCCCGGCCTCGCACTGGGTCGTCCAGTGCGGCAAGGAAAGCGAACCCGGAGACGTCGGGCTGGGCCCCGGTTAAGACCGTCGTGAGACAGGTTAGTTTTACCCTATTGATGAAGTGTTGTTGCGATGGTTATCTTGCTCAGTACGAGAGGAACGGCGCAGGTTCAGGCATTTGGTTCAGGCGCTCGGTTGATGAGCCGGTGGTGCGAGCCTACCATCTAAGGGATTATGACTGAACGCCGCTAAGTCAGAATCCAGCCGAGAAAGCAACGATATGCTTGGCGCCTCCTTCGGAGTAGCCTGGTATTCAAACCTATTATAGCTCCCGAGGCGATACCGCTCTCCCGCAGGGAAAAAGTCTAGTCCGCCGGCGATGCATGTCCTTGGTGCTCAGGCCTGTCCTGAGGGAGGAGCGCCGTTCCGATGTCAGAGTCCGTGCCTGTGTGCGCTGGGCTGCCCTGTCCGCTGCCGCCAGAAGTAGTATCGGTGCGTGGACGGTGGCCGACCTCGTTCCGATGTGCAGTTAAGGGGCGGCAGGCCTGTGAAGGCCGTACCGATGCGGTGTAAGTGCGGGGACGGTGTCCGACCCCGTTCCTATGTGCAGTTAAGGGGCGGCAGGCCCGTGCAGGCCGTACCGATGCGGTGTTAGTACGGGGACGGTGCCCGACCCCGGTCTGATGTGCAGTTAAGGGGCGGCAGGCCCGTGCAGGCCGTACCGATGCGGTGTAAGTGCGGGGACGGTGTCCGACCCCGTTCCTATGTGCAGTTAAGGGGCGGCAGGCCCGTGCAGGCCGTACCGATGCGGTGTAAGTGCGGGGACGGTGGCCGACCCGTTCCGATGTGCAGTTAAAAGGCGGCAGGCCCGTGCAGGCCGAAGGATGTACTGATGCGGTTTACGGGGACGGTGGCGCTCCTCCAGACCGTTGCCGGCCCGATCGAGAGGACAGCCCGCCGTATGCCCCGCCACGCCACGCCGCGCCGCTCACGCCGTGCACTCTGAATCCCACAAGGGGGAGAGGACACGCGAGAGACACCGGCAGACCACCGAGTCCGTCGCTGCCGTAAGGTGGGATCGCGCCGTAAAAGTGGCCGCGAACCCTCGGGAGCCTGAACGCAGAATTCCCGGCCACACCTGACCGTTGCTTCCCTTCAACACCCGAGCCGCCCTGTCATGCAGGAACGGTCCCGCACTCTCATGACCGACTGTTCGCCGAGGAGGCGGACGGCCGGGTCTCCGACCACCGAGTCCGGAAGGCTTACTCGCACGCAGACGGAAGGCCGGGCAAGCCGTTGCCTTTGGGCCGGGTCGCTCCTCCGAGGAGAAAGACGGACCCGGGCTTCGCCTCCACGGAGGATTGCCCCGGCGCTCGTTCCGGTCGCCCTTGGCACGGTCGTCTTCACCCGCAGGAGTGGAGGAGCGGCCGCCTTCCAAGCCAGTTGTCGATCTCTGGCTGCCCTCGCGGGGAGTGGCAGCCTTGTCGGCGGGGTAACAAAACGACTGGCGAGAGAGTGTGCGATTTCTCGCCGTCATTTCCCGACCCAGTAAAAAAATGACCACTTTCTCAAGGTAGGATTAGCAACCTTCTTTTCAATGTAAAACCACCGCAACTTGGTCACATCGGAGGCCAGAGGCGACCTCTCCCGCCGGCCGCCCACACCCTAGCCGGTCCCCGCCCGAGCCCGTCACGCCGCCACCCCCGCTACCATCGGGGCCGCCTGACACCTCACGCACCCTGATCGGTCGCCTGGCGGAGCCACGAAGCCGTCCGCGGTGGTCCGACTTAGCCGGGTGATTTGGGCAGACTCCCTGCCGAAATTCCAATTTGATCAATTTCATTCAGGATCCATTTAATTCCACTTCGTTCGATTTCGTTTAATTTGATCCATTTCGTTTTATTTAATTCCATTTCGTTTATTTTCGTTCAAATTCATTCCACTTCGTTCGATTTCACAATGGAAAATAAATCATATTTCATCAATTCGTAATGAATCTTTTTTAGTTGATATAACAAATTAAGAATCAGTGCGTGCACACTGCCTAGCCTAGATATAGAAAAAGGTCGGTATTGTAATGTAATTTAGCCAACCAGAGACGATGTCCCTCATGTCAAGATAGCGTCGAAGATGAATATCATTTTCTAATGTCCAGCCTATACTAGTACTGTAGAATGTGTAGATAGGCGAAAATATGATCACCTGTAAATCTAGTATCCAAAAAACTTGCCAAAGACAAACACAGACATTTTCAAGCTACTTATATATATCTACGCACTTAAGCCAATGCATTTGTAGCGCTTTACAAAAGAGAGAATGTATTGTAACAGACAGAAACGTTTAACACACAGTATGTCATTACGCCTTTTACGTCCATATCCCTATAGTCATAGTTTTTAGAATAGACTATGCTTATAAATTGCTTTGTCATTCTTGCCATACATTGTACCATGTACAGCTGTCGAGGAATAAAGTTCATCCATCCACTTAATTCCATTCGATTTTGTTCCATTTCGTACGATTTCGCACTTCCTGCAGCTGTACACCCCCACTCACTCATCCTCGCATACTCTGGGAATGGCAAGTGGCGCCTCTAGCTCTGCATACTGTCCTCCACGCCGTTCTGTTTGGGGCCGCACACCCCTACACAAATGAAATGGTACATTCCGTCTGTCGTGGCCCGCCTGTCATGGCCCGCCTGTCATGGCCATACTCGCCACTCGGAGACATCCCCCGCTCTTAGTAGATCTCAGATGCCTTGAAATGGCAAACGGTGCATGTTGAGGGTGGGGAGGGGGGCGTTGACTTCTTCGAAGTTTAGAGTAGATTATATACAATTAATGTTACTAGTTACTTGGTACGTACTATGATGGCCTTTTTGATGCTTGAGTATAATACTAGTAATACTTAAGTACGTCTCTCTTTGCCATGAACATATATGGCGGCGCCGTCAAGATGTAAACAGTGTCACCGGCAGCCGCCAATTCCTCTGAAGGTAATTGGCCTTGCATGATTGGTAAAGTAATGTCTTAGATGAAGATGTGTTAACTTTGTTAATTACCTTCGCTGAGAAGGTTATGCAGAGGGTAGCATTTGTGTGTTTGTTTGTCTGTAGTGGACTAGCATATCTCAAGAATGCCTTGATGGACTGTCCTGGTATTTGGTATGTTGGTAGGTTTTGATGAGACCTGAAAATGATTAAATTTTGGGCCCCCTAGCGGCTTCTTACGATACTGCAGCGGAACTTCCTGTTTTTATATCTCGTGTTCTGGACATGCTATGGAACTGATTTTTGAGCGGTAGATTGATCTTTGGACAGAGAATAAGTGGTATGGGTTTGGGCCCCCTAGCAGCTTTTTTTTAACTGCAGGAGCAGGTTTTGGTCTGACTTTGAAAGAGAATAACTCATGAAGGGCTTGATGGATGGTAATGATTTTTGGTAAGTAGATAGCTTGAGTGATGATGTACATGATTAGATACTTCTTATGCAAATCAGTATCTAGTTTGCATAATTAATGAGGAAAGTTTATACATCCGCCAAATTCCATGATAGAACTCTGAAACATGTGACATATGTAACTGAGGAAGAGAGAAATATTAATTGATATCAACTATGCAAATGAAGACCTCATTTGCATAATTAATGAGAAAATACTATAACAAGATGGCCTTGTTACCTTCGCCGAGAAGGTTATGCAGAGGGTAGCGTTTGTTTGTTTGTTAATGTTTGTAGTGGCACAGAATAACTCGAGAATGCCTTTATGGATTGTCTTGGTATTTGGTACGTTAGTAGGTTTTGATGAGACCTAAAAACGATTAGATTTCGGGGCCCCTAGCGGCTTCTTATGGTACTGCAGCAGAACTTCCTGTTTTGATATCTCGTGTTCTGGACATGTTATGGAACTGATTTTTGAGTGGTAGATAGATCTTTGGACAGAGAGTGAGTGGTGTGGGCTTGGGCCCCCTAGCGGATTTTTTGGAACTGCAGGAGCAGGTTTTGCGTCTGACTTTGAAAGGGAATAACTCATGAAGGGCTTGATCGATGGTAATGATTTTTGGTAGGTAAATAGCTTGAGTGATGATGTACATAATTAGACACTTCTTATGCAAATCAGTATCTAATTTGCATAATTAATGAGGAAAGTTTATACATCCGCCAAATTCCATGATAAGACTCTGAAACATGTGACATATGTAAGTGAGGAAGAGAGAAATATTAATTGATATCAACTATGCAAATGAGGACCTCATTTGCATAATTAATGAGAAAATACTACAACATGATGGCCTTGATGGATGGTCATGATTTTTGGTATGTGGATAGCTTGTGTGATGCTTAGTATGATTGGACGACAATTATGCAAATCAGATTCCAATTTGCATAATTAATGAGGCAACTTTAAAATCCGCTTTGTTCCATGATATGACCATTCAAATTGTAACTGAGGAAGAGAGGACTGTTAATAGATAGAAAATATGCAAATGTGGGCCTAATTTGCATACTTAATGAGTAACTTCTATTATTCCACACTGGCAAATGACGGCAATTTCATACATTTAATCCTTTTTTGTGGCATCGGGACATTATATGAATGTGAGCATCGTTGAATCAAATTATGCTAATAAGGGCCTCCTTTGCATAATTGATGATAAAATATTAGGATAACCTTCTTTGTTAAGCTCATAGTTTGTTAAGCTCATACTTTGGACATGTTATATTTTAAGACAATCAACTGGTATGATTTATGATTGATGAGAAGCACTCCTAATCGTCAGTCATAAAGGTTAAAATCATTTGGCGAAGGTATGAGGTCGTGGAACTCTAGTTCTATATGTCTTCTAAATGTCCATGTACCGATCATAGCTGTTTGGCTACTTGGCTACACAATGTGTATTCGTTGCAGACTGTGTACCATGTATTCATTATCTGTTCTCTTTGAACGTGACAGGTGGAGATAACTTCCTGAATCACCTGCCCCAGCATGTCAGACAGCAGGCACAACATCACTGCAGACCTCCAGGCAGTGATGGGGGGAATGAGCCCCTCCACATGTATCTGGATGAGATGATGGCCAACATGCAGAGGCCGGTGCCAGACACTTGGCAAGAGGCTGCACAATTGTATAGAGACCTTGTACATATTGCAACTGACCCTTAGATAAAATTGGCTATACACATGTATTTCTGATAACCCCTCCTGTACTAACGACTGAAAAGTAAGATTGAATAATGGTAGCTGCCATTCTTGTTGCATTGAAACTTTTCTGGCACTTAGGCCACACCAATTTAACACATTGTTTCTTGGGTCACCTGCTTCATTTGTTGTTAATTAACTATTTGATTAAAAAAACATTTTGCTTCAGAATCAACCCCAGAATGCTCCTATTTTGGCACAGTCCATTGAAGAAAGTCTTGTCTTCCTAGTTGTTACAGTTCTTTCACTTATGAATGCAATGATTTGATTGAAAGTTCAAATTTCGTTGACTTCACCCTAACACAAAGAGGTTGGAGCCTACGTTGTTGGGACTACCAAACTTTCAGCACATTGCCCTTTTTCTTGTCAATGACCTCATTATTGCTGCTGCAGACACCTGAGCCTCAAGAAGAAGGAGGGAAGATTTTGTAAATTTGAAACATGTACAGTCAGTAATATTGTTATCATGTCTACGTGATGAAGGCTTTGTTGGTGTACTACTTCATAACATTTCTTGCCAGTCACTCATGGTACAACTCAATTCATTGCATGTTTTGAATTCACTGCATGTTGTTTTTCTTGGCAACAAGCCCAAGTGTGGAATGATAGAAGAAAACCAGGACATGGTGTATCAGCTGATTGTACGAATGTAGGTTATTTCTTACCAGAGTGTTCATGATCATGTACACTATTCCCTTAGAACCTACTAATACCATTAATAAACTAATAACTAACACCAGCAATTATGGTATGCTACACCAAGGAGGTTGATTAAACCTCCTTGGCTACACCGAGCATTCCTAAGTAGTCAGCAAGGAGAAAAGAAAGGATTCTTATGAATTAGTATGTCAATAAGAGGGATTGGTAAAAACAAACCCTAGCAGTGTATTATAGTACAAAGAATTAATACTTGCATTGGCTCTTCAGAATTTAATTACGTGTACTACATTAGGTATGTCGTAAGAAAACTACCAGGCACTATGTTGCCTGATGGAACTGTATTAATGCAGCCTGCCCACTGGTTAATTCAGAATAGCCAAAGCATCCTGTCTACATTGTCAAATTTGAAAATATATTTTATTATTGATTTATATTTTGTGTCTAGCAGAACGGCTGCACCATACATGTAAATTAAATGTTAGTTGACCTTTTTATTTTGACAGCTGCACTAAACATGTTGGATCATACTGCTGGCACTACAGAAACAATAAATGATTGCCGAAGACATGTGTTGTTTGGACTCTTGATATTTTTATGTTCATTGCTTGTATTAAACATGATATTTTGTTGAGGCTATGCAACATCCTAATTCCACGGTGCTAATTCAATGGTTGTGTTGAAGGGGAGAATCTTAATCATAAATCTTTTTTTCCATCTAAGTTATACAGTAGTTTACATCAAAATAAGGCTCGAAAAGAGGCGAAACAAAATTTCTCCCCTCAAGTGCTAGAAATATTGTCTGGGAGTATGAATCTAGACGCACTGCTGTGGTTTTTCACACCTTGGGTACTCCAAGTGCAGTTTATTTACATGATGCCAAGTTGGCCTTCTGTACCTGACCACTACACAGTTAACAGTCTAATAAGAAAACATGACCACATAGACGTGTTGCATAACACATATATACTAGTACAATGACCAATATTGAACCTTAAATATTAATGATAAGCTCAAATCAGCCTGCAGGCCACTTTTAATTGAGCAAACACACGCCAGGCTCTGCCTTAATGAACAAAGTGTCAAGGATATCAATTATCTAAGGCTGACTGGTGCCGGTGTGACGAGCTTGGGCTGAAGGAGCTCTCCACCCCTCAATTATTGCTCCCCATAGGAGTTTTGCCAGATTGGACTTATCTATCGCCAACCTAAGATAAAAGCATAAAAGATGTATACTCATCATTAATGCCGATCGGTCCTATATTCACGCGACAAAAGCAGCAAAGTTTTTTTTTAAAAACCCAACGCCCCCCTCCCCAATGAGAGAACAGATGATGCCCGTTTACCATAAGTTTTACAGCAAAACATCACGTTATGATAATTTTCCAACGTTCTCGAGCTCATAATTATACGGAACAAGTTGAATTTGGAGTGTGATAATGCATTCTATGAGATATATTGAATAACTTACGATTCATCAGTCGGTATATGCCGCCAGACACGTCCACCCGTCACACGACCTTTGACGTTGCGTTGTCGGGGAGGGTACATTATATGCCCAGCAGAAAAAAAATTGCACCACAAAAAAAAAAAAATTCCACCCAGGAAAAAAATGACAAGTAAGCCAAGATATAAAAAAAATTGCAGTTCCTCTTTTACAGCTGCTAGGATAGAGTGAGGTGTGATATCAGAGCCAGTTAAATTCATAGCCGAATACGTCGTAAGCTACTTTTCCATCAATCAAGAGAAACGAAACTTGAGACAGATATCATGTGTTTTACGATTTAGAAGTGGGCTTAGTTTTATTTCTCAGACTTAATGGGAAACTGGTCTACTGGTCTACGATTTATCAACACAGCGCATATTCAGGATCCCGATGTCTGCTCTGAATTCAACTCATATCTTACTCCACCCTAGTAACAAACAAAAAAGCAAAAAATGATTGGAGTTCAGAAATGAAAATAAGCATGTGGCTCATAGAGATATGCATGTTGATACATGTGCAGTTTAAGTCTCCTACAATAAGTGTAAGTGGGTCAGGGTACCTGCTAAACCTGCTAACTGAACTTCCCTTTTACTGCCTCCGACAAGCTTCCAAGGGTGAGGTCATTTTGAAATCAACTCAGTCGCTGGTAACAATCTTCAAAATACATTGAGATACTCCAGTCTCGAGAAGAGATGTTACTTTACATTTGTGTAAAATTCATCTCATTTCATACAAAATGAATCTGCTATGGTAAAAAAAGGCATTTCATTCTGACTTCCCCTCGCAAAATGATGGTGCGTTTATCCCGAGCCCGGCACTTCCTGCCATGCGCCGCAGGGAAATCTCAGAGCCGGGACCAACACCATTTCCTGCCACCTTTCTGGGATCGTTCTGTTAACTTTGACCTAACTTCCTGATGATGTCCCTGACGTGCCCAGCATTCAAATACCAGTTGTGGATCTGCGGACACACACCAGGACAAACATACAAAAACACCGGTGTATCTACCATCATACCTCCCTTTTCACGTAGCAAACAAACAAACAAACACACGCATACTGTCTGTAAAGAGTATAACTGCAGAGGTTGGTGTGGATCATGGGGTGATGCGCTACAAATTTTCACCGTACTTACATGTACTGTGAACGTCAAAGTTGTCGGCATGCGTTGACTTCCTCTGGGGTTTGTAATCAGAGATCGTTGCCTCAGACTATCAATCTATGCCCATACGCTTGCAATTGCTTGTTGAATCATATCACCAATCGCGTCGTACATTTGTCATCTGAAGATGAAAGGATGAAGTCCGACAGCATTTGCCATGTTCTCTATAATATCTTGATATACACATGCATATGACTCTCAAATAACACATGCCTAATGCGTTAAGATATGTCAACTCTAGTATTAACCTAATTCAACGCACATAGCCTTCATTTCCGGTTATTTTCTTTACAAAGGCAAACATAGAAGTGTTGACATGTAGACACCTATAACTGAATAAAAAGACTCTTTTTTTCACAACCAAGTAGACACCTATAACGTTACTAATCTACACGGAATTATAGCTTGACAAAAAAGTAAAATATATTGTTACCTTTTATCATAAACTCGCTGAACACGATTCAGACTTTTCATTCTTGTTGTTGATGTTGTTCTTGTGGTTTGTGTTTTCAAGAGTCTCAGAGTAACTTCTCGAAATATTGAAAAATATTACTGTTTGCTTGGTATCAGCAAACGCGCATTCTCCTTGGAAGGTCGTGACGGTGCACCCACGCCACACCGATGGTCCATGGAGGGCTCTGAGTGGTTCCAGTTCTCCCACAGCTAGAGATCCTTCTTGCTGCACAGTCGATAAGAAGTGAAGTCTATCTTAACGTCCTCAGCTGTTATCAAACTTCGAGATGCATGTATTTTCCTAACTACGCGATAAGCGGAGTCTTCAGACGGACTAGACGGTATCTGTCTCATCTACTATATCCCTGTCTGTCAAACAGTGATATGCAAACATAGCTTAGCCCATCTAAATCAAGTTTGGACATTTGTAGGACCCTATCATTCATATAGACAGAAAGGGCTGCCTATTCATTAAAGGCTAATGTTACTGCACGTGGTGCTGTGTCAGTTATTCCTTAAAAAAATTGCACATAATATACCAAGGAAAATTATTATTATGTTTCCGATAACAGTTCAGATTTCGGCCGTAGGCTTCATTTTAACATTGTAAGACTGAAATGCATCAGAGCACTGGTTTTCTTCACATCATATTTCAATCATACTGATACACTATCATACAGTGTGTCAGCATAAAGGGGCCTACGTTTAATGAGTGTGTTTAAATCATTTTCTATTGCTACAGAAATGAGTAGAAAATGTTGGAAAACGGTTCTACAACATTTTCGTCACGCATGTCCCATCGAAAATTCTATTTCCCTTGCCAGCGGTCGCCCCCCAAAAAGGTAAGGGTCGGCAGGATTTTGCTCGGGTTGGCGTACCCGGAAACACAACCTTTTTCCCAGGCCTGCATGTCCTGAAGAAAAACTGGATGCAGCTCCCATAAACAACTATAATTCCTAGATGGAGAACACAGTTAATGATGATGACAAATACGCCAAAAATAATTAATTACTCAAGCAACTGGATAAAGATTTGAAACAGTCAGACGTTTCAGACAGCATCCACTGTCTTTCGTCAGTGACTAACGATAGGACTGAGAACACCAGGTTTTATACCAAAACTCTGAATGGGTATGTTAATGAGGTTAAGACAATTTAGGATGTCTTGAAGTAGTCTTTAAAAGAAGATTAATTCAAGACAAAGTTTTTGCCAATAGTTCAAATAGCTACTGTTGATTTTAGTACAGTAACTAAATGTTGTTCGATGATGACAAATGTCCTGATAAACCTTTCGCAAGAATATGGAATTTGATTTTGTACAAAGTTATTTCGACTCTTCTAAAATACTACTTTCATAAGTGTACTTGCAAAGGGATAACAGGAAATAGAAAAAGAACGCAACTTTCGAAATAAACATTCCATATATTTGTCCATTATTAATGACAGTCGAGTCTTGCATTTCTGTCGATTCTATGGAATTTCTCCCATGTGTATACAAAGACTTACAGGATATAACAAGAGTTCGGAGACCTCATATCTCCATGAAGTATTCTGATTATGCAAAGAACCTCCACATTTGCATAACCTATGCTTGGCCATGTACACTTTTAACTGACTTACACAGGTTAGGATGCTAACAGTCCAATCAGTTAACACTTAGAAGAGTTATGGCGCTTTTGTATTAATCATGCAAATTAGGAATGTATTTGCATAATTGGTATCTGTTAATGTTCCACCTGCCGTAAACTACATATGGTACCTGTATTTGAGTCCAATAATGGAAAACACTGCCAATTTCCTCGTTAAGTATTTCTGTCTAAGCTACCTGCATACTTAATATCATTGCTCCATTTGTTCAGTTATTCTCCTGGAAGATTTTCGCAAGAACGCCCCTGCAGTTCTAGAGTAGGCTGCTAAGGGGCCCAAACACACACTTCTTCCTTACATCACAAGCTATCTGCACAAAAAATCAAGACCTTAGCACGTCTAGACCAAAAGATACAAAAACTGCAACTTCGGTACTAAGGTCACATACCAGCGGCCCAAAATCGTCCTTGACCTTCGTCTTTCCAACACCGACCCACATACCAAATATCCACCATTATAATCCATCAATATGCTGACTACAAAAATCCGGAAACACAAGCAGACAGAAATAAGAATAGCTACATGCGGGCGTGGGGGAATATCTTTATGTCAATTGTTCTCAATTCTTTAATGAAACTTTTTCATTTCTTTAATGAGTCACATAACGAAAAGGCAAACTAGAAAGGCAACATTTGCAAGCAAATACAGCATATTTCACTTTATCTCCCTCCCCATGCAAAATTCGACTGTTTCAAAATTAAATGTTACAAATAAGTTACCCCTGTGCGAGAATGAATTCTTACGCCTGCACCTCCAGTGAAAATGGACCAGTTCAAAATCACTCCAACACAAAAAAAAGATACAATCATCACCCCAGTCAAAAATTTATTTTAGAAAAATCACTTTATTGTGAGAATGGACTCTTACAGTGCCAGCAACATGTAAAACGGACAAGTCCAAAAACACTTCCGCTCAAAAAGTACGGAGACTTTTGCATGGTCACCCCCGTCACAAGTTCAATTTGAAACAATTATCACCTGGACAAGAATAGACTCTTCCAATGGCTATGTAAAATGGACCAGTCCATAAACTCTTCCGCTCAAAAGATGCACTTTTGTTTTGCATAATCACCACAGTCTAAAATTGAAGTTAAAAGAATCGTCGCCCTGTGCGAGAATGGACCAGAATACACATTTTGGTCTGAAAATAAATCATTCTGACGTGGTGTATGCCAAAAGTGTTAGTTAAGTCCTGTGGGCATATCTCTCAAATATCAGGTCATTTTGGATTTAATACCAGGGCACAGGAGCCGAATATATCGCCAAAATCTACCATTTCAGAGCAATATAAGCCAAAAGTGTAACAATCTTCCTATGCTCATATGTCCAAGGAACGACTAGTTCAAATTTCAGGTCATTCGGGTGTAACACTAAGGCGCAGAAGTAAAAAAAAAATGTATTTTTATGGTCCAAAAATGGACAAATGGCCGAAATTCATCATTTTAAAGTAATGCATACCAAAAAAGTTAATGAATTACTATGGGCATATGTCCAACGTCCCCATATACCAATTTTCAGATCGTTAGGTTGTAATACCAGGGCACAGGAGGCACAGATATACCTATACCTATCCTATACCTACGGTATGGAGTGAAATATGAAAACTGGTGAATGCTTAATCAACTTCTTGTCATGTCTCTCAAAATCTTCATGTCATTAAATTACTGTAAGATTCGCGTTACAAAAGAAAATTCGGTACGCCCTTTATACCAAATACAACTGTGGGGTCGGATAAGTCTCCTTAGATTTCAAGTCAACTGTTTGTGTTCGGCGGATCATCGACGTCGACCGTTTATGCTCGGGGTTACATGTACCTTTCATGACTTCATCACATCTGCACAGTCCTGATAACATCTCGAGATATCTCCTGCTGGGTTAGAAGCAAAATTACCGGTTTTGCCTTACAGCACAGTTACAACTAGAGTTCCACGAACACATTATCTTCGCCAAATAATCAAGGCTTATTATGGAGAGTGATTAATATATACATGCTTATCACCCCCTACAAATTTTATCATAAACCATACCGTTTGGAAGTTATGAAGGGTGGGGGGGGGGCGAATTAGTCCAGTCTAGATAGGGTTAAAAATCATTTGGTAGTACAGGACTAGTATATGCGTCTAGTGTGCTGATATATGTTATAACTGGTCTTGAAAAAATATGAGTATGTTGATATTTTATGGGCCACAAAGGTTTGATATTGCAGTGTTGTAAGTTGAAAGTGATGATGAAATGGTACAGTCAATATATATGAACAGAATAAATCTTTATTCCATATAATACACATTTTGAAAGACATAGTACATGTGACTTTTCCGTACCTAGCAGTGGTGCAGTTTTGGTGCAGTGTACTCTCCAAGCAGAGGTGCGGGTCCGGCTGGTTTTTGACGTGTTTTTAGTTTTTATTTTGTCGGGTTTTCTATTTTGTCCCCTTTTCGTTATGTCGCCAACGGTGTGTTGGACAAAAAAGCCTAAACTGAACACGTTACAAATCAGCTGGACCCACTCCTCCGCTTGGAGATTAGTGCCCTATCTGTTGTTTATATGACCTATTTATAGGGACACTGTCACATGTTTGAGAGTCCCATTATGAAATGCAGTGGATTTACAAACTTTCCTTACTAATTATGCAAATTAGCTCCTGATTTGCATAATTAGTCTTTGGTTATGTAAAGCACCATCTGGGCTCTCTATATACCAGACATCACGACGATCTGTCGACCCCTTCTCAAGTTATTCATGTCCGAAGGTCAAAACAAAAACACCCACTGCAGTTCCAAACAAGCCGCTAGGGGGCCCAAACTAGCACAACTTACTTCCTGTGGCATGAACTATCTATCACACAAAACGCATGACCATAGCACTTGCAGAAAAGCTCCGCTGAAGTACCTTAGGTACCCGCTAGAAGGCCCATTATCGAACTTGACCCTCCTTTTTGTAAACCCTACCCATCCACTAAATATCATACAGAACCATCAACAGCTTCTCGAGTTATCTTGGCGACATACAAACACAGAAACATACGCAGTTCGCTGCACAACGGTAGGAAAGCGCCAGGTTAACTATTTTCGAACTTGACCTCTGTTCCCACAACCGCTACACACCTACAAAAATCATGTTGATCCATCAACGTTTCCGTCACTTTTTTTTGCCTAGATGCAAACACACAAACATGCAAATTCCGCTGCAGTACTGTTGAAAAACGCCAGGTAAATGATTTTTGAACTTGACCTTCCTTTGCACAACCACTACACACCTACGAAAAATTATGAAGATTCATCAAAGGTTTCTCGAGTTATACTCTTGACATACATACAGACCCATCCTACAGCTGGCGCAACCGAAAACATAATCTTTTCGGCGAAGATAGATATTTCCATCGAACGGATGCCCAAGAGAAGAGGAGTCCTGTGCTGCAACATATAGCCTTCTGAATTCAAGATACAATTTACAACAGGCATGTTTTGCAGCAGATACTCTTCTGATTTCCAAAAGCAACTTCAAGGTTTTATAGGTATATTTTGGCTACATCATACTGTAGGATCTGTGTCTTAGTAATTACATTGTTAGAAGAATATTTTTAAATTTCCATTACAGATTTATCAATTTCTTTTTTTACTTATGTTGTATGATGTTATCTTTATTGTTTTCACAATCTTAAGCATCTGTGTTTTCACGTTATCATTAATGTTACTATTGTATCTGTGTTTGTTTTTTGGTGTTTATTTTGTTTTTATGTTGTCATATCGTTGACGTTCTACAAGAATCTTCTGTTTTTATGATTTCCTGATGCTGGGATCGAGTGATGATATTTTATACCCATCAAGGGCACGTGGAAGAAATGAAGGTACCAAAAATCCACTTTCAGTCTCTTCATGAGTTGTTACCGACAGTGCAATCGCAGGCATGCAAATGTCTGGGGAGGATAATTGAGCTCAACAAAAAAAACGTCGTCGATCACCACGACTTAGGGGGATGCTGTCTCTGGCACCGAAATAGAAACGTGATTAGGTAGAAACGTATGGAAATACTTGTCTGTCTGTCTTTCGCGGCCTCTTTTTCGAACGATAGAGGGCATACACTGCATGAAGGAGAACGTGGAAAAGCATGAAGTGGATTTTAAGCATTAAATCATATCAAATACTTCTAACATTATCACTTGATGGGGACAATATGTTTGCTTCAAATATAAGATAATGATAAGATCTAGTCACAAGATACGTAGATTATAACATAACCCTTTAAACGGGGGATAATCATCTAACATATAGCTACATCACGTGACCTCTGAAGCTTTAGACAGACGCTATTTTCCGCAAGGCTTTGCCACAAATCAGACTCCAGAAATAGCAAGGGGCCTTTCTAGAGCTGACAACACTAAGCAAGACGAAGGAATGGACTCGTCGTGTTTGACAGAAATGGGGTGCTAGTGTGTTCTAAAATAGCGAAGGGGCAACATGTAGTGAACACCCGTAAAATCTCAGATTGGAATCAATTTCTGTGGTATCCCTTGTAGTCATGGCAACCACTCGTATTATCTTTATTCGTATTCAGATACATAGTACAGATACATGGTACAGATACATAGTACAGATACAAATACAGATCGAGTATGGTGACCGTGTCAATTGACACGGTAGCCTTCGCGTGAATTTGTTTAAGGTGGATGACAGGTTGCGAATCTGAGACCCACACACTTCGGGCATCCGCCTTCTCCAGCGGCACCAATTCGAGGGAGACGTGCTGGTTCTGGTTGGGATGCTTGCAGCGAGCTGCCGGATGACTCTTACACTCGAGGTCCGCCTTGATAACGCCAGCCCGCCTGCCGCTGCTCTCGTCCGCCAGTTGAAGACAGCTGCCGTTGGAGACTTGTCCCTCTAACTGAGGGGGGACATGCGTGTAAAGTGCCTTTCCCAAGGGCACAACGTCGGGGCGCAAGTTCGGACATGTCACTGGGCACCCCTGGGATTCGATCCCGGGTCCTGGCATTGTTTGACAGCCACGAGTTCTACACTTGCGCCACACGACGCCTTGTAGTCATACAAAGTGTTATATCTTAATAACGCATTTTTTGTTGTTGAAGTTCACACGTCAAACAAGAAATGCTTTAAATAGCGAACGATTGACCGTCGGCATAGCGAACTAACACTTGACCTTGAAAAATCCGAGACTGAAATTAGAATCTAGATGGTTTCCCCCACTCGTTCTCAAAATGTTGTCTCCTCACACAGTTGTCAATGTCTAACATTGCAGACAATTCTCTCCAAATTTACCCTTTTGCCTTGAACAAATATGGCAGAATTGCTACGTTGGTTCTTTTGTTACACGGAGTAAGATATTTTTATCACCCCTCCAATACAACTGTAAGTCTTGTCCTTCTTTTGAAATCTTTGTATGCAGACAGACTGTCTAGAAACCCCGTCTGGATAGATGTCCCACGTGATTGTAACCGAAGAAAACAATAGGCTCACAGAGCAGATATAACGTTAGCCCGGAACTGCAGTGAACAGGAGATGTTGCACAGAACTGTGAAAGCTTCAAGGAAGAATCATGGATTTTTGTGGTCAGACCCTCTGGATTGATTGTAATGATGTGTAATTATGTGAAAATGTGTTGGCAAGACGAAGGTCTAGGGTGATGTTGGCTTCCTTGGTGAGTGACATTAGTACTGCAGCTAGCAGTAGGGAAATCTAAACCTTCCCGGGACTGACACTGCGGGGCGCTGTGGAAAAGGCCTTTTGCCAACTACCACTAACATACCAAATATCATCAACATGTTCTGTGTGTGTGTGTGTGTGTGTGTGTGTGTGTGTGTGTGTGTGTGTGTGTGTGTGTGTGTGCGTGTGTGTGTGTCTGTGTGTCACGTGTGTGTGTCACGTGTGTGTGAGAGTGAGTGAGTGAGTGAGTGAGTATGTGTATACATGTGTGCCTATCTGTGTGTGTGTATGTATGCGTGTGTATGTGTGTTTGTATGTGTGTGTGTGTTTGTGTGTATATGTATGTGTGTGTATCAGTGTACTGGGAAACAGACTCGGGTTCAAATCGTTGTTTTAATCATCAATGAAGCTTATGTCTATATCCGTTATATTTGGCCAAAGTGGAATATAAACTGGACGTCTTGGTTAGCAATCGGTGTATACACATCATTATATCGAGGTGTTAAAACATTGATGCGAATGCCTCGAAAACACCATTAATTTCATGTGGCGGTTTTAGGGAACCCGGGAATTGTAACAATTGACGATACAGGAAAGAATCAACTGTAAACTTAGCAGTGATGACATTTATCAGACATATTTCGGTGGTTTGCATATTCACTAATTGATGTTAGATACTAACTTGTCCTATTCCCCGATTTCTATGCATCTGAAGAGTGTTCAGTAGAGGGTTATGAATCGGTTGATATTAATATGTCATTAGAGGGACACCAAAAGCCTCTACAGGCATCAAGGTAAAGGGCTTTGCCAATAACAATAGTAACGCCATGTGACAAACTAACGATGTGACAACAACCATGACAGCACTTAAAACAACGGCCTCAAGAGACTTTCAAAAAGGGGTGACTGGCCTCATAGTAAGTATCCTGTCTGCCTTCGTAAAAACACGTGTCTTTTGTAGCCTTGATGGCGATAGGGTAGCTGGCATGAACAGTGTTGACTGAGTATATTGCAAAGTTCTGTGCCTGGAATTTGATAGAAACATTTAAAAAAGTCAAGGCTTTGGATTTGGTGAGAAATATGTGATTTTGCACAGCAAGGGTAGTTGAATGTACAAATACAAATACGTGTTTACACATTACACACAAAACTGTCAGCCTTTTTTCTTTTCAAAGGATTTGTATTCATTCCCAGGGGTCGAGTTCTTAGTTTTGCCCACATGAATTTTCAGAATAGATGGCATCCAACCAATACATGCAGCCTTACTGAGCTTGTCACTAAAACGAAGAGAAGTTGTCAGCTTGACATACTGAAAACGTACCTTATCATCGCATACTTTCTCAGGTATCTGACATCGCTGAAAAGGCAAAGAGACTTGACATCTCGGATTACATCCATGGAAACAGACTAGAGACTTGACATCTCGGATTACATCTATGGAAACAGACTAGGGACTTGACATCTCGGCTTACATCTATGGAAACAGACTAGGGACTTGACATCTCGGATTACATCTATGGAAACGGACTAGAGATTTGACATCTCGGATTACATCTATGGAAACAGACTAGAGATTTGACATCTCGGCTTACATCTATGGAAACAGACTAGGGACTTGACATCTCGGATTACATCTATGGAAACAGACTAGGGACTTGACATCTCGGCTTACATCTATGGAAACAGACTAGGGACTTGACATCTCGGATTACATCTATGGAAACAGACAAGGGACTTGACATCTCGGTTTACATCTATGGAAACAGACTAGGGACTTGACATCTCGGATTACATCTATGGAAACGGACTAGAGATTTGACATCTCGGATTACATCTATGGAAACAGACTAGAGATTTGACATCTCGGCTTACATCTATGGAAACAGACTAGGGACTTGACATCTCGGATTACATCTATGGAAACGGACTAGAGACTTGACATCTCGGATTACATCTATGGAAACAGATTAGAGACTTGACATGTCGGATTACATCTATGGAAACAGACTAGAGACTTGACATCTATGGAAACAGGATTTCAACGAAAGTGAGCAGTTTGGCCGATAAGAGCGCGGTGCAACTCGGTCAATTTGTGCGTCTCTGTGTTTCTGTTTCTCACCCGGGGTGGGTTAAGAAATACCGTCTGTCTATTTCTGGTAGTTTGTATGACAATTTAGAGTGACTTTGAGTGTAAATTATCGGATAATGAGCTACCACGAAAAATAGTTCATATATGCATTCACCGTGCTTGCTTTTACCCAATCATTTCCGTGCATTTCCGCGTCTCCCTCAAACAAAGCTATGAAAAGGTCTCTGTCCATTTATTACGCATTATCATGACACAAGCTATGGTGATTTCAACTACTTGCCTTGCTTAAGACGTATTGTACACAATGCATAACATCATGAAAACATTGTGTAATACTTCGGAAACACATTTTATGTCTCTCGTACAAGAAACAGATACGCAAAACATGACATTTCAACCTTACTTCGAACTCCAACTTTTCATTCATTCATTCTTACGATACGATGGATACATAATTCATATTCCATAAGTCAATGTTGCCTTTGAAATGAGATATGGCATAACATTATTACACAGCAACAGCATTAGGTCGACCTATAAACGTGAACACCTGAACAGTCCACAGTGTGACATTTTGGTGGATTCTGCTGTGTTGTCCTTAGAAGCAATGCTAAGTAAATACCAGGGTCAGGACTGGCTTCTTCCATAGACCAATACTGATAGCTTGGAGAATGTAATATCTCAGCTGTACGTCACTGACAGTTTGAGACGGCGATTATTGCACTTGTGTTCACAGTCTGCGTTCTGTTATTCTGGTCACGAACTGCAGCACCAGCTTACAGGAGGACAGCAGCACGATCCCCAGAACCACGACCAGAACCACGGCCTTGATGAGTGCCAGCGGCGGCACCCCGTCCTCTTCATCCCCGCTGACATCCCCGGCCGGGTACCCGGTCGTGTTTTCCCCGCCGTAGTCGTTCTCCCACGTAGAGTTCGTGATGTTCCAGAAGCTCCCATTCAGAACCCATAGCGGCGATGGCGTTGTGGTAGAGACATTAAAAAGTCCCGACCAATTTCCGTCGTGGCGACCTAGATGTGCGTGTGTTTTTGCCATCTTACACCTTCCGTTGGCAGGATGTGTTGGTTTACACAGAAGGCGGGGGAAGCTTTCAAGGTGATGTCTGGTGCTCAGGCCTCTCCTTCAGTCTCCTCATTTTCTGCGGCCTACGGGAATATCAAAATCGTAATTACCTACAGAACACAGCTGCGGGAGGACCACGCAGGCCCTGTAGTTTATTTCGATCTCTGTTCGTAGAGGAAATGTTGTAACCTGAATGAGTAACACAGATTAGTAAAGAATTTCCTAATTTCTCAGTCTGGCCTGCAAAGCGTTTACTAGATTGGGTTAAGTCGTACGTATGCTCGTGTTTGACCGACCCGAGAAGGTAAGTAAGCCGCGGAGCTCCGTTTGGTTGAGTGGAGAACGTGATGTTGTGAGCTTCTCAATGCCCCAAAGAGGAAATACGGCTCTTTGCTACATAACACTGCAATGAAACTATGTTTTCCATGTGTATAATGATTAAAGCTACAAATGTATGTTCGCACATCTTGATGTCTACTAATTGTCTGCAGTTACAAGAAAATGATTTCTTTTAATCAGGCAAAAAATGATATCTTAATAACTATTGACAATTAGTAGATATCAACATGTGCGAACGTACATTTGCAGCTTTGATCATTAATCAAACACACGGAAAACATAGTTTCGTTGCAGTGGTATGTATCAAAGTGCTTTTTTTTTCTTTTAGAAAAAAAGAACATAAGGGGCAATAAGATTTAATGACGTCATCCATATTGTCCCAAATGTCATATTGAGAATTCTTTTATGCCCAGCTATAAATATTCAGTACAACTACAATTCTTTAATGAGAAATCAACGGAAAGTAAAAATGCAATTTTAGCCAGGGTACAAACCTTAATTCGTTTGACTTTAATACAGTGGCAAGATAACAAAAAATATACATTTTTATGTGTAAAAAGCCGAAAAACGAGAATAAAAATAAATCATTTTGAAGTGTTGTAGACGTCCTGTGGGCATCACCCTCATAAATCAGGGCCCCTACGCTCCACGTTACATCGCTCGCGAAGGGGCCCTGATTACCAGCGCCGTCAGACATGGTTATGGCGACGTCGCCGACACTTGCTCATTAATAATTAATGAGCTGGCCTTATTTGGCAATGAGCGGACTGACGAACTCATCTCCAGACGGAAGTCGCGGACAAGATCGGTGGGCTTGCTCGGCTTTCGCTGCCGCTGGGAAGACCATATAACAGAGGCTCTTCCCTCCGCCTGTCCTTCCACATAGAAATACGTCCCTGCCATCAAGCAGTGTCTGTAGGGTGGACTGCTGATGCTGACGAAGCCGCTCTAATCCAAACAAGTCTTCCACAGCTGAAGCAAAACTGTCGGCTGCCATTTGTTTTGGGTAACCAAAGCAACGATGTAACACGTAACCTGATTGGTTGATAGCTTCCCAGCGTTCTTTGCGCGATTGCTTCCGATGATGGGAAGCAAACCCCTCTGATTGGCTGAAGCTGTTTTGGTGGCGACGTCGCCATAACCATGTCTGACGGCGCTGGTAATCAGGGCCCCTTCGCGAGCGATGTAACGTGGAGCGTAGGGGTCCTGATTTATGAGGGTGGTGGGCATATGTGCAATGCACCACCATACCAGCCTTCAGATCATTTGGTTTCAATACCAGGGCACAGGATAGCCTCTTTTGCAGACCTCTGAGAACGCCGGCGTTTATTTGGGCAATCTTCTCTTGTGAAGCACAGAACAATTTTTAAAAAAAGTAGGTCATCTCAACGTCAACTTCTTAACTTTAATCTTTTTTTTAAAGTAGCATATGCCAAGAACTGTGAATTAAGTCCTGTGGGGTGTGTCTTAGGCACCACTCTACCGAATGTTAGGTCATTTGATTTTTATACTAAGGCACAGGAGCCGGAATATATGTACATGTTTGTCCGAAGATAGAAAATAATTCGAAAGTAAATCATTTGGTGGTGCAGTAAGTTTGAAAGAAATCCTCTGGGCTTATGTTATAAGCACCCTCATACCATATTTCAGGTCAGTTTTATTTACGTAGGACACAGGAGCGAAATATGTACATTTTCTGGTTTGAGAATATTAATCATCACAAAGTAGGCCCTGTGGTAATATGTCTAGACAGTCCCATACCACATTCAGGTCATTGCCTTTTTGGTCGGGATCTGTGGAGTGATGGTGTTGGCGGTATAACTCTTGATGCCATGGACGAATGCTGGTGATTTTGGTAGGTAAGTTTCTGTTGGGGAGACGAAGGTCAAGTTCGAAGATGGGTCTTCTGGGGGGATTCCTTTGGTGCATGCAGTGGACCTTTTGTGTTTGTCGGTTTGTTTGTTTGTTGGCGGCATAACTCGAGAGAAATTAGATGGATCGTGTTGAAATTTAGTAGGTTGGTAGGGGATGGAACAACAAAGCTCAAGTTGAATAATGAGCCTCTTAGCAACTACCTAAGGTACTGCAGGGGGACTTCAAAGTTTTTGAGGCAAGTTCTGCATGTGCTGCGTTCGTGATTTGTATGTGGTCGATATCTCTTGTGGCAGGAAAAAAGTTGTGTAAGTTTGGCTCCCCTAGCAGCTTGATTAGAACTGCAGTTGGCATTTTTATCCAAACATTTGAAGGAAGATAACTCAAGCAGGGTCTAGACAGTAGAGGATTTTAATTGCTTTTGGCAGGTAGGGTCCTTTGATGATGTTGTTTGGCTTTGATATTAGGGCATAGAAGCAAAGAATAAACGTTTGTTTTGTCTGAAAATAGCCCAAAAAAATCCTGAATAGATGATTTCGAGGTGGTGTATGGCGAAAAATGTATTAAGTCTTGTGGACGTACAATGTATACCCCCATATCAAATGTCTAGTTATTTGGCTCAATACCAGTGCACAGAACGCCAAAATGTACATTTTGGTCTGATTTTATACCTGAAATGGCCCAAAATGATTTGTTTTTGAATTTTT
Source organism: Branchiostoma lanceolatum (assembly GCF_035083965.1). NCBI lineage: Eukaryota > Metazoa > Chordata > Leptocardii > Amphioxiformes > Branchiostomatidae > Branchiostoma > Branchiostoma lanceolatum. The sequence goes on along the minus strand of NC_089734.1, from coordinate 19,900,336 downwards.
GTCTTTTTTAGATCAAAAATGTGTACTATGGGCTTCTATGTAATCTGTAAAAGATGTGTGCATGTAGACTCCTGCATGAGATAATCTACTTGGTACGGCCCGGTCAGCTCATGGGGTATTCATTCTTACAACATGAAGGTTCCTCATTTTCTACTGCCTGTAGGTATGAAAATCAACCAGCAGTATTTGTTTTATTTAAAACTTCCAGTCTCCTTTTTATGACATTAAACTTCATTCGTCTTTTTTAATCTTTTGTGCATCATCATCATCATCATCGTCGTCGTCGTCGTCATCATCATCATCATCATCATCATCATCATCGTCGTCGTCATCATCATCATCAATCTTTTATGCAGACCTAACCAAATCTAACCTAATCTAACTTAATTTTAGGTTTGATATAGACGAGGGGCGCCATATACCCAAACTTTCACTTCAAAATCCCTTGTGAAGACTTATGTGATGGAAACAAAGCTTTGCTTCAACTGCAAGTTTATGTGGTTGATAGACGCAAGTTTGATTTTAAACCTCCCTGATAGACGTGATGATAGAACAGTTTACGGCTTTGTTGAGCCATTTCAATATACGCCACACGACGAGAGTCTGTCTCGAGTTTAACCCATTTCAACAAAGCCAACCTTTCACTACATCATATCTGACAGGCATGCACGTCATTGATAGTGGTCCACTTATCTTAGAATTATATCACAGAACGAAGAAGAAGCACACGGCGAAGATGCCAGTAGTACTTGTATGTCACCATGGCAGTTTGTGATATCAACATGCTGTAATATTATTACCTACAAAGGGCTGCCGTACTGTACTATTCGATGTCGGCACCAAACGGCAATCAACTCATTGCCTACACGGCTTCAGTACGATCAAAGCAGATCTACGCATCTTAAGCCGTGATAGGCGTCAGCCAAGTTTATCCTTCCCTTACAATGTATCGTTCTGTAAAAATAGATAAATATATATATGGTTACCTTCTAATAGGTTTGCAGACAAGTCCAGAAGTCAATGAACGCTTCCAACGTTGTACTAGAAGGGGGGGGGGCACAAGGTTGATCTTCAAGAGGAATATATAGAGGGTTGTTACGACTCAGTTCTCTTTGAGTCCACCAAACCCCCTCTCCTTCTTCTACTAGTGGCCTTCTGGTGTTTTTCCCCCACTTAAGACCGCTGATGTCATTCCATGGAGCTTCCGGAAACACATTACCGCCCACAAACGTGCGGCCTCCGCTCCTTCGCTCGTTATTTGCTGTGTACAGAGACTCAATCGATGTTTTCCCGCGGCATTAAGGTCGCAGTGCGCGCAAGATTTGCCTCTAAACCACGGCACCATGAGTACTCAGAAATAAAAGCCGTCGAGAAGGACCATGGATTCGACGTCTCTTGCTGGCAGCTCTCACTTTGTGTGTCGTACTCGACTGATTTGACTATTATAGGCGGTGGGCATAATAGTATCAATATGCCCTTTCGCCTTGATTCTTATCCATCCGGTATTATATTGTCAAAACAGCCCGACAAATGGAAGCACGATCCCTGGAGAATTTTGAATGGCCTTTGTCATCGGTCTGCTTTAACAATGATCGAAGGATATACACAAAAGCCCTGGTCATGTGTAAAGCACAATACATAATGTGCTTTTGAGCAAGGATGATGTGTAGGGATGACATTGTCAGCGCATTGGGTTTTTAAAGGTTACGAGAGGGCAAAAGGGGGATGTTTTGTATTAGTCATATATGAAACATAGTACATGTAGTAAACCTCCCTATCAACAAAAACGTCGTGATCAACTGAAAAAAAGGTGTATTAAGTTTTTATCATTGGCAGATTCGACAAACTAAATACTACTTTGTTGCTGCCATGACAACACAATAATCTAATTAATGACTCAAACAGTTTGCCATTTCATTAACATGTGACTACGCTCTCGAGCTGGGTCAATATTATATCTTTTAAAAATAGTTTTACGCTTCAAGAAATGAGACTCAATATCTGCCCTTTGTAATACTATGGTACGCGCAAATAGAGCAATGTCTACGCCTTACGGTGGTTCTTATCATGTCTTGTACAAAATAGACTAATGCTATCATTTATCCCTAGTTACCCTCAAACAGTAGCCGGCCTAACGTGACGCAAGGCAATGGGTCAGTATTCTTGATGTGGGTAAAATCAGTTGAAAGGTCGCTGAGTCGACGTTCAAGTTCTTTGTTGGACCGAAAGCTTGACGTTTGATCAAGGCCATAAATAGCACATGTGGATTTTTCATTATTGCGATAATCCTGATGTTACTTTACGATCATAATTTCACACATTGTTATATCTATTGGAGTTTATTCTACGCTAGATAAGTTTAGTAGGACGTAGAGCAACCTAGTACCTTCAAGTTGGTTTTCTTTCCTACTTAACTTATTATCTACGTCCTTTCTTTATAGTTCAGCCATGTTGATTCGATTGCATTGATAACATCCTTGCGCGCATCAATTCTCGTCCATTAAAAATGTATCGGCCATACTGCACTGAAAATTGTAGAAATCAGCTGCAAAATGAGAAAATACATGCTGTGATTGTAAATTGCAAAAAGATATTTCGGTAAACGGATACTTAAGTCTTGGAATGCCAAAGTCCAAGTAAATCCAAAGTTAAGAAGATTAAGAAGAAGTTTTGAATGAACAAAATGAAGAATCTATATTTCGGTATATCATATGTGCTTAGGTTTGTTCACCCTTCCGAACCGCGTAGATTTCATTATAAAGGTATCATTTTTGGTTAACTTATTTTTTATTCGTACGCTCGCATCAGTTTTGGGATCCCGGCAGTGGATGTCATCCATGTAATCAAATCAATATGGCCTTACTATGTGCGAATAAATCCAAAGTCACATTATTTAGCACCAGGTGTTATTGAAGGTGCCGCCAGCGTGTACTATACGCCCACACAGGCTATAACGTCATACACGGAGGATTTGATATCGAAGCCTCACTTGTTTTTGCCGCAAGAGCCCATCGATTATAACGTCACGTTTTAAGTGCCTGTCAGATAGCTCACACCCAATGGACCGACTTCAGAGAAGCCACAGAATATGTTAACGTATATCATCGGTTTGAGTTGCATTTAATCATCCCTCCGTTTGACAGAATGTAGCAGAGCAGTCTACTTGTAATGTTCTCCTGGGACAGGGTCTGTACGTTACATATTGTAATGCTGATGGCACTGGAAATGTATATGTCAAACCCAATGTTTTACAGTAACATTAGCCCCTTGGTTTTATGAACGATACATTATCAGTATCTAGTCTGGAACTAGAAAAATGCATATAATTATCGTTGGGTCGTCTGGCGTAACGGCAGATCATTCGCCTCAGAACCAAGTGGTCCCGGGTTTGAATCCTGTCATGTCACCGATCTTGTGCAATTGGGAAAGGCACTTCACGCGAATTTCCTCACTCCACCAAAGTGTGAATGGGTACCTGACTTCGGTTGGGGAAGGTTGCATTAAGGTCACCTGGTGGCGCCGAATGGCAGCTGCCCTTGCGACAGTTCCACAAAATGCAAGTGTGGAACAAAAAGGTATCTGTTGCCCATGTGCATTATGTGATTGTAACCCTGCATGCAGCAATTCAGCACGAGAAAGGCTGCCATTGCACGGGCAGTTTCTGACCAATGAAAATAAAAATGATGATCCGCATTGTTCAAAGAAGTTCAGGATGAGTCTGTTGTTGAACATGAATTTGTAACGTCACTTTTCAGTCCTTCGGATCATCCTGTATGCAGTGCAAATTTTTGCACTGCTGGCAGGATCATCCTGTATGCAGTGCAAATTTTTGCACTGCTGGCAGGATCGTCCTGCCATTAGCCTTAGGTAATAGATAAACGAGTTTTACGACAAGCCGGCACATTGCTGGCCTTTTGCGGCAATATGAGTCGGCAAGTTCACCTCCTCCTCTCACATCTTCCGAGGGATTCATCTCAGTTGTCTCTGGACCGAATGAGCTGAAATTTGGTATGCAGGTAAAGTGAGTACATACCCCCAGAAGATTTTTTTACCTTCGCCAAGAATGTTATGTTTTGGGTAGCGTGTGTATGTGGGATATAGGAGATTCCTTCTTTCACAACCAGTAATCCTCACCTGCTAACGTTTCGGTGTCTATCAGACACCTTCTTCAGAGCTTCTGACTCGAGTACTGCTTCTCAACGCTATAAGTAGCCGATGTAGCTTTAGCGGTGAGAAAACTGTCCCAAACGTGACAGCATAACTCGAGAAGGCCTGGATGGATTGTCTTGATATTTGATGTGTGGGTAGATCTTGATGAGACCTGGAAATAATTAGATTTTGGGCCCCCTAGCGGCTTGTTATGGACTGCAGCGAAACTTCCTGTTTTGATATATTGTGTTCTGGACATGCTAAGGTCGACGTTTGATTGGTAGATAGCTCTTGGGCCAGAGGGTAAGTGGTGTATGTTTGGGCCCATCAGCGGCCTGCAGAAGCAGGTTTTGCTTCAGACTTTAAAAGAGAATGACTCAATAAGGGGTAGGTGGATGGCCATGATTTTTGGTATGTAGATAGCTTGAGTGATGATTTACGTAATTCAATACTTATTATGTAAATCAGTATCTAATTTGCTTGATTAATTAATTAGGAAATATTATACATCCGCCGCATTTCATGATAGGACTCTGAAAGATGTGACACATGCAACGAGGAAGAGAGAAATATTCATAGATATCAGCTATGCGAATGAAGACCTCAATTAAATAATACTATTGGATTCCTCAAGATGTGGTTAACGAATCATCATGATTTTTGGTATGTAGATAGCTTCAGTGATGCGTTGCATCAGATTACATTTTGCATAATTAATGATGAAATGTCAAAACCTCACTGCGTTGTATGATAGGACTATTCAAATATAAGACATTTGTAACTGAGGAAGAGAGTAATGTTGAGTATAGAATTGCCATCATTTACCAGTATAGAATTGCCATCAAAGTATAGAATTGCCATCATTTACCAGTATGGAATTATAATAGTTTTCATTAGTTATGTAAATTGGGTCTTCTTTAGCATAGATATCTAAATATGCTAAAGAAGACCCAATTTACATAACTAATGAAAACTATTATAATTCCATACTGGTAAATGATGGCAATTCTAAACTTTTGGCATTTGGAAGTTATGTGAATGAGAACATCGTAGAATGTAAATTATGCTAATGAGGACCCTTTGTTAAGGTCATGCTTTGAACAACTTCTGTTATTTGGCCGGATCAACTGGTATGATTTATAATCAATAAGATACACACATAATACGTCAGTCATACAGATTGAAATCATTTGGCGAAGGTATAAGGTCGTTGAACTCCAGTTTCTAATCTATTTGGTATAGGCCTTCAAATGATTCTATTTAGGTTGTGGGGGCCATTTTTAGAGCAATAACGTACATTTTGGCCTCCGGTGCCGTGGTATTGAAACCAAAGGACCTGGAATTTAGTGTAGTTGTGCATTGGATATTTTACCCAAAGGACCCGATTATCATTTTTGGCATACGATGCTTCAAAATGCTCATTTTGCGACTTTTTAATGGATTTTGCTTATTTTCAGCGTTCCGCGCTCGGCGCGGCGTTTCAGCGTTCACCATACCATATATGGTATTAAAAGCGGTAACCAACAGCCGCGCGACATGTAGTATATGCGGTGGTCTGATTGGTCAACTCGGGTACAGCCAATGAGAAAGTGCCTTTCGAATTCCCATTGAATTTATTCTCTGGATAACAAAACCACAGAGTACTGCACATTTCTACCGCGGCCGTGGACAGCTGATGCCGCTGAGCGATTTCGAAAAAACACAACTCCCACAGATACGTCTGAAAGTCAGGTAGTTTCATGTATGTCCGTGTATGATCGCAGCGCATGCAGTCAGTTCAGCTAGCAATAATCCGACGTGATAGTGCCAGATGACGGTGTCTAGGACCAGTGCCACCTTTCCCAGACGGAAATTTACTTGTTCTCTGGACAAAATGGGAAGACGTCCCTCTATCATCCGAAAAACATCCAGCAATTTTTCGTACAACTCAAGACATTCTACGAGACGCCAGGAGCCCTTTATGGAGTAACGCAAAGTTCCTACCCGCGGCCGGTTTTCCAAATTTAAAGCCCTTACGAATGTGAAGAACACAATCTGATGGTCAGTGACCGACCCCCGAGCCCAACCTGAATTTTGGCATTCACCACTTCAGAATTATTTATTTTGTGATTTTTAGACACTGATGCCCTCGACCGATTGATTGATTTTTGGTCAGTTTAGATTTTAAAAAAATGCATTCTGAGAGAGTCAATTCTTGCCACTGTCCATTATTGAATGGGGGGATTTTTAAATTCAATTTTGGACTGGGGTGATTACACAAAAATTCTTGTTTTAAATAGAGATGCTTTCTGAATGGCCCATTATGCATGGGAGTTATTCGAGCAGTATTTGCTGACATGAGCAAAGCGTTTGATCGTGTTGATCATGCTTTGCTCCTCCAGACTGTGATTGACCTTCAACTTAGCTCAAGAATGGTGGCATGGATTCACAACTACCTGACCAACAGACAGCAGAGAGTAGTTGCAAATGGTGAGATGAGCTCCTGGCGCACACTAACATCTGGCGTCCCGGAAGGTGGAGTCATCTTTCCATACTTGTTTTTGCTGTTCATGAGCATCCGGACAACAGTTTACACCGACACGTTGAACGTTGGCTACGCCGACGATGTGACCTTGTCCAGGACACTTTTAGCACTTAAGGCGGACGAGGACAGGTCAGTTGCTGAGGAGTCATCCCACCTTGACTCTTGGGCTAGCGAACAGAGGATGCAAGTTACTGAACGGCATGAAGAGCCAGCTGCTCCAAATATGTTTTTGTAAGCGTGTTCCTGTGCCACCTACATTGACCCTTGGGGGAGAACCAGTGCCTGTTGTAGACTCGGCCAAGGGACTTGGGTTCATTCTGGATAAAGGTCTCACTTTCAGTGAGCAGGTGAATTCAATGGTAACCAAGGCCTCGCGGAGACTTCATTACCTCAGACTCCTCACCAAACAAGGCATGAGCGTGTCTGACCTTCTTCAAGTGTATACAGCCCTGGTCAGGCCTGTGCTTGAGTATGGGCACGTACTCTTGGTCGGCTGCAGCAAACAAGAACTGGCAATGGAGAGGGTTCAGAGGAGAGCCTTAAGGATCATATCTCTGGGTGGAAGGAGGAGTCTTCCAACCCTTCCAACCTTGAAGAGAGACGTGAGCTTTCTGCTCTCAAAGCGTCTAAGTGCATGCTCAAATCAGACCATCCGTTGCATGATCTGGTACCAGATGTTAGGTCAGAGGCCACTGGAAGGTCTCTAAGGAACTCTGGCGGAATCAGTGTCCCCTTAGCCAGGACCAACAGACTATACAACTCATTCCTCCACCATACCATCCGTCTGTACATAGGTATGTTATATGTAAGATCAACGCAATTCAGAAGTGCATGTATCTGCATGAATTATATGTACTTCTGTGATTTTGGTTCAAGCAAATAAAGATTTGAGAAGATTTGAGAGTTCCTGTGAAAGTACATTTTTGCATAGGGGGACACAAGCCCCATTTCGGGTTGGAATGACTTTGCAATAGCTGACTTCGAGGCAGAATTGTTTGCACACGGGTGATTTTGAGACCTCGGTAGCGTACTTAGTAACGATTTATAGTAACACATAATGTCTGTGTCAAGTTTCGCTTCTCTTAATTTATGAAAAAATCTTTCATCAACATATCACGTATTCGGCTATGAATTCAACTGGTTGTGTAATATCACACCTTACACTATCCTAGCAGCTGTAAAAGAGGAACTGTAAGGAATTCCTCGCGAACAGACAGCAGGTGGTCCGCTACCATGGAGTTCTGTCCGACAGCGTATCAGTAACTTGCGGACTACAACAGGGAGCACTTCTAGGCCCTCTAATCTCAATTGGGTTAAGGCGGCCCAGGAAGTATTATTCCATACATATCAATACATATCCTGTAACTTTCGATAGCCTTGTCGCACCACGATGAAACTTCACACAGTTTTAGAACTACTTAAAACGCATTTAATAAATTATACTTTAGTTTTTCTACAGCTAGATTTTGGGTTAGAAATACACATTTTGGTTAAAAAGAGCTGTGTATTTCATGGGTTTACGCGCGCAGGCGGTAACACCAACTTTCATCATGATATTTTACAAGAAGAGAGCTAACCTCAAACAAATCATTTTTGTCCGAGGCTATTTTGTTTAAAATGACGATTAAATTATTTTTTTGGGTCAAAAACATCAGAAACCACTATTTTTGGGTCATATTTTGTTAAAAACTCACCCCAGTTTAAAAAAATCAAAATGTATGCAAAATAGCCCCGGACAATTTTGATAAGAAAGCTATAATGAAGAATATTTGATTACTCCAAAGATCAAGTCTGTTGTTTTGAGCCGCGCGTAATGCCGCAAAAGTCATAACCCGATCTCACACACGCAGCTCGTTGTCTCCTGCGAAATCAACACCTGTGACGTAACGACCGTTCCCTTCGAACACCATATTGAACATATAGAACCCCCTGTTCTATTTGGAACACCTCCGTCAAAACAGCGCTAGTAGGACTCGGCGCGGCACATGTTCGTGGAGGAGACCTACCAAACCATTTGATTGAAACATTTAGAATGTAATACAATCCAAATCATGGCCTATAAAACAATTTTGTACATATAACGTTACGTACACCTGAAATATATATGATTGGGCAGTGGAATAGACCTTGCGCCCCCCGAATTGCTCTGTAGTAGAACATTTCGAACCGTGTTCGAGTTCGGCCGAGCCGCTGGCCAGGCACGCGGCCGAACTCGAATACGAATTTTAGAGCCTGGGCTGCCTTAACCCAACAGAATATTTATTGCCTATATAAACTGCGCAGCACGACAAGCCCTTTCCAGGAGATGGAAGTTCGTTGACGATCTGAACTTGCTAGAAACTAGAATCGCTTCACAACCATCGAACATCCAACAAGACTTAACAGACCTGAACACTTGGTCCCAGGAAAGTCGTATGGTCCTCCATCCTGGTAAATGTAAGGTACTCCATGTTCAGTTCAGCAGGGCTCTGCGCCCCCCTCCCCCGCTCAAGATTAATGACAATGTCCTGGAACAAGTGGGGATCATGAGGATCCTTGGAGTATACCTGCAGTCGGATCTAAAGTGGAATGTGCATGTCAACTTCATCTACAACAAAGCAAGCCAGCGGTTATTCCTTTTGTGAAGACTGAAGCACTTCCGCACTCCGAAGGATGACCTTGTCATCGTGTACACTTCCTACATCCGACCTGTGACTAAGTACGCAGCCCCTGTCTGGCACCTAGGTCTGACAACAAAGCTGAACAACAAGATCGAAAGAATCCAGCGCAGGGCAGTACGCATCATCCTAAGACGAGACTACAGGCTGCTACGCTGAAGCCTGCGCACACCTCAGCCTGCCATCCCTGCACTCCAGACGCTCGACTCTGACTCTAAAGTTTGCTAAATCTCTCATGGTGTCTGAGCAATATCGGCACCTTCTACCGCCTACAAGAGCGAACATTAGCCACCGTCAGACCCGCTCTGCGAACAATCTAGACATGCCAAAGTGTAGAACAGAACGCTATAGAACTAGTGCAATCCCGCACATGGTTCGTGTACATGTACTTAACACGCCTCTCGTCTGAATGCGAAGACTCCCTTTAGGTTTTGACTTTGTGTCGCCAGCATTCGTGTTTTTAAAAACCCGTTTGTATATATCTATTTATTGTGCTGATTTTAAATATTCCTATGCCATAGTTCGCTTTGTTCTATTGCCAACAGCCAATCGTTGTAATATCACGACATCAATTTAGCCTTCGGGCTACGACTGTAGTGATAAGATTTTGTGTTTCTCAATAAAAACCATTACTACTAAAAATCAAATTTGGCATGTAAGTTGTAGAGGCATGTATCATCATACAAGTGTAATTCAAGCTGAAAGTAATTGTAAACGGGTCATGTCTGACTTATCTTTAGTTCTGACAAACTTACAAGGGTGTGGTCAACTTGAAATTAACTCAGTCGCTCATAAAATTTTCGGTAATTAACATAGAAAGAGCACTACAAAATACTTACTTCGTTAAGTTTTCTACAAATATGATGATAACAATAAAAACTAGAGTTCCACAACCTCATGTTTTGAGAGTCCTGTCATGGGATGCCGCGGATCTATAAAATGGCATCACCGATTATGCAAATCAGGTCTTGATTTACATTATTAGTATATTTGTTTGTACTGCATACCTGGTAAACCGCCTCATGGCGTAACACACCAGGTTTTTACTGAACAGTACAAGCTGCATAGCCGGACATATTTATTTGATCCACTCACACCGGGAAGGACCCTGCTCTTTTTGACAAGCATGGCGGGTTCTTTTAGGTGCTAGAGGTGTGGGTCTCCTCGACCACGGGACCTTCAATTAACGTCCTATGCGAGGGACGTCCCTAACCGTAGCTAGGTACTGACTTAAGCTTTACCAAGGGCACAACATGAACGAGACAAATCAGGGAACCCCAGATTTGAACCCAGGACCTGGTTCTGGGCCAAACACCCTGCCACTGCGCCATCGCGAGGCGTTCAATAGAGTTATTTAGATCATTACTTAAACTATCTACATACCAAATCATCACTATCCGTCTACTTAATATATAGTCGTGGAATTCGCATATCATTCATTGATATAAACGTTGTATACTACTTTTTAAACAATCACCGATATTCCAAATGTTTTGGACATCTATGACTAATATTGCAGTCTACGGGATTCAGCCTATACTCCAAATACGTCGGAATTTCGCACTTTTAACGATCTATCTTCGTCAAGAATATGTTGTGGATAGATCCAAATGATATATGGTATGTGTATTTTTGTCTGCAAAGCGGACGACAAGTTCCATTATGAACGCCCTGGTGGCTGCCTATGGTACTACAGCAGAACTTCTGGTTTTTATATTTCGTATCTGGACATGCTCATGAGCTCGTGAAGAAGTGGTATAGGTGTGTGGCCCCAAAGCAGATATTTTAACGGCAGGGGCCGATTTTGTTTGGGACTTTGAATAACTCACGTGAAGAACTCAAGAAGGAGTTGACGGATCATCATAACCCGCGAGTTTCTTACTGAATAAAATCATCATCATCAATCATGACTTATAAATCTACATAGATCATGTGATAATTGACATAGATAGATGCAAATCCCATGCCATGATAGGACATTTTAAACATGTTAACTGGCGCGGTCGCGTGCACTGTGCACACGCTCGATATAGTTTTCGGCGACGTCTTAGGGGCAAGCCTAATGGTATAGTATATGTTGTGTGCAGTCTGCAAGAATTCTAGGAATTGTACAGGAATGTGTTCACAGGAATTTCAGTGCACAAAACGATGACTCACGAATTGTGTTCATATTTCGTATGTCGGTAGGTCCTTGCCAGACCTTTAAATGATTAGATTCTGGGGCCCCTAGTGACTTTCTATGGTACTGCAGCGGAATTTCCGGTATTGATATTACGTGTTCTGAGCATGCTTTGGTCATGATTTTTAGTGGTAGATAGCTATTGGGAGGGATAATAAGTTGTGTAGGTTTGGTACCCCTAGCGGCTTTTGGGAACTGCAGGAGATGATTTTGTTCCAAACGTTAATTTGAATGTTTTTATTAAAAACATACTAGGCAGTGACCAATTTGAAGGGGAAAAAGCCTGTTTACACCTAAATTAATGTTGTTCGCCATCTTGGATTTTGACGTCATCGAATTAGCACAATTTATGAATATTAAGTCATGAAAGTTATATTCAATTACATATGATGTTAATAAAAGCAAATGTAATTGAGCAAGAAAACCTCAGTGAATTTTGCAAAACTGATACACCGAGGAACAGGCGGGTCATTAACGTTATTATCACATAGCCTATCCAAACTGACCCACATAAGAGAGACAAATCCCTGGTTAATACATAGATTCTTTATTTAATACTATACATGTAAAATCAATCTATTGTACATATGATCTTCATATAATCCAATGTAAACACGCGGTAACTTGACTTATTGTTGTGGACATGTAGACTTCATATCGGGCGGTATAATTGTAAATTTCTGTTCAATTGTCAAAATTCCTGACGCCCGATTGTTAAACGCTTAGTTGGCTGTGGTAAGAACAATCGTGCATGTTTACGTCTCCTTTGCTTGTAGTTTCCCCGGATGATATTTGCTCAAGCCGGGAAAAAATCCCACAGAAGCGTACACGTATCGGGCTGAGATCCTTGTAGATAGAAACCTGTAAGAATTTTGGCGATTTTGACCGTAATTTTGTGGATGCCAGCACATCGGTTTGGGGAGCTTACGTGACTTGGGCCCTGGTGAGGGGGGCGTGTTTAGTGCGTATCACGTTTGTTTTAAACACGGCAACATCACTTTGCCGGCAATATTTTTAATTTTTGCCGGGTAAAACCCCTCAGAAACGTGAACATACCTTTCTGGGGTCCCCCTGGGTAGAAACTGAGGAGGATTTCGTCGGCTTACTGGGCGATTTCTTTGTCTGCCAAGATTAGCTTGGGGAAATAATAGCCTGGAATCCAAACCTATTTTCGCTCCTGAGTCTCCTCTCCGCAAATTTACGTCAGTTTCTCGACCCTGAACTCCTTCAGCATGTTCCTGGGCGTCTTCCCCAGCTTCTCATGACCCGAAAACTGACTCTAAGTCGGCGTCTGACAGTTCCTCGACGAAAAAACTGTGGTACTCAGCTCCGTCCATGACGATCGAATTCGAACGGGTTCCAATGGCGGGCCAAGGTGAAATTTGTCGTTCCACTGTGAAAAATATTGTTTTTAGTCATTCTATTTAAATTTCACTTGAATTGAACATTGTTCCTTTTTTACGTATTTTAAGACGGTTTTGTTAATTTTAAGACGATAGAGATTTTTTAAAACAATGTTCTTGAATTTCCAACTAAGATCGTACGGCCACAGTGTACTGAGATTACTCCCAGTTGTGTTCTTTTCATCTGATTAGCAACCTTGACCATATGCCGCTTCACTGACAGCAAGGAAGCACAGTCTCAACTTCTTATCTCTTTACGCAAGCAGATCCTCCAGCCGTGACAAGAATTATACACAATGTAATGAGAAAAGGCAGTTCTTAGTAACCTATGACTAGCTTGCTCATTATCTTTGTTACTTGCGCGTGGTCTTATCTTGGGTACGGTGAAAGACCACGAAGTAGGTTTACCTTCAGAGGCTAAAAAAATGACAAAACAAACACTTATACACCTTTCTCACGCGGCGGACATGATAGAATGAAGACGAGGCCAATGTGGCAAAGCAGCAAAAATAATGAACAGATTTAGTTTTCCTCCTAAATCACATTAAGTTTTAAAATATAATATCCAAGTATCAATATTATAACTAATGTAATGCACAAAAACGATGCAGAAACTTAGAGCTTCGTTGACCGATCCCATAGTCCCCGCCCTCCTCCGTCAAAACGTAGAAATGCAAAATAAAAACATAGAAATGCAAATATTTGTCGGTCTTGCAGCCACTTCCTCATTGGTCGATTCTCTAATTATCAGGTAATCATTGGCTTAACAGCTAATTGTGATTGACAGTTAGGATCGGTCTAATGTTTGCCACAAGGGCCTCGTTTTCATTCTATCATGTCCGCCGCGTGAGAAAGGTCTATTAAGCCGTTGCAGCACATTTCGCCAGCCTTGGAATCGCTGATGCCAAGCAGAGGTCAATGCCCCAACACTGGCATCACCCGTTTGGTGAAATAAAAACTCCAGCCAGTCTTTATGTCTGAGTTTCCAAGTTTACGTTAATTAGCTCTGAGACCAGAGAAATTGCTTCCAGTTTTAATGAGTATCAAACGACCTCTAGCGTTTTCGCAACTAATTGCAGCATCAGTGTATTCGTCATGGTACCTAGGGAAAGGAAGTTCGTTTGTCAATTCGCTTGTTTGCTTGTTTGTTTGTTTGAGCAGTTATTTGTTGTCAAGATTATGTACTACGTCAATGTGAAAAAAAACATCAGCTTTCCCCCGAGGTCTCTGCCGCTGTCGCCTGTGCTGTATCTACAGGCCCGTGTCAATTCTTGTCATCTTTCCTTGGCCTTCTGGTTCGGTTTCGATTTCCTCGCCACCCTCTCGCACCTTCCACTTCTGTCCATCTTTCATCAGGAATTCTGGCGCTACATCCGCGGCCACGTACCCGGCTCCCTTTCCGATCATGTTCCCGATGACGCCGCCGATGACCGCCCCTAGAACCGGGACGGGGATCGCCATCTGTCCCAGCGTTGCACCTGCCACCGTCCCGCCTCCGGAGAACACTCCCTTCGTCGCGTGCTTAGCCATTTCTCCTGCAAACTGTCCACCTGACAGCTTCTCTTCTCGGAGCTTCTTTACAGAACCAGCCGTACGTCTGGCGAAGGTCACCCCCTCGAAGGCGGCATTGAGCCCGATTCCCGCCGCTGCACTTGCGCTGCCTGCCTGTATTTTAGCAATTCTTTCCGACAACCGCCTTCACAGTGACAAATGTCCCCTCTCCTGCTATGATCTTGATCTTCTCTTTCGCACCACTCCCGGTACTAGTCTTCTCGGTATGCCTGTTAGAAACCCGTTGCCATGGCAACACAAAAAATAAACTTATCCTATCTTTATAAAATTGTTGCCAACGTTAACTAAATTCTAGGAAAATTCACCAAGTTTGATAGTCCTAGCACACGTCGTTCGGCATTTATATGACGTCACAGTTGGCGTTCTAGATAGGGTTAAATTTCTAACCGTTTGGGGATGAGAATGTCAGGAGAATATTTCGAGTCAAATGTGTTGGGATCATACATCTAATCTTTTAAAGGTAGGAGCCATTCGTGAGATCACATCGTTTCTAGATCAGGCCTTTAATTTCAGATGAGATGGGTCACCGCTTCTACCGCGCTCTTGAAAATTTGCTTCATTGAATGGAACTTAAAACCAGCTACATGCCGCTTTAACTACTACAGTACTTATAATACACGGCTGACCGAAATCTTATTTTACGACATTTTTACGACATTTTGCAGCACATACCAGATTGGTGTGACGTAGTAACGGCATCAGCAGTTGCTGTGATGATTGACGTCACAGCACTTCCTTCCCAGCAGCGCTTGGAAATTTGAGACAGCTGTATATTCTTGTGTCTATTGTGCGAAACCCATAGTAGATCGACGATTCCCAAAGTCGTCACTTTTTTAATTGAAAAATGATCAAGACATAATATAACACCTCCTTCGATACAAAATGACAATTACTGGCGTTTGAGGAATCCGATGACGAATTAGCCTGTAGTTACAAAGTTTCTGTAGTAACAGCAGGTATGCTACACAGGTGAGAGATCACGTGATATGATCTCCAGGTGAGGAATGGATAGACAATGGGCACGAAGGTGCGGTCGGCATTCGACGAATGTTTTGAGTGCTCTAGTGAAGAATGAGTTTTTAGTTTGGTTATTTACAGCTTCAGAGAATTGAGGTCTACTCTGTGTTTCAAATTTTTGGCATGGCTTTTGGATTAAGTCATAAACTTGACTTTCATTTGGCTTGTGTTTAAGATGTTTGAGTAAATGTTGTCTTATGGCAATAAATCATTCCTTTAGGACTGGATTCGGAGCTTTCGCCTCTGTACATTTGACTGTTCTGGCATCAAAACTCTCTGCAGGTGCCCAAGCACTCGCGCACATCCTAACACATGTGTCCGTGTATTACTGTGTGACGTATGAGTACGCATCGTGCGAGATGAATGTTGCTATGAGTGATACAGAAACTCTATTTACGTATTAGCTGGGCCTTTAGCCAGTTCATTGAACGTTCTCCCCGGCCTACTTCCAGTTATAGAGACTAGAATTACTCATCTGCTTACTTACTTACTTTACTTTGCTCGAGCTCCCTTGAAAGCTTTCTCCACTCCACCCTATCCTCCATCAGGGACTAGATTTCCTTCACTTCAGTAAGGTTAGTGTCGGCTCTTAGCGTGTCGATGAAGGTGCCTTTTGGTCTTCCACGGCTTCTACTAATCTACTCAATCTCGAAGCAGATCTTCCGCTAGCAAAATCGTTATACATGCAAAGGCAGTGTTCATAATGCCAACATTGACTGATTTGGTACATATTGGGCTAGTTGGCAAACATTTAGCGACAACTCCCCAAATGTTAACCTGATGATTGTTTGTCATTCAACTGGGTCCATCTTCACACCTTACTCTTGCACTTGTACGAGGGCTGTTCAATAGAGAACCGTCCACACACGCACTATTACTGTAGAAGGCTGGCATTGTGCATATCCCTAAAGGTCACACACTTATTACTCTTTTCAAAAATAGCTGACATGGGTACATGCCAAGTTTCGTTATTCTTTGATTATGGGGAAATAGTCTTCTTAACTGTTTTAATGAACAGACCATTCCAGGACACTGATGACTGCTCTGAATTCACGGGTACCACCTCACTCCATCATTGTGGCTGTAAAAGATAACCTGTAACGATTTCAGAGAAATAGAATCAACCACATAGTCGTGTCACATATATAAGCTTCTTCAGATATTTTACATCTTAGAATTCCCGTCACAGAAATGACACAATGGTCCCCGTGTTTCTACACGATTATCTGTCTCTAACGGCACTATATATGATAACGTGGTCACATTGGCTGGTATTTGTCAGATCTGACCTACTTTCGAGATGTTTTTCCTGGACGGCACTGTTTAAGGCCATTAGCCAGCACATTCGACCTTCAATCACACGGGACAAGTAAGATGTATGGGTGATCCAAACCCCCGCTGTTTTACAAACTGGGTTGAAAAGTTCACAGCGCTGTTTAAAGAGGACATGCATGCCAATTCACCGTTAATCGTAGCCGGCCAGCTCCAATTCAACGTTGTCGATATATTAATCGTGAAGCGTTACTGGTCGTTTCAATTCTACGTAGCGCGTTATTTGTCGTCCTGAATTCATCGTTGTCAGCCGGCCGAAATGCACCGTTAAGCGTTACCAGGACACCCCCCCCCCGTGCAGACCATCTTAAAATGTAAAGCAAACCACGTGTAAATATCCCTCGCAATTTCTGCGCACCATCATACGGTCCAAGTTGGAGCGTACACATAGCACCCACCATCTATGTATATAAAGATCTAGGTGGAAATCGGGGTCGGAAGATAAACCCTTTTCTTACCATGATGTAGTTTTCAAAGATGAGTTCGGGGTTGAAGATCCACGGCGTTCATTTTCTTTTGTTTTGCCGGAGTGTGACATTGCTCGCCAATACATAGCCATTGATATGACAAACGTTTGAAATTACTAATGATATTTTCAAAATTCAGTCAGAATATGGACTGAATTTTGAAACCACGTAAACATTTTTGACTGGAATTCTGCCTGCCGCTGTACACTATTTCCCTGAGAATGACGCACGATTTTAAATCCCCGTAAGTCAGTTATCTATTACTGACTAACGGTCCTTGGGCGCTACTTCGGTTGCCCCGGTCTGGGGTCTGTGGAAATGGTCGTAAATGCGCCAGTGAAAGCACCTGGTTTTCCACGTCAGCCACAGTTCTAATGGACCGACCGGACGTGTTTCACATACATGTACTACATCTGGTCCCCAGACGGTTAGCCTCCCGGGGTGCACTGAGCAGTCAGAAGAACCAAACTTGGATCTGTGTCGAAAGGTCAGGTCACACTTTATTTGTGGTGTAAAGAACAGTTTAACACCTCTTTAGGGTGACCCCTATACACAGATCTCTTGAGCGCGGTGAAAGTTGGGTTCGCATCACCCCCTCCTTCATGTATGTTTTATATAACTTATGATTGTATTCTAGCTGTCCTTTCACACGTATCACGCGTAATCTCGAGGTCCAGGCGTTCACTCACAACCTTCGGGGGTCTAAAACACAACCTTAGCCTTCGAACGTCGGGATTCACACAAGAAATCTACCCAAGAAACGACACAATCAATAGTCATTTTTACAGCACACGTTTCATTTGACCAACTACTTACAAATCGTCCCCATTGGTCCGTTGAAATAGTCATTTCTGTCAACTGACTCCAGCATAGAGGAGCTAATCGGAAAATCAATTGCAAAACCTCCATCGTACATGTATATCGTTACACCATCTACACATTTCGTACATCTCAGGCATTACAAGCCGGTTATGTCCTTGACAAGACGTGGTACAAATTACTTATCTTATGCAGCAAGAGAGGTAGGCATGAGTCCTGTGCCACATTGAGGCCCAAGGCAGAAACAATTGTTTTGGTACCAACTGAAAGTTTAGATACAACTTTTTGTTATCCATTTGATTGCAATTACTCATTATTGAGAAGGATGAGAATTCACAACTTCTTTCATCACACTGCATCCAAAATGACATGCGCTTCGAGCAGGTTTGGAATACAGCCAGATTTTAGACAAGACATTACGGCTTGGGCCCCAATGTGACTACGCGACCATGTTAACAGGTTTCATCCTATATGAAATACACAGAATAAACGGGTCTCCACAGGGTATAAAGGAAACGATTGGTATTGTACATTTCCCCACCTTATACAGATTTCCCAAAGGCGTACGCGTGTGGACACCACATTTCGGAGAGGAATGATCAAGGAAGGTGTATACAAACAATTTCAACTCAATAGAATGCTCTAAAAGAAGACATTAAGTGTTACTCCGACGGCCTACATTCAAGATATACAGGTAAGTGGCAAAACGGTTGTACACCGGCTTGCAGCTTTGAGAATATCACAATCGGTTTGGACAAAACATAAACTGTGTAACCGCAGTGATTCGTTAATAAAATTCATGCCACTTAAAAAGGAAAAGAAACGTAAAAAAAAAATGAATTGGAGCTATACATATACACTTCTTAACATTTCTGAGTGCTGTGTATGAAGATTGTGATAAAACATAGCATTAATCATTATTTTGAAGTGAACCAAATGCTGGACGCGTTGTGAACGGACGCTTGCATTGGTCTCGAGAATTTTGTTGGCGTGGATTTGTCCTCATCGCGGGCCACGTACATTCGCAAGAAAACCAAGAAGATACATAGCATTTGACTGTTATATCACTACTACTAATAACAACGATATCCACTACAAGTAACACCACAACGAAAATGGGTATACAAAGAAAATCCGGCAATGCTACATCGTACGTTGCCAATATAGCGAAGGCTAGCGCAAATACAGGACGCACAATTATACTGTTCAGCATTGTACTGTTCAATGTAATATAGAAACTGTTTAACTTTTTTAAAATGAACTTAGCCAATCTATAAATCGCACTTTACAGAGTAGAATAGAAAAAAAAACATGTATACATTAAAAAAAACTCTCTGGATGCGGCGTACGCGCGTACAAACAATGACATTTTAACTGAACATGACATTCGGGCACTTCGAATGAAGAGAGATGTAAACTATTTACTTCTGTGGCGATGTACAGGGCGTCATGTACTAGCGAGCCTGTCTACGGTTTAAACAGTATAGTTCGCCCCGACAAAATATAGAGCATTAACATACTGTGCAACAGCTAGCTGCGAAAGTACATTACACATCAAGCCTATGATATCAAAGACACCGTTGCTACCCTGTTGTTGACCTTTTCAGACTCATCGTTTCCCCACTTCCAAATGAACAAACGAGCCTTCCCGCTCCGAGACCCAAACTGAACGGAGACGACTATCATTTCCCTGAATATGTTGGAAACTGACATATTTGCTACGCATGGAAACAGGAAGGGTTAGTATGTGGTTGGTTGTGTTTAGTGTTGGGGCAAGCTCTGGGACAAGCTGCTCTGGGCCATGGCGGTGCGCATGTTACCAGTCATGATTGGGTAAGACACCAAACCTTGCTGCGCAACTGAAGCGATGGCCTGTGCCACGGACACGGGCAAGGTGCTACCTTGGTGGGAGATGGGGATGGCTGCTGCAGAAGCGGCTGCGTTAGGCCCGGACAGCAGGTCCTGGGCGAGCCCTCGCGACTGAGCTTGATTCAAAGATGCGCTGTTGAGCTGCGTCACGCTCGGTGCCTGCGGAATCTGTGGGTTGGTTACGCTAGCATGGCTGATGGTGTGCGTGATGGCTTGTGAGATTATCCCGTGGTTATAGTTGGTGACGGGGAGGTTTTCGGAGCGGGGAGGGGTGCCGGACCGCTGCAGCGCCCGCTCGGTTCGGTAGCGTGCGTTCTGCTCAAGCAGGACTTCGTTGGTCGCCTGGAGATCGGACACCTGCTTCTTCAACTCGTCGATCTTTCTGCGAAGCATGATGTTCTCGTCTTCCAGGAATCGGTAGTCCAGAGGACGTGGTCGTGGAGGTTCGTAGTCGCGCTCACGTTCACGGTAGTCGAAGTCGAGGTCGTCTCTACGTCGCTTCAGACGAAGGCGATCATACTCGTAATCGTCGAAGCGCGGTTCGTAGGAGTCGTACCGAGAGGTGTAGGACGGCAAGGGCGGTTCCGGCGCCAGGGAGTCACGTGAACTCAACGGATAGTCGTACTCGTCCTGGGCCACATGGCGAAACTTACACTTAGAGCCGCGGTGACACTCGTTCTTCAGAAAGTCACGACAAATTGGTATGTCTCCGCCCCCCAACGATCCACCGCCGTTACTGGCTCCTAACCCGAGCATTCCAGGCCCGGCGCTGCCCCCGCCCACACCGGGCTGCTTCTGTAGACTAGACGGCAACTCTCCTGTCTGCTTGTAGAAGTCCTCTTCTTCCTTTGTGCAATGGATGAACTTGCAGTTGTTTCGATCACAGCCCTTGTTCTGGTAGTCGTGACAGAAGACGTACGATTGCTTCTGGTGGCCACCAACACCCCCCTCGTCCTCATCTGGGTGACGGTACTTGCATCGCTTACCACGCCGGCAGACGTTCCGCAGAAAGTCCCGGCAGATGTCATCATCCTTATTCTTATCACTCATGCTGACACTCCTACCTGTTTCTACCTGTATTCTTACGTATGTTAGGATATGCGTTAAGTCCTAAATAGGCACAGGTGTTGCTTATGCACTATAGAGCTGGACAGTCTTACTCAGCAGTCGCCTCGCTAAGGGGCAATCTACGGGGCTTCCTGACGCCACTTGAAGCTACACACACGGCAGGCTGGGGAAACTTCGCTGCCGCTGGCGCCGCTTTCGCCGCTTGAACTCTCGCGCTGGGATCCTCACTTCGACTTTGCCGCCCTGTCAGATTCCGCTTTGAGCTGCAAAAAGGCAAAACGAACTTGCAATGTACACTACAGCGTCTGTTGCCGTTATAAACAAATAAGCAAATACTCCTCGCCGTAAAGTTTACAGCTACGGTTAAACGTCACTACAGCATACTAAGCTAGCAACTGTTTGAATACGGACACTCGTCAATTATCTAGCGCCAAAGTGATGCCCACATGGTCGTATTGACGGAATGTCGCATGCTTCATTTGGACCAAGAAACGTTTATGCTTGGTAGTTTGTTACCAACCTGCAAAGCAATACAAAGAATAAGCACCACAAATGAGCTTACATCACTGGCTTCTTTCGTAACAGAGGCGTATGAGAATAAGGTTGCAAAGGTGAACTATGAAGACGGAATGTTGTATAAAGGGACAGATGCAGGGACAGGAAAGAGCGCTGATGAAGGAACGGCTGTCCAGAAAACGTGAGAAATATGCAGCGGTGACTTAAGTTTAAATAAACTTCGTGACCGAAAGGTCGTGAAAATGAACGATATGCCAACATGCCACGAACAGATCAGTTAAGCATTGGTACGAAGCGAGATAGGGTAGTAGACGTGTAGAGATAGCTAGCAGCCAGAAATAATGGGTAGTCGCATTTACCGCGTACCTTGCGTTTCGCAACCAAGCGCTATCCTATCGGTCACCGCGCCAGGCGATATTTCCTACCCAGGCTTGCTGAACTTCCCACCGGCAATGTTTTCAATCTGTCGAAGCAAGAAAAACAACATTGAAAGCAATGACCTTGCTGTTAAAAATAACATACTATTCACTGTTCAATTAGTATCGCAAACACGGAGACCGATAGAATTCAGAGAAAATACATAAACCCGTCAATTCTTAATTTACCGCCGGCAAACACTGACACAACATACTGATAGTGATATCCTTCCGGCTGCGCTGAATCGGCTTCAAATACAGCAATCTCCTCCACTATTAATGCCGTCCCTAGTGACAATTTTCGGCCCGAGGACCAAGACCCGACTTAGGGAGGACATACAACGAATGCCAGGGAAGTTTGCCGGTCCCGTTATATTTTTGGGTTGCGATGTTGCTTTATGCAAAAGCCTATTTCATGCAAAGCATGCTGCGAGAGATTAACGGTAGGGTCATTGTGATCTATTCTAAACAATGCCGCTCGCTTGCATCTGTCTCTTACCACTTTGAAACCCAGATCGCTTACAACAAGGAATCCATAACACAGAGAGTAAACAGGGCTCAGAGTTGCCTACATAATGGGACGGAGCTCTCACAGTTCCAACTCAGGAGGTTTTAACTGTGAAATACAAAAACAAACAAAAAAACTCACTGAACTTATAGTTATAGCGCTTTACGGGTCAGAAGCAACAAATGTCAATCGACCATATCAAGAGCAGCAATTTCTGACGGTGCCCCGCAGTGATAAATGGCTATTCTTTGTAAATAACCGGGAGGAGCACAAGTTGTAATTCATCATGGCGTGTGGTGATGACGACTTCCACATCTGTGCCTGTCAATTCAGGCAAATGAGGTCGTAACACCACACTACGAAAACTTCACTCATCGAGCACCACATTTGCAACATTAAATTAGCAGAGGCACGTTCGAGGTCAGATTGGTGGAGTTTTCCTTCTAGACGGGATATTATTATTAGCATGCATGGCACGAGACGTCAGTGGATGCTTGACAATGACAGTTATATTTATTCGTGTACGTGATTATAGAAACTACAGAACTTGAGAAGGTTCAATCTCTCATGGCCCTAAACCTTGCCTCTTCATGGCCAACTTAATTTTCATGGGGATCTTGTTTTCGGTGCATGTCTAACTTTCCGCATACATAGTAGTTTTACCAGCATAACTTAATAAGCTAGGGATGGAATGTGATGATATTTGGCATGTGGGTGTGTCTTCGGAACCTAGCCTGGGGGACCTAGCCTCGGTACAACCCAAATTGTAAGTCTTATCCTTGTAAAGAGGGCTATTGTAGCATTTCCTCAGCAATTATATAAATGAGACCCTGATTTGCATGATTCATGTCTACTGATGTCCACCTTACTTCCCAATGGGTATGGAGAAAGCAAGTATGGAATTTACGTCCACTAAGGATTTTTGCAGTATCTCCTGAGCATAATTAGGTGATTTGCATCATCATATCTATCGTGTTTCTTCCTTTCTCAGTCATTAACGTCATATGTTTGAATAGTGCCACTGTGCCAATATAGAAAACATTAGGTTTATACGACTTCCTCATTGATTATGCATATAATAGAAGATCACACTTAGATTACTGGGGCTCCCATATTCTAGGATGCACTCAGGCCACACAGAATCCACACACTGCTTAAGATCCTTCGGCTTCTACTCACTCACTCACTCACTCACTCACTCACTCACTATCCGGTTCAACATCTTCTTTTCCCCATCATCTGTCTCAGAAAAAGAAGTGAAACCGGGAACCGGGTCACCATCAGTTGGGATTTTAAGTCAACATTTAGACTAGTCACATAACATGCTATATTGTTCTACATAATTTGCTTGTCAGTCCTTTTTATGTTACTTGGAATTAGCCTCCTGATGTTTTTCCTCGTCTATTGGAGAAAGCTGAGCGTTTACCGTGGAAAATCAGTCTCTGTATGTCATATACTGTACTAACATGACCCAGGTGACCTCCTAGGCCTCGTCAGAAGCAGGCACGGGTCATATCGCCAACCAAGCAAGTTACCCGGCATGTTTAGAATTAGTGTGGCAGTCACGTTGCTTATTTAACTTATCTTACCCCAGGCCAGATTCTAACATGGCAAACTCACGTTTGGGGACTGCCTGTACACCATGGCCGGTGAATTGGACGCAATGCACTCAATTGAGAATACTAGTATGGTAGTTTCTATACAGTACCAAAATCATATGAAACACCAGTTTTTGTCACTAATGCAAAACTTATTTTTCAAAACGACATGCTAGATTTACAATGAAGCTATTTTTGGCTGTCATGGGGTTAGGCTATCCAGGAATATTATACCATTGCCCTAATTACCGAAAATGCGGACATCTAACCACATATAATGCAGTCTCTGTTACACAAATACCATAACAGCGTCAGGCTATGCAGCTTCTTGAGTTTATGGCACTTTTACAGTCAATTACTTCTGGAATTATTATTGCAGACCCAGTACTGTAACAGCCTCAAAACACATGTTCTAACAACAACAAAAATAATGTTAAGTAAATGCCTCTAATTTATTCACGTCATATTTCCCTGTAACCTCCTTGGTTTAGGACCCTTTCTCTTTATCTTTCAAAAGTCTTTCTGTGCTTTGTGGGGAATTAAGCATGAATGGTATTTAAAATGGTGTTTAGTAGTCAACACTTCGTTATAAGTTCATAGACCAAAAATGATTCTAAAAAAAAAATCATTTAGTTATCTAACATGTAAAAGGGCTAAGATATAACGCAACCACTCTTCCACAATCCCTGTAGCTGAACATGCATGTGTCATGTTGGATCTTTGTTTCAATAACAGAAAAGCTACTATTTTCTACAAATACACACCTATATACAAGAAAAGGTGCTGTCTGTAGTAGCAAAAGGGTCTCATTTACATGTTTATATAGTCTGAAGACTGAAGTACATCTTAAGTTGTGTTACCAGCGGGGTGAGCCCACAAACCGAATCTTAGACATACCATTGCTGAAACCATGAATAAGTAATAAACACACGTTCTGTTGAACTTAAATTAACAACTCAGATGATCATAAGTGACAGATACTACACATGTACAGCAACAAGAACTAATGAGTGCTGGCAAGAATGTCATGGTGGTGCAAATGTAATACTCCATTGTTAGATTAGAGTATGATTGAAAGCATTATTATGGTCATAACAACATGGTTATAGATCTCTTATGAACTGTTTCCAAAACTCACCCATTCAAATACCGCTTGAAAACATCAATTAGCGGAATTCTGGTAGGCCCATTCAAAATCATCATACTATCCCAATACTACACCACCAGTTACCAGCTATAATTGTGCAAACTTACTGGATGGCACCCATTCAACTGTTAAAGTTGAACATCTCCTGTTCACATGAATGTCATAAAGGCTATAGAAAATGGACCGTGGTACCAAATCTGCATGCAAATGTGCTGATGAGACTTAACACAGACCAAGTTTGAAAGACAGGTTTGCTCCTGCTTTTTGTATCGCTTCTCCAAACAATTTAGATGTACGGTCATTACATTGTTTTATTTGATACTATATCCCTGCAAAAAAAGCTATGACACTCTTGCATGCAAGTTAAGTTGCCTTTCGAAAATGGCACCAGAAACCACATACTAACCAAAGTTGTACCTACCCTACCTTCACCTACCAAAGTTGAACCGCATTGTGAATAATTCAGCATCTTGAAACAACAAAATTAAGTTGGTGAAAATTTGCTGCATCAGATAGAGTTTGATTGAATCCATATCATTATCGTTTTACAAAATACAAGTCTTGCTGAAGGAATACTCTTGTCCAACAGGCCCATTTTACATGTAAACTCACCCCCTAGCCTGCAGCAAGGACATGTGACACTTGATGTGTTACCAGTAATTACTACTGGTACAGTGTAGCTCCGGCAGTTTATCGGGACAGCTGAAGGGGACCAAATGTGCTGCCATAACTCCTATGGCAAATCACTAAACATTTAGCATGTTACTGGGGATAAATAAAATGTACACACAAACTTGTATCTTTCTGTCTATATATACATATATAATTCTATATAATATATAATAATCCTACATAACTCCATATAATATAATATATATATGGCGGCAAATATGTAGGATAGCTATAATTTTTTCAAGAATCGGACCTGGTTTTTTTTCGGGTATGACATTCACAATCACATGACCATAATTTTCACAGCGACATTTTCAGTCACACAAGTCGAAGAATGGAGAAAAATATACGACGTATGCGTACTTGAGTACTCAAACAAATTTTTATTTTGGATGATAATTACTGGCGAATGTAAACTACAATGGTGAAATCTGCGGGAGTAAATTTGTGCAAGGAAGTAAGCAAGAAAGGAAGCGTGTACAAAAATGTTATATTTTGTTGTACACCGCCGCCGCCATGTTCTTGCCTTACGGACGCGAAAAAAGAGAGTTTCAAAACAGCTTGAGAGAAAGAATAAGTCATAGAATGCCTAAAATTGACTTAATACAATCTCTACCTCTTTTTCGAAGTGAAGGCAAGTCTATACCTCAGATATTACGCTTGTGCTTGGCTTGTAAAGCTATTAACTTGCTGGCTGGACGCTTGCACTACTTCGGCACACGCACACACCTTGCCCCCTGTAGTGGCCCCTTCCTTTTATGATTTACATGTAGATATTCGCGACGTTTTCTTCAGGGTTAGCAGCCATTAAATGAACTGAAACGCACTTGTGGTTGTATATCGTACTTTTGAAAAACATAAGACTTACTGTAGATATGTTAACGCAGTTCGCTAGGAGTTACCAATTAAGTGACACCCTGACAAGAATTGAGTTCCGCGTACCGTGTACACACGAAGACAAGCGAGTTTCTGCAACACTTCCCCACAACAAGACTTACGCCTATTTTCAGCACGCGCTGGGCTGAAAAACCGCCAAGTGTAAATCCAGACTGTCCAGGTGGCGTTCCTCTTGTGACTCTGTCAAACTTTTGCCCCACGGACAAAACTGGATGAAACCTTGGCTCGCAGACGATCCTTTGGCCGACAGTTCACTCCGTCCCTCCAACAGGCAAGCTAAATTTGCGCACGGCACACTATCTACCTTAGACCCGAATGTACTTTTAACAGACACAAAGATCGTTCCTTGTACAAAAAGCATTTTAGCAAACAAATTGGCATCTGAGATATGTATTTTAAAGGCATTTATTAAAAGGAATTATTTGGTTAAAAAATCAGATATACATCGGCAAAACCTGGTGATTTTGATTAGCATCACAGACCAGGGTAAATAAGTGACGTGTGCATAGTTTCGCGCTAGAATATAACCTTTGACCCAGAAGTACTTCTAGCCCGTGCAGCACACATGCATGAACGTTGCAACATTAATACTTCCGATTGTGCAAGAAGTTTCGATTATTGACCAATATTAGAGCAGGTTATGCAAGACAGTTCTTCATAAAACTTTCAGAGTGTAGTTGAGTTACAAAATATCTACTTGTGTGAAAATAAGCAGCAATGGAGGCGTCTGGAAACGTTCAGCCAGGTAATTATTGTAACGTTACCTATAATATTTGTTATAACATCGTATGGGAATCATAGAATACTGTAACACTTAATTGCATTTTTGTAATGGTATCAGATGTTTAAATTTACCTTAGGCCACAACAAGTAATTTTATGGATGACATCCTCCGCAGACTCAAAATTTAATGAGATAGGGCGAAAAAAAAACCAAGACGGGCAAAAAAAAAAAAAAAAAAAAAGATACGTAACGTTGGGTAACATGAATTCGGGATTTTTCCGATAATGGTTGACTGAAATCAATCTAGCAGAACAATAAACCATCCTTTTTTTCTATTATTCTGTCAGTATCATGTACTATCTTTGCACTAATCATATATATGGTAGATTTTGTCTCTAGTCGTGCTGACACCATAATATTTCAACTTGAAACTACCGTCCGCCGCACGCACAATGACGGTGCTGTCGGACAGGGGTGAACATTAATTCGGGAGAGAAGATTCGTCTTGAATATCTTACAGCTAATTACATTTTATACAGCAGCTATTCGTTCCATCCTTGGCTTGAGGAGAGTGCTATGGATATATATAGACGTGTCCAAGTAAAAAAAAATACACGAAAAAACGGTCGTACCGCACACATCAGGCCTCAGGGAACAACCCGTGTGTTGAGTCGGTAGAACGCTACTCAAAGTTCACCCCCACCGTCATGGAAATTTGTACATTATTCATCGGGGCGTTAGCTGGATGCCGTAGAAATGGTAATACTACTATGTCCATGTGTTTCTGCTTGTGCCAAGAGCAAACTTTGAGGAAAATATCGCCATCAGTCCACTATCACACACAACATTTGGACAAAAAAGTGTTCCTCACAAACGTTTGTCGTCTGCCGAATAGCAGGATTCTGGGTAACGAATATGGCGGCGGGAAAATTCACCGTAGTGCCGTAGCCATTGGTTGTAGCAACAAAGAGGCGTTTTGATGATTAATCACACTTAGAGTCCAGTTGTAGGTTAGCAAAAGAGATTCTAATAAGTTGTATTGTAAATAATTGTGTTGAGCAGGAAGAGGTTTTGTGACATTTGTCTTATAAACCAGCGAACAACTATGTAGTATAGTTCTCCCACGAAGCCCTCAGACTGTGACAATAAGGGACGGAGAGTTTTTGACGTAGCCAACTTCTAATGCATGGTTATCGAAGCTTTTCAGACAGTGTTCTGAATATGTTAGTCTGTCAAGTTGGCATTTCTAGCGGTATTACTGATGTTGCATCTAGCACATATCCCTAAATACCCCATTTTCGAAAAATTCCGAATTTAAGTACCCCACGAATTTATGTTACCCAACGTTATATTTTGAGATCACGAATCTTGTTAAACAAGACTTGAGGCAACAAAATATGATATCACGACCAACAGGTCCTGTATTCAACCAATGAGGTTTTGATATAAGACCTCCTTGATTCAACAGTAAACATGTCATACCATCATGGGCATTCTGGAATACCTGGGCAGCAACTCTATTCAACTGGGTATTCATATTGAAACAAATCAAAGGAGCGAGTAGAAACAAGTGATCCCAACCGAGATTCGAACCCACGCCGAAACCGGCAGCCCAGATCACAGGCACGCACGCCTTAACCACTAGGCTAAAAGGTCGCGACCAGTTAGACTGGTCAGTTGGAGGCGCTTGAGCCCCCACTGTTACAATATGGAACACCCTGTCAGCACATGCCATCAAATGCGAGCAATCGAGCCTCAAGTTCTGCTGGATCATATCAACCAATTGGCATTGCACAACACAGAGCCTTTGGCGGACATATCATCGAATTCGGAGGGCAATGAAATTTTGATTTTGTTAGTAGTTCACTTCATTCAAGAACAGCACATTGGATTACACGTTGTTTATAATAACGGCACAGAAATTACACACTATATTACAAGTTTGGCATGAGGGCTGCACTGTGTCTCCCTGTAAGTTCGTGACGACGAGCAATCTTTTTACAGCTTGCATACACAATAATTGTACAACACATTTGTATGGAGTTTTCACCATTCTTACATGTGCATATGCCTTTTTATTGCATTTAGAACATTTTTGCGATAGAACTGACTATAGTTTGCGACATATTGTACTATATTCGGTATGTTGACCATTGCGGTAGGGTAAAAAAATGTTTTTTTTTTTCTCGAAATCAGGCAAAGATTAATGAATGAAGAATGAAGACCTTTATTGCACATTTCTGCCACACTTGGCTAAGTACAGGTCACAACAAAAGATAATACAAGTACAGTTAGCGGATACAAAAGGACATGACTATCATTAAATAATGAGCGCGCTGATTTCATCCATAAAATTTACTTGCTGCTGCCTTACAGTTACACTCACATTTGCATCAGTCCTCACTCCTCATGATCAAAATATGGACAATTCAATTGTAACAAATTATGCTGCAAAACAAAGCATTATTTGTATGAGGGTCGGGTTAAAAAAATTTTCCTAGGCCCTCCCCCAAGCAAAAAAAATTCCTAGGCCCTCCCCCCTCCTATCAACTCTTGAAAAATATTCAAGACAGCAAGAAAATCACTGCACTCCCATTTAGAAGTGTCCTTTGCGTTTTATTTTACAATGGATCTCACCAACGACCCCTCTCTCTCGTTTGCTCATGCCTCTCAGTATTAGCTAGGCACCCGTACACTAAAACTGAATGCTAGTGTATGATCGATCCTGTATATAAATATTATTGTAATTGAAATCGCCAAAGTATTTGTACCCGATTTGTGTGCGACGCGTGCCGCCCACTTTGCAAACTTGTTGGATCCGAGCGGAGTGCCAGAGACTATTTAAGTATCCTACACATTCGAATTTATGTCCATAAATTCAGAAATATTCTATTATCATTGTCAAGAATGCTAACCGACTGAATGACATTCTAACAACAAGATGGCACCCAGTTTCAAGTAATGCACGGAAACGGTTAGCGGACGACCACATTCCTTATCAGTATTAAACTTCTGTGAATTTTTGGGAAGGTTTTGATGGGTGCTGAATGGTCACAGTGTAACATGTAATATTTCCAAAAGTATATATTGCTAGACACTGGGCAATCAACCTGATAGAACTATCCTGGGAACTCTTTCTACATGTTTACAGGGGCAAACAAGACTCCGCCCCTCAGCGCAGAATGCCGCTCGGCACATGATTTTTAGAGAGTCGCAACCCAGTTTGTATTACATATCAATGTATATCAAGAGGATCTCCTAGCGGAAAACATGGGGTTTTCTGAGTGGCTCGGAGCACATTTTTTTTCATTTAGATGCGCAGTGGTAGAAATACTTTTTTTCAGCGTTCTGCAATATTGCAGAATGCCAAAATTTTGTTCTGCAATTTGAAAACATCTTCTGCAAATACAAAAGCCTCCATGGCCATGCTACAACCCTCTCAACTTGATACTAGTAATGCCTACTCTCACCTCTCAAATAGAAGTACCCCCTGGAATAGAAGTACCCCCCGGACAAATCTTCAATATCTAATATAAGTACCCCCTGAAATAAAAGTACCCCCCGGAAAATTACCAAATTGACAGGTAAACTGTGGCCACATGACTGTCGAAGGGAAAGAAGATAATAAACAGGTAGGTTGTACTAGTATTTATTCAATCATGCCTGAGGACCATACCTATTGTTAGATATTGAACAGTCTAACTGTAACGTACATATCTTGTTTAATATTATGATCTTCCTCGCCACATCAAAAACAATATATCATAGTGATGTTGAAAAATTGGGCATAGGTTCCCCACTATGACGGTGATTTCAAATTCAACAAGTGTAAATGAACATGATACATGCATTTTCTACTTGGAACTTGAAGCAATTGATCAAGGAAAATTGTTGTACATGGATATTTATCATTTATTATTACTGACATATAATCAAAATAATTCGATAATCATATTTTCTAAAGACATTGCCCTCCCCCCCAAGAAACAAACATGAACACAAAAAAGGGTTATGTCTATAAACTTTTGCTCCATAGCGTCAAGAACAAAGTTTTTGAGACGCTCGGATTTCGATTTCCCGCGGTAGAGCCCACAATATTGAACAGAGATCGACTGTAAAAATAGCACAGCGTTTCAGCCCGCACATATGACGAAATTACCGATAAAATGTTGACAATAGAAACGATGCTTTACCGCTAAATTGGGAAAATCTTACGGTTACTAGTATTTAAAAATACAAACCCTTCTAAAATATAGATAGAATTCTATGTCTATTGTTGCCGAAAATATAATATCATCCACGCGTTCACGGTATCATTTTAAACTCGTAATCCACACTATGCAATTCTCTGGTTAGTTTTACTATCACCACGCGTGATGGTGCCGCCGCCATGTTTCGATGGCAAAACATGCTGTTGTTTACCGCTCGTTTTGTGCCGTTCTTAGATTTTGCGGCCTCAAAACACATATCACAAGGGAAGACAGTTAAGTTATAATTGTTGTTTTTACGTGTAATATATCTTCTGTGAACCAATTATTCTTCCGCCGCGCTGCCGATAGCGGTCATCGAATTTTTCCCTGTGCAAGTATCTAACGTTACTACTCCACACGTTTTTTGATCAGCGACATTCAGCGTACTTTGGTTTACGATGTAAACAGAGACTGTCACATTTATTTACATGAAAATGGTATTGTAAAATGTCAGTGTTGCGTCTTTTTTCCCCAATAATAACGTTAACTTTGTAATGTCATAGCGAGATCGACCGATACGTTACGATTTCCGTCAGGATTTCATAGCGGTGGGGAAATCAACGCCGCTAGGCCGAAAAATAGCGAATTACTAGCAAAAATACCGGGGAAATATGGGCAGAAAAACCTAAAATTTCGATTTTAGAGGGATTCCTGCTTAGCAAAATCCCAATTTTTCAAAAAATAATAAATGTACCGTCTAAAATAAGAAAGTAACGGGCGGATCTTGAGGCGAAAAAAAATAAACGTAGCGGTATGTTTATTTGAGAGGTGAGAGTACTTATATTTACATCATATATTGCTTTGCAACATTGCTGTAATTCTTTATTCTCTCACTCTACCTTTAATTCTACTAGCAAAATTTGAAACAGGAATGACATATACATGTGTGTGAAAAATATTCAAATGAATAGCGAAAATTGCAACAGCAAAAGCGTACAAAAGCGTAAAAGTATTATTCAGTATTAATCAAATTAAATATCTTTTTTTAATTTAAGTATATGTATTGAAATATTAAAGTATTTAACAACCTACCTGATGAGGAGGAAAAGGACATTATATCCTTGCGAGGAATACGTGTTCTGATGCGTAATGAGATCTCACGACCTGTGTCAAAAATCACAGCCACGGCCCACAGAAAAAAATTTGAAAAAATAAAAAAAAAAAATCGAAAAAAATCGCCTCACGCAAACCTTGGCCTCTGCATATTTTTTTTTATAAATCTGAAAAATTGCTATCGGTTTTAAACATCGGACTCCGACTTCGGACAGTCTGGGAGACTCCAGGTAGCCCTGCGATGTTATTGTTTTTCACGTGGGCGCCCCCCCCCCCTCCCCACTGTCTCGGCGCAGGAGAAAATGTCTTCTCCTTGCTCACAGATCTATCCGAGTGATTCTTAACATCATCGCTGCCATCTGGGTTTGAAGGACCACCGGCTAATGTACATGTAGTTGCCACAATTTCGCTAATGCTGTCGTCACGCCCATACCCCGAGTTCGGGCTCTGCGCCGCTGCAACATGCTTACAAGAAACATCCGGGAATTTCCCCCCGACTTTTGGCGACCCCGAGATCGTGGCCGCGGAGATTAGCGAAGTTAGGACTGAAATGCACGAATTTTGAAATTCGTCCCCGAAATCATCACGGAAATCCCCGAAAAAAACTCGAACCTCCGAGGCAGTGGGCACGCACTGAAACGCTGTCAGGTTAGCTGGGCGCTAGTTTCAGTTTATCTACAGCGCCGCTAGCTAAATCTACATACCTCCTTGGCTAGATTGAGAACCATTGAATCCCGAGCCTGATTTTTTTATTCTGCAAAATTGCAGGTTGTTCACTTTTTCTTCTGCAATCTTGAAAATCTTTCTGCAATTGCAGATGGGTAATTCGAACGCTGGATATGTGTTTGAAGGTTCTGCAGGGGATCAAATGTTTTTCCTACTCTCACCTCTCAAATAGAAGTACCCCCTAGAATAGAAGTACCCCCCGGACAAATCTTCAAAATCTAATATAAGTACCCCCTGAAATATAAACCCCCCGGAAAATTTCAAAATTGACAGTCAAGGTAAATTGTCCAGTGGTTAGCGATCTTGCCTCTGGAACTAGAAGCCCCGGGTTCGATCCCGGCTGTGTCGCTCACCCGACATGCACGCTACCGTTAAAGATCGCAGGTCTTAGGACGGGACGTTAAGCCGTGGTCCACTGTTCATTGTGCTTGTTGAAAAGAGCTAAGGGAATTTCCCCGGTACAATGAACCTGTAAATACTGTACATAGCGTCTGTCTTCTCTGTCACGACCAGTGGAAGAGTAGCTTATCTGTTCATTGAGTTCATTTTAGCTAAACTGGTTCGAGATCCCTTTCCTTTCCTTTTTTCCCTAACCGGAGGCCACGGTGCTTTCAAATTCAACAAGTGAAAATGTACATGGCACATTCATTTTACGGTACATTTTTCATGGTACATGGAACTTGAAGCAAGTGATCAAAGAAAATTGTTGTACATATATATCATTTATGATTACTGACAATCAGTGACAGACACTGACAATGTGACAAAAATCATCAGATAGCTACTAACGTACCTGATCATATTTTCTAAAGACATCACCCCAAAAAAATCAAATATGGACACACTCCCTCCACAGAAAAGGTTTAGGTCTATAAACTTTTGCTCCATAGCGTCGAAAACAAAGTTTTTGTGAGACGCTCGGATTTCGAGTTCCCGCAGTAAAGCCCACAATATTGAACAGAGCTCGGCTGTAAAATTAGCTCAGCGTCCCAGGCCGCACATACACTGAAGTTGCCGATGTCATGTTGACAGTAGAAAACCGCGATTAACCGCTAAATTGGGAAAATCTTACGGTCATTTTAAAATGTGGAACCCTCTGAAAATTAAAATGGCCTTCTGTGTCTATCGTTGCCCAAAAATATAATTTTTCCATGCGTTTACGGTATCATTTTAAAGATCCGTATCCGCGCTATGCAATATGCTGCTAGCTTTGCTGTCATCATCACTGATAGTGGCAAAGAGTGGCGGCGATGTTTTGGGATTTCCAGCTTTTGTTTACCGAATCATATCGGATATATTTCTGCTGTTTTAGAGGTTGTGTGGCCTCAAAACACATACTAGTATCACAAGGGAAGTTAAGTTATGATTGTTGTTTTTACCCGCGGGGCTGGAAAACCAGTGATGACAAATATTCCGTTGTGGAAAACCTGATCTGGTGACAATATCACACTGTAATTGTAAACCGAGCCAGCTAATCCGATATGCAGTTTACGCTAACGTACGCGTCAATTTACGTAACGTTACGATTACGGAAAAAAGGCCAAAATACAAATTCAAGTGACAGTCGATCACATTACTATGTATATCAATCAAGATTTTACGTTCTGGCTTTCCGAAGACGCAGGGAGCTGTGACATCATATGTGGTACAAATGTACTACAAACTGTCAAACTAGTGAATAGAATATATCTAGATGCTTGAATGAATAATTGTTCATGTCACTGAAAAGTACATAACACTGACAAATCAATCATTAAAAAATCATACGGTATAACGTTAAAGGTTCCCGGCTTTGTCTTACTGTAGTACACCAGAATGGTATTGACTCAAAATGCACTCAAAATTGTCTAATAGTTAGCACTGGAACATTCCAGTGATAATAGGATGTGATCACTGGAAGGTCACTAACGAAATAATGTCATCACTCGGCTTCCAGCACTAGAGAGTCACTCATCACTGGTAAATCCAGCGCGGAACCCGTGACCGTGGTACTTTCGTTACTGGTTATCTAGCGACGAGTGACCTCCGTACTGGGTAACCAGTGATGAATGACCTTTGAACCAGTCTACTTGTCTGGCACCCGAGTGACGAGCGGAGATCGTCACTAGAAGCCGAGTGATGAGCGGAGTTCATTTCTGGAAACCGAGCGCCGAGGCAAGATTCAGTGCTGGAATTCCAGCACCGAGGGGGCTTAATTACTGGAATAAAGCCGTTCGTCACTGGATTTCTAGTGATGAACTTTCTTTGGTGCTGGACGTCCAGCGACGCCGCCATTTTGTTCACGCGTTCATTACTCGGCGCCCAGTGAGGCACCCGTGACCCGGGTACCTTTGCCAAAAATACCGGGGAAATACGGGAAGAAAAACCTAAACTTAAATTTTAGAGGGATTCCTGGTTAGCAAAGCCTCCATTTTTCCCAAAAATGATAAACGTACCGTCTAAAATAAGAAAGTACCGGGCGGATTTTGAGGCGAAAAAAAATAACGTTTATTTGAGAGGTGAGAGTAGGCCCTTCCCCCTTGAAATTTCTTTTTCCTAGGCCCTCCCCCCGACGACCGGCCCTCCCCCCCTGTAAATTTCGTGCAGTCCCTTAGCAGGCTCTATAGTATGAGTTTGTTTTTCTCTCAGATGGCATATCAGTTCTATTGCACTCAGTTTATATTGCCCTCACTTCAGTGTGTCCAGCTGCCGTAGAGCCTGCTATCACATCATGACCAGTCTAAAGAGGAAATAAGTGTCATGTCATTGTGACGGTTTTTCCACAAACCTCACCCTCCACACTGGTTGTGCGACGCTCCAGCGGGGCTCTGTAAAGAGAAACCATCACGGTTATGGTTATGGGTTACGCGGCATGTCCAATGCAGGAAAACGCGGTTAGCAAACATATGAACTGCTGCAAGTGACTGTGTGTCTGATCTAAAGACAACTGTCACAGGACATACCTACTGACTTGACTTACTGACTTATATGTGGAGTGTCAGTCTTCCTCCGCCACTCGAACCACTCTGTCAGCCCAGAAACGTCTGTCCTCCATTGCCCTCTCCAAGACAAAAACATGTACAGTGTTCGAAATAACCACTTAAGCTTGCAGTCTACAATTTGCAGACAGATTTTCAAGATTGCAGAAGAAAAATTCAACAATCTGCAATTTTGCAGAATTAAATTTTGTCTTTTCCGAGGGCGGTGGCTGTGATTTTTGTCACAGGTTGTGCGATCTAATTATGCATCAGAACACTTATGCCCCACATGCGCAATGATATAATGTCCTTGTTCCTCCTTATCAGGCAAATTGTTGAATATTTTGCCATTTCAATGAAGTAAATTTGCTGAAAATTCATTTATTTTTTACACACAATATGTTTTTCCTGTTTCAAACTTTGTAAGAATTAAAGATTGATTGTGAGAGAATGAAGAATTATACTGTCTTATAGTAATGTTGCAAAACTAGATATGTAAATATAGGCATTATTAGATTGATAAGGTTGTAGTATGGAGGCTTGTATATTTGCAGAAAATATTTTCAAATTGCAGAAGAAAATTTTGACATTCTGCAATATTGCAGAACACTGGAAAAAAGTATTTCTACCACTGACATTGTATTTCAAATTGCCCCTTCTACGATAATAAAAGAAAAGAGTTGTTGAAAGAGGCCACCAATTTCCATCCTAATTTCTCCATGTTTACAGAAAAAGTGGGATCATTCGTCTTCCACTATTTCGGAAAAAGAAATGGAACCCAATTAAGTTAGAATTTTGTGTCAGTAGACAAGAGTAGTCACACGCTATACTGTTCATAATTGTCTGTCCGTCCTTTTCATGTTACATGTATTTGCAAATAGCCGCCAGAAAAGGACTTTAAAAATAAAACTTTCTATTTCCTACTTATGGCATGCATATCGACAAATCTCACAGAAGAGGAGAACATAGATCTCCCCACCAAAGATGATTTGGCACTGCTTTCTATTGGGGACGCCATTGTTTAGCTATTACGGTAGAGTTTCCAAGACCCCGTTCATACTAATAAGTCGCGCAAGTCGCCCAAATGGCCAAAGCGAGGTCGATGTGGCCTAGTATGAACGCTCAAAGTCGCATTCAAAACAGCCCAATTCGCATTACAGCAAAACCACTTGCGTGCATCGCGACTTTAGTATGAACGCTATCCCACCTTGATGTGCATTACTTTGCATTATTTTTGACCCGATTATGGGCTGATCATGGGGGTCATATGCAAATTCAGTATTTTCACTGTTCATGTTTCCCGCCTTTATCCGATATTCGCCTACCTCCCTGTTGAAATATTTCGCGGAAATGTGGCGCAATCGGGCGACGATTTTGACGTCTGGAATTACGATGAGATGCGTGTACTGATGGCCATCTTCGGGGATGTGGAGATTCGGAAGAAACTCAAGGGCTCCCACGGAAACCAGAGTGTGCATGCTGACCTGGCGGCCAAGCTGGCCAAAAAGGGGTACGTGAAGACATGGAAGAATGTTGTACCAAGGAGGAACCTCCTTGGTTGTACTTTTAGAAAAAAACTCAAGATAAAGAACAAGAAGGTGATTGACCACAACAAGGAAAGTGGTAACCTTGTGTCTTTTGATCAAACTACTAGGAATGTAGGATATAGGAGGTTCTTTGTACACAACCAGGTACAGTTCTCACCTGCTGACGTTTCGGTATCTATCAGACACCTTCTTCAGAGCTTCTGACTGGAGTGCTGTTTCTCACCGCTATAAGTAGCCGATGTAGGTGGCGCTTTTGCGGTGAGAACACTGTCCCAAATGCGGCTGAGTTTGTATGCCCCCTCGTCTCGGTTCATCACCGGTGCTGTCTTCCTTATCCAGACCGCCTCCAAAACAGACCAAAACAGAAAGGCAAGAGTAAGAAACAAGAAGAAAAAGCAAGAGCTATGGTGGTCATCCCATACATCAAAGGGGTCACGGAGCCGTTGGAGAGAGTTTTCAGGAAACACAATGTTTCCACAGCAGTTAGGCCGAAAACGACACTCAGGAGCCTGCTAGTGCACCCTAAGGATAAACTGGATGACTTAGTAAAAACTGATTGTGTGTACAAAATTCCATGTAAGAGCTGCAACGAAGTCTACATAGGTGAAACAGGAAGGACCTTTGGGACTAGATTGGACGAACACAAGAAAGAAGCCGACAGCATTGAAGTGGTAAAGTACACAAGGTCACAGAAAAGACAAGCACAACAAGTAGACAAGAAATCGGCAATCACTGACCACATTGCCAGACACAACTGCATCATTGACTGGGAGGGGGCCAAGGTCATCGACAGAGAGGACAACAGACGCACCCGGTGGATTAAGGAGGCGGTCTGGATAAGGAAGACAGCACCGGTGATGAACCGAGACGAGGGGGCATACAAACTCAGCCGCATTTGGGACAGTGTTCTCACCGCAAAAGCGCCACCTACATCGGCTACTTATAGCGGTGAGAAACAGCACTCCAGTCAGAAGCTCTGAAGAAGGTGTCTGATAGATACCGAAACGTCAGCAGGTGAGAACTGTACCTGGTTGTGTACAAAGAACCTCCTATATCCTATATTCTACCAACCTGATGAAATTATTTTCGGTACTAGGAATGTAGCTTGAACCGACTTAGCTGTCGGACGCGATTTGACCACTCACGCGTGTTTGACCCCTGGTGTGAAGGTATATGCGACTCGGCTGATTTGGACCTGAATGCGACTTGCGTTACTTAGTATGAACGGGGTCCAATAGAGTACGCATCGGCCCTATAAAATATGCACCACCTGATTTGGGGGTGATTGCAGACCTGAAATGGAGCTGAAAAGGACCCGAAACGTAGAAAACCCTATTAATGTACGCACCCCTTTTCCAGCATTTGGGTGGCTTGCCAGGAAGCTGACATGACCACTTGTAGAATTTCTTTCCAGATAAATGCATGCTCAAAAGACTTTTTTCAGTTTCCCGAGTGCTTTATATGTAGTACTCTCACCTCTCAAATAGAAGTACCCCCTGGAATAGAAGTACCCCCCGGACAAATTTTCAAAATGTAATATAAGTACCCCCTGGAATAAAAGTACCCCCCGGAAAATTTCAAAAATCGACAGTCGAGGCTAGGTAAACTGTGTCCTAGTACTAGTACAACTGTCACTGTCAGAGGGAAATAAGATAATAAGCAGGTAGGTAACTTATATTTAGTCAATTATGCCATACCTATTAAGTATATAGATATTGAACAGAACAACTGTCCATAGCTTGTTCAAATCATGATGATCTTCATCGCCTCTTCGTAAAATATAATAGTAATATTGAAAAATTGGGCATAGGTTCCCCGCTATGACCCCTAACCGGGGGCCACGGTGCTTTCAAATTCAACAAGTGAAAATGTACATGATATTGATACATGCTTTTTCTACTTGGAACTTGAAGCAAGTGATCAAAGAAAATTGTTATATCATTTTATTATGACTGACAATCAGTGACATATAACAAAAATCATCAGAGTACTTAAGTTAAATGTACCTGATCATATTTTCTAAAGACATCAACCACAAAAAAAACACAAATATGAACACAGTCCTTCCACAAAAGAAATATGTCTATAAACTTTTGCTCCATAGCGTCGAAAACAAAGTGAGACGCTCGGAATTCGAGTTCCCGCGGTAAATCCCACAATATTGAACAGAGATCGACTGTAAAAGTAGCTCAGCGTCACAGACCGCACATACTAAGAAGTTACCCATTACGTGTTGACACTAGAAACCCGCGATGAACCGCCAAAATTGGGAAAATCTTACGATTATTTAAAAAAAATGAACCCTCTGAAAATAAATATGGCGCTGTGTGTCTATCGTTGCCCAAAAAAATATAATATTTCCATGCGTTTGCGGTATCATTTTAAAGATCGGTATCCGCACTACGCAATATGCTGCTAGTTTTACTGTCGCCATGCCTGAGAGTGGCGGCCATGTTTCGCGATTTCGCGCTGTTGTTTACCGAATCATATCGGACATATTTCTGCCGTTTTACAGATTTTGTGGCCTCAAAACACATATCACAAGGGAAGTTAAGTTATGATTGTTGTTTTAACGTGTTACATGTCTTCTGCGAACAAATAATTCTTCCGCCGCGCTGCCGATACTACGGATATAGTGGTCAGGAAATTATTATTCCCCGTGCAGGCGTGCACTCTACTCCACACGTTTTTGATCAGCGTGCTTTGGTTCACGATGTAAACAGAGACTATCAAAGTTATTTGTATGAAAATTGTATTTTAAAATGTCAATGTCGCGTCTTATTTTCCGGTTTACTTTG
Source organism: Branchiostoma lanceolatum (assembly GCF_035083965.1). Lineage (NCBI taxonomy): Eukaryota > Metazoa > Chordata > Leptocardii > Amphioxiformes > Branchiostomatidae > Branchiostoma > Branchiostoma lanceolatum. Next base: position 19,859,472 of record NC_089734.1, on the reverse strand, counting down.
TAGTGTCATAGCGATATCGACCGATATGTTACGAGTGCCGCCAGGATACTTTTCACAAGGCCGTCAAAGCGGCGAGAAAATCAACGCCGGTAGGCCGAAAAATAGCGAATTACGAGCAAAAATACCGGGGAAATATGGGCAGAAAAACCTTATCTTATGATTTTAGAGGGATTCCTGGTTTGCAAAGCCTCAATTTTTCAAAAAATAATAAACGTACCGTCTAGAATAAGAACGTACCGGGTGGAACTATAGGCGAAAAAAAATAAACGTACCGGTACGTTTATTTGAGAGGTGAGAGTATTTTGTTATCAGAAACTTTGTATTCCAATTGTTGCAAAGTAGCAAATATAACGCTACCTGGAACTGGAAGTCACGCTCAACACCACACAAACAAATAATGGCACCGATCGAAATACACACCAATGGAAACTTTTCTTTTGAGAGCAGCCTTGAAGATGACATGTAACAATGTTATCATTAGAATGTTAATTTGGCAGCACACTGCACAAACATTGTGTTTTAGTGAGTAGGGATACCACTGTGTTGTTGCGGCCTGCGCCTGCAGCTCGGCTGCAACTTCCCGCCATCATTGGGGTAACAACTAATCAGAGTTGCGTAACGCAAAGATGTCATGCAAGATTTGCATATTACGCAATGACCAGACGTAAAGGATCATCGGGCAATGCTGAACATGGGGAATTGTAACTCTGTTGAAGACATTTGTCCATGTACTAGTAACGCTGTATTTTACGGGCAAAATGCCGCTGCACAAACTTTCATTATCTTTTGTAGGTCTTGCGCAAAGTTAACACGAAAGTATTCGGCCCAGAAATGTAAGTAGGGGGGGATTTTTGCCGGCAGCTGGCTTCTTTTGACTAATAAACATATTTATTTTTTTTCGGCCTCTTACACTAAGTTACAGTTCCCACACACCAATTTCCCAGGCACAATAAAAAGGCACAAAGACATGAAATACATCAGATTCTTATCTATTCTTTGTCCAGTCTTCCCTTCGATCCCCATGGTCTTGATGATGATGACCATTCCAGCATGTTTGGGGTGTATTGTACACCAAGTAACTACTTAAGTTACCTGAACAACTATTCAAGCGTTGATCGAGTAGTCGTAATAACGTGGAGGTGCTGTCGGCTCCCCTGATCGATCGACTCTTGATATTTCAGAGGCGGAACCCCCTATTAAGTACACACCCCGACTTTGGGGTCAATCTGGAGCACCTGCTTGCGACTTTGAAAAGTCTAACAAGTGTGTACTCTATTGGAAACTTTATGGTACCGCTCCCGTGCTCAAATCACGCAAAAGTCTAAGATTCAAAATGGCGCAAGAGTTTGGAAAGGGGTCTTTTTCCAGCTGTTGTAACTCATACAAGTTTTATGCCATATTTTGTCAATGCTGGTATTGACTTCTATGCAGGTGATCAAAAGAAACAGGCTGATTCGGGGGAAGTCCGACCGCAGAACTCTCAAAGTCAACACCAAGCAACTACGGCCAGGGACAGAGGATGGAGAGAACAAGGGAGAGGGGAGAGAAGAGGACAAGGAAAGAGTAAAGGAGAGCAAAGAGAAAACACAGACAGCAGGCACAGAAAGAACACTGACAGACTGAAGAATACAAGAGAGAAACAGAATTTCTCAGATCAGGCTAGCAAGAAGTCAGATAAGCTGCTCCCACAAGGAGCCGAGGGTCAAAGCTTTGAGTCTTCGGGAAAACAAGTTACAGCCCAAGATATTGGGGACTTGTTAAATGCTATTGATAATATTAATGCAAAGGGTGGGAAGCAAAATATAGTAAAGCCAGTGAGCCAATCACGGTTTGAGAGACATGGGCCTGGGTTAGTGCCAGCCTTTAGAGGAAAAGACAAGAGACCTGATAGGTCAAGTGCAGATAAAGATGGTTGGAACGATAGACCACACAGTGGAAGAGACTATAGCAAAGGAAAAAATTCAAACCGAGGCTATAAGTATAAACACTTTCCACCAGAAGATTCTGTTTATCATATGCCAAAGCAAACAAAAGAGGAAAAAAGTAAAGATGAAAAAAGAGATGAGAAAGAGAAGACCTTCGTAACTGGAAGCGGAAGCACAGTAGAAGACTTTCCTGTAGTGTTAAAAGATGTTAGATATGAAAACAACCAACAGAATCAGATAGATATGGGTGCAAGGGGCAGATTTAGAAATGACTTTGACAGACGTCATAGAAAAGGTGATGGTGACTCCAGACAGAAGTGGAGAGGAGCTGACTTCGGTGGGAGGGCACCAGGGAAGAGGAGGGAGAAGATGAAGAAATTAGACCCAGAATCACAAACAGGTTTGTTTATTGCACATTTAAAAACAGACATTTGGAATGTAATTTTCTATATCAAATGACAAATTTGACTGTGCTTTCAAACACCTTAGCATCGATTAGTATCACCCACAGTACATGTATGTGTACATGTGACTGGTTATCCCTGCCATTTTCCAGCTTCCCTGATTGAGCAGCTGCAGACCAACACCTATGAGTGCATGGTGTGCTGTGATGTCATCAAGAGGGAAGCTCCTCTGTGGAGCTGCAAGAACTGCTTTCACATGTTTCATTTGCGGTATGTAGATGTAACGTTACCTCTAACCCAACAATCTGCAATCATAGAACGGTAAACTCTGAATAGTTTCATCACGCTTGGCTATGGTAGAATTTTGCCGTTTTGTTGTACACAACAATATAATTTACCTCCCAATGTTTGGTAGTCTGTCAGATTTAGAACATGAACAATTTTTTGATGATCACAATCAGAAATTTTACATGCATTCATGTTTCCTTTATGTCTTGTATTGTCTCAATTTTGCTTTGCACTTAGAATGTTCTCTTACTTGTACATGCACATCTGTATAAATGTTGACCTGTCACAGTTTGAGTAATCTGTCAGCTACCTTTGTCAGGGCTGTAAAGGTCCCAAATGTGAGTGAATTTCTAGATTGTTTTACCAGTTCGATAACATAATGATTGTGTCCTCAGCTGTGTTAAGAAGTGGGCGCGCTCCCCTGCTGCCAGTGTGGAGGGGGAGGAGGGGGGGTGGAGGTGTCCAGCCTGCCAGAATGTTACCCACAAAGTACCCAACGCTTACAAGTGCTTCTGTGGTAAGGTTCATTTTAGTATTAATATCAACATTGTTAGAACAACATTTGGAATACATATATTATGTATCTATATACATTCACACATGTATATGTATCTTTATATAGTCAAACCTAGGAAGGCGACCACCCCCCAAGGTGATCTGCTGGAAAATTGGACTGATTAGAAAATTCACAGTACCAGGCTGTTACCGAGAAAATAACAAAATGGAGCAGATTTATCTGGTGGTGGTTCCTCTCTTTCCAAGATTTAAAGGGTGTGTCAACAGACGGCGAGGCGAGTACAGTTGGTGTTGAGACGAAATGGTGATCCGACACATGCATATACTTCACTCACATGAAGTTACACCTGAAATAAAAGTGACACCCAAACAAGCCACAAATCAGTTCACCGATATGTTTATAGCTACCACTACTGCTCATTCTCCTTAGGCCACACCATCCTAATTTTATGGATGACATCTGCTCGCGCATTGATTTTTGCCTCTTCTCACTCACAAAAAAAATCATGCTCGACGGAACTCCGGAACTTGCCGACTTAGATTGGCCAGTATTGTGCCGGTTTGTCGTAAAACTTGTTATGTACTTCCACAAAATACGTTAGCATCAAAGTTCGCAAGAAAACTGGGGGCGTGATTGTGGATTGGTATGCCATCAACATCGTGACGTTTGCACAGTTGTACAAGAGACTCGTGGCTGCCAGCGAGTATGGCCCAGACAATTTCAAACACGACCTATCCAGAGTGGCTCTCACATGTTTCTTTTGTAACGATGAGACATAGGAGAGGCATTGGTCTAGAGGTCTCACAGCGAGATTTGTAAGTGTGAACCATGCAATGCTTGATATGGAGTTCAATGCCATGTATGCTGAAACTCATCACAGTCATTTATCATCCACAGTCCTTGGAGCCAAATACCTTCTAATAGTGTACTTCTTTGGTCTGATGATTCTTGTCAATATATTAAACATCAATCACTTGTCATGAGCTGAGTCTGCTAAGATGAACAAGACAACCTAACGTCACTTTACCAATTATCGTCCAATTTATTCAAAACATCATTTATCCTAAAACCACGAGGACAGAGCCAAACCCATGGGCAGAAATATCAGCTCTTCAAAAAAGAAAAATGCTTGGTCTGTAAGTTTTTCTCCACCTGTTTAACCCTGTGCGAGCATGTACAGTCAAACCTGTATTAGCGGTCACCTTTGCATAGCGGCCACCTGCCCATAGTGGTCACTTTTTGTCGGTCCCTTGGATTTTTCCCATTGACATAAGCATTAAGAATTAAGCTATATCGGTCACCTGTCCAACGCGGTCGCGGCCACTCGATTTTCGGTCCCGCGGGTCTGGAAACACTGCCGATAACGGTCACGGCGCATGGTCTCCGCAAGATTCGGGAGCCTTCTTTCAAATCCCCGCAGAAAAAAATGTCATTATAGCTGCAGTGTTACCCATGAAAATGTTGTACATGGTTTTATTTTGCTCCTGGTGTTGGTTTGAATTTCCAAAACCAGCTAAGACGCCAGAAATTTGCAGACAAACAGAGCCTCTTTGTGCGCGGTCCTAGCGGGACGCTTTGTTTACTTGGGTTACTTCACTAGTAGTACCATGGGGGAGCAGTTTGTTAAAAAAAGACAGACGCCTTTCATCCTCTAAAAAAAGGTTATAAAGTCATCCATTCTTTGTGTATTCTGTTCTCTTTATTCAAAGAACCTCTTTGACGAAATAAGTTTACATTTTGTACTATTTAATGTAGAGTAAAATCATAACTCACACATTGCAGCTGCACCCACATTACAGTAGACTATCCCAATGACCCTATGACCTCTCATCTTGCAGCTGTTGTTTTATCTCCCGGCAAGGAATCCGACCCAAACAGGCTGATTTTACCGTGAAATTTCGCAATTATTTGCTGATAAATGATGTCGCCGCGCAATTGAAAATGACACGGTTGTCTTTGGCAACATTTTGGTCGCATGTGCTCCGGATTGGGGGCGGATCGATGGATCGACTCGGACTAAATTTGCTTCGGTGGAAAAATCCGGACCTACCGAAAGCAGTCATCTTGAGCCGATGGTCGTCTTGTGGAAGTGGTCGGTAGAGGACCAAGTTTGACTGTACATGTATGTGAATAAATGTTTCTCAGTGGGTACAGAAAACATGTGCTACATATTGCTCGTTATCAATCAACCGTTTCTATAGAGCGGCCACCTGTCCATAGCGGTCGATTTTGGCCAGTCCCTTGAGTGACCGCTATAGGCAGGTTTGACTGTATTTATACTGACTCAGAGGTCAATTAAGATTTGTGCTAGGGTTACCCATTATCGTCCACTATGGTCTTTTTCCTTCTATATAGCGCTATACTAACGCAGTGTTCTCTCCAGCCTGAAATTTTTACCCGTCATTTCAATTTTGCTTGAGGGAAGAGCATATCGAGCGCCGACGGCGCGAGGCATCGCGCCGGAGGCGTGACCATCCTAGGGGGGTCCGGGGAAAATTTTGGAATCTAGACCCTCTGAAACGCTATTTCCTGCATTTTGAGGGGCAAATTTCCTGGTAGAATAAGCTTTAAGTTTAATGACATCTCTTTCGGTGAAAAATTACACAATGGTTTTAGGCTTAATATTGGAGGGAGGCGTGTCGTCATCGCGGTAAGATCGAATGTTCACACAAAAGCTACACTTCTATGTTGTATCAAGGAGGTTAAAATATTTTAACCTCCTTGGTTGTATACAATCGGCAAAGAAAAGAAAATCAAGCACAACAAAACTTTATTACGTATCTACGTCCTACAAAAAATACACACAGAATAAGTCGGCAAAAATAAAATTTTTCAACACTTGTCCCGTATGCTCCCTGTAATTATTGACACTCTACTTTGAGAAAGAACGCCATAAAGACGTCCTTTTTTTTTTCTCCCATGTTTTCCATGTTGATAATTTCTCCGGTAACTGCACTGAATGTCTTTAAAAGTTGTTGATTCTATTTCAAGCCTTCCAACAGCCGCTTCGTCGTGCAATCCTTGCGATCTGCGCCATTCCCTTAACATCTCGCAAATTCACGCTTAGCTGAAATCACGCGAGTAGCGAGACTCGCATGTCATTGGTTGTTTTTTCTTAACGCGACGGAGACGAGCACTGTGATTGGTGGAATAGAATATCTGACGCCTGTTTACCATTTCTTATGGGAAAAAAGCGCATGCAACTCAGCTGCGCGCCACGGCTGGAAACTTTAATAATGTTTTACAGATTACAGAAAGCCTGATAGCTATAGGAATATTTCCGAATTTTTAATAGGCTTCTTTGATAACAATAACTGACGGTGAACCGAGAGGGACAAAACAGAAATAAACGTCAGCCCGATGCGACCAGCCAAAACTGTGGGGAGGGCGGCGCATGACGCCGAGTTTTCGGCGGCCACCAAATATCCACCACGGCGCTCTTTGTGGGTGGCTGGGGTTGTCGCCGGCAGGCATTAGAAATGATCTAGATCGCCCTCGTCGCGAACTTCCGCTGATCCTCTGGAGTGTTTGCAAAATTCTAAACTCTGTCTAAATATCTTTACACACCGGTTTTTGCCCATTAAAAATGACGGGTTGGGCAAAAATTTTATCCGTCATGAGCGACAAAAACGGGACGCTGGCGAGAACACTGTACTAACGCCAAAAATAGTTACTCAAGCAACTGGCTATGGATAAAATTTTGAAACATTCAGTATACTTGAAGAACATAGATCAGAAAAAATGCCCATCAACTGTCCAAAGTAGTCTACAGACAAATGATCGTAAAGTCACTATGTTTGTCCCGCCGCTTGCTTGACACGATGGAAGAAAACAATGTTGAGCAGTGAATTTCACCGACATGAGTGGCACGTGGCGTTCACGTGATAAACGCATGGCCATGATGTTATGCCGGGCAAAAATGTACCATCGGTGCAGGGGTCGCTAAGTTGTATCAAACCTTCCTAAAAACAAGTAAGAGTTTTAAACCTCGAATCACCATGGATAGTTTGAATATCAAAGAAAGGTTTAACATCAGCTACTTTTAAAAGATACTGTCGAATTACATATGAAATATGTCATGCATGACGCTTCCCTGCAACTTGTTGTTAACGTTAGTTCACGTAAAACAGGGATTTTTTCAATACGAGTTAATTGAAACCAATCTGGCAGAACAATAAACCATCCTTTTTTTGTTATTCTGTCAATATCTTGCATGGATTACCTTTGCACTAATGCTAGATAATATTTTGTCTCTAGTCGTGCTGATACCCTAATATTGTAATTTGAAACTACCGTCCGCCGCACGCAGAATGACGGTGCTCTCGGACAGGTGCTAACATTTTTTCGAGAGAGAAGATTCGTCATTAATATTGTGACGCTAACTAGCTTTTATATTAGCAGCTATTGTTCCCACCTTGGCTTGAATAGAGTTTTAAGGTCATATAAACGTGTCCAAGCAATAAAACACACACCAAAACGGCCGTACCACACACTCCAGGCCTTCGGTAACAACCTGTTTGTTGAGTTGGTAGAATGTCACTTAATGTCGTCCCCCACCATCATGGCAATTTGTACATTATTCATCGGGACGTTAGCTGGATGCCGTAGAAATGGTAATACTAATAACTACATTGTATGTCCATGACTTGTGTTACTTTCTGCTTGTGCTAGAAGCAAACTTTGAGGAAAATATCGCCCTCAGTCCACTATCACACGCAACATTTAGACAAAAAAGTGTTCCTCACAAACCTTTGTCGTCTTCTGAATAACAGGATTATGGGTAATGAATATGACTGCGGGAAAATATACTGTAGTGCCTTAGTCATAGGTTGCAACAAAGAGGCATTTTTGATGATTGATCACACTTACAATGTAGAGTCCAGTTGCAGGTTAGCAAAAGAGATTCTGATAAGTTGTCTTGTAAATAATTGTGTTTAGCAGGGAGCGGATGTGACATTTGTCTTATAAACCAGCGAACAACCATGTAGTGTGATTCTCCCACGAAGCCCTCAGACTGCGTCAATAAGGGACGGAAAGTTTTTGACGCGGCCACCTTTTAATGCATGGTTATCAAAGCTTTTTAGACAGTGTTCTGAATACGTTAGTCTGTTAGGTTTGCATTGCTGGCATTATAACTGATGTTGCATCTAGCACATATCCCTAAATACACCGTTTTTTAAAATCCCGAGTTTACATTACCCCGCGAGTTTATGTGAACTAACGTCACTGGTTCAGGAGTTTATTTTCAGACTGTTATGTTGCTGGACGTAAACCATTTTCATTGTTTTGTATAAAGAGAGAGATGGCTAAGGATCATACTTATGCCATTCTTTATTGCTCATAAGAACTGGCTTTGGCAAAATACACCTTGACATGTGAACATGACCCAAACTGGATGATAACTGGTAGCGCACGATAACTATTAGCATTATGTTACACTTTCGGTGGACAGTTCATAGAGTGTTTACAAAGTATTACCCACGATTTCAACAAAAACTCAGTGGCCCACGGCCTATATGGTTAAAACAAATGAGCCAACAAACCACCCTGTCATTAGATGAAGTAACACCCAGCTGCAGGCTATTAATCAATATCTTTGAAGTTGTCAGGTAAGAGTTGTGCAACACCAACAATTTCAATGCCTTCGTCCTAATGACAACAAGTACATCCCTTCCAAACCTTTGTCTGATAGTGGAAGCACGGTGGGCTGAAAGTGAACTTAATATGGCCAGAGGGGGACTTAATCCCGGATTAAGTCTACCCCTTTTGCCCTATCTGAGCACTTTTAGCGTGAAATTTGGTGGAACATGGTCTATAGTGAGTCCTTCACACCAATTCGGATAGTGAGTCAATCTTCAGTCATCAGTGAGTCCAGGGTCATTAATCACCATAGCTGGAAGCAGACCCAGCACACAGATATAGGAAACTGCCTACCTCAGGGGTTCATCATGGGTATAAATCAATTAGACATGCATGATAGCTGACTTCTCCCCCAAGGCCCAAGTCTAGAGTGTGCCAACGTTCAGTCATCAGTGAGTCCACTTGTCACTTATCACCATAGCTGGAAGCTGACCCAGCACACACTACACAGATAAAGACTTCTCCCCCAAGGCCCAAGTCTAGAGTGTGTCAATCTTCAGTCATCAGTGAGTCCACTGGTCACTTATTACCATAGCTGGAAGCTGACCCAGCATACAGACAGAAAACCTCCTTGCTAGTACATTTGTATATAGTGCCTCACTCTTTGTAGAGCCATAATTATTGTTACTGCACTGATTCAACTGTGAATTGCTGGTACACATGAAAGTGATATCTACATGTACTTCCTTGCATGTCAATAGCAAGTGTCTGAGCAAGTGGTCTGAGCTACTGGGATGCTGAGGTTCATCTAGTGACAAGGGAGTGTGATTCCAATTAGGGAAGTCCTTCAGGGGCTTCCCTCCTGGCCAGCCTGAGGTCATGCCACCAGAAGGCTTGGTTGAGACCACGCCCTCCCTGTCACTGCAATATAACCGATAAAAATAAAGTAAATTCAGTCATTCTTAGTGGCTGGCCTTGGCATTCTCTTAGACCTTCGGAGAGCCATATTTGGAAGAAAACATTGTTCTTGCAACTGTCCTTTTACCATGGCAGGTCAAGTTGTATTTTTGCTGGAAATGACTGCTTTAGATTGGCTACACCGTGTAGCATCTTTCATCCCATAATAACCTTGATTAAAGGCATTGTACTGTACATTTTGTATTTATATCCAGTGTTTTGATCATAGTAGAATGTAACTTTGGCCAATGTGTGAGGACACTTTAAGCCCGTTCATACTAAGCCTTTCATAGCCGGCTGAATAAATCAGAAGCTATCTTGGCTTAGTTTAGTTAGTATGAACACAATTTAACTGGCTAAATAAGGGTTAACCCTTTCTAAAACCCTTATTTAGCCGGTTAGATTGCGTTCATATTAAGCCAAGATAGCCGAGTTAATCTATCAACTTATTCTGAAACCGTCTATGAAAGGTAGTATGAATGGGGTCTAACTCTTAAAGATCCCCCTACAGTATGCCTGGGAAAACAATTACTAGTAGTAGTATCCATTCCATATGTGAAAGGAGAGATGTGCCATTAGCACCCACTGACCAGGCAGGTCTGACAGCTCTCCCATCCATCTGGGATACACACCAGATGTACCCAGTACCAACCTGAGCAGCATTGGAAGTTTGATATTCTATAGAAGTGTGTTGGCTTCTTCTATGTGCAGAAGTTTCAGACTTGAAGCTATGTAATTATCTCCATGAAAAATGGAGATATTGTTTTGGGTGTGTCTGTTTGTTGGTCTGTCTATCTGTGTTTCCGCACTACTCTAGTCAGCATAACTCAAGAATCTCTTGATGGATTTCAATGATATTTGGCACGTGGGCAGGTGTTGAGAAGCTGGAATTCAAGGTTGGCCTTGTTCCTATTATATCAAAGCTCCCTCATAAATGTGGCTGCCTACTTATATCCACATACCATAGGCCAATGTAACTCTTTTCCTATGGATAGCTCAGCTTGAACCAAGGCTCTTTAGCTTGTTTTAGGTCACCTTCAGGTTATTCCTCAGACAGTGGAAGGGCTATCTGAAGCATTATCAGTCACGCTATCAATCACGAGCTGGAGAAACTTAACAGTACCATGCCCCCTTCAGACAATCTAAGGGCTAATTGACAGAGACACACTCTGTTATCACTTTTGGTTTCTACCTCATATGTCTACAAATGAGCTACCATTCTTACAGGGGAGGGAAAGAGGGAGGAAAACTAAAATTTCAAAGACAATATGTCATGTCCTTTGTTACTGATTGTGATAACAAACTACCAGAGCATCAATAACCTACTTTCTGATATACTACTGTGTAACTAGATGACCCTAAACAAAACACCAAACTGAGGCAGGTAACTGAGTACTGTAAATGCATTTAAGTTTATGTGGCTTTCTTTCGCGCTCAGGTGAAAATGGAGTGTTTGGGGTGATTTTAAGTCCGCAACAGCGCTATACTCTCATCTCCCAAATAAACATACCCCCCAGAATAAACATGCCCCTGGAGAAATCTTCAAAATCAAATAAGCATACCCCCGAAATAAACATACCCCCAGAAATTAACCAAATTAACAGACAAACTGTGTTCATGCATGCTACTTCTGTCCGAGGGAACAATGATAAGCAGGTAGGCTGTAGGTTCTCTTTATTAATTGACTACCCTCTCTCGCAACCGGACATTACAATAAATGAGTCTGAGTGTTGGTGGTACAGTTTTTAGTTTTAAGGTCCGGACAAAGTCCGGATGGGTAACAAGACCCGCCAAAAATAAAAAAGGCCGCCAACACTCAGACCACAAGACAACAACAACAAGATAACAAATAGGATACGCACGTAACAGGGTGCGAACGAACAAGCAAAATAAGGATTTTTAGGGGCAAAATGTGAGCCCACTAAACAAAATATAACTGAATGTAACTGGGTAACGCACGTAACTGTGTGCGAACACTTAATTTAGTAACAAGTAAAAAAGATTTTATGAGCGAATTATGAGTCCGCTAAACAAAATTTAACTGAACATAACTGGGGAACGCACGTAAGTGTGCGAAACACTTAATTTAACAACAAGTAAAATAGAGATTTAGGGGCAAAGTATGTGCCCGCTAAGCAAAGTATAACTGTATATAACTGGGAGACGTACGTAACCGGGTGCGAATTAATTTAACAACAAGTAAAAAAGAGATTTAGGGGCAAAGTATGAGCGCGCTAAGCAAAGTATAACTGTATATAACTGGGTGACGTACGTAACCGGGTGCGAAGCCTACTAAGCTTGAATGCAGATTCAAATTTCCAGCGAGTTTAGGAATGGCCACTGGCTGTACCGTGCGGTACTGTCGGTACACGCATCTAGCAGGGCGGGGTTTGTGGTCGCAGTGGAAGGACTGGACGGATGGTCGAAAGTTGCTGTCAATGAGGGCCCTGATTCTCGCTGGGAAATTTGCATCTGCATGGGAATTGGGGCTAAACATGGGACATACCAACACTCTGATTGTCGGTAGCGCGAATAATATCCATCAGAGAATGCGGATCGTTTTCGAAACAAACATCCTTACGGTTGGCATGGCACAGACCAACATGATTGGCCGCTAACGCAGGTGAAGATACAGCAGTTAAGTGTGTACATATTGAACAGAATAACTGTAAACATCTTGCTCAAATATAACCTTCCTTGCCACTTCCAAAAAATATAGTAATGTTGAAAAAGTGGGCATAGGTTCCCCGCTATTACCCCTAATCGGGGATCAACAGTGCTTTCAACTTCAACAAGTGAAAATGTACATGTACATGATATATTTATTTTCTACTTGGAACTTGAAGCAAGTGATGAAGGAAAATTGTTGTATACAGTATACTGACCTATTATCAAAACACAACAGGAGTGTCAGTTCACTTGGATGGGCAACACTTTCAAAGTCAACTTTTTTTAAATAACATGAACAGAAAATTACAATATTCTGAATATATGGTCATCACAGGTAAAGTTATTAACTTACAGAGAATAGGAAGAATTGTGACAAGTATATGGTGTAACCTTTTTCTTTCCCAACTTGCCATTTATCTTCTATGCATTGCATATAGAAACAGATTTGTTAACACTACATGCCACACACTATAGGACATTATCATATGATATCAAGGGCAATATTGTATAATGTTCTGTTTTTTGTTGTTGCAATCCAAATGATTTGAAACCCAAAAATTACTCTTGTATGTAGACAAAAACATTCATTTTTAGAAACTAAATTGTTAACAAATTTGTGAGAAACCTCAGGCTTGTTACAATGTTAAAATTTCAAGGGGATCCCAGGTCAGCAAAACTCTGATTTTCAAAAAAAAATAAATGTACCGTCCAAAATAAGAACGTAGATTTTGAGGCAGAAAAAAAATTTGATTATGATAGATCTAGCAGCCTCATTGCCTCCCCCACTACCATTCCAAGCTGCCCAACCCGCCCGGCCTGTATGGCTGGCGCGGCCTGTCCGGGCTGCACAACCCGCCCGGCCTGTATGGCTGGCGCGGCCTGTCCGGGCTGCATAACCCCCCCGGCCTGTATGGCTGGCGCGGCCTGTCCGGGCTGCACAACCCGCCTGGCCTGTATGGTCTGCACAGCCTGTCCGGGCTGTCGCTGGTTGAGGTCAGCGTAGAACCTGGGCCTGTCCTTTCGCCGCTTGAAAGTGCTGCGCATGCGGCAGCACTTCTCATTCACAACCCTGGCCAAGTTTAACTTAACCCCCGGCCACTGCTTCTTTGTTTCAGCTGTGAATAATGTAGAAAAAGAAGAAAAGATGTAGGATCAAACATATAAAAACATACAGGATGGGGCATACCACTGTAACCATCACATACATGTATCATGCTGATGACCTAGCAGTACAGTATTTCAGGTGCAATAGATCCAAACGGATGTTCATAGATAATTCTTTTTTTATGTAATATTGTGAAATTTACATTTGTTATACACAGCAGTCAAGCCTTTTATGGGAAAAACAACAGGTTTATCCCAGTTTAACCTGCAATTAAGTACATCTTCCTAGGACAATTTCACACTAAAGAATTGTAAGGCCTGAACTTGCATGCAAGAAATATTGCATGCAAGGAAAGACAGGATGATGTCTGGAGATGGATATCCTGCCACAAGCATTAAGTCACATGGGTGAAAAAGAGGTAACAGACAAAGCAGTGATCTTCTCTTAGAAACAATTCTAAGGGCATAGAACTAACACTTAAGATGTAGCAGTAAGAGTCCTCACCTAGAATAGCACCTATGATCACGGGGTTGAGGGCTTCATGGTTCCCTCCTCCCATAAGGTTACCCCTGAACAGCTCTTCTTCAGTGAAGTACAAGGCCATGAGCTCTTTGAAGAAGGCGGCAGGGGTTTTGGACTTGTGTAGCTTGATGGTGAGTAGGTAGGGGTAGATGATGACACCATGGTCAATCCCCCCCAATGGCACTGGGGACTGGCCACCCTGTATAGTGAAAAAGTACATTGATATGTTTAGATTATGTAAGACCATGTTACAAATTACAAATGGCATGAAATTTGTATGGCAATGGCATGAAATCAGATCCCGTGTATTAAGGCTACTTACAGTCCTAGCCGATAATGGCTTGATCCAGGTGCTGGAGCCAACCTGAAAACAGCAAACATAGGGTCTGTAATTGATGGTTTAGACATCAAGTGGGGTAGTTTTTAGAGTCCATCACAAGTCACCACAAGGGTTGTTATTGTCATAATTTATAAATATCTTAAATTTGTTGTAATTATTTGTGTAAGCTATTTGATACTTTTGAAAGATTTTGAATGTAGTTTTAACTTAATAAATATTTCTGAAGTTTTCTGAAACTTGAAGTTAGTGTAGACAATAATCACCTCTCCAATGCCTGACAGCAGTGGGGCACCTGGCATGGCCACGGACTGTGGTGTGCTGGGTAAGGGGGATGACATGGGGGTGTGGAGAGATGAGCTGTTAGGGTTTGTGAAGTTGAGGACGGATGGGCTGGTCTGTGGGATGGAATGGGCAGAGGCTTTGTGAAATGACAGCCCATCAGTGCCACGCACATTTTTTCCACAGATGTCACACATGACACTGTGGGCTGCCATGGTGTGAGTGGAATGGCGGTTGGATGGCCTTGGTGTGCTGGTAATGGCTGGCTCCTCTATGTCGTGTGTGGAGGGTTCCCATTCTGTGCTGTCCTCTGTGGAGATAGGTTCCCATTCTGTGTTGTCCTCTGTGGAGAAAGGTTCCCAGTCTGTGCTGTCCTCTGTGGAGAAAGGTTCCCAGTCTGTGTTGTCCTCTGTGGAGAAAGGTTCCCCTTCTGTGTTGTCCTCTGTGGAGAAGGTTTCCTGTCCGGCCGTTTCCTTTCCGGCCGTTTCCTTTCCGGCCGTTTCCTTTCCGGCCGTTTCCTTTCCGGCCGTTTCCTTTCCGGCCGTTTCCTTTCCGGCCGTTTCCTGTCCGGCCGTTTCCTTTCCGGCCGTTTCCTGTCCGGCCGTTTCCTTTCCGGCCGTTTCCTGTCCGGCCGTTTCCTTTCCGGCCGTTTCCTTTCCGGCCGTTTCCTGTCCGGCCGTTTCCTGTCCGGCCGTTTCCTTTCCGGCCGTTTCCTGTCCGGCCGTTTCCTGTCCGGCCGTTTCCTTTCCGGCCGTTTCCTTTCCGGCCGTTTCCTGTTCCTGTCCGGCCGTTTCCTGTCCGGCCGTTTCCTTTCCGGCCGTTTCCTGTTCCTGTCTGGCCGTTTCCTTTCCGGCCGTTTCCTTTCCGGCCGTTTCCTTTCCGGCCGTTTCCTGTCCGGCCGTTTCCTGTCCGGCCGTTTCCTTTCCGGCCGTTTCCTTTCCGGCCGTTTCCTTTCCGGCCGTTTCCTGTCCGGCCGTTTCCTGTCCGGCCGTTTCCTTTCCGGCCGTTTCCTGTCCGGCCGTTTCCTTTCCGGCCGTTTCCTGTCCGGCCGTTTCCTGTCCGGCCGTTTCCTGTCCGGCCGTTTCCTGTCCGGCCGTTTTCTGTCCGGCCGTTTCCTCTTCAATGCCAACCTCCTAGAAATTAAGTAACATCATTAATTGATAGGTTTTATTGTAAGTTTATGCCCGTGTGCTAATTGCAAATACATGGTAGAAACACAGGGAAACCATACATGTGACAGTGAACTGTGACTGACTTTGTTGTAAGAATAGGCTACTCATACTAGATACGACTATTGGCTATATCTAAACAAGCTGGGTTTGGCTTCTTTTTTTGGAGACAGTTTACTAAATCCCACATTTACTAAAATTTGTCGGTTCTTTGATTTCAATAGAAAAGTAGCTTTTTGTTCATCCGTGATGTGTTACAGTAAGCCTTAGGGTATTTCGTGGTAACTTGTTCAAACGATTCAGTTCTTTAGTTGTAGAAACTTCCTGCATTCACCGCCGAAGGAGGTATGTATACATGGGTTCGGCTCTGCTATAAGGAGAATGATCTATCTCTGATCTATGTCATCTAAATATATCTACCCACTGGATACGTAGTACAGTACATTGTAGCCTCCATAGCAGGCTCTAAACCGGCCTTTTGAGGGGCTAAATAATACACCTTTTGCAGCGAGCCCGTAACCATCAGCCACCCCCGTAACCATTTTTGCCGGTATATATAGAGCCTACATCAAAACGGCGGGTCAAAGCGATATTAAAATCACGTTAGGAGCAATTCGCATGTCCGCAACAACTTGACCCGCACGCGCGACTGCTCATTTAGATACAGCATGTTGTTTACCAACACACGCCGACTGGTACATCTGGTAACTCGTTTGGGCATGCATCGTGAAGTTTGTGGCAAAATAGTTTTGCTATTTCAACTGTTCCTACAGACAAACATGGGCTTAGGCAAACGCTAGACAAACGCAAGTTACTATGTGCCTCGGATTGCATGCCGACAGTGAGGGAGGGGGGCATCTACTATAGCGAAATAAGATGGAAACAAACTTAGCCACGTCTTATCTAGTCTATACAACAAGGGCCTGGACGGGTGAAATGACGACCATATCATATTTGCTCGTCGGCAATGGATGCAAAATTGACTTGCCATCGCCTGTAGCTATCATTACTAATCACCAAGCAGATCTACACGGGGTGCCAAAAATCGTATATGAGCCAGAGAAGCTTCAGTCAGCCCCGTACTAGATCTGCTTGGAGATTAATCATTGCCTTGTGTCACGGCTCGGATCGCCCAAGTTTGTCTTTCTGATGGGGAAACCGCCATACGTCGTGCGATCCACCCTCTGCCCTGGCAATGGGCTCAGACATGCCGAAAGAATGTCGAAACAAGTATGCTTGAGTGTGTTAATAATAATCTCCAAAAAAAAGGAATTTTGAGAATTTGACCGTTAGAAAATTGTCGGGTTAGTGCACACAGGGGGGCGTGACAGGGCACTGTCTGGAGGAGGTGCGTGTACTGCTATTGTGCGGTCTTAGCCTGGAATCCATCCTATTTAGCTTCCGGCCGCTACCCAAGCTCTGCTGCTCTTTGGCCAGGCAGCGGAGCTTGGGTAGCGGCCGGAAGCTAAATAGGATGGATTCCAGGCTAGTGCGGTCTACCATAGGCAGGAAATTTGCACCTCTGCGTTAATCGCCCTAACATGATTTTAATTTCACTTTGACCTGCTGTTTTGATGCAGGCTCCACCGGCAAAATGGTTACGGGGTTGGCTGATGGTTACGGGCTGGCTGCAAAAGGTGTATCATTTAGCCCCCCAAAAGGCCGGTTCAGAGCCTGCTATGGAGGCTAAGTACATTGTACAATAGACCCCTTTCCAATTACCGGCGCCATTTTGAATCTGGTGTGAGTGCGCGTTATTTGAGCACAGGGAAAGTAAACACACGGTAAACGGCCAGTGCGGGAAAGGCTTGTGAAACATTTAGGGAGGAAAGGTTTTGGAAAGGTCCTTAGCCCCTAGGTAACCCCCAAGCTGCAGAGTGGGTGCCTGTACCTGACTCAAACAGATGTATGGATCCGCTTGAAGTCCGACAAATTTCTACTCGCAAAGCCCTCAAGCCTTTATTTTCACGTTTTTCTAATATCATCCGACGTAAATTTAAGATATCACGGCACAAAGTGAAAACACTCCATCTTCACTGATGTACTTTAGGTCTTAAGTATTTTAAAAAAATCGTCACAGAAGGTGCCGAAATTCTGCTAAATTGCTAACCAAAGAGACATTGAGCTCAAGCCTACATTTTCAAAATGTGTAAGTGTAAAATAACGCCGGGCGAAGCGATGTAAAGGATGCTGGACAAAACACACAACCCCCTCGAGCTCCTAACGCGCATATTTTTCCGTAGCCTGGAATCCATGCTATTTAGCTTCCAGCCGCTACCCTAGCTCCGCTGCGCTACCCAAGCTCCGGCAGCGGATGCAATCAATGCACATTCACGGATGAACAAAAAGCTACCTTTCTCTTGAAATCACAGAACCCACAAATACTAAGAAAAAGTGTGACTTTTCGTCTTCCACTGCTTCCAAAAAAGAAGTCAAACCCAGCTAATCTAGATATAGCCAACAATTGTATATAGTACCAGTAACCTACTATTGTTACAACAAAGTCAGACACAGTTTACATGTTTTTCCTATGTTTTTATCATGTATTTGCAATTAGCCCACGGGCATGAACTTGCAATAAACTTCTTCATCAATAAGTCCTCGGCCTCACCCAGAAATAAGGTGCACAACTCAAGTTTTGGGGCATAATTATGTAGTATGACATCTTTTGGCAATATCCACCAAACTTCAGATCATTCTAATCATTACTTTACAGAAGACACTCAGTAACATTAGATAAAGTAGAAGGATAAAAACATTGACAATTGAGCTGTGACTTGAGGTGTGCGGGCCGGCTTGCTCTGCTGATAGTCAGATACCCACTTCTTTTAGGAAATAAGAAGGGAATCTTCATCAAACATTTTGACAATGTCTACGAAGATTTTATGCCGATTCATGGCACGAAGAACTCGACCCACATGTAGCTCTGACCAGTGTTTTTCTCGTCACTTACCTACTTGTTTTCAAATGGACGTCGACTAAAAAGTCTTGGCCACAATAATTTGAAATTTGGTGGATATTGCTAAAAGATGTCAAACTACATAATCATGGCCCAAAGACTTGTCGACCTTATTTCTGGGTGAGGCCGAGGACTTATTGATCACCCCTCGTATATATACAAGTACACCAGTTCTTTAGGATTCAGGGCTCACAGTACATCAATGACCAGGTGGTTCTTATGTGGAGGCAGTCAAACTGATTAAAGTTTTAACAGTATTAATGGCCTGTAGTCCTTGTGTATATGGATATGATCAATATAAAAGGCTCTCTCCAAACAGAGAAGTGGGTCCGGCTTGTTTTTGACATGTTTTAGGTGATTTGGTCGGGCTTTCTATTTTGTCAAAATAGGAAGTCCTCTAAGACGCCTAAAACACATCAGAAACAAGCCTCTGCTTGGATAGTTATTAGAAGTTGGCTTTACATCAATGCCCAATGGTACAGGTGTATCTGTACATCATCAAAATGGCCAAGATAGGGTTGCAGAACACAGTATTTATCCGCGACCCTCGGAGTCTATGACGCAGGTATTTCTCTTGTGCACCCTAGCTACTATGATTTTCACCGCGTTGTAGCCATTCACCTTAACTATAGAAATCCCCATAAGCCAAAAACTGAGTTCTGCTACCTTCAAATCATTATGTGGAGTACAATATCAGTTTACACCTTACAGTACTTCCTACAAACATACTGTCCAACATGTACAATATATTTGTATGTTCTGAGCTAGCTAATAAACCTAAATATCACAGTATAGTAGATAACATCATAACTCACATGATTGCTCAGTTCCAGGATCTGCTGCGTTTTTGTTCTCACAGTGGCAGCCTGAGCACGTCTGAGGTCATCTCCATCCTGTAATTGCATGAACAGTGCATTGAATAATGTGTTTAAAAATCTGGAATCAAATAAACAGCAGTAGTTTAGATATAGTTTAAAAGAAACAACTGACTTTCTTCCTGGAGGAGGAACTCTCAAAAAAATTTTTTTGTGGAAATATAATTAATAAAGGCAGATTTTGATTTTGTTTGACCCAATAGCCTACAGGACAGATTAGCAAAAGTATAAGATTGAGAGCTACATTGCTTAAATTTTCATGAATTGTATTTCATAAATTCTATATCATGTGTTAATATCTTAAGTCACAAACCATGAACAATTTCTTCATAATTGAAGGTATCAATCATTGTAAAGTTTAACATACTTTCTGGTTCTTCTTGGCCTTTTTCCTGGGCACTTTTGGAGTCTAGACAAGGATCAACAAAAAGAGAGGAAATATACACATTTAATCTCTTAAAAACAATCAAATTAGTATGCATTAAAATTCTTTAGCAGAAACAAGATGTCACAGTCATTATTCCCTAACTATTCAACAACCTTTTCAAATCCGTTAAAAAAAAGACACAACCAAAAATTGAGAAGTATGATCTATCTGCACAAATGAAAGGAACAATTTTACTGAACCAAGAAAATACATGTATTTGTTGGTCTTGAATGACATGACTATGTCATTTACATACATCATGATCAGTGTATGACAATAAACATACTGCCTGGTTCTTGTTTTTGGTCGCCTTCCGAGTGCCTGTAGTCCTTGCCGTAGCTGGTGCCTAAAGGTCAACAAAATGAGAGGGAAACTAAAAATAAAGATCATAAGAGTTTTAAATCACTACAAAGAAAACAGTAGAAATAGGACCCAGACTTGTAAGAACAAAAATATCAGTTCTTGAATGACCCATGGCGTTTTACAATGTAGTATGCAGACAGTAAATCTGTTGCTGCTAATCACTGTTTTTGTTCATCAAAGTTGCAGTTGAGTTCTTCAATTAGAAGATAACTTTTACAAACTAGAATTACTCTAAAACAAAAGTTACCTGTGTATTAACAATGTCGGCAAGGGGTGCCCTGGGCTCCACAGGTAGCTCCACAGGTGGTAGCTCCACAGCTGGTAGCTCATTGGCCTTCATCTGTTTGTGGTATAATGAGGAGTTGGTACATCATGTACAATTTTTGTTCGGCCAGCTATCTCCATTTAAACTGTTAATAGTATGTGTAATTTCATCAAGAAAGTAAAAACATCCAGTCCATTATTTTTGTATGTAATGTATACTAAACTGTACAGTTATACTATCATTAAAATGTCAGGTGGTGGCGGCAGGAGGGGGGGGGGGTTGTTACATGTATGTAACGAAAATACAATTTTCCTAATGTCGAGCTTTGAAGGCGCAACAATACTATGGTGCCCGGGGGCATGTTCCCCGGAAAATGTTGAATTCTTGACCCTCTGCAATGCTATTTTCTGCATTTTAATGGTCAAATTTTGGTAGACAAGAGTAAGCTTTACTTAAATTACATCTGTACTTGTAAAAAATACAGAAGAATTTCAGCTGGATTTTTGACACCCCTTTTCACAAACAGTAACAGTTGCTGAAGGTGGGACATGCTGAAATGCTATTTCCTGCATTTTGAGGGATAAATTTTGCTATTAAAGTAAGGCAAGTTTAATCGACCTTTCTCACGCGGCGGCCATGATAGAATGAAAACGAGGCCCTTGTGGCAAACATTAGACCGATCCTAACTGTCAATCACAATTACCAGTTTAGCCAATGATTACCTGATAATTACAGAATCGACCAATGAGGAAGTGCATGGCTGCATGACCGTCAAATATTTGCATTTCTATGTTTTTATTTTGCATTTCTACGCTCTGACGGAGGAGGGCGGAGACTATGGGATCGGTCAACGAAGCTCTAAATTGCTGCATCTTTTTTGTACATTGCATTAGTTGTAATATTGATACTTGGATATCATATTTTAAACTTAATGTTATTTAGGAGGAAAACTAAATCTGTACATTATTTTTCCTTCTTTGCCTCATTGGCCTCGTCTTCATTCTATCATGTTCGCCGCGTGAGAAAGGTGTATGACATCTCTATTTGTGGAAAAATACAGAAGGGTCTCAGCTTGAGTTTTGAAGGATGAAGCCCTCCCAACATATTTTCCGCAGGAGGCTAAGCGTGACATACTTCCCAGGAAAATTTTGAAATTTCTATCCCCTGAAACACTATTTCCTTAATAACTTGAAGGGGCAAATTTCTAAAAATACAGAAGGGTTTCACTCAGCTCGAATTTTGTGTGGGGTGTGGCAATCATAGGGCGGTTTGTGGCCGACTGCTTCCGCCTGGAGAAGATTTTAAAATCTTGACCCAGTGACAAGCTTATGTCCAAAACATATGGGGGGGGGGGGTCGGAGGGAGTTAACTGGGGGCCTGCATGCCCCTTTTACGTAGAGCGTAATCGGCCGTTTTAATTTTACGTATACGTAGAGGTCTGAGCGTTGCTGACCACTCCATAATTTAGCGTAGAGCGTAGGGAGGCTTTTCTGAATTTAGCGTATTAAGGGAGCACACCCCAGTTTATTTGGGGTTTCAATTGGAGGTTGCGCACCCTCCAGTCTAGGTACTGTCTCTTCCAGGGAAGTATTCCGAAGTAAATCAACTGTGTATGGGATGAAAGCCTATCCCTTCCGCTACAGGACCAGCTGAGTTTTGTTTCTTCTACCTCTCTGATTTTGGTAAATCAGGAGACAAAAACATAATTTTCACGTCAAAAATGATGGTCAAATTTTGGCACTTTTGTGTAGGATAAAACTCGTAGAAAAAAATTTCTGGGTAGAAACGACTGATGTTGTCAGAAAGAGCAAAACCTAGCGTACAGTCGAGCCAATTATAAAGAAAATTCTAGTACTTAGATTTCTTTAATCATCCACGGCGCGAGGCATGTCAGCATGACCCACAGAACGCAACAAAGGTCAATCCCGGGCCAAGGGGCATTTCACCATCAACGCGGATGGATATCCGGAAGCAAGGCTCAGATCGAAACGAAATTTTTACCCAAAACACACCAATTCATACGCTTTTCAGCCATGCTAGTATCTAATATCAGTTCGAAGCACATTATGAGAAATCTAAACTCAAACCCAGCCCCTCAAACCCTTTCGTCACTTTTTTGTCGGGCACTTCCGTGGACCCCGGTCGCGGAAGAACTGGGGTGTGCACCGTTAATTAGCCAGCCCTCCGAATTTAGCGTAGAGCGTTGTCGGGACCCCCCCATGCAGGCCCTCTTTACTGTGCACAAAATTGCAGATACACCCAGTATTTCAAGCCCTGACCAGGTTACCTGAAGAATACATCAGATTCTGTATATATTCTTAGACAAACATGTGTAGGGCTCACCTCCAAATCCTTCTGCTTTTCAAATGCAGCAATATCTGCCGACATGAGAGTCCGGTCCAGTTGACCTTTAGAACAGATATAACAGCATTCAGTTATGATTTTGTGTGAATGTCTAGACATACATGTAATTTAGACTTAGACACACTAAATATTAGAGATAAAAATTGGCATTCATACATATTCATACTTATAGGTACAGCAAGCCTTCTCAACTGTGCAATATGTAGTGGCCCAATCCTTTGCTGATTACATTGATACCAGGAAAACGAAAAAGTATAGATTATAGCAAACTGCATGAAAGAAAATAGCAAAAAGATGTCCCTACCTGGCGCTAACCAGAACACAAGCTCAGCCGCAAACAGCTTCCCTTTCTCCATGACCTGCACAGCCTGGCCTTTCTGTAGTGTATTGTAGGTCAGCTTCTCAGGTACTTTTATCTGTTTCCTGGGCACATGACTCCCCTTCTCCGGCTTGGAGCCACTGTACCACACGTAAAACCAGTGTGGTTCCAAGACCAGGCGTGCTAATAGATAAAACAAAAATGTCAGCTACTATGAAGGAACCGTTCTTAGTTGCAGTGCTATAAAGGAGGATTATCTATGACATTTCTATTTTGTCTGTCCTGTGCTATTTCTTCTTCTGATTCAATTCTAGCTGTCATGCTTGCTTGGAATGGAAAGATACTGTGACCGGATCTCCTTGACCCTGACAATTTCACTTACACATGTCATGCAGATCAAAATTCCTTCATTTCAATGAAATATTCTTTGCTTTTAGCAAACTTCTCAAACAAATCAAGATAACAGTCAACATGTAACCATTGACTACATTTAGAATGGCTTATTTCACTTTTAAAAGAAATCATCCGACAAGATTGTACTGTAATGTCTGTGTCTTTTTTGCTCTTGTATAATCTGACAATAATCTTGCATATAGGTTCTAGCAGTGTGTAAAATTCTAGTTTGGCCGCAGTCTTCATTTTTAACAATTAATTAACTTGTACTGCTTACCTTCTCTCTGCCTTGCTGTCATCTTAGCGTAGTAGAGTAGAGTAGACAGTCTTGACAGCAAAAATAATGGTAATAAATGTTGCCAAAAGCTAAACAGGTGAAAATGGGGACAACGTGGAAATCTGACTGGCTCAGAGTCAGTCAGAGGAGCAAGTGAAATTGCCGCCAAAAGTTGAAACTGGAAAAAACTGGATCTGTGATCATCCCCAGGGCTTAGCCCATTGGCCACTAAGGCACTCTGACCTCAGGTTGTAGACTCTCTCAACAGGGAGTTTCTGGAGGATGCTCACACCAACTGTAAGCAATATCTGTGACGAATTGACTATCTGGGTCACAAACAACATGTAGGCAAACCAAATATCCATGACAAATCTTGTAGTTGACAGACCATTGATTCAAACATAAAAAATGAAGTTCTTTAAGTGTAAGGGAAAAAACAGGAGTAACTTACAATCAACCTGAGAAATAGAAATACTGTCAATCACATGGTGCATTACTAACTATGTGACTTTGACTTTATAGGCTTTGACCTTTGACTATTTTACATAGTAATGTTGTATACAGCATTATTAAGATTCAAAACATAGAATTAGCCCCTGATTTCTTTCTTTCTTTCTTGTGTTTTCTTTTGTGACAAAATATATTTAACATCTATGGTTTATCTTGTCAGACCAATGATGAAACTCAGAGTGTGTTGTAGAATTTCCTTTGGGGGAATGTAGGTCCTTCTAATAAGAGCCAGGGAGTTGGTCTGTACTCATAGGCCTGGAAACAGTCTGGCTTCTAGGCTGGTTGGTTGTCACATGTGGGTCACGGGGAAGACATCTAAGACAGTCAGACTGTAGATGTACATTTTCTGACATATCATGTATGTTAGAGTAGAGTATGTGTAGTGTCTATCAGTAAGAAGAGCAGAAGAGAAGAGCCTGCGGTTAGGGAATATTTTAGTCACACTGAAGACAGTGCTGATATACATGTCATTTTCAAGCTGCTTTACGTGAGGGCCTGCATGGGGGGGGGGGGTCCCGACAACGCTCTACGCTAAATTTGGAGGGCCGTCTACGTAATACGCTAAATTCAGAAAGTCTCCCTACGCTCTACGTTAAATTATGGAGTGCTCGGCAACGCTCTACGTAAAATTAAAACGGCCGATTACGCTCTACGTAAAAGGGCATGCAGGCCCTCTTACATTGTTATGAAATTCCTATGTTTATATCTACTCCTGTTCCTCTATGAATCAGTGAATCAACTGTACTTGTGAAACATTTAGGGAAAAGTTTTGGAAAGGTCATTAGCCTCTAGCCTGAGTGTCATCCTGTTTCAGTTTCAGGCTGTACCTTCACCAAAAATTGTTTGGTGAAGGTAGAGCCTGGAACTGAAACAGGATGACACTCAGGCTAATTAGCCTCTAGGCAACCTCCCAGAGTGGGTGCCTGTACGAGGGGTGATCAATAAATCCTCGGCCTCACCCAGAAATAAGGTGCACAACTCAAATTTTGGGGCATAATTATGTAATATGACATCTTTTAGCAATATCCATCAAACTTCAAATCATTGTGATCATTCCTTGCAGACGACACTCAGTAACATTAGGTGAGGTGGAAGGATAAAAACATGGACAATTGAGCTATGACCTGAGGTGTGCAGGTCAGCTGGCTCTGCTGAAAGTCAGATACCCACTTCTTTTAGTTGAAATAAGAAGGGAATCTTCATCAAACATTTTGACAATGTCTTTGAGGATTTCATGCCTATTCATGGTATGAAGAACTCGACCCACACAGTTCTGATCACAGTGCACCCTTGTTCTTCTCGTCACTTACCTACTTGTTTTCAAATGGACGTCGACTAAAAAGTATTGGCCACAATAATTTGGAAATTTGGTGGATATTGTTAAAAGATGTCATACTACATAATTATGCCCCAAAATTTGGGTTGTAGACCTTATTTCTGGGTGAGGCCGAGGACTTATTGATCACCCCTCGTACCTGATTCAAACAGATGTAAGGATCTGGTTCACTGTTTTGCACATTCTCTTGAAACATTAAGAATGCCTTACTAGTATTTAACCCGTTTAATGATTCATGATGTAGGAAGATACAAACCAATAAAAAGTGCAATACAAGAAAGGTGTACTAACTGTTGCAATACACTAAGATTGACCCAGCTCCTTACATCTACTTGGAGATCAACCACAGGGACCTCCTGCATTGAGCACAGTGTGACCCACAGTTCAAGCTTGACTAATATAGTTCAGATCAGGCAGGTCCTGGTTCAGATGGCACCAGTGCCTTAGGCCAGTGTTTGGTTGAATGTAAACCTTAAACAGCAGTCTGATGGAAGTATGAACACACCTACGTGTTCATTTTGAAATCTTTACGTGAGCAGTGTTAGGCCACTATAATCTGACTGCTATAGGACCTTAGTGACTGGCCTGACACTTGCAGATTTAACTTTAAGCTTAAAAAAATACATTTTCATCTGTTTTCTCATGAAATTGATATCATCATCATCATCATGGATACCCCCAAATAACCCCGCTAGGGGCAAAGTAGGGGGGAGGAGGTCCCAGGCTAAGGCAGGCAGGCCTCCAGCCTGGCGCGGAAAGACTCAACGGTGGGAGCCGTAACAACCGCGCCAGGCAGGGCGTTCCACTCGGGTATGGTGCGGGGGAAGTAGGAATATTTGTAAGAGTCTGTTCGGGCGTAAAGTGGTTGAAATTTGAGCGTGTGGCTTCCCCGGGTGCGCCCCTGAGCTGGTTTCAGTAGACTATCTGCATTAATATCATATATATTTGGGATGGAAAGGGTAAACCTTTTTTTCTGTCCCAATAAGCAAATTTCCGTCCTGAGACGGAATGATGGGTCCTGGAGACAGCCCTGGCTGCCATCCTGATCAACTTTGCCAGGTTTTGATATAGTGTTGGCTTTGTTAGGGTGTTGGACTGAGTTGACCAGGGTGTTCCAGGGGTACAGATTTAAAGAATTTGGCAAAAAAGGGAATAATTAAAAAATAGCTACATTGAATCATTCCACTATAGAGGGACATCTCCCCCTCGCCTGCAAATAAAAACCTAAATCAAGTGCAAACGTTTCTGCATTTACAGTATATGGATATGGACCATATGGAAGCTAATATGATTTAGGATAGGAAAGTGAGAATAAAAGTGATTCAAACAATCCTTTCCAATTACATGACTTGTAGTACAGACGAAGCCACTTCTACTCTATTTGTACCTCGGATTAACGCACCTTCCATTTAATTGCACTGAATCCCAAAATTCCAAACCGGTTCCCATTCACTGCATTGTTAGTGACTCCGCATATCTGCACCGCGCATTGTCACTAATGCCGGATAACTGCACCAAAAATTTTCAAAAATCCTCGACAAGTTAACTAAAAAGGCGCGCTAAAAATCAGCAAACGCGGTACAAATGAGCCGATACCTGCCAGTGTAAAAGCGCAATACCGCCAATATGTTTAAAACTGTTTTGAGTAACAAAAGAAGGCGCAATTACGTCGATAGGAATCGTATAGGGATTTCCAAACATTGGGCGGTCATCGGGAGCCTACAGCCACCAGCTCACAAACCCAAGGTACATTTAATACCTAGTCTGGATGCCAGACCCCCAACCTCTAAAATACCTGTTGTGTGGTTTGAACCCCACTTTTATTATTAGTCACTATTCCCCCCTTTTTTAAAAGATTTGTCCTGTAAGTTTTTCCATAGTTGGAAAGTTTTTCCATAGTTCTAGAGCTGTATTAAAGTCTATTAAGATCTAGTACTAGTAGTAGTAGTAAGTATAGTATTCAGTTTTCTTTCATCCCAAACTGAGGCCTGAGCAGGCCAGTTTCTAGCCTGGAGTCGAGCCTTATTAGTATAATCCGTCCGCTACCCAAGCTCTGCTCCTTGGAGCTTGGGTAGCGCAGTGGAGCTTGGGTAGCAGATGGAAGCTAAATAAGGCTGGACTCCTGGCTAGAAAATTTCTTCCAGGCCTAAAATCCAGGAAGGCTTTTGGCCTGGTAGTTCAAGCCCCAAAGATTTCTCTCACAGGGTAGCCTGGTAGGGGGCTCTAATACTAATTAACGTAATCTAAGCTGATCACATCTTCCTACTAGGAGTCCATTGCATGTATGGTATATTCCTTGATTCTGATTCTATGGTTGTTGTTTTTACATGTAAAGCAAGTCATTGTATGTCTATTAAAGTTGGCCTATTAAAGTATTCCATCCTTTGAAAAATATTGCTTTGGACACAGCCTCTATCTGCACTAGTACTCGGCAAGGCTGAGGGCCAATTTCTGACATCAGGTTTCCTTGTGCCAACAGTGATTCCAGCAGGGGTTCCTCTGTGAGTCAGTAGCAGGGACTAGATATTAAAGACCAAAGACAGAGAATATCATCATAGTTATCATAGTAGGTGGTCTGTGTCAGGAAATGTGGTCAGGAAATGTTGAAATCCAGATATTCTTCAACTTCTTGCATTTTGTTTGCGGCAGATTTAGTGAAGTTTAGTGAGCTGCTATATTTAGTTATTTATTGGACATCTATTTATTATATTTGTGTTTAGAAACAGATCCTGCAGGCAATAGCCTCCTTGAAGTCCTTCTGTTGTATCAATAGTCAATAGCTATACTGTTGTACTTAAAAGCCAAAGGATCAAGAATAATTTGTAATGGGTCACTCAGTTTTCAATTAAAAAAAAAATTCTACATTATGGTTGAAAGGATTTTTTACAATGGTTGAAAGGTTTCCGAACTCCCTATGTTCCGAACTCCCTATGTTCTGAACCCCCCTACGTTCCAAACAGAGCATTAGACTGCCCTCACAAGCCTGGAATCACGATCCAGTAAACAGATGTGCGGCCTAAATTGGAATATGACCTTCCTACCTGGCCGAAAGGATCTACTCTAGACTACTCTACTCAAACACCCTATGTTCCAAACTCTCTGATATGGCATTTCCTGTGTGGACCTTCAAGCCATTTGTTGACATGGTACAGTCAAGGAGGTCTATATAACCTCCTTGGTACAGTAGAGGAAACTATTTCAATCAAGGCAACTTAATGGAAAGTCAGATCTAGATTTAGGACAAATGTACCTTTCCCCGTGTCCATACTTTATACATGTTGTCAAAATCTAAAATGTGATTGACAAATACAAAATAAAAATCAAACCTGAACTTGAACTTAAGAAGGCTAGATTGAGCAGCAGAAAGATAACTGTTTTGTCTTGTATGACTGATATCAGGCCAGCTTCATTTTAAGCATTGCTATTGAACATGCACTTTAATTACAGTGATGTCTAAGCACAGGTAAAAAAATGTACATCTGATTCTGAATATATTTCTCAGGTAGCCTTGGTAGAAGCTATGATCTTGTGATGGATAAATCTACTCTATTCTCCCAAGGTCAGGTTAAAAAAAATCCTTAGTTTGTCCTGGAACATGTCCTAGACTCTTTCAAGCTAAGGGTCTGTATCAGAATCAGTTTGCCTAATGAGGGGTCATGAGGAGGTCTCAGATCTGTCCTGTCCCTTCTCTCCCTAGCAACAGTTGCTAAGGGACTTCCTCAGGGGGCAGGCAAGGTTTCCCTGCATCTGGGGAGTCCTGTGAAACCAGAGGCAGGAATTTTGTATCGGGAGGTGGGATAATTGAGATATTCACTGTGACTGCGCCAAAATTTTGAAGTCTAGACCCTCTGAAATGCTATTTCCTGCATTCTGAGGGGCAAATTTTGCTGGAAGACTCAGTAAGCAAAGTTAACTGACAACTCTACTTGTAAAAAGAAATGCAGAACTTGCCAGAAGGGTTTCGGCTTTATTTCGGGGGAACGGTGCCCTCCCGTCATCTTGACCCGCTGTCACTTAAACGCTGTTTCCTGCATTTTGAGAGGCAAATAGTGCTCGTACAGCAAGCTTAAGTTACAAAAATCTCTATTAGTGAAAGGATACAAGCATTTCAGCTTGATCCCTCCACCCCAAAGCCTACCCCCCCACCCCTGTGCCGCCACCACATTTGTATTCCACTCAGAGAATGTACAGGGTCAGACATCAAGTTAGATGGAAGGGATGTAAACTGTCCAAGGAGTGACATTTGATATGGCCACACATGTTGCCTTTCCCTGACCTCGCCCAGTTTTGCCCAACATGTGGTGGAGTGCCTGTCCCAGGTTGCTTTCTCAGTGGGGGAATTCAAACACCACCAGGATGACTTCATACATGTCCTACTTTTATTGTCAGGAATTT
Organism: Branchiostoma lanceolatum; assembly: GCF_035083965.1. Classification (NCBI taxonomy): domain Eukaryota; kingdom Metazoa; phylum Chordata; class Leptocardii; order Amphioxiformes; family Branchiostomatidae; genus Branchiostoma; species Branchiostoma lanceolatum. Next base: position 19,829,233 of record NC_089734.1, on the reverse strand, counting down.
CACTTCTCGTTTTATAGAAACACACAACACTTAGAACTGCACCTTGGCAAGTTGCATAGAATTTCCACAGATGTAAAGAAATAAAGAATAATCAGAAGCAGTTTCTGCACAGGGAACACAAAAACTCAAAACTTTACAGTGACAGTCTTTTGACTGTTGTGGCAACAGTTTCTGCACAGGGAGGGAAAAAAAACCGAAACTCAAAACTTCACAATCTTTTGACTGTCGTGGCAACAGTTTCTTCACACGGAGGGGAAAACAAACTTAAAATTTCACAATATTTTGACGGTGGGGGAGCAGTTTCTGCACATTGCTGGGAAAAAACAAACTCAAAACAAAATATGAGGACCGGCATGCCCTTTTCTGCTATGTTATGCGCTACTTTAATTCACCGTTAATCATAGCGTGAAGCATTACTGGTCGTTTCAATTGTACGTAGAGCATTCTTTGTCATCCTGAATTCAACATTAAGCGTTATTGGGTGATTCCTTGTTTCAGAGGGTCAAGAATTCAAAATTTTCGGCAATAGATATGTCAGGAGGGCGCCCCACCTCCCCCCCGAAAAATATTGTCAGGAGGGCGTCGCCCCAAAAAAATCTACCTGAAACTCTTCTGTATTTTTTCACAAACAGTGCTGTGATGTCATTAAACCTAACTTACATTGCCAGTAATATTTGCCTGTTCAAATGCCCGTTGAAATTTCCTGTGGCCCCCTCTGAATTTAAGGATTCTGAGCAGTGCAAGAATGCGTTCAGTGCAAGAATGCATGCCATACCAGGTCTCTCAATGCCACAACTGTCAGGCGACTAGTGACAATCAACCATCGTCTTCAGGGGTATCTCGTGTTCTAATTCTGCGGAATTTACCGTTAAGCATTGTCGGCCATCCTGAATTTACCGTTAAGCGTTGTTGGCTGGCCTTGATTTACCATTAAGCGTTGCCAGGACCCCCCTCCCCATGCATCTACTTTGTGACGGTATGGGGAAACGATATGATTGAAAAAGGATGTGAATTTGTGTACAAATGTTTCAAGAAGAGAGAAGAGACTCTGTAGATTTAGATGGAAAATAGCACAATGTTCCTTTTCTTTTACTTCATGTTATCTAATGCATTTAGAGGGCATGCATATGCAATAAAGTTCATTGTCATTGTCATTGTCATTATAATCATTATGGTAATCTTATGTTTTCATCTCCCCAGACAACAAAAGTCATAACACTTGCCTGGCAAGGAATGATCATGCTTTTCACATGATCCTAAAACAGTAGTAGTGTTCATATTATAATCATTATGATAATCCCCTTCTGCTTGAATCTCCCCAGACAACAAAAGTCTGACTAATGTTATGTTAACTTGCTTTATGTGTACAAGAGACCTGCCTTTAATTAACGGCCCTAGGAGGTCAGACGGTTTAGTTCAGGTCAGCAGACAGCATCTGATCAGGTCATCATAAGTGTCTCCTGAAGCTGTTGCATTTGAAGGACTATTTTCCCTGGGTTACAGTGCCTTGGATTTGTCTCCATTATGGAGTCAGAAGACACAGGTCCCGAGAATGACTTTTCTTCAGAAGACGAAGGAGTTGATTGGGATGAAGTTGAAGAAGCTCGTACAAGAACGAACACTGTTTTCAGTTATTACGGGAGCAGAGATATGGAGAGCACCGAGTCAGAATCAGATCACCAGGGACTGCGTTTAGAGACCATGCCCCTTTTTGCAGGTGCCCAGATTACATTTGGAGAGAGCATGCTCATGATCATGGCTTGTGCTTTGAACTACCACTTCTCCAGCGATGCACTGACCAGCCTTCTAGTTTTGATCGGCCTTCATTGCCACAGGGATAGCCTTTTCACCACTTCCCGACATGCATTCAACAAGTTTTTCAGTCTCAAAAACTTGGAATTTCCGGTGAAGAAGTGGAAAGTCTGCATATGTCTACAAATCAATGACTCCAACAGCACCATCTGTACGAATGCGCTATGCGGGAAGGACATTTCTAAAGCTGACACACTTTACTTCCTGGAGATGCCCATTCTTGACCAGCTGCAGAATATGTGCAAACGTAAGTCCATAATAATGCTATGTATTCTCATGTATTTAGACCTTTTTTACAAGTACTGTATACTTTTACATGTTGCATGTGCGATATTTAAAGCATGTTCCTAAACGATTCCAAGACTCACAGGCTGATTTTGATAAGTAAGGGCCTGCATGGGGGTGGGAGGTGGTGTCCCTGGGACAATAAGAATAAGAATTCTAAGAAACAAAACTCAGTCCATACATTAGCGTTTTTGTATTTCCGTAAGGGACTGGTCGATATTTAGCGGGGGGGGAGGGGTGGTGCACCGGAGGGGAGGGCCATCGAGAAATTTTTTGGCCTGGGGGGAGGGCCATCGAAAAAAAATTTGAGCCGGGGGGAGGGCCATCGAAAAAAAACTGCATCAGGGGGGAGGGCCATCGAAAAAGTTTTTTCAAAATTCATTATAACGTTACATGTACCATCCAAAGTTCTGGTAATTTTGTATACGTAGCAATCTGCTATTGAGAACGCGCACGCATCCCTAAAAAACTCCCCATATTCTACGGCCTGCGTGCGGCCTGTCGGGATTTACGTTGAAACCGTCAGAGGGGCGTCCGGGCGTCAAATGACGACGAAATCTCACTTTGGACGTTTTTAAGCTATGCCCGGCTTGTCCGGAGTCGAAGCGCCACAATCGTCGCTGTCAGAGTCCCTTCGGTGCGAAATAGGAAGCCATATTCCTGGTAACGTTACTTACAAGTTACAGAAAACGTGGAACGCTACAATCGTCGCTGTCAGAAGTTCTCGGCGGTGCGAAATAGGAAGCGATATTCCTGGTATTCCCAAGCTTGTTTGCAGACATGTTTGCAGAAAAATCGCCGCCGAAACCGCTGTGCTGCGTCAGATTGTACTTACAGAAAACGTGGAACTACAGTCTAATAAAAACTTTGTAGCACAAGGAGATCCAACGCACGCGTTTTCCCACAAAGTTGCCGCTGATTGACAGTCGGCATCCTTTGATGCCGTCGGCGAGACGCCAGCAAGTCTACCAAAGTAACCAAAGGAAAGTCGGCGGTTTGTGGGCGGGGCCGCAAATATTCTGGGTGGGAAAATGACATAACCTCGATCTAGAAATTTGTCAGAAATACAGTTAAGAATCAATTCTATTCCCGCGCTGACAAAGAAAGGAATCTTTTACGTTAATAACTGCCTCTGTTTGGGTCAACTGCGGACTGTCGGCTTTCAAATAAGGAGATTTCCCCGGGAATCTGATACATTTACGGCTGTTCTAATAGTCCGGGACCCGCCCCGCAGATATATAATAATAATAATATCAGGTGTATTTGCAGCCAGTGCCACAGGCAGGTACCCAATGTGTAGGGTAATGAGGCTGTTTAACGTGTTCGAGGCACCTCCTCGAGCACGGGACCCCCGTTTTACGTCCCTCCCGGAAGACGATTTCGTGGAAAGCTTCGTGAGGCTACAGCAATCCGGACGTCCTTGGTTGGTCTCCCATCCAAGCACTGTCCGGACCGCGCGTTGCTTAACTTCCGAGATCGAGGGATCGGGTGTATCCAACGCGCCACGCGGCCGTAGCTATACTCGGCTATTGTTTACGTTTTCGCGCAATGCTGCCAGCGTCACACGAGTCGCAAAGGGATGTTCCCGGGTGGGTGGGGCGTCGAGACAAGATCGGAGCGGTAGGGCGGGGTGCTAATTAATAGTAATTGGCACCTCTCTTTGAGTTGATAGTTGGATGGCTTCCTGCGAAACAGCGGAGTCGCGTGCTTGGAACGTATTGTCCAGGGGCGGGGCGGGGCGCGGCACCACCAGTGCATCACGCCCCCAAGTGGGAAAACGAAGAACCGACGGTCCTAGTCCTACGGCCGCGAGGAAGATTCACTGGAACAAGAAGCACCTATCAAATATGATGTTGTTGTCCATCATTATGTTTTTTTTTTTCAATAACAGCAATACGGATTTTCGCGGTGCTAAGTATTTTGTTTATATCTTGAACTGGGAAGAACTCAGCCAAATGATGAAAGCCATGAAACGCCTGAAGGCTGACAGCATCACAAGGTATCAAAGCAAACACATCGTTACATAAAAAGTTGATATCTGTTCCAAAAATGAATACTACTACAAATCACTGAAATCACACCCAAACTTCTTCTAATCTTTCGATTCCATACAAACAAATATTGCAATGTCATGTGATCATGATCTCTCTCTTTTATGTTTGGATGCGGTGAACACACAGAGTACTGTGCAGCCATCTTGCCCAAAGTTGTGTCGCGATTTTGTTCAATTTGCTGTTGGAAAATCGATGCAAAGACCCCATCTTTGGAATTATAGCAGCACGACTATACGAGTATTAGCATACATAGGAAACAGGAATAGTACGTACAGGATGAAGAAAACACACTGGAAGCCGGAGCATGCGGCGTTTTCCGGTAGTCACAGTTTATTTCCTTGGCTCTTTAGGACTGTCTTGGCCAGCTGAATTTTGCCACCGGAGGATCATATCAATTTTCTAGCATCGACCCTACATCGAACTGGCCTTGATCAGATGTCATGTGGACTCTTGTGATGGTAACTTACCAGCCCTGCTTCTTTGACCCACGAATGGATCTAATCTATCGTCACTTGATTAACTAAAGTTTCATATTTGGTACTACGATGATTGTAGCGTTTATAATGTCTGTAACGGAATAAACTACAGTCTATTCGTGATTATTACTTATAAGTTCATCACGATTTGGTTAGCTTACCATGTTAGCAATTTTCATGGGTAAATCCTGGTATTAGTGGCATAAAAATAAACTCTTTGGTCGAGAACATACGAATGAATATGAAACGAAAGTTAAGGGACAAACATGATATGGTAGCCGGTTTCATCAAAGGTTTTATTTTCTGTGTCCATTCCGAAACTTGGTCGGTACTCACGTACCTGAAAACACAAATAAATGTAAAAGTAAAACAGCGTATGAGAAGTAAATAGCAACAAGTGACAACATAGCTACCGATTTCCTTCGTTTTGAAAGGCAAATCATCGGGTCGTGTTAGCACAACCGCCGATGATAGTACATCAAAGGCGCAAAACCACTGACAACCGCTCTCAACTGGATGATTTGCCTCTCAAATTGCGAGAAATTGCGTTTTTGAAGGCTTGAAAATCCAAAAATTCCCGGGAAAGCATGCCCTCCGGAGCCGCCCTAGATTGCCTTCGGGTTGGCGGGAACGCTGAGGCAAGGTAAGTCTTATTATGCATTGTTGCCAAAATGAAAAGTCGACTCTATGTATTTTGGGAGAGACGCGAATGATATGTTGCGTGTGCGTCAGGACAACCCCGAATACGTCCGCTGTCCCAGTCAAACATCACTACCGCTAACTTTTATTCAGTAACATGTTCATGTGAAAAGTCATGAAAAATGGGGGGGAGGGCCATCGAAAAATTTTTAGAGCCGGGGGGAGGGCCATTGAAAAAAAAAATGGGCGGGGGGGAGGGCCATTGAAAAAAAAATTGAGCCGGGGGGAGGGCCATCAAAAAATTTTTTTACCGGACCCACTTTGCACCACCCCTCCCCCCCCAATAAATATCGATCAGTCCCTAAGTCTGAAACATTACAAGACCGTCAAAAACATGTTGCGGGCAGGCGCGGCAACGCCATTTTGTTCAACATTTTCGACGCTGCACAAAGTCGCTATGCTTACTGTATGTTCTGCTATGAAAAGTGCTTATAACTTATTACCGATGAAACTAAATGTATAGCAGTTCATTACGTTTTGATGGACATAAGATATACGTTTTCAAATGCGTCAAGACAACTGAGGTGAAAAAAACTTCCTTATTCAGATATTCAGAACGTTACGGCAAAGTGACCGGCTGAGTTTTCTATTCACAATTTCCTATCTTTTAGACAATATGTTTGGCAACAGTTCAACATGTTTCATTCCTCAAATAGATCTTAAAAATACAAAAACGCTTATGTATGGACTGAGTTTGGTTTCTTAGAATTCTTATTCTACTTATCAGCCTGTCAGATCAGTAGAAATGTCATTCTTCGAGCCCAAAATACACTTATCATGCACTGAGTAATTGGTGCGGAGTTGTCCTGAATGGCTAGGGGCCGATTATCAGGAATCTTTCAGTGGACGAGGTGCACTGTGTGTCCATAATTCAGCAAACTGAGTGTGTTTTAGAGCGTGTGTGATCAATTATTAGTTTTTACAAAGTAACACAGTTTTCAACAAAAACTTGCTGGCCTACCGCCTATGATTGAACCTGATGACCTGATTTGAAACTTTGCTTGGAGGCATTTCCTGTTTCTAATGTCCTTGATCAAACCTAAAGTGCACCCTCTGAAAGGGGATACGATTCGGAAAGATATGAATAATTTTGGACTCTCAGGTGAGGATGGAGAAGACATGAATAAAGATGACAGTCAAGTAAATTTCCTGAAGTCTGTCAATAACAACAGCCGAGAGCAAACGTTGTACAAAAGGGAGTCTATCAACCCCTAACAACTCTAAAACCGCTGAAAGCTGACAATATTGGGCTGGCTGAATATATCAGGCTTTGTAATGATTAAGAGGGCTGAAACAAGCTGGTGTGCATTGTTCTATGTAGATGCCCGTGGCTGAAAACCAAGGTCATTAATTTATTCATGATTGATATGCTCAGGCCGAACAAAGGAGCATTTAGACCCCCTTCATACTAAAGTCGCCCTATTAGCATTAGGGCCAAATCGCCCGGAGTCGCATTCCTTCACACCAGGGGTCCAATGAGCGTGTGTTGTAAAATAGCGTCCAACAGCTTGATCAACAGCAGACACGTAATTCGATTGCTAAAACTCTTACTGTCGTGTTCAATAACCTTCTTGTACTTCATCTTGAGGTTTTTCACCTTTAATAGTGCGGCATTACTGCCATGTTTTCGCTTACCCCTTTTTGGCTTACTCAGGCAGCCGAAACTTCAGCCTAGCCTCTACCAGGCTAGGGAGGCAGCTGGAAAGAGTAGAAAATGGCCAAATAGACAGGAAAACATGAAAGAGGAGTTTAAGTCTGCTATAGGGGTGCAGTTTGCCGCTCTGAGGGCAGATTGGAACCTCTCTCCGTAGCCAACTCCCTTGGCATACTATTCACTCTATTTGGCCAATTTCTACTTTTTTTCCAGCCATCCCGAGGGGCCTGGTAGAGGCTAACTTCAGCCTACACGCTCTGGTTTCGGTGGGATCCCCTGAGTTTCTTCTGAATCCCTAAATCCCCAAAGATGGCCATCAGTACATGCAATTTCTTCATTCCATATGCCAAAATCGCCACCCGATTCTGCCATATTTCTGTCGCAGTCCGCATATATTCCAACAAGCCAGGAGGTAGACGAATATCGTATAGTGAGTGGAAAGACTGAATTTGCAGAGTAATGCACCCAATGCGCAGTAAGGCCGGGATGAGCGTTCATACTAACTAAGTCAGAATGCAGACAAATCAGGAGTTAACCACCTCCCGGAGTTAGTTTCGCTGCAATGCACATCGGGCGTTTTCAGATGCGATTTGGAGCGTCCATACTAAGCCACATCAATGCGTCTTCAGCAATTTCTGTGATTCGGGCGATTTAGTATGAACAGGGTCTTAAGCTTGAGTTTTCACACCCCACTCTGGAGGCATGGAAACAGGTTCAAAGTGACTGACTTTCTTATTATGTTCTGTCGCATAGTAAACATGTCAGATTCTATTAAATTATATTCAGACATTCAGACAAGAGGTGAACAAAAGACAATCTTCATTCAGCCCTTTTTAGTGAGGTAAAGCCTTATTCAGCCAGTTTTCCCTGCTTTCAGCACTTTGGGAGTTGGAAGTGATATATATGTGTATATATATATACCTTTGCCAAGTCACATATCACATTTGCACTGAAACAAGCAAGATTAATAAGATTGCTTACAATATCATTTCTCCACTAGGTAAGGGGTTCTGCAAAGTGATCCGCAGCAGGTTTGAAAGACAAAGAAAGGGGCAGAACACCATTGAAGACATCACTGATGGACATCAGTACAGGAAGATAGAAGATTTGAAAGATCCCAACAACATGTCTCTCCTCATGAACACAGATGGTGTAAGAGTATTCAAGTCAAGCAACTATGGCATCTGGCCTGTTTATTTCACGGTGAACGAACTCCCATACCGCCAACGGTAAGAGTCTAGGACATACGTATACATTGACAGTTGATTTTGAATTATCACAGTGCTTAGAAAGATGCAGAATATTTGGACATGCCTAAATGCTCCCAAAATTAAAGGTGTTTGACAATAGACCCCTTTCCAAATACCGGCGCCCCTTTGAATCTGGCGCGTTATTTGAGCACGGGAAAAGTAAACAAACGGTAAGAGGAGAGCGCGGGAAAGGCTAAACAATGGCGTCCCCAATAGGAAGCAGCGTCGAGTCATCTGAGTCGGCGGAGAGAAGTTCCCCTCTGTGAAATCCGTCGATATTCCGCAAAATAAACCCCCAAACCTACAAATGTATCCTTGAGGTCAAGGTCCTTTTGGGTACAAATTTGGCAGAATTTCGGCGGCTTTTTTGACGCGAATTTTATCCTGAGGACTTAAGGATCAGGAGTGAGGGCATATGCGCGTGTTTTCCAGTATGTCAGATGTAACGTTTCTTTAAATCATTTTGCGCGGAAATATTTTAGATATCTGTTGGCCGGATGGAATCCCAGAAAAACGTTAGAGAATATTGTCTTGAGAACTGAAGAACCCCAGGCCGATATTTTCACTTTTTTGTGGCGTTTCATCCTACGTTTGTAACTTTTCTTATGCTCAAATAATGCGCGCTCGCGCCAGATTTAAAATAACGCCAGTATTTGGAAAGGGGTCTTTTCACAAATGAGAGGATTTAAGGAGTTTCCTCTCTGAAGTGCCATCATTGTTTGCTATTTCGGATTGTTGGATGATTTGATACTAAACAATTCTCTGATAAGAGCTTGACCTTTATCAATAAAAGGCATTTGATAATTTAGTCAACTCCATGAGATTTTCAGATGATTTGACACACATAGATTGATAGATAGATATGTTACTAAATGATTGACTTTTCCTCTAATGGTTATCATTTTATTTTAAAGGACCAAGAGAGAGAACTGTATCTTCGCGGGCGTTTTCTTTGGTTTCATTAAGCCTCCAATGATCGCTTTCATGGAGCCGTTTGCCAAAGCCCTTGCAAGTCTACAGAGAGGTATGTAGCTTGCAATTGTTTATGGTAGATTAAAGCCATACTCAAGACCAGAGGAGAGTGTTCTGGTTCAGCTAATATTATTTTTCTGAATCAAAGCATATAACTTAATTCTTGGCAATTTGACCTTGAACATGGGCTAGGCAGCAGTTGCATTATACAGCATCAATATTCTGATAACCCACTAGTTACCCTTCATATAATTATAGCCAGCATACAAACATGTTATATCACAAACAACCATTGGACAAACTTCAACTTGGTGTTTCTTAAGAAACCTTGAGTTGAGCTTAAAAATTGCCTTTGCAATTTGTTTCTGGATACTGTTTGTCAACTTATAGCTTTAGTGTAGTGGCGGCGGCACAGGAGGTATGTTGGGGGGGGGGGGCATAGCCCCACCCCCCTCACCCCTGAAAATCAAGCGGAAACCCTTGTGTATCTTTTCACTATAGCTATTAGAGATTTTCTTAACTTAGCTTACTCTACCAGCACAATTTGCCTCTCAAACTGCAGGAAATAGCTTTTCAGAGGGTCAAAATTTCAAAATTTTCTCTGACGTATGGCATACTCCTGGACCGTCCTAGGGTTGTTGCGCCGTCGGGTATTTTTTGCGTTTCGGCGCGCATGCCGAAACGCAATGTCCTGGCTTTTACCTTCAAGGCAAGCATGCTTCAAGGAAGGAACCAGGGAAGCTTGGTTCAACACTGTGTCGCACACAATAAGACCTTATATGGCAATACGTTCTCAAATCCTTGTATAGCCGTTGCCTTATATGGCAAGAGAGCAGGAAAAGGCAGGCACGCCAGATTTGCATGTGACACAGGTATTGTAATTGAGCATTTATAGACAGACAGAGAGCCCGAGGGAATAAATTCAAGGGGACAAATCACTTCAAAAGCCTCCAAATGATGTCATCCAGAAGATTAACTTGCATACACCTTACTATGCTTGATTACAGCACTTGATGTGCATGGCCATAAACTTGGAGGTTCATGTTCATGTACTGAAGATTCTGATTTAACTTGAAAATGGTCACCACATTCTTGTATATCAGCTTGCTGTAACCATCTGAAAATATTTTCCCATGCCAGGTGTTGAGGTGCACCCACCAAATGAGGACAGTTACATTGCAAAAGTGTTCCTTATTGGGTGCACTGCCGACCTGCAGGCCAAAGCGCTGCTGATGAACATGAAACAGCACAATGGCAATTTTGGGTGTCCAAAGTGCGAGCAGAAAGGAGAACACAAGGCTTACAAACACCAATACAAGTACCAGAGTAACAATCCAAAGGGCCCAAGGCGGACTCACCAAGGGACCAAAGCACATGTTGCAGCTGCAATGGACTCCACCCAGGCTGTAAGACACTTGCATATTTTTGCGGAATTTTAGCTTTTATGCATAGCTATGCATTATTATAAGAATTGATTGTGCATAATTTGATAAGCAGACCTTTGTCATATTGGAGTTCTGAATCTGGCTAGTTTACGTAGGGAAATTGGGTCAGTATTCAATTTATTATTAGATAATCAATGCAAAAACTAAAGTAAACTAGTAGAAAGGCCGTCATTTGCCCCTGAGCAAATACAGCATGTTTCGCCCATACTGCTCCTCATGCAAGAAGTGGGCTGTCCAAAAATAACACCTGAGCAAATTGGAATATTAACTAGTATGTAGAAAAATGTAGTAATGCAACATTTGCGAGAGCAACATACTTTGCCGATCTCCCTCCCCATACATAAATTGTTCCAAAATCACCCGTGCAAAAAAAATCTCTCTATACATACAAGTTCTGCGAGACGCCAAGAGCCTTCGCCATAGTTTAGCAACTTCTTACTGCAAAGGCTCGTGTGTTTACCTGTAACACTGTGACCTAAGGTAACCTGAAAAGAACACATGTTCTTTGGCCAGCAGCAAATGGAACGCCTGGAACCTTAGATAGAACATGGATTCTTTGGCCAAGATGGAATGCGCAGAACCTTGAATAGAACATGGAACGGGGACAGCACTTTTGACCCGTTTTTGGTCTGAAAATGGGTCCAAAAGTCCCCAAAATGAAGCATTTTGAAGTGATGTAACGTTACACCAAAAAATGTGAGTTAAGTTCTGTAGGGACATGTTCAAGGCACCCTTGTACCGAATTTCAGGTCACTTGCTTGTAATACCAGGCCACAGGAGCCAGAGATATAAAAATTGCCTAAAAATGCCATACGAATGATTTTAAGGCCTGTTTCAAAAAGTTTAGAAAAAGATTTGGGGGTATTTGCCATCTTTACCTCCATGCCAAATTTCAGGTCGTTTGGCCCAAAAATGGCAGAGTTGAATCGATTAACTGAAATGACAGGAGGAGAAGAAGAACGTGAACAAGAACAATATGTTGAGCCCATACCTATGGGCTCAACATAAGAAAAATTTACTGAGTAAACTTAATGTATTAAAGGGGCATATTGTGACATGAACATAAAACAAAATTCTTTGTTTTTGATTATTTTTCTACATCATTAGTTGAATGTACCTTATTACACTGCACAGCAATATTCATCACGTACGGATGCGACTTTGTAGTGTCGTGCGAACGTCTTGAAAAAAATTATATACGCAATCCCCACCGCCGCTTGAATTGGCCGCCATCTTGTCCAACATTCCGACGAACCACCGAACACGCGATCGAACGCCCGACGCTCTAAAGTTTGGTCACTTGTGGTGATTTTCCTGTGATGCTCGAACTCCGACCATAACGGTCGATTCGGATTTTTCGTAGCGTTCTACGCTGGCTTATTTGCATATTGACTTGCGGGACGCAAGTTAATATGTTAATGAACCAGATTTCACACGTTTTTGCGTTTTTCGTCGTTTATTAATGATGGAAATGTAACAAAATAGCGGGAATATGTTGGAAATAAGTAACAAATAAGTTACAAATGTGAATCTTAGTGTAGATCTTTCAAATTTCTTACTATTTGTAATTTTTGCCCACCAGATTCTACAATATGCCCCTTTAAGTCCTTTTTTGTTGTAGAACGTGCTGTGAGATTATTGTATGTCATCAAAAATTACCATGACGTAAAACTTAGCAGTCTGGCTAAAATTCACATTATTACATGTTTGTGTAATTACCAGTTATTAGACATATGTAACACATTCTTCTGTTCAACATAATTTGCATTTTGTTTCCTTACAGGTGTTTGGAATAAAAGGTCCCTCATGGCTGACCACGGTACCACATTTCGACTTGATTGAAGGCATGGCAATTGATTACATGCATGGTGTCCTCCTAGGTGTCACTAAAAAACTTATCCATTTTTGGTTTGATGAAACCGCTAAGAACAAGGGGAAGCCGTGGTACTGTGGTCGCAGAAAGGCTGAGGTTGACAACATGCTTGAAAGCATTAAGCCACCTATGGAGGTGCACAGGAGGCCCAGGAGCATTTCCACTCACCTGCAGCACTGGAAAGGTACATTAGCTAGATTTGTGTAAGCCATCGCAGAATTGCATTGATTCTGTGACTTTATCTTCATGGAGACTAAATTTCTCAACTAAGTTGTAAATGAAGTTTTTGGAAAGGTTTAATCTAGATTTGCTTTTTGGTATTACAGTACTGTCTTGAGATTAGCTTTGTCCCCAGGCATTACACGCATGAAGCTGCACCATTTTTGTTACAATGAATTATGCAATAAGCTGCTTGTTGCGGGTGCTGTATATACCTGACTGTTATTGTGTTAACAAGTACAGTACCTCTATTCCCAGAAGTTTTAAAGCAAACAAGAACATTTCAAGATCTGCAGTATTATAATATGATTTGGTGTAGTCAAGTTCAACAAACTGTGAATTTAGTGTGAGTTCCCAGAGTTTGGATGACTGTTCTATTGTACGTGTACACCAAAGTTACCATATTGATTTTATTTGAGAACTATTTTTCTAATGTAAAAAGCGCATTTGTATTGGTATTGTCTCAGATGTAAGTCAGATGTAAAAAACTTTTGTTTCAGTTAGTCAGTCAATAAACAATAACAAACAGCAAGGAGCTTCAAAAATGATGAAGTTACCATTTTTTGTCTTTCCAGCATCAGAGTTTCGGGCCTGGCTACTGTATTATTCCCTACCAGTTATGGTGAACATCCTGCCAGAACGGTATTATGAGCATTACACTTTGCTCGTAATGGCCATCCACACCCTCCTGCAATCTTCCATTACTACCGAAGATCTGGACAGAGCCGAAGCACAACTTCTTCAGTTTGTGCGTGAGTTCCAAGATCTATATGGTAGGTAACATTATTAATCAAACAAATTCTTCACATGCACATGTATGACTGAGCATATTTTGTATCACTAGTCTTAACAGTTTCTTTTAAGTTATACTGCAACATGCTTTATACCATTGTAAGCCATTCTGTTTTGTGACCCATGGTTGGCATTACACTTGATCTACTGAATTCTGTGCAATATGACCGGATAAAATCAAGCCAAGGATCTTGCAATGATACCTTACTATCAATGTCATTGGCTGTACTAGTGCAAGGTCCTTCATTTTATAGCTACATTAGACAAATCATGAGCATGATCTGAATGTTATTGCACTACCAAACAGCACAAAGCATTGAAAGCCAAGTACACATGATGAAAGTCTGTTGTTACAGCACATAACTGAGTATTGAAATTGAGTTCTTTTCCGTCAAAAAACTTGACAAAGGTTAACCTGTTTGAGTATTGAGATTTGTATCTGTATGTTTTGTTTTCATGCAGGTGTAGATGAGGTCGTGTGCAACTTCCACTGCCTAGTCCACTATGTGGATAATGTGAGGGAGCTAGGGCCCCTGTGGGCTCATTCATGCTTTCACTTTGAGGACTTAAATGGGCAGCTCATGAAGCTAGTGCATGGCACCAATGGAATCGTTGAGCAGGTCAGTATCAAGAATAAGCCCTTGCAAATACTACTCAATACAATTTCCACACACACACAAACCTGGGTTTCAGGGTTCAACTATAGGTGAACACCAGGGGAACCAGTTCCAGGAAAGGAGGAACTAGTTCCCATAGTAGACAGAGCCTTTTTGCCCTGCCTGAGGCCTTCTGGTGTTTGTTTTAGATGAACTACATTCAATCTAGTTTCTTAACACCAGTTATGGCACAACATCCAGTATAGGTTCTGTATAGTTCCTCCTAATCAATCACTCTAGGCTGAGAGCCTGGCTGGATAGCAGGCCTCCATCCCTTATCTATGGGGCTAATTAGGTATGAAATATCAATTATCAATGCTCTGGAAGGACCCTGATATGTTTTCCCTAGGACAAAAGAGCTGAAGAATACACATGAACATGTACATTGTACTATGTAACAGTAAGGGGTGTTTCATGTTTCTTTGGAATAAAAAAAAGATTTTGGGGGCAAGAACAGTATTATTAGTTATTCAAGTTGCAATTGAGACATGGCCTTATGTCTCACCCTCCATGAAGGGGAAGTAGGAAGTCAGTCTGTCACTGCTTCAGCCACCCTGTCAGGCTAAATTAGTACATGTCTTATCACTAGTTTGTATTTCGTCCTTTGTATTTAGCTTACCACTCTGACAGGTCATTAATCATCACTGCACACAGCACAGACATCTGGAAAGTTCTGTGCATATATGTGGATCATGGTTCTTAACCACGACTCAGATTCAGGAAATGACTTCTCAGACTCTGGTGATAATTATCAGACTGGCCGGAGGTACAAGAGGTGTGATCACCATTTCAACAGTACAGGGCCAAAATGCATCTTAAGGGGGACCCAGGCCATCATCTTTTCCTCCCTCCCTGGTTCAAACACCAGTAAAACCAGCAGCGCACAACAAAACAATGACCAAAACCAAGCAAGAAAAACTTAAATTTCCTTTTTTTGGTGTGGATTTCTAAAACCATTGAAGCCTAGCTTACCAGTCTGTTCAGGTTATTAATTGTGACTGCAGTGGTGGACTTCTTGAAAATTCTCCAGTGTATGTGTTACTTAGAAATGAAACTTTGTCTGTTGAACCCTTGGCTATATGTATCTAAACAGTTTTCATGTACAGGCACAGATACAGCAGTTTAGGTACAGGTCCTGAGACCCAGACCTAATTATATAAACAAAACTGGTCGAATATCCGTAAATCATACATATACATGTAGCCAACTGTAATTTTTAGTGGTATTACTGATTTGTCATCTTTGAATGAGGAATTACTGGTCTTCATTTCCACATGAGGACCTACCTGCACATATGACTTGTCTGCCTTACAATCTAAAAGAAAAGAGAAATTAAAGATTTCTTCATTCTCAAGTGCAAGATTGTCAAAATCGTTATCTCTGACACAGGCAATTCTCATATGCAAATAGCCTCATCAGAGCTAGACCACTGGCTGGCTGACAACAATTAAAGACCAACCAGACTGAACCAGATGTATGAATTAAATCTTGTATCTGCTTAAATAAATGGCAGTTTGGTAATACAACTAAGGACGTTAAGCATGCATCCCAGGCTGTACCTTATCAAAAGGGAAATATCACAGAAAACTACATGTAATCCACATCAAAACAGAAAGTACCCCCTTGGTGGAGCTAGCAAATGTGAGACTTCAACCCCAATTGGCTAACTAGTGGAGTACCATGACAGACCATGTGACATACATGTCAGGTGGTCTGTCATGGTACTCCACTAGTTAGCCATATGGTCTCTCAAGTCACCATACAGGCTAGCCTTGCTGGCCCCTAACCTGTGTTCTAGTTCTGTCTTACCCATATAGACTAAGTGGCTGAAGGAGGAGTTCCCTTTCAATTGGAAACACAGTCTGATTATGACTTCAGTTATTATTATGATCATTATTATTGTAATTTACAATAATGATAATGCATCTGAAGATGGTCAGAGACAAGTGTGTAACTCATGGCAAGATGTATCTGTTCTTATCTATTGCTCCGACTATTTCATGCAAAGCAAGCATTTTCACTGCAATCTTCTGATGTAACGGCAAGGATGCCATCCCAAACCTGAGTCTATTACTAGTATTAGGATAATTCTTCATTCTGACTTGTTATGCTTGATTCCTGGAGCTGATTCCAACTAATTTACAATGCACCTACTAGTTAATGTGCAGATACTGTAAATGCAGAAATGTTTGCGGTGGTTTTATATTCACAGTTTTTGTGGTGAACTCTTTATCGTGAGCTTAAAACCACTGCAAAAGCTATAACATTGTGTGAATGTAGCGCTACTATAGCTTCAAATGTGAACTCAAAACAACCGTCAACACTCTATTTTCTGACCCTACACAGAATCAAATCCCTGCAAACATCTCTGCATTTACAGTATTACTCCCAGCTATTGGTGAAGAGGGTGATTCGAACAAAGCATTAGATACAGTACTGGTATGTGTGTCTGTGTTCCTTGAGCTTGCAGCCCCTGGGTACATACATGTAGTTCAATCCAGCTCAAATGGTCAGAGATGTTTTTGTTATTTTGTAGTCAGATGGGAGGGAACTCATTTTCCAGCCCCACCCCAGGCCTGTTGGCAGTACTGAAGGCTAGGCTTCCCAAGGGGCCATGGGTAATCTGGCCAAGGAGGTTAAAATAAGATGTTATTTCAACCTCCATGATCTGGCCAAGGACAAAACAAACATAGTTAATGACCCCAGAGAAATGTTTCTCCCCAATATATTGATATTGTCCCCACTGACTCAGACAAAACTCCCAATGCTTCTGATCTATTTGGCGAACTTTAAATGTAACTTATCCTCACCAAGGGCTACAAATACTAAATGCAAATGTTTGTCTACAGTATTTACATGTCCCCGTGGCGCAAGCGGTAACGCAATCTCGCTGCATCGCCAACTGGATCAAAATGACATTCAGTGGATCCTAGGGCCCCGCGTTCGATCCAACAGTCGACTCCAGGTTGATGTTATAAGGGATGCATTTGTCATTTCGGATGGTGACATAAAGCCGTCGGCCCTGTGTATGAGGCAGCTATGGGCGTGAGCCTCGAGCGTCAAACCACTGCACGTTATAGAACACAACACACTAATTGAGAACAGTAGGTGTGACCAAAAACGTGAGCCGTAAAAACGTGAGCCGTTGTGAAGCCGCATTGCACTACCACTAGTTACTTGAAAAAGCATCTTGCTTCACCTCAATTGAGGATGACTGCTTTACTTTTACTGTGGCTTGATATTCAAACATCTATTGTAAGGCAAAATTGTTACAGTTCTCTAACTCCCAGTATTTCTAAAAAAAAAAAATTATCTCCCAACATTTAGTGTGATATATGTCCAATCATCATTATCGGTCGGTCGCGCACCTCCAACATGAACATTAACAGTTAGTACATGTAAATTTATATTACAGTATTAATGATTAATGCAAAGTCATTAAACTGTTTGAGAATACATATACATAAATTATGTACATGTACCTGTAGGACAGAAGTTTTTTCTGAACAAGCCCCGAAATACCTACCTACTATAGAATGTAACAGCAAAAAGATTTGGAAAGTTGACTATTGAAAGGTGAGCAGTCCATGGCTGTGTGTTACTAGTATAAAGTATGAGATTGTATAGTACCAGAATCCGACTGATGGAGTCTTATCTATATGATAACAATTTGTAAGACTTAGTAGAGATTGTTATCATCAGCTATCACTGCACTATTATTGTGATATAATTAAACCTGAACTAATTCATACCTTTTCCATCATGACCAAACAGTGCTCTTGGGCAACAGGGCAGAGACAAAATTGGTGATCCACAATATAGTTATCCTCAACCATGTTGCCCGGTAGCCTGTCCCAAATACAGCTATTGGTACAATAGGATGGTGAGCTGGAAGGTCTTTCCTCCCAAATGGTATCATTTTCTCCAAGTTAAACACCACCGACCTGAATTATGTATGCATATGAAAACAAAGGTGTCCTTATACTACTATCTTTTGTCTACAGCTGATGAGAGCTGTCTCCATTATTCAGAAGTTTCCTCAAGTCACCAGAGAATGTTTTCAGGAGGGAAGTCCAGCTCGGGACTTCTTTCACAAGATATGGAAGCAGGGAGACCCAGGAGAGAAGTATGTACATATATGATGTATCAAAAAATCTGTTAAGGTCTCATTCATGAGTTTTTTCGCCCCATAGGCTTACACGTTATGAAACATGTTTTACATGGGCGTGTTCGTAATGAAAATGTGCCAATGTTTTTTAACAATTTGACGGCCACTTTGATATGGGGTCGTGCGAGGTCATTCAGAACTGCATCCGACTCACCTCGGCAGGCAGCTGCAAAGGTCACGCGCATTTAAACGCTGAATGGGAAAACTTCACAATCTCATTTGTACAATCTAAATGTTCACTTATCATACTGCCATACAGATAAATTTGTGCTCGCCGGCATTGGCGTCAACGTTTTTACATACAGTTTAAGATTTCACGGTGAAATACAGGGTTGCTACCTTGTATTCAGATACACAGGAGCACTAAAGGTGTCATAGAAAGTGACTGCATCCCATAGGAAAGCATGTTAAAATACAATAAACAAGGCGTCATAAAAGTACTAATCCAAATTTCAATCTCGAAAATTCTGCTGCTAAAAGTCATAATGGTCTGATAAATACGAATGGAAAAAAAAGGCACTTGACCAGCTCAAACTCCCAGAAAAGCCGAAAGAAGGGCAGAAACCTTACCTTTCACCCCAGTTGTCCTGTATACATCCGCTCAGGGCCATGGCAGAAGGACCCAACAACTTACAAATGTTCTTCTTCCACCAAGTTGACAAATTTTTGACCAAAATGGGAGAGCTTAGACCGGCTGTGCTGTCTAACGGCTCCACATTGTACCAGAGTTTTCAAAGAAAAAGAATGATTTTCAATGGATTACAAAATTATTCCTATTTTGAGCCTGCCACTAATAAATAGTATTGTAACTCCACTGTGGCGTCTGTCCTTGTCCTCCTTTTTAATGCCATGTGAGCATGTATTTACAATAGAGTCTGTGACTCTATAATAAAGAATTGTGCTCATCTACATGTAGTGCATTATCTAAAGAATGCAGATCAGAAAAAGCTCAATCATTGTCGAAAATTGTCCGTGGACAAATAGCACTGCAAAGTCAATATATTGTATTTATCCCACCACTTGCTTGATGTGATTTTTAAAAACTGCCGTCATATTCAAGAACACTGAGGGACACATGTAATTCATGTGAAAAAAAAGTAATGGAATTATTGTTTTAATGAGCTTGATCCCTGAAACTCAAGTATTAATCAATGTCGTTATATATTGCTCATTAGCACTAAAAAAGGTGCTGGATAGCACTATGTTAGCACAGTTGTTAGAATGCATTATGTACATAGTCAACTATATTGAACATTTGTCTACAGATCCAATTACCACAAGATAGCTGAAAGCTGCTTTGCGATTGGCTACCTGAAGAGAGACACGAAAGATGGTCGTGGTCTGCTGAAAAATGCCCACTATGATGCCATCATGCAAGCAACCAGACAACCGCTCGGAGATCTGTGCACATATGACAGGTTGGTACACTTTCAATTCTATACAGGTACATATGTAGTTTTACCCTGCTGCTTATCTATGTGTTACCATTTATAATACAGTACATATATTGCCATAGGAATATATTCACAAATATTCTTTATAGGGAACTAGCATATTTTTAATTTCCACAATGTATATTTCATTGATTTTTAGGATTTTTAGTCTTTATCAGTAATAGAAATGTTTTGTACCTAAAATTTGTGTTTAAGGAGAAAATCAAAGTAAGAACAGAATCTTACTATAATATACACGGCAGTAAAATCCCATGCTCAGAAACACCCAGGTCCAATTAAATAGACCGATCCTGTCGAACACCATATCGAACGAATAGAAGACCCATAGAACCCCCTGTTCTATTCAGAGCATCTCCGGCAAAAACAGCGTTGGCGGGGCAGAAATGGCACGTGTAAAGCAGGGTACGTATATCTGGGACAGATTTTCCACTGTATTGGTTGAATGCATGCTCAGAACAAAAACAAATTTAAAAAGAAAATAGATCGGGCACTCAAGGAGAGGAAGCTTGTACCACATGCTGACTACTACAAAGTCCGCTGGCGCAGAGTTTCGTCTCTTCCGTTACTGGTGTGTGAAACTGGTTAACTTGAAAGTGAACAGGGAAGTAAAAGGAGGCATTTTTATTCTTAGTTACTAAACACCATGCAGCTGTTATGCATGCAGTCAATACAGTGGGAACCCTGTCACAGATATATGAACCCTGTTTTACACGTGCATCGGCTGCTTGTCAGAAACTGGGCGCTGATGCCCACCGACAAGGGAAAGCTATGCGGCGCATACCGCTTTAACATTGACCGAAAACATTACGCTCTCACCGCAACAACATCTACCGGTTCTACCCCCTCCTTTAACAACTCTACACGGTGGATACAGACTTCAACAAAGAAGACATAGCATTCTTATTTGGCCCGCTCTGAAAGGGTTTAAGTGCCACAAAAGCTAAACCGTGGCATCATTTTCAACCTAGCCGCAGCGACCATGTTTGGTCCTTCAAACTCTGTTTTTGACGGAGAGGTGTTCGAAATCGAACAGGGGGCATGGCTTTGGGATTGGTCTATTTGAACGCTGTTCCAGGATGTGCTAAATATAGGCATAATTAGATCCAAAGCTATTTGTGAAGAGCTATAGTAGGTTTGGATTCCAGGTTATAAATAAAACCATTGCGAAAAGCTGTTCCATTGTTCGACTGTAGCGCTATATGTACTATGGTTTCAAACCCAAACTCAAAACCACTGCAAACACCCCATTTTCTCCCTACTACAAAATTAAATCCTTGCAAACATGTCTGCATGAGTGATAAAGTAGTCTACTAGTGTACATGACATAAATTAATGTTCCACCTGGGCTGTTTCACATCATGCAAGGATTTACAGTATTTCACAGGGTTTGATTTGGTTATCACACGGGCGTCCATAGAACAATTTGAACAAAACAATCAGAATTCGCTTTGTATTCGCCGAGTGGGCAACCGTTGTGAATTTGAACGCTGTATTTGGATGTTAGAACTCATGTTATTACAATTTTTGGTTCGAGGACACCAGATTTTCTCAACTTCTGCCAGTTTTTACATAAATGAAATAGAATGTTACAAGGAGGGCTGGTATCATTTCCTGACAGTTGTTTTCTATCTTCCCTTTACAGAATGATGATCCACGGGACAATGTATCACTCACGGGCATATACACGGGTATACAGGCACAATTCATACACTGTGTTGTTTGGTGAAGACAGGCATGTTGGTGAAATTCTATGTTTTGTTCAGCATGTTTCTACATCCTGCCCATTTGTTGATCCAAATCAGAGCGCACAAACAGCCCGCCATTATGCCATAGTCCATATTTTACCGGCCATTCTACCAAGTGAAGTGCACAATGACATCACCCTTCATTCTGTGCCACACATCAAGAAACATGAGACCTCTGATCGTTTTGTAGCTGTTGCTTTGGACAAGATCATCTCTAAGGTAGTGTCAATCTCCATTGGTAACTGCACATACACTGCAGAGTTGCCTAACAATGTGGAAAAGGAGTAAATTTGCAACTGTTCCGTACATCGTGAGTGACATCGAATGGGGCAATGGTAGGGTGTTTCGCCCTGAACCAAGAAGTCTTGGGTTCGAAATCCTGATATGCCCGATGTTGTGTCCTTGGGAAAGGCACTTTACACTACTTTCCTCACTCCACCCAGGTGTGAATGGGTACCTGACTTGTTTATTGTTTATTGTTTTGTTTATTGTTTCTTCGCATATGTACAATATAAAACAAAGAGAAATAGAGTAAAGAATACATGCAGGAGAGGCCAGAAGCCTATACGGCTTTTCGGGGGCCTCCCCTAAACTACTCAAATGGGATTTTTACAAAATTATATATCATCGAAACTAAGAAAAACTAACGAAAGAAGAAATTGGAATTTTAACATAAATCCTAATGAAACAAATGAAAAGAAGAGGAACTACAAAGTAAATTTTGAGTTTTAAATCTAATAAGTATTATAATGAATAACAATTTATAAAGAAATAGGTCAAAACTATACAAAAATAACAATCATATGAATTATTTTGTCATCAGATACCAAAGGAAAAGTGGAAAACAAGGAAAACAAACAAATCAGGAGAAAGTAATACTTGGATGTTCTATGATATCTATCTTTAAAAGTTTTTTGAAACTAGGTAAAGACGAGCAGGACTGTAGAATTTTGCTGAGATTGTTCCATACGGTGGGGCCTCTAAACATTATTGTATGTTGTTTTTGAGTAGTTTTTGTCATAATTGATCTTAAAAGATTATGTTGTCTCGTATAGTGGTGATGGATATCTGAGTTGAAATTTAAAAGACCTTTGTATTGTTCAGGTAGGGAAGAGCTATTATGGACAATTTTATGGACAAATAAGGCAATTTGAAATTTATTGATGTCAAATACAGTCATAACATTTGAATCACGAAACAGAGCTGCTGTGTGTGCTGTGAATGACGCATTGGCTGCTATTCGTACAAAGCGCTTTTGAAGGAGGTAAACAGGATTGATGGATGTTGTGTACGTACTACCCCAAATTATGTTGCAATAAGTTAGATAAGGGTAAATCAAACTGTAATAAAGAACCATAAATATGTTTCGTGACAGCAAAGATTTGACGTTTCTAATGATGCCTATGTTTTTGGAAATTTTTTTGCAAACAAAATCAATTTGGTTCTTCCATGAAAGTTTCTCGTCTATAATTACGCCTAAAAAACGGGTGAGACTTACTTGATTGATAGCATTGTCATTAATATAGATCCTAGCTTTTCTTTATCGTATTTCTTGTTCCTTCCTACAAAGATAATAAAATTAGTTTTTTTTTTACGTTAAGGGACAATTTATTTGCCTTGAACCATTGATTTATCTTATACAATTCATTATTCATAGATGTTACTAACGTGTCAAAATTTTTGTGGGACATAAATAAGTTTGTATCATCTGCAAATAACAGAGCAAATAATTTATTTGTACCAATACGACTTCGGTTGGGGGAGGTCGTATGGAGGTCACCTGCTGGCACCGAAGGGCAGCCACCAAGACCCAAGCGGCAGTTCCACAATGTGCAAATGAATATGTATCTGTGGAGCAAATAAATATGTATCTGTTTCGCTGTTGTGTATGATGTGATTGTAAACCCTGCAGCTACTAGTATTTAGCACTGGCTGCCATGATTGTACAGGTTATTTCTGACCAATAAACCATTATCATTGTTATTATAATTATTATTATGTGATCAACAATAGTTTACAGTTTTGTTTGTCTTCACTTTGTAATACTAGAATATGGCATTTTAGTTTGTCATGTTATATGCATGTTGTATCTTCTAGACCATGTGTAGTCATCTATGCATTTAGCCGTCTGGGCAGAAATATGCAATAAAGCTATTATTATGCTGTTTTTTATCCCACAAGGTTCTTTATTCATAAGTTTACAGCCAATGTTTCGGTGACTGTCTGTCACCATCCTCAGGGCTACTCTCCAAGCAGAGGTTGATGGGGCAGATCGTCACCGTTTTATGATATTCGCTAGCGAAAAAAAAAGGCATATGATAAAACGGTGACGATCTGCCCCATCAACCTCTGCTTGGAGAGTACCTCAGGGCAACTATGACCGGTTCTACTTAACACCGCAGCTAGATGTCACTGCTAGAGTATATAAAGATATGGTCCCACACCAAATGTCAAAACAAAATCCACGATAGTTATTTGAATGATATAGGGGTACATGTTAAGGGTATCCTTAGATTTAAAAGTCGGCATGTATTCTAACGCGACTGTTATTTTCAAGACATCTTTCGCGACAGTATTTTTTGGCCATCTAAAGGGGATCAAAATAGTTGCTTGATGATAATCTCCAAATTGTTGTCACAACCACCTGAGACCTGGTCTTGCGACCATTCAGTGGGGGTCCTGTGGTTGTTTCTTCCTTGTCTAAGGAAAAACTGTCTCCTGCGATGGAAGCGGGTAAAATGCTAATAAGCCTAGTAGACAGCAAGCTGTTTCCCACCCAAAATTTCTATCATTTTCTTACTGTCAGAATATGCAATGCATTCAGCAATGGAAACAGCTGAAACTGCTTATTCTGGTGCGATGCCCTGCCACCTGAGTAGTTATTTCTCTGGCATGCCCCTACCCCATGCCAGCAGCTGCCAGGAATATCAGGTTCAATGTCATTTATTGCCTATCTTTTTTTAGGCCTCAATATCTTCCTTTGTTGTCCATGTCATCGGCGTCTCATCTACAGGGCAACAGTGGTTGCAAACAGTTAAAGCTTTGTGCATAACAGGTCACTGTGTGTCACACTCGCACCTCAAAGGAATCCTGGAGTCCGCGGGTGACCTTGATATTTCCTGGCCCTGTGTCTAAAGAGAACCGTCGCTCACAATGACAGTATACCGTCGTTAGTCTAAAGTGGGCCTTAGACAAGTTTGACAGTACATTCATTGCTATTTTGATATCAACAATTAACACTTTAGACGGAATAAGTAGAGAATGTTCATTTTGAAAAAAAAAAAGTTAAATGACATGGCTATTCATCCATTTAGATATTAGAAGTAATGGTTTTTAATGAAGGTGTTGTATCAAATTATAAGTACTGTCACTAATGGAGCTCTTTTAAACAGTAAATGATTTCAATCCTGGTAATTTGTTCAATGTCATCATTTCCACTTAAAAGTAATAAGAGCTGTAGAGAGTACATGCTGAACTTACAATATGTGCTAGCCTTTCAGAAACAACAAGAAGGGAAATGCACATTCCAGTGTGTGTTATAGTATATTATACTGGTGTATATTATATAGGACAAAGCTATCGAATGTTTTGAATTCTATCTGGCACCATAATGAATATGCATGATGACCACAGCACAGGACTAGGGTATACATGCAGCAAAGAAAGGTGACTTAAAGGTCAAACAGCCCACCCACTCTCCTTGTCATAACTCATCAGTCAAGCCTACTGCTAACTGCTTAAACCCTTTTTCTTCAGATTCAGCCTTAGGCCCCACCAGTTAGATTTGTTACACCCTTCTAAACCTCATTCACATAGTAGAAACATACTGGAACATGTTTCCAATGTGTCACTGAAGGAAAGTCATCAGAAACCCAATGGAAACATATCCAACTTCTCCGCCCATAGAAACACAAGGAGCTGCCAGCTAGATACAGGATGCCCCCCTGTGGCATAAGAGTGCTGTTGTTTGTTTTAGTAAGTGCTGCCAGATGAACCTTGTAATTGGGGAGTTGTGGGTTCTGATAAACACTGTCTTTTAGAGATGAGTGGACAAACAAGTCCTATCAGTGCCTGACGGACCTTCTCTAGCTTATACGATTTTTGCACCAGCGCAGATCAGATTGGAGATTAGTTATGTATTGCCCATATTATAGGTTTGGAAGGGTATCCAATTACACAGTGCTTCAAGAAGAAGGTCATTGATGGGTCATTGATAACTACACTCTACTGTCAGTGATGGGAGGACCACATGTTGATCCTCAATAGCTCCTAAAGTTCTGTGAACTTAAGATGGAATCACTCTGGGAGGAGAGCTTAATGACCACCACTGAACTGCTCCACCCTTGGACTCACTTGAGACCCATCAGAGCTCCCAAGCCCATAGTCTGGCCAGGGAGTTCCCTTGTGGGTAGCTGGAGTTGTGTCTGCATTAGTTAATATTCACAAGGACTGAGTCAGACTTGCAATGATAGTACTATGCCACTGTCAAGTATCCATTATAGTTTGTCTTTAGGGGGACATAGATGTTGCACTGGACCTGATGAGGACAGCAGATAGACCATGGTGATTAATAGACAGTCTGATTATCGATTAAGAAAACAGCCCTCCCAGAGGTCATCCCACTGACAGGGAGAGATTGTGTAACTTGGAAACTAAAACTTAGTTAGTTAGGTACAGTACATGTACGACAATGTAATAAGTGGTAAGAAATTCACCGCTGTAAAAAACAACAACTGGTGTTTGTGAGTTTTGGAAGAATACAATGCACTGAACCATCAATCATGGTGTAAACAGCCTATGTGGCTGGAGCTGGTGATCTCAATTACACGGTAAATCTGGCATAACTAATGCAGACACAACTCCAGCTACCCACAAGGGAACTCCCTGGCCAGACTCTGGGCTTGGGAGCTGGGTGACAGCTCTGATGGGTCTCAAGTGAGTCCAAGGGTGGAGCAGTTCAGTCATGGTCATTAAGCTCTCCTCCCAGAGTGAGTCCATCTTAAGCTCACAAGACTCACTTTAGGAATACGGAGGGCCATGGTCCACAATCAGCCTAAGGTTCGCTAGGGATGTATCCCCATGTGGTTTTAATGCACATTCAGTTATTTCGGGAATAATTCCAGAAATAGCCACTCATCTGTTTTATGAAGAGGGCAGTATTCTTCATTTATTTGTAATTATAATGTTTTTAGTGAATCATAAGATAAGATAAGATATTGACCACCTTGCTAGATGCTTAAACCTTGAAGTTGCCAGGTAAGTTCGAATTTGTATATTAAGTACATGTAATAACAGTCACATTGATTAGGAATTTACAATTCTAACTCAGTCTTCTCTGTTCAACCAACTACCCATCATGCCAGCTGTGACGTTATGTGCCAACACACAGTAGATTAGTGTGAAAGTTCATTTGTTTAAACATGTTGTTAACATTGTAATTACTTTTCTTTCACAGTTTTCAAATGACCGATCACCTACATGTAGGTCATCACCTAACCTAATGTAGACGTGTAGTGTCAGCAATAAGCCACTTCACTGTTCAAGTACATTGTGATACATTGGGGTTTAAGGTCAAAGGTTAAGGCTGCTATCTTGTAAGCAATCGGTCTGTGTATTTACAGAAATACACGAAATACACGTCCGAAATACACGAAATACACATGAAGATGGCTGAAATCTACCTAAATACAGTATAATTTGATGAGTTAACATCACAGGTTGCTATATTCCAGCATGAAAAAATGTACCTTGGCGACAAGAAAAAGACAGAAAATATTTCGCGATCCCAGCTCGTGTTATGCGCCAAAATGATCCATTTGAATTGTGTATATGAGAAGTCATGGTTCAGTCACGAGATACCAATCAGGCTGTGAAATGTGTCCCCGTAATGCAGTCAAGTCAGAACACCACCTGAGGCTCACGAAAAAACTTTGACTTGAACTAAAATCAAGATTCACAACGTCGAACTTGAGCTTTCCTCAAATTTTTTTAGGTTTCCGCCAGCGTTCCCGCCAGCCTGTGAGGTGGCTTACTGGTCAGATGATAATAATAACTTTATTGCAAATCCATACTTTAGGGCTAATTGCAAACAAAGAAGAACAATGGTATACAACATGGGTACGATTAACAGAGTAAAAAAATTAAATACACAAACATTGAACAAAATAAAGGTGAAATAACAACAGTTACTATAATTCTAAATTTATTTCTACCCAAGGAATTTGAAAGGGTTTGAGTTCTTGTCTGCGTACAATGGGAGATAAATTGCCCAACGTTAGTCAAAAGTGTAGTGTTTTACCGGGCCTGATGTTGTGTTGAACAGAGAAAGTGTGGGAGCCGGAGTACGTGCGGAATGAGACGCCCCACTCCTGCGGAGATGTCTGTGGGAAGAGGAAGGACCAGGACTGTCCGCATCTCTGTACCATGTAAGATGTTCATCATTCTCTGCTTATTTAAAGATTCAAAACAGTTCAGATTAGCGCCTTGGCATATACAATGTAGTGCATTTTTCTGAACTTTATATTTTCATTATGACTTGTTATGTGACACTGCTGGAGTTTCCAGAGCAGAAATGGTGTTATATGTACATGTACACATGTTTGCAAATTCAAACTTTTCTATGACATCCATATGCATGGTGGTTTGGTCCCGACACTGTATGGAAATTCTGGGAAGTGCATCTCTTTTGTGTGAACATGTGCATGATTGTATTGTGTACATGTACAATCATGTGTATCTGTGACTAATTTGTATAGTTATTTTAGACTTTGCAAGAAGTTTTATCAGAATTTAAAAAATCCAATTGAAAAGCTACAAACTTGTGTTTATTTATTGCTGCCAGGTTGTGCCACCCTGGTCCCTGTCCACCCTGTCCTGTCATGGTCACCAAGTCATGTGACTGTGGAAAAACAAAGTAAGTGCACTTCCTAATTTAGAGCTGTTGGCACACACATTCATTTTTGATGTTACTGCATTTTGCAGTAATTTCAGCTTCCATGCTTCCACATGACCTATATTTTTTACATACAATAAGTATTTTTTAACAATAAAGAACAAAAGTTATCCTTGCTTTACTTCATGTCCCTTATATATGTACATGTCATATAGAATCAATGGTTGTGTGGAACACATACAAGTTATGAGGGAAATCATAGCACATGGCAGGAAGAACCGTCATACAGTGCACATCACGACTGGCTTGGCCTCGCGGATGCCTTCGGACCAAATGGAGAGGAACGGATTCCCACCAATCATTATTTCGTACATTAAGAACTTGTACTCTCCCCTGAATGGGAAAGTGAAAGGCCCAGGCTGGGAAACCGACCCCCTTTCACCCATCATCTCCCTAACGGTGTTCCAGCCTATCCTTCAACATCTGAGGGGGGTGGAACAACAACATGGCTACAGTAGTCTAAATGGCAAGCATTATGTCACACTGCCATTCGCAGACGGCTTTTGCCTCATATCCACCCACAAGAGACAGCACCAGAAACTCATTAATGAAATATCAACCAACACAAAATCAATGAACTTATCCCTGAAACCGCGAAAGTGCAAGTCCATGTCCATTGTGAGCGGCAAGCCATCGGACATTAGCTTCATGATCGAGGGTGATCCTGCCAAAACAACTAAGATGCACCGGAGAAGTTCCTAGGTGGCTACATAACCTTCCTGAGCAAGACAAGAGAGACATACGACATTCTTGCCAAGACAATAGACTGAAACAACTATTGAAAATATAAACAAATCAGCCATAAGAAATGAATATAAACTGAGAGCATACATGGAGTACGCTTTCCCATCGTGGAGGTACATGCTGATGGTACATGACCTAACAGACACCCAGTTACAAAAAATTGATGCCATCCACACAAAGGCGATCAAGACATGGCTTAAAATGCAACCTAGTGCCACAAACATTATCCTGTACAACACAAGGGGTCTCAACTACAGAACCACCTCAGACCTTTACCTAGAGGCCCACACCCTGGCCTACCTCTGTGAAAAAGAAACAGTCTGAAAATGTTTGGACGCTGTCTAAAAGCGTCTGTCCTGTCAGAAACGGCGGCGGACTCGTCACGCGCGTTCAGGCCGTCCTGCCCGTTTGTTAGTTGGACGCAGGGGTGGCTGAAATGACCTCCCCTGGCCACTGGAAATTTCACACACTTTTGGAGGATGGACCTTACTTCTACAAGCAGCTGTATCTTTCTACGACGTTGTACTGAGATTGGGTTTAGTCCAGCGAATTTATACAAAACAAGACGTTGAAAGTTGGAAGAATGTACTAAAGTTACCAAAAAATTGTAACAGCATAAATAAATAAATAAGTAAATAAAATAAAAAACCCAAGTTGCACTAGATCTCTCTCAAACTCACTGTTTTTCAAAGTCACAGATTTATGTAACCTGGTGGATTAATGTTAATGGAGGTTATACAAACAAACAAAACAAACAAACAAACAAACAAACCTTAAACTTTTATGTACAGAAATGTTTTGGGTTAAACACAGGAAACACAACCTTTTCCCAGACAGTGAAAATGTGAAGAGGTTAGAAAGGGAGTCTTGTCCATTTTGCTAAATGTTTGATGGTATGACAGAAGGGGCATGACAGCTGTTTCTTTGAAATATGTAGTACTTGTGCCAAAAGCCATTGTAGAAAATTAATTTATTTCCCACCAGAAAGAACCATGCATGGCTTCCTTGTTGTTTCTCATGATCACGTCTTGGCACAATTGTATACATTGAGAAAGATATTTAATCAGCAAGGTATTTGAATGCCATTGAGTATTTTATGTACCAAACTTGATCCAAGATGAAATGCTAAACATTCAGCACAAGGTCCCAAGTTCAAAAATAAGATTTAAATGAAGTTCAAATTTAGCTAAAGGCTGTGATGTTACTTTGAATTGAGTCACGTTTGACAACTAAATATACATATTGAACGTGAACTTGATATGCACATAAAGTGTGGAATTCTGAAAGTCAGCCTGACATGCACTGGTATACTCCACAAGCATGTAGTCCTCAGACTCAGACTGTTTGTTCTTCCTCATGGTCTATAGACCATATGTGCAGGAGTGAACTCACCATTTTATAAGGCATGTCGACAATATAAACATGTGTGTTGTTTTAAGTGAATGAACACATGTGCAGACTCTGTGGAGGCAGGCCAATTGAATAAACACCGAATCCATTTCCTTGGTTTTCTGTCAGTTTTAAGGAAAATTGTAGCAAAAGGAAACTATAATAAAGCCAGAGTAATCCCGGAGCATTCTGAGCTTGATTTTCACTCTATGAAAGCCAATCTCTGTTGTTATCATGTTGATCTTTCAGATGTGTTTTATTGTTCTTTCATCCAAGAACCAACATGTCAAATTGACGTGGCCTTGTGAAAATCAGCAGTCAGATCTAGTGGAGCCTAGTCAGCATGGAACATTGACTTGAGATGCCATTGTTAACTGTTATGCTAGTTCTGTAGATAAATATCATGCTACTTTGTGTGGCAGTCAAGTTCATTGATATGAACAGAGGCATAGCACAATATTTTTCTGGAATAAATATGATTTATAATGGATTAATGACATTAAGAATGGTATTTTCCATCAGCTCTTCTATCAATTGTAATGTGTAATTCAGTGTTTTACATGTATGTTAATTGTATATATTGCTAAAAATTATTACTTTCTCAACTTGTTTAAAATCTGATTACAGGCAGTCTGTTCGCTGTGGGCAAGTGACAACGATCAAGTGTGGCAGCCCGTGCGGAAAGAAGCTGAACTGCAGCGCCCACACGTGTGAGGGTATCTGCCATCCTGGCGACTGTCAGCCATGTGCTGTTGAAGTTACTCAAGGTAGGAATATGTAAAAAAGAAAGATTGCCATAACACTAAGTTTGATAACGTTATATGGTTTACTGTCTTTTATGGATCCTACAAGGTATAAAGATTTCATCAGCAATTCATGGTAAAGCAAAGTCCACCCTCAGAATACTTAGGCCACACCAGTGTGGGTTCTTGACATTTGAATTCAGAAAACAAATGCTCAGCTGGAATTCTGAGTTTGAGGGGAAAGTTATCACACACAGTCTTCTTCTTTTTCTGAGTTCCCCAGCTGCTATACTACTGAGGACCATACCAGTTCCGAACACTGACAGTTTCAGACGGTAGAGAGTCGGATTCATGTTTCCTCATTTTTATCTTGTCCTCTTGTTGAATTTTAGAAATGAATTTTGCTGTGGCTTTAAACTGTAATGCCAGGAAATTCAGATCAGTTATCCTGCATGTGAGTGTGCCAAATATTGTTTTGAGCCAGGTTGCCTGGTGTGAGTAGAAAGCTAGGTTGCCCATCGGAATTTCAGGTTACGTCATCAGCAGAACAATTCACTGATTTGCTGAAATTAAGTTCATAGTATTACTGACAATGTATTAGCCTTTTACAATATTAGTTAAAAGCGTTTTTGTTTCAAAATGAAATTGAATGATATACATGTAAATAAAACGCCACAAGCCACAACAAACAAACAATTCACGTGTAACAGGCCTATTTTTTAAGTATATTTTTTCAACACCCAGTTATTTTTTTTTAATTTTTTTTAATTTTTTTTCTGCTGTAGCAAGAGTTCCCACCTCACTCACTGCAATAAGACTTGTACCTGTACACTACTACATGTAGTACATTGTATTCTCATCCCTCACATAAAAGTACCTACATGTACCTAGCATATTTTCAAAATCTATAAAAGTACCCCCCGCAATAAGATTACCAATTGGAAAACTGACAGGTGAATTATTAAGAATATATGTGAAATAATCACTACATTGATTAATAATTATTATAGTCTATGTCATTGTCCAGTTGCCATCTCACTGTCCAAGGAGGTTATAACCTCCTTGCACTATCACAACATTTTTAATAAATTTGTTTATTCTATAATCATTGTTACAACAAAAAACTATTTTAAATCCCAGCTTATAGTACTGTGGCTTATTCATCAATAAGTCTTGTGCAATTTTTAATGTTGCCACACAAAAAAACAGCGCTAGCAACACTTCGCACATTGAAATACAATAGCGACTCAAACGCTGCCCTCTACCAGTATTTGCTGATACTGCAGATATGCGTCATAGCTCTGACTCACGCATTCTCGCGATATCTATCGATAGTTGATGAATCCAACATGGCGGCTGCTTATTTACGTTTTTCAACTGAGAGTCACGCTCTCTTTCTGACGGATTTTTGTGTTTCAGGCATGCTAATTCAACAAGTTGACTATGGATGCAAACGAGTGAACTTTTATCCATACCAACTTGTTTGGTTGGGGTCGATTTCTGTGTTTTGATTTAAATTTTACAGAGTGAGAGCATGTGACTGTGAGTGTGAGCTTCCTTGGTCCAAATTACATGTATTTCTACTTCGTGTGAGTGATTACCACAATATCAAGTTCTCAGGACCAAAATTTAGGTAGCGCATTGCACAACTTGGGTTTATAAATATATTTGTTCTGCGCAACTAGGCAACCAGATATTTTGCACGTTGGCTACATTTGTATCTGTTTGTTATTTCAAAATCAAATCAGTGCAGTACATCTTTTGGACCATGCAAATTAACTGGCAAATGTGACTACTAGTAGAACTACAATATTAATAGAAGTGTGCATAGAAAAGAATCTCTGAGTGTGCATCATGTTTTGTGGACATTGACCCTAATCATGATCAAGGAGGTTATATTACCTCCTTGCCCTAATCAGGGCCCCTTTCTACTGGACAGAGGCCGTTAAGGGGCCATTGATGACAGCAAAACATGCCTTGAAGTGTTGGCTTGTGAAGTACAGAGTGACTTTGCTACGCTATCAGCAGCCTTTTGAAAAACACAGGCGCCATTTTGAATCGCCGCTCTGTCAACCCAATTCTGAAAATG
Source organism: Branchiostoma lanceolatum (assembly GCF_035083965.1). Classification (NCBI taxonomy): domain Eukaryota; kingdom Metazoa; phylum Chordata; class Leptocardii; order Amphioxiformes; family Branchiostomatidae; genus Branchiostoma; species Branchiostoma lanceolatum. Next base: position 19,795,762 of record NC_089734.1, on the reverse strand, counting down.
CTCACATCCCAATACTCAGCAGACAGATCAGATTCTCAACACCAGGTCCAACAGGTCCAACAGCCCCCACGTGGGGTGTACTTGTGCGTGGAGCCATTTTGTACAAAACAGAGTTTTTGCAGTCTTTGGCATGCCAAACAATGGATGAAATGTCTAATAGAATGTCATAACGGTGTAGAGGAACAGTAGAACACACTTGCAGCTGGTTGATGTGTTTTAGGGAGAATTGTTTAGATCGCTGCAATCTGACAGTTTACCGGCATGCCGACTGTGACCTTTCTTGCCAATGATAACCGATAACCGAGGGAGCTGTTGTCATAAATATGTATAACAGAATCATTGATAAACAGCCTTGCTGTATTTTTGTGACAGACTAATGTGGGTAAGGGGAAAACCATTAGGTACCCGTACCAGTATACCTGTATAGGTTTACCGGTATACCCCATTTGGGGCCCTAACAAGCCAGGAAACACGCTATCACGGCCGCCATATGGGGCATCCAGAACGGCTGTATTTTACGGTCTCCACATTTATATAAGACACAAACAGTTGACTATACTCGGTCAGAAAATAGCTGAACAATCATATTGTACTATCTTTTGATTTCTATGAAGGACGGAGTTTTGGAAAATATGGAATTTTCGTATGGAGCGCCTGTCAGAACATGCGAGCACCGATCTCATAGACCTTTCAACTAAACCTGTTCTGAAAAGAAATAGAAAAAATGTAGGAATGTGTAGTGTTGCCGTGACGTAAGTGCTGCCATAGAACGTTTTTGTTTGTTTCCATTTACGGCCATGCGCGTTAGAGCATTCTCCGAATGCGCACGTTGAACGTTGACGTACGACAAACGTTCTAACGCCTTACTTAAATAAAGACAGTTGATCTTGAGCATTGAAAGTGTGAAGACATATATCATTTAGCTCCGTGTTGTGTCTTGTTCTCCGTCGTCCGTCTTCTCCTTAACCGTCGCCAGCAATATCCAGAACATTAGGGACAACGACCATCTCACCTTCCCTACAAAAACACTCAAACTATCAACCTTTCCGCATTTCATTATCTTCAGATGCAATACTCATGATCTGTTCGGCTGGAGCTGCCAGTAAACCTGCGTAAAACCTACAGGAAACGCCCGGTTCTCGATGCACGGAAGGCCCGCCATGACACATGTGCGAACTAGCCGCTTTAATAGACGGAAAGTAACCACTATTTATATATTGCGACACAAACATTACGGCCATTCGGCGTGATTTGTCTGAAAATGCCGTGCTCGGTCTCTGTCTTTAGGTTGAGGCGTTTCCTGTAGGTTTTCCGTATTAAACCTGATAGGAGCTCCGTACGAACTTCGCAAATTCCGTATATTCCAAAACTCCGTCCTTCATAGAAATCAAAAGATCGTAAAATGTGATTGTTCAGCTATATTCTGACCGAGTATAGTCAACTGCTTGTGTCTTATATCAATGTGGAGACCGTAAAAAAACAGCCGTTCTGGTCTGGGTGCCCCATATGACGGCCGTCATAGCGTGTTTCCTGGCTTGTTGGGGCCCCAAATGGGGTATACCGGTATACCTATACGGGGACCTATACGGGTACGGGTACCTATACAGGGTTTTCCCCTTACCCGACTAATGTTCTGCTTGGAATAGAATCCCAAGGGACATGCTATCAGTTACACACTCTTTGAGTTGTTAATTTCTTGCTACAGCCCAGAAAGTGGACGACCAAAACATGTGTAGTAATAATATTATAAAGATGGGGGAAACATTATTGTAAACAACGCATGCAACATTCTCGGAATCCTCAAAAGCCCACTTGATTGTTCGAATTCATGGTTCAGTACTGCGTATGCTGGAATGTGACGGGTAATAATGGACATTACACAGTGTTGCAGAATTTCCTGCCCAGCTCACCCTGAATTTGAGAAGAGCATAGTATATGTACATGATTGTACAGTAATTATAAAATAAGCTTCTACTATTACTTATGGTAAAGTATCTGAAAATTACATTGTACTTTTGGAGACCCTAGGGCATGGCACACCTTGATTTTTTCACCGTCTCTCTGCTGCCTAACTCTGGATATTTTGTAATGATGTTTGGTAGCTATACCGGGTCGGTCTTGGGAAGGTCAAGGTCAATTCTGGGCTTCCTGGTTGCTTTCCTTGGAATTGCAGCAACAATTTTTGTTCTTAGCTTGAAAGTTTATCCGTGTTCAACTTTGTAGAAATCATTCTGAACCTAATATGTTGAATTGTAATTTGCAACATCAGAACTGGACCCAGATATTCAGTTGCAGTTATGGCCTCAGATAGAGAGAGTTTCTGTCACGTAAACCAGAGTTGTGTCCTGGTAAAGAGTTCTGTCCTCCATCACTGTGGACCACCCACTGAAAAAGTATTTGCAGAGCATGTATAATCAGAGTATTGTCCATGACCTCAGACTACTAACCTTGACACTGCACTTACAAGCCTAAACACATGTGTACCCAACATATGAAAAACTTTCACCCCAAACCACGTACATGTACTATCTTCTTTCCGTGAGCTCACTGATTGCCCCCTTGTCAGTACACTGTAAGTTAGTAACCTCTGCTTCTGTGCCGACCATTTCTAATGGCTATTATAAGCAGTGTATCGCTTGTCGGTTCCATTTTTGCTGCAAATTTGATCTTGATGAATGATGTCAGGGTCACCTTGTCTGCGATGTCATCATTTGTCTCAGTTGTCAGATCGGCCAGCTCTCTGCAGCTGTCTACTTTTGTATATCCATTACCCAAGTTTTATGGTCCAGGGTCAATTTATTTCTGCCTTTTTACATCTTTAGCGGCCTATAAGATAATAAGATAATAACTAAAAGATCCCTGGATTGACCTAAATGTTTTCTTATGGTTGATATTAATTTTGTATCAAATTTAGGATATAACCGATGATTACCTGTGTTTCGACCATACTTAAAATCTTACAAAGTGAAACAGATACTGATGTTGTAGGGGTTCAGAGTCAATTCCAAAGTCAAAGAAGAAGATGACTGTGTATTTGGTATACCATACTCTGAGTGTTAAGTTCTGTTCATCCTTCCTGACCACGTAGATTTCATAATGAACTTCAAGGTAACTTTTACGGGGGCCAAACTTCTTTTTTATTCGCACGCTTGCATCAGTTTTGCTGGCTGCCCTCCATATAATCAGAAATCAACATGATGGCTTTATCTTAAAAATTTGCTTCACTTGTGTAGCCCACATTTATGAACACCGTAACAAGACATCATTAAGATTTACTGTACAGTAGTTACAGTATTCATCATCATCATCATTCCAGGGTTACAGTTACTGTATTATTTATATAATATATAAAATTTAATTTAAATCGTAATGTACATTGAAATGTTTAGTGTTTAACATTACTGTGATGTTTGACTTTGTGATATTAGAAGACTAAGTCTTTCTGTTTGATAATCAATATTACATGATATTATACATATACAGCTACGGCCACACCAATTTAATCTGTTGGTTCCCGGATTTTTTCAGAGAAAATATGAAGCGACACGGCGAAAAAAAAATTAATTATAATAAAGTTTAACAAAATTTAAAAGTTATATTAAAATGATTATTCAAGTTTCAGCTAGAAAAAAGCAAATCAAACACTCTACAGCAGACATCCAACTCACCCTGGTACTCCCATTGTGCAGTAGATACACCTGGTTGTTGAAAATGATTAAAAGTACAGTTTTAATGTACTACACATGTAACGGGGGGTCCCAAAACTTCCAACGTAAATTTACTAGTTCGACATCGCATAGTGCCGATGTCGGGCGTATGAAAAGTGTTGCGTTTTGACGAATGATAAATGAGAGTGGCGGTGTTTAAGGATTTTCCGTTGTCGAGTTGATTTTACATCGTCCATGCACGATTTACACTATAATCTAAGTCGGTAAAACCAGAAAAATGTTGTTATGAATATAGCGTTCCATATTGTTCCATTGTAATTAGGGTACCATAACTTCGACATACAAATACCTTTGTCTCTCCTTAATTTGTTGGCATGATTCTAAGTAAACAGACGGAATAATTTTGTGTCAACTAGCTTCCCTGTAGTAAATGATTTTTGACCGTGCGTAAGTTGCCACCGATGTGGGGCGCGCTGTGACTTAGCAACTGTTTACACCGCTTGTTGCGTTCCAAGCCATGTCAACATTGACGATCCGTTCTTTCGGGTATGGCAATGAGAGTAGATACAGTCAAACCTGTATTAGCGGTCACCTTTGCATAGCGGCCACCTGCCCATAGTGGTCACTTTTTGTCGGTCCCTTGGATTTTTCCCATTGACATAAGCATTAAGAATTAGGCTATAGCGGCCACCTGTCCAACGCGGTCGCGGCCAGACGATTTTCGGTCCCGCGAGTACAATAACACTGCCGATAACGGCCAATGTGCGCCGGTGGAAGCCGCATCGCCACCGCACGCCGGGTTCAAAATCTTCATTTTCTAATGCAGTTATCAAGTTTATGTGAACTCAACTTGACAGGATATTAATAAAGAAAACAAGAATGTTTTATCTTCGTTAGATTATCCATGGTTTGACGCGCGCGAAGTCAAGTATTTCTTCACATGGCTTGCGTTTGTACATCGTAGAATATTTGACTATTTCTGTGCATTTGGATTGGACAAAGATGACGGTAGTTTTTGGAAAATACAACCCGCACAATGTATCTGATGCGCTAAGTTGGCGAATTATTTCAATGTCGGCCCAATATTTCCGTTTTCCCCGGGAATTCATCCGAAAATGTGCCTAAACACGATTTTCAATATGGCGGAGCAGCATAAAGGTCATCGGACGACACCACTGTTGCGGAGGTATAGTGTGTTAAATTAATTTTGCTGCAAACTATCACTGAGGATAATTACTGAACCAAAAGCTTCAAACTAAATATGGATAACATTACTATCTTGTAAAATTTGGGCTGTTGCAATTTTCTGAAGAGAAAAAAGCCCTCAAAAGAGCGACCTTCCTCTCATTACCCTATTAGCATAATGGTAGAAGCTGATCATGACAAGTAAACAACAACAGATTAGGAAAATTGTCGCCACGATTTTATGTTTAAAAACGGTCGAAAACGAACAGTAAGTGGCAACTGAGCAACATATATTTTGTTCTATACTAACTAGGGGGCATTTTGCTGCGAAGAACTTTGTTTCATATGATTAAAACTCGTTGGTGACGCGGTTGCCGGCAGCGAAGCAGTCGCGAAGGATCAAGAGTTGAGTATGGCGATGCTGGTCTGTACAGACATGAAGCTCGAGCAAACCATGGATTTTGGAGTTGGCAGATACAATAATTCTTTTTTCAAGCCCATAATAGAAGTAAAAGAACAACAATCGAATTTCTAAAATGTGCCTTACCTATGTAATGTTTACATGTGTACTGTACGGTGAATAAATGTGCTCAGTGGGTACTGAAAACATGTGTCACTCGTGGTCAATTAATCAACATTTTCTCCATAGCGGCCACCTGTCCTTAGCGGCCAGTTTTGGCCAGTCCCTTGAGTGACCGCTATAGACAGGTTTGACTGTACTTCATTTCATACAAATGGTCCTGTAGCATGAACGCACAAATGCCACAATTGTGCCACAATTGCGTCTCAAACTGCCGGGGAAGAATTGCTACATCGAAAACTGAAATGGTGACATTTGCACTCGGCACGGCACCGCATGTGACCAGAAAGTACGCGTCAAATCTTCCTTGTTTTTCCAGTCAATTCAGTACAAAGTTATGACTTATTTTAAACAACGCCAGCAATTGTTTTTAGAGCTCACTATTCATGATTTTCTATATCTTTTTTAGCAAGTAATGAGAAATCGCCATTTACATTGATTTCAATGAACTTCGTGTTTGTGCATTCAGAGATCACCGACCCGTGCCGCCCACATCAAAGCAAGCGGCCTGTCAGTCTTTAATCAACATGCGGGGTTAGGTTACATGTTTGCAACATCAGTGCATTTGTCTGTGTGGAACCATGTGCAAGCCTGTCGACGGGAACTTACCAAATGCAAGTTTATCCGACGTGTTTCAAGCTAGATTAATAAGATTTGCGGTTTTGGAGCCCCCCTAGCTCGTACGTGATTTAGACAGGGGGACCTTGAAATGTCAACACTGTAGCATCACATTCGAATCGTGGTCAACGGAATGGCCGTGACGTAAAGGGGGAAGGGCATTTGAAGCCGCGGTTATTTCAGACAAGTTTAATCGCGACATATCCTAACGAGCACCAACGTTTTTTGTGTGTTTTGTATAGCTTTATGCCTCATGTGTAAAGCAAGAAAGTTTGCATGCCGATTGTTGACTGTTCTTTATGTAAGAGTTGCCATTACGCAGTGACCTTGCGTCGAACGTAGCCATTGTTTATAGCCAAATTTCCCTGGTGGCGCAAAAATCAGTTAACTCTACACTACCAAAAGTCATTTTTCTTGTTTTTCCTTCTACAAAGAAAATGTTTCTGTCTGTAAGTGTCAGCCAGAATGTTATTCTGTATACAAGAATCCCTGTATCAATCACAAACAAGAATCCCTGTTATAAGCACAAACAAGAATTGCATCTAAGAATTTTTTTCTTAAGTTAACTTAGACCGAGAAAGTTCAAGAAAATAATTCTAGCAGGATCAAATTTTCTAGAAAAAATACTAATGGGAAGAACCTGTAAGAATAAAAATTTGAGGAAATAAAAAACAAATCTTATATTAAGCCAGAGAAAGCAATTTTTTTCTTATTTTTCTAGAAATTTCTTATTGGAAAACAGCATGCTAGAAATACTTACTTGAACTTTCTTGATATAAGTTCACTTAAGAAAAAAATTCTTCGTGTAAGAATTGACATAGACCAGACTTCCCAGAAGGTTCCTTGAATTTTCTTGTTTTTCCTTTGTATAAGAAAATATTTCTCAACATAAGAAAACAACAAAAATAAGAAAGAATAAGAAAAAAGATTTTTGGTAGTGTACACAAATCCGTGTTTCATTCAGACGTCACCTCTATGCATGACCTCGGGTTATTGGTCTTTTTATTCAGCACAGTGGATAAAAACAAACATGGCTCTCTTCTGCATAATAAGACAAAATAAAACTCGTTCGAAGTTATGGTACCGTCGAAGTTATGGGACCCCACGTTACGTACTTCTGTTCTGAAAAAAACAGTATAATTATCGTTGAGAATAAAAATATTGGCAGACTAAAACTGTATCAAGCATTTAGGGCATTTTGCTATTCTGGAAACTTGTTGAATGACTTAAAGCCGCGGCACCTTTATACTGAGTAACAATTTTCTCAATAGTGTTGAATTTTAAAATTTTAGGGGGGATTTGGGAGAAATAGACCAGGCGAATCTGAGAACCAACAAATTAACTTGGTGTGGCCCATGGTCACACATCACACGTCATGCCTGCAATTGGGTTCTTATCGCCCATAACAGCCTCATACTTCGTAAGTATATGATATCATAATATATAATGCTGCGGTCACACGCATCGTAAGTCATCATACAATTACATGTAGTGTTAGGTTAACATGCCTTGGTCAATCGCAGGTAAATTACATGTCAATTTAGCCATTGCTGAGTGTCAATTGTGACGGAAAATGCAGCTAAGAAGGAAATTATACATTGCATCATCGTACGATTTTTATAGCCCCCCCATGCAGGCTTCACTACAGCCCTTTTTTTCTACTGATGAGGTGACAAGTTCCTAAATTTCAACCATATTTTGACTGTTTCAATTTTCCCGACATTGAGATATGAATGTTGTTAAAAACTGTAGCCAATGAACACAGTAGCAACCATTGAACTGCACACCTGTAGTGTAGCCTGCTTTCAAGACTAAGATTTCCCACATACTTCTACGTTTTGCATGATACACTGAGATAGAGGTTTTACAATAAACATTCAATCGCCGCCATGGCAATAGTTTTTATTGCCTACCTTGTTTTTGGTTTTTACTACAAACATAAATCATTATTCTCCAGGTTGCTACTGTGGCCTGGAAGTGAGAGACGTGTCCTGTGGCAGTCAGGAATATACAGGGGAGGGGCTTGATGGTGGTTTGCAGATGATATGCAGATTTTCCTGTGGAAATAAATGTGGCAGGCAAGTTTTCTCAAAGACAAGTTTTGTTTAAAATGTGTGAAGTTCAACCAAAGAATTGAGATTGAGATCCACCAATAAAAGTGAGAAAAAAATTCCTTGACAGAAAGACATGTAGTTTAGCTGCTATATGTGCAATTCATTTTTGTATGTATTAGATAAAATGCAACTTTTCATTGGACATTGTCTGGATTTGAAATTTGGAAAAAAAGATTAAAATCAAAATAATTTTAAAACTTTTTTTCCCCCTGTCACAGAGAACTCCAGTGTGGACATCACACCTGTGAGGAACTGTGCCACAGCGCCCCCTGTCCTCCCTGTCCAAAACTGCCATCACAAGTCAAGTTCTGCTGCTGTGGCCAGACCACTGTGCAGAAGCTGGAGGAGCTTGGGGAAAACGGCAACCGCAAGTCATGCTTGGATCCCTTACCAACCTGCGGAAAAACCTGCAACAAGCCTATCGGTTGTGGGTCTGATGGTACGAAATATGAAACATGTGCTTGTATTTTCAATAAGTCTTACTTGACTTGACTCCTTATGTGGAGTGTCAGACCTCCTCTGCCACTCTAACCACAGCCCAGAATCGTCTGTCCACCATAATGATTGCATTCTCCAATGCCTCAGAGGTAACAAGAAGATGTGCTTCTGTAGTACATAAATTATACATAGTTTACATAGTATACATAGTCATACTCAATTCAGTTGGAGCATAAATACATGTAAGTACATAAATACGTCTACATTAACCAATTTATTTGCAAGACCTGTTGGGCACTGAATATTTTCAAAGTTCTGAATTGAAGAAAAATAAATCTGTTAATAATGCTGCAATATGTGCATATGTAGACTAAGTGAAACACAGTCATGTAATGTTAGTTCACATAAACTTGCGGGGTAATATAACCTCAGGCTTTTTAAAAACGGTATATTTATAAGGGATATATGCTAGATGCAACATCAGTTCTAACGCCAGCAATGCAAACCTGACAGAGTAACATATTCAGAACACTGTCTGAAAAGCTACGATAACCATGTATTAAAAGATGGCGACGTCAAAAACTCTCAAAAGGTCTAAGTCAATAACTCCATTGCATAAGTGAGGCCTTTAAGCAGTCTAAATCAGGAGTCTAATTTCAAAAATGAGAATTACTAATAGGAGCTCAGGACACTATGCACATCAGTCATCCCAGCCTCCAACACTCTGCTAACAGACAGGTCTCAGTCATCCCAGCCTCCAACACTCTGCTAACAGACAGGTCTCAGTTATCCCAGCCTCCAACACTCTGCTAACAGACAGGTCTCAGTCATCCCAGCCCCCAACACTCTGCTAACAGACAGGTCTCAGTCATCCCAGCCTCCAACACTCTGCTAACAGACAGGTCTCAGTCATCACAGCCTCCAACACTCTGCTAACAGACAGGTCTCAGTCATCCCAGCCTCCAACACTCTGCTAACAGACAGGTCTCAGTCATCACAGCCTCCAACACTCTGCTAACAGACAGGTCTCAGTCATCCCAGCCTCCAACACTCTGCTAACAGACAGGTCTCAGTCATCACAGCCTCCAACACTCTGCTAACAGACAGGTCTCAGTCATCCCAGCCTCCAACACTCTGCTTACAGACAGGTCTCAGTCATCCCAGCCTCCAACACTCTGCTAACAGACAGGTCTCAGTCATCCCAGCCTCCAACACTCTGCTTACAGACAGGTCTCAGTCATCCCAGCCTCCAACACTCTGCTAACAGACAGGTCTCAGTCATCACAGCCTCCAACACTCTGCTAACAGACAGGTCTCAGTCATCACAGCCTCCAACACTCTGCTTACAGACAGGTCTCAGTCATCCCAGCCTCCAACACTCTGCTAACAGACAGGTCTCAGTCATCACAGCCTCCAACACTCTGCTAACAGACAGGTCTCAGTCATCACAACCTCCAACACTCTGCTAACAGACAGGTCTCAGTCATCACAGCCTCCAACACTCTGCTAACAGACAGGTCTCAGTCATCCCAGCCTCCAACACTCTGCTAACAGACAGGTCTCAGTCATCACAGCCTCCAACACTCTGCTAACAGACAGGTCTCAGTCATCACAACCTCCAACACTCTGCTAACAGACAGGTCTCAGTTATCACAGCCTCCAACACTCTGCTAACAGACAGGTCTCAGTCATCCCAGCCTCCAACACTCTGCTAACAGACAGGTCTCAGTCATCACAACCTCCAACACTCTGCTAACAGACAGGTCTCAGTCATCCCAGCCTCCAACACTCTGCTAACAGACAGGTCTCAGTCATCCCAGCCTCCAACACTCTGCTAACAGACAGGTCTCAGTCATCCCAGCCTCCAACACTCTGCTAACAGACAGGTCTCAGTCATCCCAGCCTCCAGCACTCTGCTAACAGACAGGTCTCAGTCATCCCAGCCTCCAACACTCTGCTAACAGACAGGTCTCAGTCATCCCAGCCTCCAACACTCTGCTAACAGACAGGTCTCAGTCATCCCAGCCTCCAACACTCTGCTAACAGACAGGTCTCAGTCATCCCAGCCTCCAGCACTCTGCTAACAGACAGGTCTCAGTCATCCCAGCCTCCAACACTCTGCTAACAGACAGGTCTCAGTCATCCCAGCCTCCAACACTCTGCTAACAGACAGGTCTCAGTCTGAAAATGATTGGCATAATCATGCTGACCATTGAGTTAAAAGAAAATGTAGCCCATAATATGCACACAAAAAATTCCAATCGATCAAAGCCGATTGGAGTTTACCCCCCATGTTCTCCTTACTTAGATCACTGCAAACTTAACTTAAAGGCACTTTCAATAAATGCCTTTCCTAAGGACATAACATCTGAGGACCTGTCAGGGATTTGAACTCCAGGTTCTGAATCAACAAGACTAACCACTGTGCCACTGTGCAACACATTCAGGTATCTCTGTCCCTCTTCTTCTATCTGGCCTACTCATCTATAATTTTACTCATATTTAGTAAAAAAAATGAATTTCCCTATTTTTCCACAGAAGAGATTCACCTTTGCCAGAAGCCGTGCCATGCAGGGGAGTGTGGCCCTTGTCAGGGGACAACAAAACTTACCTGCAGATGTGGATGGAAAACAGAGGTCAGCTCAACTACTGTGTTTGACTTGACTTACTTAATCTTTCACTTCCAAACAAGACATAAAAACAACATCTGCAATTGGCTGATGGAGAATGTTGTTAAACATTTCAGTAAAAAGAATATCAATATTTCGTTAGTGTTACTAATTATAGGTAAATTAATATATTACACCGAACGGCCTGTCATGTTTCTAACCTTCGCATATCTAACTGCTTGCGTTGATTAAAGCTATCTAATGAGGATACCTGGTGGAGTTCCACTATAGGATTGTTCTAGGAAAATACAAATTTTTGAACCCATCATCAGTCCTAGGTTGATAAGTCTGGTACTCGAAGTATCACTATTTCTTGTCCTTTTCTGAGATGGTATTATTTGTCTAAGAATGAAATACGCTGTGATTACATATCATGTGACATCAAGTCGAATAAGGTGTTTTCTATTTTGTCAGGAACAACCTTGCAAAGATGTCAAAGGTCGAACAGGTAAGGATATTTTTTTGTGCCTGTCATATTTCATTACAGATTAATGTGCATTGTGTTGTATTAAACAGACAATACAGATCTGTAACTACGGTAACCATTACATTTATAAGGCCACACCAATTGTTGCTTCTCGGAATCGCCGCTCCTATTTTTCCCCATTTGAGAAAAAAAATGGCCACACCTCCCATTCTCAAATTTTAACTTCCTCTCATAAATGTAAGGGGACGTTTATTTTTTGTGTTTTGTCGCCTTTGCGACAAAACACCATGTCTTGGCTCTTACCTTGCAGGGCTGCTGCATGGTTCAACACTGTGTCGCACACCATATGACCTTATATGGCAATACCTTCCAAAATTGTTGTATAGCCGTTGCCTTATATGGCAAGGGAGCAAGAAAAGCCAGGCAGGCTTGATTTGCATGACACATAGGAGGGCGACCGCATGTAACTGCTACAACTGTTCAGAAATATCATTGCATTGTGGTTTCGGACTTTGATATCCTGAAAAATGACCATATTACATCTATACCACAAGATTGCAGAAGAAAAAAAATGATTTCTTCAAGAAACGACCAAAAATCAACATAAATGATACCATATAGTGAGGTTAAAGCATTATGTATAGAGACGCATACTACACACTACAACTTAGCTCAACTGGTAACGTCGTAGTACTTCAGATCCGGAAGATCCGGGATCGAGTCCGTGCATGGATTTTTTTTCTTTTTAGATATTAAATATCAAAAATGCATATTAATATTATATTTATCTATCAATATCATATTTATGAATATCATATTTTTATTTTTTTATTAATAAATAAATAAATATTTTATCTTTGTTATTTCTAAATATTCATTTAATATATACAAGGCCTTTGTCTTATGAACAGGACTTCATAGATTCCAAACCAGGCATTCAAATTTTTCTGTTCATTGTAATGGAAAATACCGTGCAGCGGCTCCTATGCGCGGTAAGATGATTCTTGCAAAACACTCGCCACTAAACTTCTATTCCCGATGTAAACAGAGGCTCTTGATGTTGTTTGCAAAACAGCGATCCTTTGTTACAGTTGCAAATGCTCCATTGTTCAGTATCAACTTCATTCAGACAACACGGACGTGGAAAGTGGCGCCGCTCTGCACAAAAATATGGGAATTTTCATGAATTTTAGCAAAATTATCCAGGAAAATAAGGAAGTTAACATTAAACTGAATGACTAATATGTACAATTATTGTACTTATCTTGCTATCATATTTTTATTGTTCAAAAGATCTCATGACTTTAGTGTGATGTTCTAATTATGTTTTTCTGACTAATATATGTATCCAGTTTCAACCTACAATGTAGAATATCCCAACTGATAGAACAACGCCATGATTATATGAAGCTAGCAGCTCTCTTCATGTTTACTGTAAGTTAGGCATCCAGATATGATAAGATACACAAGGTGCCAGTTACTTATTAAGAACTGAATAAGACCGTTTCAAAAGATTTTTGCAGTTGCTTGCTTGAGTTGAATTGCTATGATCTTGCACAACTCTTTTTAGTTTGAGTTTGATGGTGAACACTAGTTTCCCATGATGTGTACGTTAAGTTTTAACCCTATAATAATATTATTGTAATTGATGCTGTCTATGTTTTCAGTGGAAGATGAATTCCTCTGTGACAAAAGGTGTAACAAGAAAAGGAAGTGTGGGCGGCACAAGTGTGGACAACTCTGTTGTGTGGTAAAGTCTTCCTCAGTATACACCATGGCCACACCAATTTTAATTTGTTGGTTCTTGAATTTAAGAAAATAACGCTTATTGAGTTATTACCTGCCAGTGGGTAAAACTGGAATCCTGACATCAAGATTTTCTTTTAATCTTTAAACTCCTGCTGCCAAGGGAATTGGGTGCTAAAGGTTATTGCTACAGTACATTATTAATGCTACAAGAACCAATGATATGTAAATTGGTGTGACCTTGTGCACCTTTTTGTGCCCCATCACTCAGCTGATGAACAATCTGATATATTTCTGTGCAGGGCAACAATTATTGATAGGTCATGCTGACACCTGTCAGAGTTACTGTAGACATTTAGATAAAACAGTTTCCACACTTAGTTTTTATTCAAATTTCTTAGAGCTGCCTTTTAGAAAAATTGTACCATTGTCCATATGTGCTACTGTGTTCTTCAGGCTGGATTGACCAAGGATCATGTGATAATGACCTGAAATGTAAGTCAGCAAAAGATGAAAGTTGCCAATAAGTAACATACAAGAAGAAGAAGTTTTGTGCATGAGTTGTGAGTTGAATGTTCGTGAACCCTGCAGGAGTTGGACCACGCCTGCCCGTTTGTCTGTGGGAGGAAGCTGGGCTGTGGTTTACACAAGTGTGAGCAGCCTTGTCACCGCGGCAACTGTCAGCCTTGCTGGCAGACAAGTGAGTTGTGGAGCCCTTCTATGACTTTCTAGTTTCATCACTAGTCTACCTTGTATGATTTCAATCTTCTATAAGATCAAACTTGTAGAAATGAATTTGCTTGCAATATAATAACCACATTGAAGTAAAAAATTGTGATCCCTGTAAATGTGTTTTAGATACATGATAGTAACTATCTATCTAATATATACATGGTCATCGGCCGGGACTAAACAAGAACATACATCACCCCATATTGCCCTGTCCAACATCATTTGTCCTAAGTGTTCATATGCAATCCCAGTGTCTCTGACTAAACTATCGGTAAAAGTCAAACTTCTGCAGTGCACTCGGCCTCTTGGTTTCCATAGAAGGATGTCCGAAACTATTTCCTGCTTGGCTCTAAAGCAGTGTCCAGCAAATGTTACTGGACGGTGGGTGAGCTTTTGAGACAGCCGTGGAAGACTTCCATAAGTTTTTAGAGTAGCATGTTGTGTCCAAGAAATGTTCTGTGCCCTGCGCAGAAGCTTTGTGTACATGTAGGTCCCATCCAGTCTGTTTTGGAGCTGACAGGTAAGCGTCCAAGTTTCTGCACCGTAGAGCAGTATCGGTTCCACAAGCCTTAGGGTAAGAAAAACTTGTACCTTCAGTTTGTTAGAAATGTTAGATTTCCATATTTTGTCCAACAATGCTAGGGCTTTTCTAGTTTCGAGGTCTTTCTTTGAGCACAATGATGTAAGAACCAGATTGAAGATATTTGAAACTATCTACTCTATGAATGAGTGCCCAAGACAGGGATCTGAGTTCAAGTGTTCCAGAGATGTTGCTAATGTATTCTGTCTTAGATTCATTACAATATAGCCCCACTAGGGATGCAGATTCTTCCAGTGATTGGAGCAGAGTTTCTGCATTTTTGATCAATTCAGCAACTATAGAGCAAGATCATCTGCAAAATCTAAATCAGTGAGATACTGGGCAGGGTGTCTTTGACTCCTGCGCGGTTTGATTTCAATACCTTTGTTTTCATTTATGTCTAGTGATAGTCTTAAAACATAGTCAAGTACAATAATGATAAGTAAGGTGCTAAGGTATGAACCTAAAGAACTCCTGTAACTACCTCAAATGAACTAGTCTCACCGTCAGGTGTAATAACTGAGGCTATAGTATTTCTATACAGAGCTCTGTCTGCTTTTATAAAACATTGTGGAATACCATACTGTGCTAGAATATCAAACAGTACATCTCCATCAATAGAATTAAACTTTCCTGGCCTTACGAAAATCAATGAAAAGCAAACAAAATCCATATGTCATCTCTTCATCTCTTCAATTATACGACGTATTGCCAGAATCTGTGAAATAGTACTACTTATAACCTTCCTTTTCTAAATCCATTTTGATTCCTCCTAAGAATGGGATCAATTACAGGGGTAAGACGATTAAGTAAAAGTCTGTTATACACCTTTGCTGCAATGGGAGTGAGAGTAATACCTCTATAGTTGGAGGCAGATGTTAGGTCACCTTTTTTGGGGATGGGAACGATTCCTCCTTTTAGCCAGGAAGATGGTGGTCTGTGATACATAAACGTTTGGTTGCACAGGTGTAAATTAAAGAAGGTCATTGAAAACCGGGTCTTTCAAGATGACAGCCGGGATATTATCCAGACCAGGAGATTTATTGTGAAGGAGGGATCCCAGAACTGTTTTGAGTTCGCTTGGAGTGAAAGGATCTGTTGAGATGTTAAGTTCCTCCACTACAGGTGTCATTTTGAGTTGTCGGTTGGGTAAAGTTATAAAAAGTCCTTGTAGTTGAACCTAGAAGCTAGTAGAAGGGATCTGAAGTGTGCCGACCAGTTGGCTTTCCTCTCTTCCGGAGATCCCCCTTTTAGCTTGACTGATGGTTTGGATTTTCGGCCTGTGAGTTCATTAATAGTTTTCCAGGCAGCTTCATGTTGTTTTGTGACGTGCATTTGAGACAAGAGTGTGAGAACTCAGGGGTGATGACTTAGTTTTCTTCTTCATGGGCAGTGTGGAGAGAGCTATTTCCATGCATAGCCTCAATCAAGTTAATAATGATATTATACGTTGTTTCGATGTCGTCAGAAGGATCTGCAAGAGCGTCAAATTAATTTTTCACCTCGAGTGCGAAATGATGTTTCGTAGCGGGTTTCGGAGTTTGAGATGGGTTGCCTTCTTAGATGCCCAGAGACTGAGGCAGGTTATGCAGGATACTATTTGATGGTCAGATCCTACGGTGGAAAAAGAGGAGAAAGCCCGACAATCTCTAATGCTGTTCCTCCATTTCTTCCGAGTCATTAATTGATTTGTGAGCGGTACCCAGCAGGATGTTGGTGTGTCCATAGTTTGTTCTGGGGTTTCAGGAATTTAGTGTTTCATATTTAATTATTATTAGACCAAATTCTTGGGCAAAGTCAAGCAACTTCTGTCCATTTCTGTTTGTCTTCCTTTGCAATAGGTGAAGGCTGTTTCTTCATGCCCTATCTGTCCACTAAAGTCATTAAAGTCATTAAAGAAATACTTCCAGTCCGGGGAGCTCCCAGGATCGGCGCCATCCCAAGCCCGTGACCTCTGACCTCTTATATATTAACTATTCTCAATTGTATTATCTCATATCCTCTTGCATGTATATCTTTGTTTATTATGCAGATTTGAATTATTTTAATAACTTCTATTTCAAAAATTGCCTTGCCAAAATATTCTTATTGTTTAACAGTACTGTTACAGTTGTATTTTGTAATGTGACTGGTGAATGAAGCCTTACCGGTATATTATACTCCACCCATGCACAGGTTTTGAGGAGCTGTACTGCCAGTGTGGAGCCTCAGTGCTGTTTCCCCCCGTACCATGTGGAACACCTCCTCCCGAGTGCCACCGCATGTGTTCCCGTCAGCACAGTTGTGCACACCCAGGTAAAACAACACTCAGTCTGTCTCAGCCTCCTGGGCAGGCTCAAGGGTGTGTGTGTGTATGTGCTGTTTTCTGAATATATGGCAGGATCAAGATTACTTGAAAAAAGTCGAACCTTACAGTCTGAAGTTCATAATGTCTTTCCATAAAACAGTGTTGGACAAACATGTTTCCCATGCTGAACCATTAGGAAAGGATTACTTGCTTGTTCCACTCTTACAGTACACTTTACTGTTACAGAAATAACCCAAACAAAGAACATGCAGTCCTTGTTATGTAACACTCAGGTTAACTGTGTCCATATGACTGTCAAAGGAAATAAGATGATATTAAGGGGGGACGTTGTATCTATTAAATTATGCCTGAGGACCATACCTATCAAGTAACTACAGTCAAACCTGCCTAGGCGACCACCTTTTCAACGCGACCACCTGGCCATGGCGACCGCTTTTTCTCGGTCCCGAAAATTTTCCCCATTATATTGGCACTGCCCAAGGCGACCACCTGTCCAACCTGACCGCGGTTCGGTTTGAACTCAATTTTCAAAACGATCACGTAGTGCATGGCGTCAAAACGTCAGATTTCACAGAAATTACTATCCATTCCTTGTATTTTCAACAAAAATGTGTCTCTGTCTTACTAAATTCCGCCAGAAAATGACTCCGCGGTGGAGGGCATAACGTTGGCCGAGACATGTTGTTTCTTGGTCCGCGACGCCATCTTTGTTTCAGCGCGGCATAACGCTGACTTTTCTAAAACATGACGCTTCTGTGTATAAAGATTTAGAATACTCTCATTATTGGTGAAAATTAATATTCTTATATTCTTGTTATTTCCATGACTCTCGCAAACCTTTATTGGGCGCTGTAATCACCGACGCTGTGCGATCTGCTCCACTGTTACCTTTCGATGTGGTCGCGTGCTCGGCGGCGGTATCACAACTTTCCGTTTTCATCCTTGAGTTGTCAGATCGAAAACTTTTTGCCGCTTTAATCCAGCGGTCGGCGCCCAAAAGAAGGCTGGGGTCAGCAGGTGTTTTCTAGGGATTTGCCTCAGGCCTTAAAAACCTAGATTTTATATGCGTTTGTGTGTGTGTACTCTTACTTTAACGTAACGTGTGAATGCGGAGGGTGCTGCAAGGTCATCGAGGCAGACATTGTTTTTAGTCAAAATTATGACGAACATTTGTTCACGATGTAACGGTGTACAATTTTATTAAAACGATAACGGAAAATGTAATTTCTGTAGGATCTTTCTGTTAATGAGAATTGAACCTGGTGGGGGTCATGCTGTCTAAAATCACATAATTTCCCATCCATCTACGTAGTACACGGTATTTGAACACCTCGACCTGGAAACATGTTGTGAATGGAATCCTCTTCATGGCGACCACCTGTCCATCGCGACCGTTTTTGCTCGGTCCCCAGGGTGGTCGCCTTGGGCTGGTTTGACTGTATATAGATATTGACCAACATAACTGTACATTTTATACATAGCTTGTTCAAAATGATGATCTTCCTTGCCACTTCGAAAAAAATATAACTATCATGTTGAAAAATTGGGCATAGGTTCCTCGCTATGACCCCTAACCGAGGGCCAATGGGGCTTTCGAATTCAACAAATAGTCAAGTACATGTAACTTTATATCATATATTTACTGACAATCAGTAACATATAACAACAAGATTGGCAACATAAATAGATGTTGTCATGGCGACGGTGGTCCCTGTTGACGTTTTCGTTTTTAGCCCACATGCAAATAAGGACCCCGCATAAATCATGTCATATCACCTTCTCTACCAAAATAACACAAGTTGTCGAATGTATGAAAATCTTGTTTTCACAAAAAAAGATATCGTACCATTTCCTCATAAATTATGTAAATGAGGCCATCTATGCAAGATTTGTGTCTAATAGTGGCCACATTTACTTAACTTCCAAATGGTGCAAAAATGAAATTCCCATCATTTACCACTATGGATTTATAGTATTTTGTCATTAATTATGCAAATTAAGTGTTAATTTGATATCTATCGATATTTATCTCTTTCTCAGTTAAATATGTCATGTGTATGAGAGTCCTATAGTAGAATTCAGCTGATTTATTAACTGTCCTCATTAATTATGCAAATCAGATATTGATTTGCATAATTGGCATATGATTATGTAAATCATCACTTAAGTTATCTACACACCAAAAATTATGATGATCCGTCATCCCCTTCTTGCGTTATTCTCTTTCAAAGTTTGAGTCAAAATCAGCTCCTGCAGATTTAAAAAAAGCCGCTATAGGGGGTCCAAATCTACGAGACATATTTTCCTAACAAAGACCTATCCACCACTTAAAAATTATGACTATAGCATGTTCAGAAGACGAGATTTGAAAAGTGAAAGTTCCCCTGCAGTACCACAGAAAGTCGCTAGGGGGCCCAAAATCCAATCATTACAAGGTCTCCCACAGACCTGCCCACCTACAAAATATGAAGACAATACATCCAGGCATTCTTGAGTTATCGTCCTATTGACTTTCACATTCCTGTACAATTCCTAGAATTCTTGCAATCTGCACACAATATAGTAAAAATTTGGCTCACCCCTGATGTGTCGCCAAAAATCATAAGAGAGCTCCCTGTACCTAATTATATTTTCCAAAGACATTACCCCCCAAAAAAACATGTATGAACACCCCCTGAAAAATAGGGTAACCCGTTATGTCTATAAACATTTGCTCCATAGCGTCGAAAGGAAAGTTTTGGTGAGACGCTCAGATTTCGATTTCCCGCAGTTGAGCCCAGAATACTGAAAAGAGATCATCTGTAAAGTACCTCATCATCTCGGGCCGCTCATACTAAGAAGTAACCCATTACTTGTTGACACTTGTTGAAGCAAATATATGTGCCATTTTTAAAAAGGGAGATAGAGCGATCCCCAGCAACTACAGACCTGTTTTATTGACCTGTATATCCTGCAAACTACTCGAGCACATTATTCACAGCCATGTCATGAAGCACTTAGAAAGTTACAACTTTTGGGACCATTACTCTTTCTCTTGTACATAAATGACTTGCCAGACCAGCTTGATTCAAATGTGAGGTTATTTGCCGACGACTGCCTGTTATATATAGAGTTATCTACACAGAATGATTCACAACTCCTGCAAGCAGATCTGAACGCCCTCGAGGAATGGCAAAGCAAATGGCTTATGCAGTTTAATCCGGAAAAATATTACATCATGCACATAACAAACAAACGGACCCCAGTTGTGACCACCTACCAGTTCTGTGGACAGACTCTAGCAACAACAAAAAGCCACCCATACCTAGGCGTTACATTAACAACTGGACTGAAGTGGAGTACCCATATTAACAAAGTAACAACTTAGAGGCTAAGCAGACATTGGGGGTGATCAAATGTAATTTGTGGGCATGCCCAGCAAAGGTAAAAGCACTTGCATACACGTCTCTAGTAAGACCAAACCTTGAATATGCTGCAACAGTATGGGATCCATACACAAAGAAAGACAAGGATAAACTGGAGAGGGTGCAGAACCAAGCTGCCAGGTTCTGCACGAACAACTATGACAGGGGTGCAAGTGTCACTAAAATGAAAACAGATCTACACTGTGGAAGTCACTTGAAGACAGAAGAAAAATATACAGGCTTTACATGATAATTATCTAATACCAGCCCAGAAAAAGGACAAGAAATAGTCATGCCTTTAAGTACCAGAGTTACAAACCAAGGATTGATGTGTTCAAAAATTTGTATTTCCCGAGAACCATAGTAGAATGGAACTCGTTGTCATCAGATGCTGTAGGAACACCTTCACTAAATAGCTTCAAAGAACAATTGCAGTCAGATGTGCAAAAGTTAGGTGTGACAGGCTGTACAGTGTAATATAACCAGCTACTGCCGCGTGCCTGCGAAGCTGGTGTGTTACGCCGAAGGGCGGTTATACCGGCTATACAGATACAGATACAGACACTAGGAACTGCCCTTAACCACTAAATTGGGAAAATGTTACGGTTATTTTAAAACATGAACTCTATTGAAAATATAAATGGCCTTCTGTGTCCAACCTTTTATTAGTCGACCCAAAATGTAATATTTTCCACGTGTTAACGGTATCATTTTAAAGATCGTAATCTTCGCTATGCAATATACTGCTTGTTTTACTGTCATCATGCCTGATAGCTGCAGATAGTGGCGGCCGTGTAACAAGTCCTCTGAACAAATTATTCTTCTGTTACGCTGCCGATGCAGTGGTCAGGATTGCCTTCCTGTGCACCTTACTCTACATTTTTTGTACACATGTTTTCTGAGCAGCTTGCTTTCGTTTACACTGCACAATGCACACTGACTGTCAAATTTATTTGATATATGTATTTTGAAATGTCAGTGTCACGTCTTATTGTCCTCTAATAACAATGTTTAATTTGTAGCGTCAAAGCGAGATCGACCGATATGTTATGAGTGCCCCCAGGATTTTCACAAAGGCTGGGTCATCATAGTGGCGGGGAAATCAATTACAAGCAAAAATAACGGGGAAATACGGGCAGAAAAACCTTAACTTTCAATTTCATAAGGGTTCTCTGGTTAGCAGAGCCCCCATTTTAAAAAATAAAAATAAACATGCCGTCTAAAATAAAAACGTACTGGGCATGCAGATTTTGAGTAAAAATAAAATGTACCGGTACGTTTATTGGGAGGTGAGAGTATCTTGTCTGACCCTTACCTCTTTTCTCATGCATGTCAACGAAAAGTGGCCAGTGACCGATTTGATTTTGTCTTTAATGAAGATAGAGGGCTTTAACAAACAATCAAATAAACTCTATAACAAATCACTTTGGGCTTATGTGACGACAAGCAAATGTATATCTAGCATGTTTTTTTTAATGCATTTGCATGTTGATGGATGCATGAGGTACATTCCCACAGTGAGGGAAGTGGTTCTGGTAAGGCTGAATTTGTCTATAAGGGAATGTCCTGATGTGCATTGACTGAAGCTAATCAGTCCCTTATACAGGTTTTATTGACTGACTGTCATGTTTTGTAGTGTGTTACACCATTCTGATGCAGACAGGTACCATAAGCTAATTGTGTGACTGAACATGCTCTACAGTTCAACACACCTGCCACAGTGATGACAGGTGTCCTCCC
Organism: Branchiostoma lanceolatum; assembly: GCF_035083965.1. Lineage (NCBI taxonomy): Eukaryota > Metazoa > Chordata > Leptocardii > Amphioxiformes > Branchiostomatidae > Branchiostoma > Branchiostoma lanceolatum. Next base: position 19,773,553 of record NC_089734.1, on the reverse strand, counting down.
TGCACCTTCCTGGTACAGCGGAAATGTATGGGGCAGCATGAGGTAAGACTTTATGATTTTACAGTTACAGTAGATACTGTATTATTATTATTCTTTAGAATGAAAAGTTTGGAAGTCAACATGGTTCTGTATCTGTATTTGTCATTCTGTATCATTTGGTTACAGTCATGTAGATGCAGGACTCAAAGTACTTTTCTGTTACCTGTTGAATTTTCCTGCAACATGAAATTTAGAGCTTGTGCAAATATGCAAGCTGCTGAGTTATTTAAAGTTATAGTTAGTCTTAGTTTGTCTGTGCTTTGCTGGATGTGACTTCTATGACTTTAAGGCTCATGCCTCATCTGTAACAGTTGCTCCTCCGACATGCCACAACTGTCACAACGAGAAATCATTGTGATATAGTTTGAATCTAATAGTACTTGTATGTTTCGAAAGAAATACAGATAAAGAAATACTAATGCGTCATGCCAATAGCCAAACTCGCATTATCACGTTGGTTAAAGCACGAATGTCCCTTGAGAGGGCAGAAAGTCTGGCTCTCCATTGGCTGACACCAGATACCAGCCGAGGTTGATTAAAGCACCTCTGCCTCAAGGGAGAGAGGTGCATTAACTAACTTTGGCCATGCAAGGTCCTTGGGCCATGTATGTGGATTTCAAACAGCAAAATACCCGCTCCTGATTGGCTAAGGACAGATGGCTGTGCTCTAACTATGTCAAAAGATGACCAGTACTGAGCCCCTCCAGACCAGCAAAAAATAAAAATAAACTTTCTTGTAAACAAAACCCAGGTTTTTAACATGTTCAGAGTTACTGTATAACATACATCAATACAAATTCTGACCCCTGCGTGGGTCTATCTTCAATAACTTAACCCTCTTCCCTAAGTCTAGGTTGACCTTGGTGACATATTGACTAATAATAATTATGTTACTGTATGTGAAGTGAGGAAACCAATGATAATCAGTATTTTAAGCTTTGGATCTTGGTAGCCAGAAGAAAGGATAAATGCAATGATTAATGATGATTGTGATTCAAAACATATGCTGGTGTTTTAAGGATGTCTTTTTAAAAAACTCCAGGACCTGTTACAGTACATGCATGCAAGCTTCGCGACATAAAGTTTGATACTAGTTTATATCATACAAAATATGACTAAAAAGAAGTGATTGATAGATTCACAAAAAGGCACCCTTGAGTGTCTATTGATGAACCCAAGGACATCATATATGATAATGTCCTTGATGAACCATAACAATTTTCTAAGAACAATATTCTTTCAAAATAATGAATGGGTCTGAGAAACCATACAGTAGAGTAACTTAATGTACAATAGGACTCACATCCTACAGACAATAATGTGATATAAGGTACTTCCTGCAGGAAATCCTGCAGGGAAGATTTTTTCCTGCAGGAATTTACCTTCTTCCCGCAGGGATTCCTCCAGGAATGATATCTTTCTGCAGAAATTCCTGCAGGACAAATTCTTCCCGCGGAAATTTTCAAAATTAGTATTCATGAAAGTTATCGTTATCAATTATTACTGTGCATCATACTTGGCAACTATATGTAAACACTTTTCACTTAATAAATGCATTAAATTCTATATTGAAAATTTAGCATTTGTCAAATTGGGAAAAGTGGAATTCCAAACTTAAACTGGAAGGTGTTGATTACGTTCTTGAAAGAATGATAAAATTGAGTCTTTACTACTGGATTACTGAATTTTAATCTCGGATGTTTCAAATGCCCATCCAACGTTTTTTGTCAATGAGGACTCCGAGATAATGTTTAATATTTAAGACTTACAGAACACAGCGAGAATGTTGAACTTCTTATTAGGTTCATCAGTCTCCTGGCTTACAGGTGAATAGCCACATGCTGTCTGCTCCTCAGGTCCCGACAGTGGGAGATGGTGTTACACATGCGGAGTAAAATCATGGTAAATAAAGGAAATATATACAATTGACTCAAGGGTCAACATAGATTGGTTTCCTTTACCTACATGTAAACATATCTCTGTCTTTCCAGTTAAGAAACAACGTGCCTTGTCACATCAGTGACATCTCCTGTGGACGACATTGCGATAGACGCCTCCCCTGTGGTGTGCATCAGTGCATTCGCATCTGCCACAAGGTTAGACATCGGCTATCAAAGTTCCCATACATGTAACTTGCAATATTTATGCTTTATGCTGCCTTTATTTTGTAGGTATCAGTCCTTTGTAGATGGAATTAAAAGACGAACAGAAAGATTATGCATCAGTTGCATGCCTGTCTTTCCATGTCTTTTTTCCTCCATCTTGTCACCTTCTAAATCCTTATTTTAAATCCCAAAACTCCTAATACAAACACATCCACCAAAGACATGTTATCATACATCAAAATCATTTCAAAAGTTGCAGCTGATTGACTTCATTTTATACAAGCCTAAAAGATACAAGGCTATACTATAGTGGAGGCAGCCAAAACAGAACTTAATAAGCTTGAAAGTTAATCTGTGCTTAACTTAGTTGTAGTATACTGGAATCACTGTAATTTGCAACACAAGAATTGGACTTACCCATATGGCTGTCCAACTCCAGACTTTGTGAGCAGTGGACCATAACTTTCAAAGTATTTCTTTTTTGAAAGACGAGTGAAAAAAGGCATTAATTTTACATCAGGGCCTTACAACCATCCTTTAATAGAGTCAGAGACAGGGGTTCACCGTAAACTTCCTGCAACTTATGATCTACTGCTCACCGTGTTAGACAGTGGAAAATTTGGGTCCAATTTTTGAGTTGTAAATTACAGACTGAGTTCAACTTTGTTTGAGAAAGTTGTTGTGATGGAGTAATGTTTCTGCTGATGTAAGTTGTTTTGTTCCCTGTAGGATGTTGTGTTGGAGTAATGTTTCTGCTGGTATAAGTTGTTTGTTCCCTGTAGGATGCGTGTGTTTGAGTAATGTTTCTGCTGATGTAAGTTATTTGTTCCCTGTAGGATGCGTGTGTTGGAGTAATGTTTCTGCTGATGTAAGTTATTTGTTCCCTGTAGGATGCGTGTGTTGGAGTAATGTTTCTGCTGATGTAAGTTATTTGTTCCCTGTAGGATGCGTGTGTTGGAGTAATGTTTCTGCTGATGTAAGTTATTTGTTCCCTGTAGGATGCGTGTGTTGGAGTAATGTTTCTGCTGATGTAAGTTATTTGTTCCCTGTAGGATGCGTGTGTTGGAGTAATGTTTCTGCTGATGTAAGTTATTTGTTCCCTGTAGGATGTTGGGTTGGAGTAATGTTTCTGCTGGTGTAAGTGGTTTGTTCCCTGTAGGATGCGTGTGTTTGAGTAATGTTTCTGCTGATGTAAGTGGTTTTGTTCCCTGTAGGATGCGTGTGTTGGAGTAATGTTTCTGCTGATGTAAGTTATTTGTTCCCTGTAGGATGCGTGTGTTGGAGTAATGTTTCTGCTGATGTAAGTTATTTGTTCCCTGTAGGATGCGTGTGTTGGAGTAATGTTTCTGCTGATGTAAGTTATTTGTTCCCTGTAGGATGCGTGTGTTGGAGTAATGTTTCTGCTGATGTAAGTTATTTGTTCCCTGTAGGATGTTGGGTTGGAGTAATGTTTCTGCTGATGTAAGTGGTTTGTTCCCTGTAGGATGCGTGTGTTTGAGTAATGTTTCTGCTGATGTAAGTGGTGTTGTTCCCTGTAGGATGTTGTGTTTGAGTAATGTTTCTGCTGATGTAAGTGGTTTGTTCCCTGTAGGATGCGTGTGTTGGAGTAATGTTTCTGCTGATGTAAGTTATTTGTTCCCTGTAGGATGCGTGTGTTGGAGTAATGTTTCTGCTGATGTAAGTTATTTGTTCCCTGTAGGATGCGTGTGTTGGAGTAATGTTTCTGCTGATGTAAGTTATTTGTTCCCTGTAGGATGCGTGTGTTGGAGAAATGTTTCTGCTGATGTTAGTGGTTTTGTTCCCTGTAGGATGCGTGTGTTGGAGAAATGTTTCTGCTGATGTAAGTGGTTTTGTTCCCTGTAGGATGCGTGTGTTTGAGTAATGTTTCTGCTGATGTAAGTGGTTTTGTTCCCTGTAGGATGTTGTGTTTGAGTAATGTTTCTGCTGATGTAAGTTATTTGTTCCCTGTAGGATGTTGGGTTGGAGTAATGTTTCTGCTGATGTAAGTGGTTTGTTCCCTGTAGGATGCGTGTGTTTGAGTAATGTTTCTGCTGATGTAAGTGGTTTTGTTCCCTGTAGGATGTTGTGTTTGTGTAATGTTTCTGCTGATGTAAGTGGTTTGTTCCCTGTAGGATGCGTGTGTTGGAGTAATGTTTCTGCTGATGTAAGTTATTTGTTCCCTGTAGGATGCGTGTGTTGGAGTAATGTTTCTGCTGATGTAAGTTATTTGTTCCCTGTAGGATGCGTGTGTTGGAGTAATGTTTCTGCTGATGTAAGTTATTTGTTCCCTGTAGGATGCGTGTGTTGGAGTAATGTTTCTGCTGATGTAAGTTATTTGTTCCCTGTAGGATGCGTGTGTTGGAGTAATGTTTCTGCTGATGTAAGTTATTTGTTCCCTGTAGGATGCGTGTGTTGGAGTAATGTTTCTGCTGATGTAAGTTATTTGTTCCCTGTAGGATGCGTGTGTTGGAGTAACGTTTCTGCTGATGTAAGTTATTTGTTCCCTGTAGGATGCGTGTGTTGGAGTAATGTTTCTGCTGATGTAAGTTATTTGTTCCCTGTAGGATGCGTGTGTTGGAGTAATGTTTCTGCTGATGTAAGTTATTTGTTCCCTGTAGGATGCGTGTGTTGGAGTAATGTTTCTGCTGATGTAAGTTATTTGTTCCCTGTAGGATGCGTGTGTTGGAGTAATGTTTCTGCTGATGTAAGTTATTTGTTCCCTGTAGGATGCGTGTGTTGGAGTAATGTTTCTGCTGATGTAAGTTACTTGTTCCCTGTAGGATGCGTGTGTTGGAGTAATGTTTCTGCTGATGTAAGTTATTTGTTCCCTGTAGGATGCGTGTGTTGGAGTAACGTTTCTGCTGATGTAAGTTATTTGTTCCCTGTAGGATGCGTGTGTTGGAGTAATGTTTCTGCTGATGTAAGTTATTTGTTCCCTGTAGGATGCGTGTGTTGGAGTAATGTTTCTGCTGATGTAAGTTATTTGTTCCCTGTAGGATGCGTGTGTTGGAGTAATGTTTCTGCTGATGTAAGTTATTTGTTCCCTGTAGGATGCGTGTGTTGGAGTAATGTTTCTGCTGATGTAAGTTATTTGTTCCCTGTAGGATGCGTGTGTTGGAGTAATGTATCTGCTGATGTAAGACTTAGTTGTTTGTTCCCTGTAGGATGCGTGTGTTGGAGTAATGTTTCTGCTGATGTAAGTTATTTGTTCCCTGTAGGATGGGTGTGTTGGAGTAATGGTTCTGCTGATGTAAGTTATTTGTTCCCTGTAGGATGCGTGTGTTGGAGTAATGTTTCTGCTGATGTAAGTTATTTGTTCCCTGTAGGATGCGTGTGTTGGAGTAACGTTTCTGCTGATGTAAGTTATTTGTTCCCTGTAGGATGTTGTGTTGGAGTAATGTTTCTGCTGAACAGATGTAAGTTATTTGTTCCCTGTAGGATGCGTGTGTTGGAGTAATGTTTCTGCTGATGTAAGTTATTTGTTCCCTGTAGGATGCGTGTGTGAGAGAAGACGAGCCGTGCCAGCAGCCCTGCAGTCAGCCCCGCCAGGAGTGCGGACACCCGTGTGGGGCACCCTGTCACCAGGGAACTCTCTGTCCCAGGATTCCCTGCACAGCAAAGGTGATTGGTTGCCTTTTACCTCAGGGAAACTTGCATGTCCACAGCAGATCACGCCAGTTGTATAACTCAGGTTTATAGTGACATGTACAATGTACATAGATCCACTCCTGGAGCTAGACCTATAGTATAGTTCCTCCTGTTCCCATTAGAACACTAATTGTAAAATTAGTCTGCTCAAAACAAAAAGGTTTGTACATGTGTTTCATTAGGATTCATTATGTCAATAAAGTGAAGTAATCCTATTTTTAGGCTGTAGCACACCATAATATGGAAAAATGAAGGAACTGTTTTATGTATTATGACATTGTATTTTATAAATAAATGCCCTGTGTGTACACTAAATAGGATTGGACCCTATTTTGTGAAAGTCAAATTCCATTTTAATTTTATAGCTTTTAATCACTTTGAAGATGTCATCAGATCGTTTTGTAGAATTATTCGTTAGTAGATGTGAAAAATAATTACGCAAAATAATTAACACCTTTAGCTGTGCCTTTATGTAAAAAATATTATGTCTGATGTGACTGAAATATGTACATGTACTAGCTTTGACAAGTATACATTATACAATGTACTTCTTTTGCTCCCCACAACCCAAACAGCTGGTCACTAGCATAAATGTATTAAATTTTCATGATTGTACATGACTTCTGTATAATTCTATACCTAGCCTTCTAAGGTTGTACATATGTGTACTGACAAGTGATGTTTGTGGCTGTTTTGTATTTTCAGGTGACAGTGAGGTGCAAGTGTGGATTGAGGAGTGAAAAAGTGCAGTGTAGTGAGACCCAACTAGAACATGCCTTCCAAAGGTCTGACATTCTTCATTCATTTTCACCTCTAAAATGTTACATACAAATCATTAACTTGTATTATTATTCTAGGCCCTGTGATAGACATTACAAATTATCATATTCACTTAAGACAGGAATGGGGCAAGTGTTTTGTTTTGAGATTCAAATGAATGAAAATTGTATTTACAAGTCATGTGTACTACTGACTTTGCCATAGTTGGAGCAGTAATAATGAAGATGTTAATCATTTGTAAAATCTTTTAAAACTTATCTTATATTAAGATAAAAGCAATTTTCATGGAAAATACTAACTAAAGAAAAAGACAACTGACAAATCTGAGTTTTATGCTAGTTGCCGTATCATGATGTCATGTAGAATACAACACGGGGTATTCCGTATCACCCGAGATACCAGCCCGCCCGCAGGTAGGACTGAGGGTGATGCGGAATACACCGTGTTGTATTTTATTTATGTCATACCCACCTGAGAAAACACATATTTCAATGCAGAATGCGCCAGGAGTTGAGAGAGTTTTGTGTCCTTGACTAAAAAACTGTAGCAACATTGATTCCAACCTCCGAATCCGGTATTCAAATTTTCGACGGCGGCGCAACCAGTAGGCTTGAAACGCATTCTAAATATTCTATGGAAGCCCGTGTGATACAACTTAGAACCCCATGTGATACGGGAAATGTTAAATCCGTCCGGAACACCCGTATCAAACGTTTTTGTGGCCCAGGTATGACATAAATGTACTTTCATTGTATAACCACTGTTGATTAGTGGTTAGTATGATAGTTGTTGAGTCTACTTGGGCATAACCTCTTTATGAATACCCTTTTATTATTATTATCTCCATGAAAAATGGAGATATAGTTTTGGGTGTGTCTGTGTGTGTGTTTGTCTGTCTGTCTGTCTGTTTGTTTGTGTTTCCACACTACTGTAGTCAGTATAACTCTGGAACCTCTTGATGGATTACGATGATATTTGGTATGTAGGCAGGTATTGTGAAGCCGAAGTTCAAGGTCGATTTTGGGCCCCCTGGTATGTGACCTTGGTACTGCAGCAGAACTTCCTTTTTTTTTTTTACCTGGATGTGCTATGGTCTTGATTTTTGGGTGGCTAACAGCTTGTGATGTAGTAAAGAAGTAATATAGGATTGGGCCTCCTTGCAGCTTGCTCTGGAACTGCAGGGGCGTTATTGTAAAAATCTTCTAAGGAGAATAACGGAACGAAGGAACGGCAGATTTCTATGATATTTGGTATGCAGGTAACTTAGACAGAGATGTAAATAATGATGTACAAACTATGCAAATTGGGACCTAATTTGCATAACTAATGAGGAAAATATCTATATTTGTAGTGTTTTTCATTATAAGACTCAATATGAATATGTAGTTTATGGCAAGTATGACATCAACAAATACCAATTATGCAAATAAATTCCTAATCTGAATAATCAATGCAAAGCGCCATAATTCATCTAAGGCCACAGCAAGTAAATTTTATGGATGACATCAGCGCGCTCATTAATTTTCGCCTGATTTTGAAAAAAAAGAATATTTTTTTACCCTTCGGCAATGGTCAACATACCGAAAATAATGCAATTCATCGCAAACTGCAGTCAGTTCTATCGCAATAACGTTCTAGATGCCATAAAAAGGCATTTGAAAATGTAAGAATTGTGAAAACTCTGTACAAGTGCATTGTACAATAATTATTATTGTGTATGCAAGCTGTAACAAGATTGCTCGTCGTCACCAACTTACAGAAAGACACTGTGCAGCCCTCAACTATCATTCTTGTAATATAGTGTGTAATTTCTGTGCCATTATTATCAACAACATGTAATCCGATGTGCTGTTCTTGAATGAAGTGAACTACTTACAAAATCAAAATTTCATTGCCCTCCGATGATATGTCCGACAAAGGCTCTGTGTTGTGCAATTGCTTGATATGATCCAGCAACGTTGAGGCTCAATTGCTCACCTTTGATGGCATGTGTTGAAACAGTGTTCCATATGAAAACCCAGTTGAATATAGTTGCTGCCCAGGTGTTCCATTGCATATTTATGCCCATGATGGTATGACATGTTTACTGTTGAATCAAGGTGGTCTCATTATGAAACGTCATTGGTTGAATCCAGGAAGAAAAGACCTGTTGGTCGTGATATCATATTTTGTTGCCGCAAGTCTTGTTTAACAAGATTCATGATCTCAAAAGTTGAAAATATAGGAATCCTGTTTTTTTTTACCCGCCTTGTTTTTTTTTTGCCCTATCTCATTAATTTTGGAGTCTGCGGAGGATGTCATCCATAAAATTTACTTGCTGTGGCCTAAGTGGAAAATAATAGGACTGTCAATATTGCAACATGTGTAAGTTAGATTAAGGTGTTTATGACCAAGCATATATTATTTAAATGTGTAAGTCATTTGCATAAACAGGATAGTTCATGGAAATATGAGGTCTGCGAACTCTTGTTACCACAGAAAGGGATGTTACCCTGTTATTATTATCTCCATGAAAAATGGAGATATAGTTTTGGGTGTGTCTGTGTGTGTGTTTGTCTGTCTGTTTGTGTTTCCGCACTACTGTAGTCAGCATAACTCAGGAACCTCTTGATGGATTACAATGATATTTGGTATGTGGGCAGGTGTTGTGAAGCCAAAGTTCAAGATCGATTTTGGGCCCCCTGGTATGTGACCTTGGTACTGCAGCAGAACTTCAATTTTTGTATCTTTTGACCTGGACGTGCTGTGGTCTTGATTTTTGGGTGGCAGATAGCTTGTGATGTAATAAAGAAGTGGTGTAGGTTTAGGCCCCCTAGCAGCTTCCTCTGGAACTGCAGGGGCGTTTTTGTGAAAATCTTCTAAGGAGAATAACTGAACAAAGGAACAACTGATTTCCATGATATTTAGTATGCAGTTAGCTTAGACAGAGATATACACAATGAAGTGCAAATTATGCTAATTGGGACTTAATTTGCATAGCTAATGAGGAAAACCTATATTTGCAGTGTTTTCCATTATCAGACTCGAATACATGTAACGTATGTAGTTTATGGAAAGTGGATCATCAACAGATACCGATTATGCAAATAAATTTCTAATTTGCATAATTAATGCAAAACACCATATCTCATCTAATTGGAAAATTATAGAATTGTCAATATGATACTTAGTATGCAGGTAGCCTAGACAGAGATATACACAATGAAGTGCAAATTATGCTAATTGTGACTTAATTTGCATAGCTGAAGAGGAAAATCTATACTGCAGTGTTTTCCATTATCAGACCCAAATACATGTAACATATTTAGTTTATGGAAAGTGGAGCATCGACAGATACCAATTATGCAAATAAATTCCTGATTTGCATAATAAATGCAAAAACACCATCATTCATCTTATTGGAAAATTATAGGCCTGTCAATATTGCAACATATGTAAGTTAGATAAAGGTTTTTATGACCAAGCATATCTTATGCAAATGTGTAAGTTATTTGCATGAATAGAATTGTTCATGGAGATATGAGGTCGTGGAACTCTTGTTACTACTCTACACAGACAGGGAGGTTACCCTGTTATTATTATCTCCATGAAAAATGGAGATATTGTTTTGGGTGTGTCTGTGTGTGTGTTTGTCTATTTGTCTGTTTGTGTTTCCGCACTACTGTAGGCAGCATAACTCAGGAACCTCTCGATGGATTACGATGATATTTGGTATGTGGGCAGGTGTTGTGAAGCCGAAGTTAAAGGTCGATTTTGGGCCCCCTGGTATGTGACCTTGGTACTGCAGCAGAACTTCAATTTTTGTATCTTTTGACCTGGACGTGCTGTGGTCTTGATTTTTTGGCGGCAGATAGCTTGTGGTGTAATGAAGACGTGGTGTGGGTTTGGGTCCCCTAGCAGCTTGCTCTGGAACTGCAGGGGCGTTATCGTGAAAATACTCTAAGGAGAATAACTGAACAAAGGAACGATGGATTCCCATGATATTTAGTATACAGGTAGCTTAGACAGAGATGTACACAATGAAGTTCAAATTATGTTAATTAGGACTTAATTTGCATAGCTAATGAGGAAAATCTATATTTGCAGTGTTTTCCATTATCAGACTCAAATACATGTAACGTATGTAGTTTATGGAAAGCGGATCATCATCAGCAGATACCAATTATGCAAATAAATTCCTTATTTGCATAATTAATGCAAAATACCATATCCCATCTAATTGGAAAATTATAGGACTGTCAATATGATACATAGTATGCAGGTAGCTTAGACAGAGATATACATAAAGCAGTGCAAGTTATGCTAATTGTGACTTAATTTGCATAGCTAATGAGGGAAATCCATATTTGCAGTGTTTTCCATTATCAGACTCAAATACATGTAACATATGTAGTTTATGGAAAGTGGAGCATCAACAAATACCAATTATGCAAATAAATTCCTAATTTGCATAATCAATACAAAAACACCATAATTCATCTAATAGGAAAATTATTGGCCTGTCAATATTGTAACATGTGTAAGTTAGGAAAGGTGTTAATGACCAAGCATATATTATGCAAATGTGCAAGTCATTTGCATGTATAGAATTGTTCATGGAGATATGAGGTCGTGGAACTCTTGTTTGTCTGTTTGTGTTTCCGCACTACTGTAGTCAGCATAACTCAAGAACCTCTTGATGGATTACGATGGTATTTGGTATGTGGGCAGGTGTTGTGAAGCCGAAGTTAAAGGTCGATTTTGGGCCCCCTGGTATGTGACCTTGGTACTGCAGCAGAACTTCAATTTTTGTATCTTTTGACCTGGACGTGCTGTGGTCTTGATTTTTTGGCGGCAGATAGCTTGTGGTGTAATGAAGACGTGGTGTTGGTTTGGGCCCCCTAGCAGCTTGCTCTGGAACTGCAGGGGCGTTATCGTGAAAATATTCTAAGGCGAATAACTGAACAAAGGAACGATAGATTTCCATGATATTTAGTATACAGGTAGCTTAGACAGAGATGTACACAATGAAGTTCAAATTATGTTAATTAGGACGTAATTTGCATAGCTAATGAGGAAAATCTATATTTGCAGTGTTTTCCATTATCAGACTCAAATACATGTAACGTATGTAGTTTATGGAAAGTGGATCATCAACAGATACCAATTATGCAAATAAATTCCTTATTTGCATAATTAATGCAAAATACCATATCTCATCTAATTGGAAAATTATAGGACTGTCAATATGATACATAGTATGCAGGTAGCTTAGACAGAGATATACATAATGCAGTGCAAATTATGCTAATTGTGACTTAATTTGCATAGCTAATGAGGGAAATCCATATTTGCAGTGTTTTCCATTATCAGACTCAAATACATGTAACATATGTAGTTTATGGAAAGTGGAGCATCAACAGATACCAATTATACAAATGAATTCCTAATTTGCATAATTAATGCAAAAACACCACTATGAATCTAATTGGAAAATTATAGGAGTCAATATTGCAACATGTGTAGGTGAGATAAAGGTGTTTATAACCAAGCATATATTATGCAAATGTGTAAGTCATTTGCATGAATAGAATTGTTCATGGAGATATGAGGTCGTGGAACTCTTGTTACTACTGTACACAGACAGGGAGGTTACCCTGTTATTAAAATCTCTATGAAAAATGGAGATATAGTTTTGAGTGTGTCTGTGTGTCTGTTTGTCTGTTTGTTTGTCTGTCTGTCTGTTTGTGTTTCCTGACTACTGTAGTCAGCATAACTCAAGAACCTCTTGGTGGATTATGATGATATTTGGTATGTGGGCAGGTGTTGTGAAGCCGAAATTTAAGGTCGATTTTGGGCCCCCTGGTATGTGACCTTGGTACTGCAGCAGAAATTCCATTTTTGTATCTCTTGACCTGGACGTGCTATGGTCTTGATATTTTGGTGGCAGATAGCTTGTGGTGTAATGAAGACGTGGTGTGGGTTTGGGCCCTCTAGCAGCTTGCTCTGGAATTGCAGGGGCGTTATCGTGAAAATCTTCTAGGGAGAATAACTGAACAAAGGAACTATGGATTTCCATGATATTAAGTATACAGGTAGCTTAGATAGAGATGTACATAATGAAGTGCAGATTATACTAATTAGGACTTAATTTGTATAGCTAATGAGGAAAATCTATATTTGCAGTGTTTTCCATTATAAGATTCAAATACATGTAAGGTCTCGGTTTTTTTACGATTTCGTATGTAGGCCGACACCCTCAGGTCGACGGGCTACAATTCCGCCAAGAAAAGTAGGACGGAAAATGTAATAACATGGTCGAAAAGCAGTCTTCTGCTGTTTTCCGATGTATTTATCGGTATTGTCCATTGTCCCTTTATTTTGGGTAGAAACCATTGATAGTAAAATGTAAATTTTGCACCCGAAAATTAGCATTTTTTTTACACTTTTTTTGATCGAACCTGCTTGGAAAAAACGAGTTTTCCTGGGGTCACGGCATATATGCTGAGAAAGCTTAGTAAATGGTGTCTCTGAAAAATGAAAAAAATAAAAAATTCATGTGATAACTTTTTCGCAATCTCAGATGACGCAAATTCGGTGAAAATGCATTAAAAACGATGCTATTTGGGTCGTCAGGCAAGAAAACCGCATCACCGTTGCCGCGGACTAATACAAAAAAGGCTTCGATAGCGAACCAACTGCACCGCGCCCAAAAATACTACAACTCAAGGGCTTTTCAGAAGATTCAAAATATTTATGCACAGCTAAAACCATCACCAAGCAATCTCGGGCAGAAATCAGGGTGACGACCGCGCACTTCCGGCAGATTACTGGGTCATGACCCAACCCCCGGTCAGATTCGAACTCTGACCCGGAACCGTAACATATGTAGTTTATGGAAAGTAGAGCATTAACAGATACCAATTATGCAAATTAATTCCTGATTTGCATAATTAATGCAAAAACACCGAAATTCATCAAATCGGAAAATTATAGGACTGTCAATATTGCAACATGTGTAAGTAAGATAAAGGTGTTAATGATTAAGCATATATTATGTAAATGTGTAAATAAAATTGTTCATGGAGATATGAGGTCGCGGAACTCTTGTTACTACTGTAACTGCTCACAGTAACTGTATAAATTGAATTACCATATCTGAATGCTAGAAATTGCCAAACCTTACTGATTGTTATTTCAGGCTGACCACCTCCACCCTGGCCACACGATGGGGAGACATGCAGGCTGGACAGTCAGTGGACATCAGTGCCTTAGTCAAGATGGGCAAGGATGGCAAGAAAATCCTGGAGTGAGTTCACCTAATCCTCAATTTCTGTTCCTAAGATTAGATTAGTTTTAAAAAAGCATTGTAAATGTGTTTGTACACAATCATGTATTACATATTGTTTTAATAATAAAGTTGCTTCGAATAGTCTTAAGCTTGACTTGCATGACAATTTTTTTCCTTCATTGCCTTTCAGGTTGGACTGTAATGAGGAGTGTGCAGTATATGAGCGAAACAAGTAAGTCTGAAAAGTGTTAAAGAGTGCTCCCTTCAATGTAACGTATAATGCTATCCAATGTCTTCCGATTAGTTCAAAATGCAATTTTCCCTAAAAAAGTGAGGACACAGCAAAATGGTTTCTCGGTGACCACAATAGCGCAAAATCATGACACTGCAAATATGTGTTTCCATTGTATTATGTTATACTATACTACTGGATGTAATAGCTTTTTTGCAAACTATGAAATACTACAGAAACTTCCTTTCCCCTCCTTCAGGGAAATTACATGTAAGTACCTGCAAAAATAAAGGAATTTCCAGTAAATACTGTAATTTAATGTAGAAATGTTTGCTGGGATTTAATTTCATGGTAGGGAGATAATAGGGGTGTTTGCAGTGGTTATAAGTCCGTGCTTGAAACAACAGTAGCGCTACAGTCACACAATGGTACAGCTTTTTGTGGTGGTTTTAAGTTCGTGGTATAAGAGTTCACCGCCAAAACTGCGAACATAAAAAGGCCGCAAACATTTTGCATTTACAGTAGGTTATATGAATGAATGAATGAATGAATGAATGAAGACCTTTATTGCACATTTCTGCTACACTTGGCTAAGTACAGGTCACAACAAAACAAAATACAAGTACTGTTAACGGATATAAAAGAATATGACTATTATTAGATAGATTCTACTTCTCGCTTTTCAGTTGTAGATATAAAGGAACAGACGTGTTTTTCAATGGGAGGTTTGTCTAGTCGCATTACGAATATGAATTTTTGTACAGTACTTACATTGTAAATGTGTGAAGTTGGGAAATAGGTATATTATATTATGTTATAGAGAAAGTATTAGAGATTTATGCATAAAACATCTATTGCAAATATACACCACCAAAACTCATTTTTCTTTTTTTTCTTGTTCTTCCTTCTACAAAGAAAATTCTTCTGTCAGCAAGAATATTATTCTGTATACAAGAATCCCTGTTTTAAGCGCAAACAAGAATCCCTGTTTTAAGCACAAACAAGAATTGCATCTATTAGTGAGAATTATTTTTTTAAACCAAGAAAGTTCAAGAAAATTATTCTAGTAAGATTGAGAAAGAAAATTTTTCTTTTTTTTCTTGTTGGAGAACATCATGCTAGAAATGTTTCATAACTTCAGAAGAAAAAAAAAGAATTTTTAGTGTAAGAAATGACATACAAAGACTTTCGCAGAAGGTTTCTTGAATTTTTGTGTTTTTCTTTGTATAAGAAAATCTTTCTCGACATAAGAAAACAAGAAAAAAATTTTGGTAGACAGTGTATACTCATGTGATGCACAATGGATTAAAATCTGTATAAATTTTGCTTCTTGACACCACATGACAAGCGTAGATGATGGAAAAGTTTTGTTTCTATTACTGTCGCAACAGCTAAGTCAGCTACCCTAGTACTGAGTTGTCTGTTCTGGTTATTTCAGGAGATTGGCCACAGCTCTACAGATAGACAACCCAGATGAATCTGCCAAGCTGGGACCACCTCCTTACACAGACTTTCTCAAGGAGCAGGCCAGGTAATACCAGACAGGTTGTTATATACTACTAACAGATAACACAAAGGTTCAGAAACTGGATTTACGTCATTCCTTCCGTTGTTACTTTTATATTCATCGTTTTTGTATTATATGATACTGGAAATATTAAGTTTTAAATTGTAATCATGGTGCCATACCCTCCAGACTAATTTTTGACATTGGAGTGCCATATATTTGGTCTTAATTTTGCTGAAAGTGGTAGAACAAGATTGGCAATGATTAAAGACATTGCCATGGCGACGGTTGTTGTTGTTTTAATTTCTACAGTAATTGTACCCTGTTCAGGGCACTGATAGAGGATGCTGTTCCTACGGGATTTCTAACGAAAAGGGCTGGTGATTACATGTTCTGTACCTGTTCAAATACACACACACACACAATACCAGGTATTCAAGTCCCACTCAAATGCCAGAAATTCCAGTCCCAATGGAAATGCCAGGAATTCCTGTAGTCCCAATGACCTGCCAGAATGTCCCTGGGAATCTTAATTCACAGAAATGTTACTTTGTAAAAATGTGTATCCAGTATCCCGACAATTGTCGGAATTGCACAGGATGATATCAGCAGGATAGTGTCAGGATAATCATCTAGTACTAATAATATAATAAATGCTATAATTTAGTCTTATCTCTTGTGTGAATCTTAAAAGTTTCTAACTGGCTTGATAAATTTCCTTGCGGCAGTGAAATTTTTCATTGATCGATCTGAATATGATTTCTGTTTTGACATTGTTCCAGATGCATGACCCACTTCCATTCCTTTGTACTGCTGACTAACATTCCAAACATTCTTATTGGCTTAAAATGCCTGTAGACAAATTCCTGTAACAATATTCTTAGAATTCTTGCAAACTGCCCACAATACTATACCATTAGGCTCGCCCCTGAGGCGGCGCCAAATAAAGTTCATATTTTCAGTAGTGCACAACAACTTAGTGACTGTCCATAGTGCTGAATTACCAGTGATGGTAGGGTTTCCATTATCCGAAACTGGGAAAAGTGGATTGAATATAATTAACTGTCAATTAGAATTGAACGTTATTTACAGGATTTATATATGGTGTAGATTGCTTGATTTTGCCAAATGCAGGATGTGTGTATGAAGAGAGTGAAACACCTGCATGTGTTTACCTAAGGGTAAATGTCCAAACCCATTGTTTATGGTGACATAAGGCCTGCTCTGTTCCTGTTGGATCCAATAAAGTGGTTAATAAGGTTTACAAGTTTATTCAATACCTTTACTAGACTTCAAATAGACCATCCCCGATGCAAATGTCAGCTCATTTCAAACTTGAACACTATGTTGGCTGAGCTCACTACTTGTCAGAACATGTGTCATGAGATTGTTCTAATCCAACCATATTTTGCAATTGCTGCTCCTTGTTTTGTTAGATTCTCTAACTTCCTTCATCCTGTAGCAGTAACAGCCAGTAATGCACAGCTTTCTCCTTCAGTAACACATTGTTATTAATCATGGCTGTGAAATCAATAGGAATGGAGGCTTGTGATTGGTCCCCACAACCCGGTTACTAGTACAAAAAAACGAAAGAAATGTATATGTTAGATTATTATGGTAACTATGTCTATGGATCACTGCGCCTGGCTGTCATGACGCCCCTACGACCACTGAGGTCATGGGTCATGAGTGAGTGAGTGAGAAGCAAATTTAGTAGTGGTATGATATTTGCTAAGTTAGTGAAAAAACAAAGTGATTGATCTGAAGTTTTGAGATAATGTACAGAAGTGATAACAGGTAACAGATATGCCACATTTTTCCTTCCTGCAGTAAAAACAAGATCCTTGTGTCATCAGTTGAGGATGCCCTAACTAAACTGGTTCAGACTGCAAAGGAGGTGAGGTTTTCCCATTTAGTGTATGACATTTCTATAATTCTCTTTTCCAACAAATTCTATGTAATCCCCATTTAGAATAGTATTGATAATGAAGTGTTAACCGATTCATCAGGCTCAAAACGAAAGACGGGTTTACACATACACAAATCTGTTACGATGTTGAATTCAATGACCAAAGTTTTTGCTCAAATCAAATTGAAAAATGAATTCCCCTTTATCATTGAATGCTCTCCAGTCTGATGATGTTTTCCAGAAGAAAAAAAATATTCACATTTCTTTGTTTGATTTCGACAGAATTTAGGAGACTATAGATGCCACAAGCAGATTTGATTTTATCTTTAGATTTGACATCTCAATACAAAAATAGGTAAACACAAAAAATTGCGTTATTAGAAAATGTACTGAAACCCATGATTACGGCCAACTTGATTGTAACATAACAGAATGTACTCAATATTAGCCTGGATTGCTTTGTACGTATGACAGTAACAGTGCTTTTTGTTGCATCAATAAACTTATAATAAGCTTCTTGTAATTTTGATCTTTTTAAGTCAAAGCAGAAGAGCCGTAGCCACCCTTTCCCTCCCATGAAGCGGGAGGATCGCAGGGTCATACATGAACTAGCAGAGTTCTACGGTGTGGAAGTTATCAGCTACGATGTGGAACCAAAGCGGAACTGTGTGGCCACAGCATACAGGTGGATACTAGTACCTTTTCCACAACCTATATCTTACAATCTGTACAACCTATGGTTTTCAAAAACTTTCTACTGTATTTTTACTTGTTATGATTTTGATGAGAGGATTTTAAATTAGCTTAAGGCATACCGACTTAATTTTATGGATGACATCTGCGGTTACATTGATTTTCACCCGTTCTCAAAAAAATATCACCTCCTCCAGGGCTCCACGGAACTCTGGAACTTGCTGACTTATTTTGCCACAAAAGGCCAACATTGGGCCAGGAGGGTGTAGAGGAGGGAAATAGATCCTTTTTATTTCATTTTTGTTTTTATTTATTTACTTTATGCACTACAAAAAATGTTTTTTTCTTTGTCGAAGAAAAGTTATCTTCCAGAAAGAAAATTATTCTGTGTGCAAGAATAAGAAAGGATAAGAAAAAGTCAGTGAGGACGTAAACTTTTTCTTAGAATATTTTTCTCTGACCAAGTTGTTTTTCCTGACACATATGTGACTAGAAACCTCTAGATAAATTTTCTTGTTGTTATGACTCTTCTTTGGCACAGAATTTTAATCTACGATATGAATTCAGAGAAAAATGTTATAGAAAAAGTTTACGTCCTCACTGACTTTTTCTTATTTCTTCTGTCCTCAAGAATAAATTTCTTACACGTAGAATGAGTTTCTTGCACTAAGAGTGAGGTTCTTGTACAAGGAATACCTTTCTGTCATCAAGAATGAATTTCTTATGGCTAGAATGAGTTTCTTGCACTGAGAGTAAGGTTCTTGAAATAGGAATACCTTTCTGTCCTCAAGAATGAATTTCTTATAAGTAGAATGAGTTTCTTCCACTGATAGCAAGGTTCTTGACATAGGAATAGTTTCTGACCTCAAGAATGAATTTCTTACACCTAGAATGAGTTTCTTCCACTGAGAGTGAGGTTCTTGTAATAGGAATACCTTTCTGTCCTCAAGAATGAATTTCTTACACGTAGAATGAGTTTCTTGCACTGAGAGTAAGGTTCTTGTAATAGGAATACCTTTCTGTCCTCAAGAATGAATTTCTTACACGACAGGCAGTTTACTACTAGAATGAGTTTCTTGCACTGAGAGTAAGGTTCTTGTAATAGGAATACCTTTCTGTCCTCAAGAATGAATTTCTTACACGACAGGCAGTTTACTACTAGAATGAGTTTCTTGCACTGAGAGTAAGGTTCTTGTAATAGGAATACCTTTCTGTCCTCAAGAATAAATTTCTTACACCTAGAATGAGTTTCTTCCATTGAGAGTGAGGTTCTTGTAATAGGAATACCTTTCTGTCCTCAAGAATAAATTTCTTACACCTAGAATGAGTTTCTTCCATTGAGAGTGAGGTTCTTGTAATAGGAATACCTTTCTGTCCTCAAGAATGAATTTCTTACACGTAGAATGAATTTCTTGCACTAAGAGTGAGGTTCTTGTAACAGGAATACCTTTCTGTCCTCAAGAATGAATTTCTTATGGCTATAATGAGTTTCTTCCACTGAGAGTAAGGTTCTTGACATAGGAATAGTTTCTGACCTCAAGAATGAATTTCTTACACCTAGAATGAGTTTCTTCCACTGAGAGTGAGGTTCTTGTAATAGGAATACCTTTCTGTCCTCAAGAATGGATTTCTTACACGTAGAATGAGTTTCTTGCACTAAGAGTGAGGTTCTTGTTATAAGTCAGAATACCTTTCTGTCCTCAAGAATGAATTCCTTAAACAGTTTCTTAACAAAGATGGAGGTCTGGAATCAAGAATACCATTATATCAATGATGATATAAATGTAAATATGTTCCAATCATATTTGTTATTATCGATCTAATTGTTTAATACACGGTTTTGGATTTTTCTTTCTAATGCCCATTCTTAACCAAAGATTGCAAAGCAAATATCAACCAGTTTGCAATGCAATTGTTTCGATATAAACTACGAACAAAAAGTTTGGAAACTTTACTTAGGTAACCGTTGATCATATTTCCGTTGTTTCTTGATCAATTTCAATGCATTATATATCGTTGGAAAGCCTGTCTAATTTCCTTTTCTATGATACCCAACTCATTATAATTGCAATCTCATGGAGCGAGCACCAGGCCTACTTACGCGAGTGTGTTGTAGAGTGCCCAAATTTCCATGCTAGTGTCAAACACTCAGCGCAGCGCCAAACTCATTTCAGGTGGTGTTGTCCACATCGTGAATGGAACAGTGTGTGGAGGAATGTTATGTTCACAGTTACAGATAAGAGTTAATTCATTTATAATAGACTGTTGGATGGGTAAATGAAAGTGTTGGCAACGAGGAGAATCCTACGCTTCCTGTTGCACAGATAGACTGACTGATTGTTTTGTTGGAGTCAGTGTCATGGTGTGGGGCAGTATAACGTTAACTGCCAGTGGAAAAACCAGGCTAACCATCCTAAGCAACCTCGATGTGTCAAGACATAGAGACACCTTTCTCAATCCAGTCACATTTCCAAGATGCTTATCTCTGCAATATGCAAGATGATGGTGCACGTCCATACAGAATGAGAGTCATTTCAGACCACCTCCAGTAGGCAGGAATACAGAGGATAGAAGGGCCCTCCTGCAGCCCAGATCTCAACACAATTGAACACAGTCTCAGACTCTGTGATCACTGATCAGCTTGGGCGAGCTGTGCATGCAAGAATGATCAACAGAACAACACTGGTCGACCTGCAACGACTCCTTGTGGAAGAATAGCCAGGGGCCGCGTAACAAAACTGGTGACAAGCATGAGGAGGATGTACCGGACTGTGGTGACAGTGCATGGCTTGTGTACTCAGTTTTAAGCCACCTTCATCATAACTGAGGCCCCTTTACGTAATTGTTTTTTGGATGATGACTATCCTTGGCTTTCATATTAATGTGTTTTGTTGATTTAAGTTTCATATTACCCTCGTACAAAAGCCATGTGCTACCAGCAGAAGAAAAAAGTACTGAATTGAGCGTTTGACATTAGTAGGGTAATCTGGGCACTTTTTTCATGTGACCTGCTCGCATAAGCAGATCTGGTGCTCGTTGCATTAATTTACAACCATATTAAGTTTGGTATCATGGGAAAGAAAATCACACAAGCTTTGTAATGATATATAAATCATTGAAATTGATCAAGAAACAACGGAGATATGATCGACCAAAGTTAAGTTTCTGAACTTTTTGTGCTGAGTGTAAAACTATATGTTTCACATTTGATGTGATAAAAGCACAATTTCTCTGTACTCATACAAATAACTAATTGTCCTTCTAAAACTGTCAGTTCTGCAGTGTTGTAGCTGTCTCTAAGACAGGCTTAGTCACATACCTGGAGCATTTCTGTTGATGGCGTTGGCCTGAGGAAGCATTTTGGAAGTTAAAACAAGTCATCTATACGTTGTGTAGTGAGTCCCACATGATACCAAAAGTGTCCTCACAAAACTAGCCACATCTCTCCCTGATATTGTAAGATCTAAGCGCACATCAGACAAATGCAGCTGGAGCCCAAACTCAACCGTCCACATTCAAACTGTCCTTACAGCAAAGGATGATGGGAGTATTAAATTACCCGTCATCCTTAGCATGATTTACTTTGAATTACGAGAAAAACAATAATTATCTTCTTAAACTTTACAATGTTACGAAAATAAAGGGAATCATATTTCTCAGACTTCCTACATTAAAAATCGAGAATATGGACCCAGGGTTCAGAAGGAAGTGCAGCCCACTGTGGCCTTGCTGTAGTTTGAAAGGAGGATTGGCCCCCATAACTACATAAATATCCCAGACTGTCTCTGGCTTGAAACAATAGCAGGAGAAGATTAGCATAATACTGGTGAACAAGATTCAAATATTTTTTCTTCTGGTTTTCAAAGTAACATTATGAAACAATACAGAATGACACAGAATGATTGTAACAAAACTGTCAAGAAATGTCAAGAATGTTTTCTTAGTGAAATGAAAGTCTAAAGAAAAATTCATGTATGGCAAGAATAAAAATCTTAAGAGTATATTCTGTAAGATACTCCATTTGACCAAACAAGAAGCAAATATTGTGTGAAGAATAAAGAAAAAAGATTGACTAAAATTTCTAGAAAATTCTTGCTGATAAAAAATCAAACTAGAAATCCTCTCTTCACCCTACGAAAAACAAGAATAAAACTCTTTATGTAAGATTTAACATTCATAGATTTTGCACAAGGTTTCTTGATTTTCTTAAAATTCTTTGTGGAAAAAAAATCTTTCTCTCCATAAGAAAAAAATAAGAAAACAAGAAAAATAAGAATTTAAATATCGAATAGCATTTTTGGTGGTGTTGAGATCCTGTATTATACCAGTGGACTAGCCCCCTGCTGTCTTGCTCACTTGCACAAAAGATGTGTGGCCCAAGGGCTGCCAAAACGGAGATGGGCGCCGCCTTATGCACAGTCTGGTGCGGGAAGGACTTTAACTTAACTAATCATCATTATGATACTAGAACATGTCTGAAATGTGATAAAAAAATCTAAGACCAGTGTTACAGATTACTACATCTTTCATCAATGTACAAGGTATGGAGGAAACAGCTGTTAGCATTGGTGTAGAGGTCTCACAGTGAGATTTATAAGTATGAGCTACATGTATGGACTGCTTTATATGGAGTTCAATGCCTTGTATGTTGAAACATCACAGTCATACATCATCCACAGGTCTTGGAGCCAAATACCTTCTAATGGTGTACTTCTTTGATCATTCTAAGACTTGTTATTATACATTGATCACTTCAGCTGAGTCTGCTAAGATGAACAACACAACCTGCATGTACCTCCTACAAATAAAGACTTGTCGTTTGCCTGATACACTTTTTTCTGTCACAGTGGTTCAATATGCAAATCAGCGTTGTAGTCCTTTTAGATTTTTTAGAAGCATTTTTTCTGGATTTTTTGCCCTCTCACATTAGTTTTGGGCTCTCTAGAGGATGTCATCCATAAAATTAAGTCGATGTGGCCTAATAAATATTTTTCACTAATGTTGTCAATTTTCTATCCGTTCTGACGAATCTGTTTATTATAATTAATGTTAATATTATTTGTATACATCAGTGTCCTAGCCAGCGCCTGTCATTCCGTCATTTGACAAAATTTTGCCACTCATGAGGGGCTAAAATTCTGCCCAACCCCTCATTTTTGACAGACAAAAGTGGATTGTGTAAAGATATAAACAGAGCTTGGAATTTTTCAAAGATTCTCCAGAAAATTGGCGGAAGTTTGCGATGGGGCCGTCTTAGACCATTTCTAATGCCTGCCGGCGGCCGGCAAAAACCCCAGCCAGACAAAAGAGCGCCGTGGTAGCCAGCGAGCTTGTGGCCATAGAAAAATCAGTGCGACATGCACCCCCTCCCAACTGCAGTTCTGGCCGGTTGCATCAGGCTGACGTTTTTCCCGGTTCTCCTTCAGTTATTGCCATCAAAGAAGCCTAAAAACTCCTAAACACTCCTATTATAGCTATCAGGCTTTCTGTAATTTGTGTAAACATAGTTCAAGTTTCAAGCTGGATGAGCTGCATGCACTTTCTTCCCACGAAAAATGGTAAAGCTATGTCAGATATTTGATTCCACCATTGACTTGACCAATAACAGTGCCCGTCAACGCCGCGTAACTGAAAATCGACCAATGACATGCGAGTCTCGCTGTTCACGAGATATCACCTAAGCGTAAATTTGTGAGATTTTATCGGAAAGAAAAAGAATGGCGGCGTCGACAAAGCAGCTGCTGCTGTTGGAAGGCTTGAATCGGCGAATTTTGAACTCATTCAGTGAATTTACTGCAGAAAATTACAGGGGAAAACATCGGGAGAAGACAACATGGGACGTCTTTATGGTGTTCTGTCTAAAAGTAGAGTGTCTTATTCCTCTTTACTTTTACTACAGGGCGCAAATGGGACCAGTGTTGAAAATGCTTTATTTTTGCCAACTTATTCAGAATCAGAATATATGTTTTCAACTGAATGCGTATTCTCAATGACACTGTTTAATAAGAAGACTTTTTGTGCCTTCCCTGATCGTGTCCTTGACATAATCCTCCCACTTTTGCTGCAGGGATCGATGCTGGCTACCATCTACATCCTTGACAAATGTGGTAGGGAGGGAATCGAACCCTAAACCTCCCCCACCCATACCTCACCATATCACTGATAAAGGAGCAATAGCAAAGTAAGTGTCTCCCATGTGAATGATCAATTAAAAAAAGGTGTTGTTGAGATGTTGTCAATAGGTTATGATGGACCGTTCCTGTCGAACATATGAAACATATAGAACCCCCTGTTCTATTTCTAACAACTCTGTCAAAAACAGCGCTAATGGGACAGAAATGGCATGTGTTATAAGCAGGATATTATGTATATCTTTGACAGGTTTTTCACTGTATTGGCTGCATGCATACTCAGGACAGAAACGAAATGAGAACAAAGCAATTCAGACATTCAAGGGCAGGGAGCTTGTGCCACATGCCAACTACTCACTACTGTACTAAAAAGTCTGCTATTGCAGAGTTCTGTCTCCTCCATACTTGTGTGTGATACTGATTAACTTGAAGTGAAAAGGGAAGTAAGGAAGGGCATTTTGATATTCAATCATCAAAGATCATGCAGCTGTTATTCATGCAGCCAGCACAGTGGGAAACCTGGCACGGATATGTACTCTGCTTTATTTGTGCATCAGCTGCTTGTCAGCAACCGGGCACTCCTGCCCACCAACAAGATAATGGCATGCGACGTCACCCATTTCCGCATTAACTGAAAACATTACGCTCTCACGTAACTACATCTACCCCCTCCTCAAACAGCTTGGTAGATAATAAGCTGTCAACAAGAAGGCATAGCCTTTTTTACTTTAGCCCGCTCTGAAAGGATTTCAGACCAAAAAAGCTCAACACAAGTCAGTCCACATTATTGACAGCCAAGTTCTGACAAACCACAGAACCGGGTAACTCTTAGCGTTCTACAGCTGGCTTATTTGCATATTATTTCTTTGGGGCCAAGAAATGATATACAAATAAGCTAGATTTTGCACGTTTTGCGTTTTCCTCATTAAAAATGATGGAAATGTGACAAAATGACGGTAATATAAATCTAACTGATAGTGTAGATTTTTCAAATTCTGAGTATTTGTTGTTGTTATACATTTCAGGCCTTCTCAACACACAGTTATCCCAGCAAAGAATGCCTGGGGAGGGCCCAGCAAAGAGCCTGATGTAGAGGTTATTGACTACTTTGACATGGAGTAGGCAAATGGAGGTGTTCTGGTGGTCCACTCTGGAGGCATCGGAAACGACTCACATCTGGCCCTCTGCAGCTATATCCTGGAGGTTACATCTATGAACAATGTTCTTTTCCATGTCTCTTTTTGATGACCCTGGTACCTGTGTACATGCACACTTAAGGTATGATTTTGAGACCCGCAAGATGCTAAGTGTTATTTTGCTGGAAATGTTAAGTCTACAGCTGACACCTTGTGCTTACACCTTGTGTGTACATTTGTCCAAGTCCATATCAACAGTTTAACAAAAAATGATACTAAAAGTGCTAGTTAGAACACATTAACAGATTTTAAGAATAGCAAATGCTGTAAGAAATATGCCCTGTTAAATGTATAATCAACACGTATCCTCATGCAATGAAACTTGGAAATACAATCAGTAAGTTTCTTGTTGTAGGACTATAAGTAATGTTATAATTATTTTAGCCTTTAGTTAACAGATATAGACTTCCCTTTGCATCAGCTACGAATCAAAACAGAAAAATGCATAACGCCCACTTTTATGTTTAATGTTTGAAGGGCTTTTTGACGACATCTTTGTTGATTAAAAAACTGAAGTAAATTTCCTCCTTTTCTTTTCCATGACATCCAAGTCATTTTGTGTTATTTTGTGGTTCATGTATGCCATTGATACTGTTTTCATGATGGTATACAGTCATGGTGCAATATTTGTTAATTGAAGTTGAATAAACTGAGCACAAAATTTTGGGAGCTTTGTTTCATTCAATCAGAAAATATTGCATCAATTTTATCGTCTTATATATTTGATATATATATGTCAGGGAAGAGACTCCGATGTGGTAGAATTGGTGATTCTGCCAGGAGAGATCCCGATCACTATTTCCGATCGGAGTCTCTGCCGGAAGAATTGCCGGTTCTATCGGTAGAGACTCCGATCGCATTGATCGAAGTCTATTGCTCTATACTAGGCCATTTTACTAGACTATACTAAGTAGCCATACAGGAATGGACTCTTCCAGTGGCACCTCCACACAATATGGACCAGTCCAAAACCATATCCACTTAAAAAACAAATGGACTGTTGCATAAGTACCGTAGTCCAAAATATAATTTAGAAAATGTCCCCCGTTCAAGAATTGACTCTTCTAAATACACTTCTGCTAACAACTGGACTTTTGCAGAATCACTCTAGCTCAAATTTGAAATAATAAAAAATTCCCCGTGCAAGAATGGAATCCTCCATGTCAACTAGACCAGTCGAAAAATACCCGCTCAAAAATGCACTCTTGCATAATCAATCCAGTCGAAAATTGAATTTAGAAATATTAGCCCCGGTGAAGACTGGACTCTTCCATATTATACATAATGATATATATGATGATTTGACAGGAGAAGAAGAAAATGACCGAAAACAACATATTTCAACCATAGAATGGGTGAAATATAAAAATGTGACACCCTTATTTTTGAATGGATGCTTCAAGAGTATACATTTTTGTTTAGAAATAACGAAAAAGTTATTTATTTCAAAAATTGTTTTGAAAGGCTGTATGCCAAACATTTGAATGAGGGCCTGTGTACATGACCAAAGTAGATGTCAAAGTTCACATCATTTTGGTTTAATACATAGGAACTGGAGATTTGTATCCTTTGTTCTGAAAATAGCTAAAAATGATTTGCCAAAGGTGTGAACAAAGCCCTGCACGCGCTCAGGCCGTCGCATTTTGAAATGCAGTGCTCCCATTGGCAGTTACTTCCATCACTGTATATAGCATTAAAAGTGACAGAAGTGGCAAATATCGTCATAAAAGACCAAAATAAATCGTTTTGAAGAGGTGTATGCCAAAAATGGGAATGTAGTCCTTTAAATATTTGTTCAAGGCACATCTACAGCAAATCACAGGTCATTCGGTTGAAATACCAGGGCACAGGAGGCCAAGATATTTGGTCTAATAATTGCCTTAAAACCTCAATAAAATCACTTTAATGGTCTATATCGAAAAAAATGAATAAACTGTCTGGGGGTATTTGCCTACACTACCTTTCTGCCAAATTTCAGGTCATTTGGTCTAAAAATGACCGAGATTAATCGATTTGAAGATTTGACAGGAGAAGGAGAAGAAACCTGACACAAACAATATGTTGAGCCATACTAGGTATGGCAAAACATGATAAGCCGGAGCCTAGCTGCTGCTAGGAGAGTTGCCAATTAGCCCCTGGCAGCGAGAGCTGTTGTAACATAGGCAAACATAAGACAAACAGCAACTTGTATAATGGGCAGTACCCCCCTACTTTCAAGATGGTCTGTAATTCTGAAATTTTCTTCGGCAACCAATGCCATACTAGAATTCATAGTCCATAAAAGGATCTCACGCCGGAAACAACACCTCCGTCGGATGTAAACCTCTATCCCGGAGGTAATGAATGTGATCACAAGTGAAACTATCATAATTTAACCAAAGACGAGCGCAGGGATGTTCAATCTCATGCTATCATGCCCTGGCTATATTTCCTTTTTATCACCAATATACATCTCTCTCTACATGTATCTCTCTCTCTCTCTCAATTCAACTCATATCTACCTTTGGCTAATCTTAAGTGACTATGTTCGTTATGCAGTGAAAACACGCTTAGACCAATTTTCAAGCGAAAAAACACGTTCGGAGCGGCGTATTTCACACATTTGAATGTTTTTAAGGATGTGAAGGAGAGCACAAGACTTTCCCCCAGGTCAAAATAGTCCCCCGGGCCGTCCCTAGCGCCGTCCCTAATGCTACTTTCATTCATAGTTGTCAGATATCTTGTTCCTGTTCTCCTCTGCTCGCAAATATAGAAACCTAGACCTAGAAACCCTGCAAAAACAGCACCACACAGTATGCTTTACTCACACCCGACCTGTGGCCTTGAAATAATATCACGTGGTATAAAAGTGGGAAGTGGAACTGCAACCTTCTGTTAAGTGTTATTGAAACAGGTAACGTTACAGTTTTTTTTCATGAACGTATTTAGGGTGATTTCCATGGTTTTGCAAATAGGTGTTCCTCTACCTTGAAAGTATATACCGACCAGAATGCTTTATAGCAGCTCCAAAATGTTTTATGAGGAAAAGCTAAAGTATCTCACGTAAGAAAACAAATCATCCATTGAATAAGCACTTTGACAGGGAAATATTTGCTCAGCGATATTGGAAGCTTGCTTGTATTTTGCAAGGCAAATATTAGCCACTGGAAAAGGTTCCCGAGCGGAAATTTAACTTCTCCTTTTTCAATAAATGTCTCTGTCGACATAAAAGGCTGGCAAACAATGAAGGAGTATCAATCCAAAAGGAGACAGGGAAGTCGCCGCTTTCGGCCATTAGGAAGGTAAATAGAACCTTTCTAGTGAAGCTGTGTGAGCGGGCGGCAGGTGCTACAGGCCGGCCGGGTTCTCATGACGCACGGCGCCGCTCATTAGCACACCAGGCCGGGAACTACTACCCATCGACAACTGTTCCTCCTCCGGCACAGCTGGTGAGTATGGAGAGGAATTAGCCATTTTGGAGTCTTCTTATTTCTTATAGATTTGCAAGACAAAATGTGGTAATATTTCCACACACTACTAGCCCACAGGTTGGCAAGCAGTTGTATAATTCAATTTGGTCTGCTTTATAAGAACATATGTTTGTCAACTGGAACACAAATCATTATGGCGGCGAGTTACAAGAGATGGTTCTCCTCTGTCTTCACGCGACACGCAATATGGAATAACTACAGCACTGCAACTGATATTCAGCACCGGGAGCCGACATCAGGTTTGAGATGTCTCCGTACCTTATCCCGCTAACAGTTCTTGTGACTCACAGTGGCATTTTCCTCAGAATGAGACTCACAGTCAATCATGCAACAGGAACACATCCTGGTCCGCCAAGATACACATTTGGATACAAAATTTTGATTTATGGTCAGCTTCGTTTATTACATAAGGTCATTGTTTGTATTGAATACATATATGATATCTTTTAAGAGGAATAAATTCTTCCGTTTTTGCAAAATAGTGTTTGGACCCAAATCCTTTATTTTTAAGTGCCAGTTGAAAATTTTTACTCCGAAAATTCATTCCGTGACTATGTCGGTAAACATCTACGACTATAACTATAGTAACGTCTTCTGTTTTGTTACCGAGATTGGTACACTACTGTGGACATTCCGTGTTGAGTGGGGTCCGTTTGGACCCCAGCAAAATGTGCAGTTTTTAAAACATGTCATTTACGGGCTGTCCTCAATATGTATTTTGGAACCATCCATTTTTGTTAAGCAGTAAAGTTAGTACCATTACTGCAGAACATGGTCCTTTTTATGAATTTTGATCATTATAATGAGCAGAAATTATTCACACCTAAACACGCCAAAAAATAATAGGGTCCGTTCCGTCCATCTGGTCATTTTATTTGAAATAAATGTTAGCTGTTTGAGTGTTTTTATTACCTGACTTGCTACTGCAATGTACGGGAACATTTGTAGGTATCTTATTAATATTGAAAATGAAGTGACATTTTATGGACACTATAGAAAGCCATGTGTGCTTCATCTCCTTAGCAGTTTTCATTGCATCATAGTATTTTTAATCATTTTGCATACAAAAGATGTACAAATAGATTTTTCCCGTACATAGTCAGCTGATGTTTTTCATGGCAGAAAGTTAAGCCTCGTATAAGGTTGGTGGCCATTGAACAATGTTTCTCTATCAAGGGTGTTCGGCAAGTTCCATTCAAATGCGCTGTGCGTGACGTCACGCCAGGCGTGGATCTGCAATTAATAATCAAACTGACTGTGAGAATTTTGTTTTAGAAAATAAAATGGACGAAGATGCACATCTTGACTCAGAGACGTTTATATGTTCTGAATTAAATGATATAAAAACAATGGCGTTTTAAATCCGCAATATCAGAGGGCTGTGTATAGTCGTTGTTTCAAAAAAATATCAACCGCCGTGAATTGTACATGTACCTCACATTTCAAAGGATGACAATATGTGATTCTTCTATGCCAACCCAATGTCCTACTACATAGCCTCACCCGACTCACTGAACGACATTTAATGCCATTAACAAAGGGAACAAGGAACCTTAATGGCGAGACAGCTATTGTTGAGGGTCTTAAAAGATGTTGACGCTTGGAATACAAGTGCGGCATAAAAGGGGAAATATTCGCCCCCAGCACACATGCGTCTCGGTTGCCTCATTAGTACCAAAGGAGAAGTCAGTAATTGTCATGCGTCTCTGTTCGTCCCGGAGAAGACGGCCCTTACTTCTAATGTCGCAAAGATAATAACGTACAGCCTTTGCACATTTCTTGCCCTCGCAAGATGAAAGTGCGCCGCCGCCACCGCTTGCCAGGACTGAACTGGCACAGAGAGAACGCTGTTTGACTGATCAAAGACGGGAACATGCTCGACGATTTCGTTCATCCTGCGCCTTTCAGACATCGCAGTGCTCACTGAGGACCACTCTGCCTTTGCATTTGCATAATTACCTTCGTGACACGGAGGTATTGTATTTACTCGCTGTGTGTTTGTGAGGGTGGTTTCTGTGAGCAAGGTAACCCGGGAATGCCTGAGTGGATTGTCTTGATATCTGACATGAAGGTAGGTCTTCAGAAGCTTAGGCTATGGTACTGAAGCGGAATGATTTGAGTGGTAGATAGCTCTTGGGAGGGGGAGTAAGTCGTGTAGGTTTGGGCCCCTAGCTCCCACACCTTGCAAAATAGGAATGCCTAGCTAAAAGACGTAAAAAAAACATGTACAACAAGCTGGAGTCATTGATCAGATATGACAGACAGTCGAACAGGTGGTTCACGGGGAGGTACTGCTGGTGGTCTGTCTGATGTCTGTGTTTTCGCAGTATATATTTTCCATAAGCTAGTTCCATATATCATTCTGGTGTTAGGCCTGATGAAGTTCTGTTCTTGTATTTCAATTAGGAAATAGTGGGAAGTACTGGGATATGAAATATACAAGAGCATCTATAAATGTTAGAACTTAGAGTAGAGTTAGGGATAGAGTACACAGTTTAAGTGTGCCATCAAAATTTCTCAATCGATTATGATACAAGATAAAGCAAGAAATGTATCAAAGCTGTTAACTTTTCACAGAGGTGTGAGGTTTCCGAAATCTCGTTTATGGGCCATAGATTACCTATATTCCAATCATTAAAGCCATATGAAGCACATACAATTTCCCCATTGATTGCAAATTAAGTCATAATCTGCATGTAATTGCGTACAACTCTATCTAGGCTACCTGTATGCCGAATATCATGGGAATCCACATTTCCCTAGGTCAGCTATTCGTTTCTACAAACTTTAGCACAAACATCCCTCCTGCAGTTCAAGAGTAATCTGTTTGTGTTCCCACACCCACATCGCCGCGATAATTATGATGACAATGATCGCGATAATGATAATGATAGTGATGACATTTAAGTTAACAGTGATTCTGACAATTCTAACTGACAATAATGACGATATAGTGAGAAAAATGTGACGATGATGATGATAGATATGATGATTACGATGATGAAGATAATGACAAGGATTATGATGACAACGATGATGATAACGATAGCAATGACAACTTAGAGTTCCAAGGCCTCATACATTCACCAAATGATGATAACCTTTTCGAGTGACGTATTATAAATGTTTCTCGTTGCTTATGCAGATAAAGCCTTCATTTGCCCAAGAAATATCATTTGATTATCTTCTGCATGCACTCAAGTAACTAACACAAGTTGTTGAAACTGTGCAAGTCGTATCTCATCAAAGAAGGCTATTATAATATTTCCTCATAAATTATATAAAAGAATTCGAAACCCTGATTTTCTTCACTTGACTTCCAAATGCCACACGAATGAAATTCTCACCATTGAGCACTTTTGAACTGAAGTATTTTCTCATTTATCATGCAAATTTTGTATTCATTGGAATAAGCCCACACCATCTTAATCTTATGGATGATATCCTCGAGCGCATTGATTTTCGCCTGTTCTCTAATTTTTCTTTAAAAATCACCTCCTCCGAAGCTCCGTGGAACTCCGGAACTTGCCGACTTATATTGATGCAAAAGGCCAGCATTTTGCCGGGAGGGGGGGGTCGTAAAACTCGTTATGTACTACCACAGAATACGTCAGCATCAAAGTTCACAAGAAAACTGGGGTGTCATTGTGGATTGGTATGCCCTCGACGTTGGCGAGGGGGGGGGGGGTTGGGGGGGGGGGCTCGCGGCGGCCAGCGAGTATCACCCAGACAATTTCAAAGACGTCCTATCCAGAGTAGCTCCCACACGTTTCTTTTGCAACGATGAGACACATGGGAGAGGAATTGAGGCATTGGGGCATTGGTATGAAGGTCTCACAGCGAGATTTTTAAGGTTGAACCATGGAATGCTTAATATGGAGTTCAATGTCACGTATGTTAAAACTCATATCACAGTCATATATCATCCACAGTCCTTGGAGCCAAATACCTTCTAATAGTATACTTCTTTGGTCGTTCTTGTCAATATATTAAACATCAATCACTTGAGCTGAGTCTGCTATGATGAACAGACAACCTCCATGTACCTCCTACAAATAAAGACTTGTCGTTTGCTGGATACACTGTGTTCTGTGGTTCATATCGCAATACCAGCTTTGTATTCTTGTGATTTAGCAGTATTTTTTTTGCTGGATTTTTCTTTTCTTTCGCCCGCGCGTATTAGTTTGGGTCTCCAGAGGATGTCATCCATAAAATAAAGATGGTGTGGCCTAATTGATATCTATAGATATTCTTCATTTTCTCAATTATATATGTCACATGTTTTAGAGTCCTACATTTAAATACAGCAGATTTATAAGCTTTCCTAATTGATTATGCAAATTCATTCCTGATTTGCAAAGTTTTTATCTAAGTATGTAGGTCATCACGTTGTCTACATGCCAAAATCATGAGAATCCATCAATTCCTTCTCGAGTCATTCTTATTCAAAGTCGGAAAGACCATCGCCCACTGCAGTTCCATAAACGCCGCTTGGGGGCCCATTATCGAAATAGACTTTTGTTTTCTTGACCCCTACTCACCTACCTAATATCACACGGACCCATTCACAGCTTCTCAAGTTAGACAAACAGCACCGAAAATATAACCTTCTTGTCGAAGGTAATGATGACTATGTCGATGACACAGTGATATGATGATGTTAACAACACCAGTACCAGTCTGTTCCTTAGTTCATGTGATTTCCATCAGAAGTCCTGCATCCTGCCCAGATAGGCCGAGCCCGGCGTGCAAAGCTGAGTCAAACATGAATGTTTTGTTCGTTCGGCTCGCGTTATCTTGGCAAGGCCTATCTATCATCACGATGGAGTCTGGGCTCGCTAAGACAAGGCAATCAGAGATGGCAGACTTCACTCTTTACCAATACTGCATTGCGGCCCTGTCAGTCCCACCAAGTAGAATAAAACTTTTATTCTAAAAGCACTGGGGTTGTCTGGCAATGCAGGATTTCGTACAGTAAGAATTGCAGGAACAAACAGTTTTTCCTTTGAATTTGTGACTGTATGTGCTACATAAACACTACTAAAGAAAAGAAGAAAAAAAACACCGGAATCAAAAGAGAACGAACCATTGTCAAAGTATCAAACTATTTACATTGGAGCCACAAGAGACCAGAGGGTGAAAGGCTTCCCAAGTTGAATTTATAGACGAATACATGGTGGCTTTGTTGACTACTTTCACAATTTCTAAAAGAAGCGAAACGACAGTTATTACGCGTTTCAATCAATCAGTCAATCAATCCTTCAATCAACCAATCATTCATTTTGTGGCGTCGGTGTGGCGTAATGGTGAGAGCATAGGGCTGCCAAACAGCGTGGCCCGAGTTCGATTCCGGCTCTCCCCCAGACATGTCTGGACATGCACCCGACGTTGTGCCCTTGGGAAAG
Organism: Branchiostoma lanceolatum; assembly: GCF_035083965.1. Classification (NCBI taxonomy): domain Eukaryota; kingdom Metazoa; phylum Chordata; class Leptocardii; order Amphioxiformes; family Branchiostomatidae; genus Branchiostoma; species Branchiostoma lanceolatum. The sequence goes on along the minus strand of NC_089734.1, from coordinate 19,739,168 downwards.
GCACTTAACACAAAAATCCCTCACTTCACTCAGGTGTAAATGAGTACCTAGCTTTGTCTAGGGACGTCCCTCGGATAGGACGTTAAATGGAGGTCCCGTGTTTGAGGAGAGCCACACCTTGAGTACGTAAAAGAACCCACCGCATCTTTCGGAAAAGAGTAGGGGCATGCCCCGGTGTGAGTGGCTCAAAACGTTCCGGTCTAAATGGGGTAGGGAATTTCCCGAGCAGCCTTCGTAACCCCTGCTTCTCCTAATGGGTCAGTGAAGTCATGCTTGTCTTGAGCATTGATGTTTCTGGCCTAGGGTGAAGAGATGCTGCTACAGTAACAATTGAGCCGCCTTTCTTCGTAAATCGATGGCAACATCAGGCTCTGATGAATGGATTAAAAAAAATTACCATCAATCAATAACCTTTATTTTAACTGGAATGCTCTGTCGGCCTTGGCCGCTCTTCCCAGAGGTCCAGTTTGAGGGGTAGGTCACGGGAACACAGATATATAACGACTAAGAAGTGTGCCAAGTTTCGTTTCTCTTGGATCCTGCAGTTGCCTGCTCTGAATTCAACTAATTTAACCTCCCGCGTACTGCAGTTTACTTCTGACAAAGTGCCAAGGGTGTGGTCATCTTGATATCAACTCAGTCGTTTATATTCATTTATCTATTTATTCTATCTACTTCATTTCTGTTTTCTTTATACAGGTTAGGCGCTCAGTGCTTAACACACTTCTTTACAGGCCCTGTTCAGAATTACATTAACAGAATAACATACAAAGGGAAATGAGAGAAACTAATAACCAAACAATCAATATTCAAAAATAACAATATATACACAGCCGGGTCAATCAGAATCATATACCGTAAATCTACGGCCGGATTCTAGTCGGACTTTAGGAAGTTGTAATAAAAAGTTTGAATTATGCCTTGTTGCATATAGATGTGAGATGTTCTGTCAAATATATGTACATATTCTGGTACCAGTTGGTGGGTTGATCTAAAGACGGCCTGTAGGAGATGCATTCTCCGTCGAGATGCTAGGGAATCCCAACCTAACGCAGACAGCTGTTCATAATCTACATGTGCTGTACGTGACAGACCGAGGAGAGGACAAGCCGTGCTGCAGGGTTTTGGAGATTCTGGAGATTGTCAGAGAGATTTCCACAGTTTGCCCATACAGTATAACGTTAATCAATCTTAGGAAGAATCATGCAATTAAAAAGCATACAAAGTGTCATAGCATGATTTTTTAGTGGTAGATAGCTCTTGGGAGGGAAAGTAAGTTGTGTAGGGTTGGGCACCTAGCGGCTTTTTTGAACTGCAGGACCCGATTTCGTTTCAAACTTTTAACGGGAATAACTCATGAAGAGGTTGACGGATTGTCATGACATTTGGTATGTAGATAGATTGAGTGATGATTAACAAGATCAAATGCTAATTATGCAAATCAGTTAGCTAATTCGCATAATTAATGAGGGACGTTTTATAGTATCGTTTCTTCAGATACTGTGCCATATTATTACATATCTTTTGCTCAATCGCTTTGCTCTTTCCTACGTACTTTGTTGTTTTGTCTTTTCAGCTAGGTGGATGTAATAATCTCGGTCACGGGCCATCGACAGGTATTCCTGTGTTATCCAGGGTGGCTCGTGTCCCAGAACACGTACAGTCACCCACGGAGCATGTTTGTTACAAGGAGCATCAAACACTTTCTCTTGGAAGGACGATTCGTTGAAGTTTTTTTTATTCTATACGAACGAACTGTGACTGTTCTAAGAGTACTTCTAGGAGTAGTGCTTCAGCTTTCTTATGGTATAGGTGAACGATGGTCACTGAGTCCGGTCGAGCACACGCTATATTGCTATAGTCCGTAACGTTCTCCGGGCTAGTTGTTATGATGACGTCGATGAATATAGATGAGTTTTCAGTAATACGTGTTGGCTTGTCTATAAGGCTTGAAATGAATTACAGAAATTATCATAAATATCTGAGCAACAAATTGACACATTTCAGTCTCAAAAAAAAGATATGTGGTTACATATACACCATGATAACCATGCTCACGATACTAATGGCCTTACTTTCTGACTCACCCTCGTACAGATGTCTGCTGAGGAAAGCGGGAATCTCGGGAAATGGGCGAAGCAAGGCTCTCGGGATATTATGCAGCTTGATGTTGATAATGATCTGCTCGGACTGGATGAAACATTCTCGAAGTAGGGACAGAAAGCGGGTTCGCCCTTTTAGACTTTTCTCCCAGCAGAGGTGGTGGCCGCATTTTTTTCGTCTTAGTCCCTCCACGAAAAAAATGCGGCCACTACAACCCCAAACAAACCCCAACCGTAACACATGCTTGGTAAATACTTCTAGACAACATCGCTGGGGAAAATGGGATTAATGTCGAATGCATTGCATTGGAAATGCATTGGACACTTAAGCGTCAGCATTCTACCTAATGATAAACTTGTGATTTGTAGGTATAGCTGACTGTAAACAAGTGCTTAAAGTATTGAATGTGAAACTTTTATTCAAACAGTTTTTCCGTGGTTTGAAACCACAGAATAGCTTGATTAGTCTTTTATATGTTTTATACTGGTTATGATAACATCTATTATCACATGGCCAGATGGCGTCGACCAATCAGAAGCCTCCATTGCCCATGTGTTATGACACCATAACACACCACTTACTGACGTCATAACACCACACATTACTTAATGACGTCATAACACAACCGTTCCGTTTTGTAAAGGTATCTTTTTGATGATTCTTTTTCTTAACTTTGTTTAAAAAATCTTTATCGTCTTAAAATTGTCGAAACCTTCTTGAAATACATACAAAAAGGAACATCTTTCAATTCAAGTTCAATATAAACGGAAGGACTAAAAACAATATTCTTCACACCCCCACCGTAAGTGGAACCGTCCCAACAAATTTCACCTCGTCCGCCATTGAAACCAGTTAGATTGGTTTTCGGGTCATGGAAAGCTGGGGAAGACGCCCAGGAACATGCTGCAGCAGTTGAGGGACGGGGAGGTGACGAGTGTGACCAGGGAGCAACGGCCAATGCATATTTCCCTAAGCTAATCTTGACAGACAAAGAAATTGCCCATGAAGCCATCGAAATTCTCCTTTTTTTACCCAGGAGGACCCCAGGCCGGTATGTTCACGTTTCTGAGGGGTTTTGCCCGGCTGAAATTAAAAATATTGCCGGCAAAGTGATGTCGCCTTGTTCAAAACACGCCATACGCACTGAACACGCCCCCCTCCCCACTGGCCCAAGTCTACGTGTACGTGTGTTGGCATCGAAAAAATTACGGTCAAAATCGCCAAAATTCTTACAAGTTTCTTCCTACAGTTGGAGCAAGTTCCAGCTTTAAAACTACTTGGAGCACATATGGATCAGTACCTGACATGGGACAATCGCATCGGTGCAACACGGGCATGAGTCAAAAGATCTGGCACAAACCCTAGTACTCTCACATTCGGATTACTGTTTGTTTGTTTGTTTATTTATTTATCCAGGAATACAGTATCGCCTGGCGGCGTTTTTCAACGAGTCCTGGGGGGTTCAACCCCTTACATAATAGTACATAGCAACAATAAAAATTCAAATAATAACAAATAATACAGGAATTAACTTAAAAATATAACTAATTCAACAAGCAGAAATCCTGAGTTAGATAATAAATGAAATAACGATAACGTAATAGATTAGAAATATTTAGCCAAAACATAATGATGAAGAATCAAAACAATGACCCAAACTCAAATATAAATAAACAAGAAGTGAATTTGCATATCAATGTTAAATCATAAGAAAACTCATGTCAAAAATTATGGGTCACTACAAACGTCAAACATAACATAGAGAAAAGAAACGTCGACTAGAAAGGAGTTTGTATACATATGTCAATGTTTAGCAGGGAGGCAGTGGACATCGTATAGCTGTTTGAAAAGTGGAAGTGATCTGGCTGATTTAAGATGTTGTGGTAGTGTGTTCCAAAGTGCAGCCCCCGAGGACGAGAAGGCTCGTCTTCTGTATTCCAAATGTGTCATTGGCAACTGAAGGCCGCCTTGTGCCCTTAGGCGGGTGTTATGGGTGTGTACATGGGATAATTGGGTGAACATTGCAGTGATGTAGGGAGGAGTCAGACCGTTAAGGGCCTTGTAGACAAGTGTAGCTTTACTCTTCTTGTGAATTTCAGCTACTGGGAGCCATCCTAGTGTGTTGAGAAGGGTTGATGTGGGAGTGTACCGGTCACAGCCAAGAATTACCCGACCTGCTCTTTTCTGCAGCTTTTCAAGCTTATCAAGGTATCCCTTCCCTCCCTGGTCCCAAACTGTGCTACAATAGTTTATGTGGGGTATGAATAACGTTGTATACATTAACCGAAGAGCCTGACTGCTGACATATGGCTTAACGTACTTGATGATGCCAATTACCTGAGCGAGTTTCTTGAAAATGTGTTCGAAGTGATAGCTCCACTTAAGTACGTTGTCAATCGTAACCCCCAGGTATTTGAAAGCATTTACTTGTTCCAGTCTGGCCCCGTCTAGTGTAATATTAAGCTTTATATTGGCCACATTCATTCCATGTGTACCTATGAGCATTGTTTTACACTTTGTAGGGTTCAAAGAAAGTTTGTTAGCAGCAAACCAATGGGAAAGCCGGGTTGAATCACTTTGGAGTGTTTTCTCCAGTGTGTGAAAGCTTCGCGCCGCAAAATATAAAATAGTATCATCGGCGTACATGGAAACTTTGCACGACTGGATGCAATTTGGTAGATCGTTTATATAAACGATAAACAGTAGTGGACCCAAAATGGATCCCTGTGGTACACCACAGGTGACACAAGTTGAGGAGGATAAAGCTGAGTTTACACCCGTGCATTGCTGCCTACCAGTCAAGTAAGACTTAAACCAGCCACAAGCTGAGTCTTCCACGCCATAGCATTTCAGTTTTAGCAGTAGTATGTCGTGATCTAGCGTGTCAAACGCTCTTGACAGATCACAGAAAACTACACCAGTTAGCTCTTTCTTTTCTATGGATTGAGTCCAGTCTTCCACCACAGAGTGTAACGCTGTCTCACATGAGTGTAGTTTTCTAAAGCCAGACTGACAGGATGTTAGCAGTCCGTGATGGCTCAAGTATGTGTACAGTTGGTTGTGAACTACTCTCTCAAGAATCTTTGATACCCCCGACAGAAGGGACACAGGACGGTAGTTATTCGGATTTGTTTTGTCCCCCTTTTTGTGTATCGGCGTGATTTTGGATTGTTTCCACTTTTGTGGAAACTCTCCGGTACTCAGTGAAAGGTTGAACAGTTTGGTGAGAGGAGGACCGAGGATACGCGCACCAACTTTCAAGAGCCTACTGCTCTCCTGTGTGGGGCAGTACAGCGGCTAAAAACATCAAACGGCTACAGGTCGTGCAGAACAGGGCCGCAAGACTGGTCCTGGGATGCGACCGCAGGACAGACAGTGCAACAATGCGACATGTCTTGGGCTAGTTACCCGTGAGCGAGAGAATCCGGCAAAGAAGTCTTGCTACGTTTCGCAGGCTAGTACATACTAAAATGCCGAAAACCCAGTACCGTCAACTCACTTTTCAGTCCGAAAATAGTCGGTATCAAACAAGGGCAGCGACATCGAACTCAATCAAACTGCCAAAACCAAAAATAAATGCAGAGAAGAGAAGATTCCTGTACCGAATGTCACACCTCTGGAACCGGACAGTTGTTGCATGAACCATATATTCTTCTGTTATCTTCAAACTTTTTATCGTGTGTTAATGTTATCCTGTGTTAATGTATTGCGGAACAGTGTTGCTTAATGTTGTATTGATGTATGTTTCAAAGGAAGAATAGCTATTGTGCTAATTGTGGATCCCAAATAAAGTCAAGTTCTACAAGGATCTCAGCCCTATATGTGTACGCTTCTGTGGGATTTTTTCTGGCTTGAGCAAAAATTGTCCGGGGAAACTACAAGCAAAGGGGACGTAAACATGCAAGATTTCTTACCACAGCTAAGTGTTTAACAACCCGTCAGGAATTCTGAAATTTACAATACCGCCCGATATGAAGTCTACATGTCCACAACAATATTTTTCTACAAATAATGCCAAATGCTTTGTTGCCATGCTGCATTAAATGGATTGATAAAACATGTAGAGTATTAGATAAAAATCTATGTATGATACAGGAATTTGTCTCTCTTATATGGGTCAGCTTTGATAGGCTTTGTGATAATAACGATAATGACCCGACTGTTCCTCGGTGTATATGGTGTCATAACGCCTGGTCATGTGCCATAACCACCGAATAAAACCGAGTGTGCGAAGTTAACGAGGTGGTTTTATGAGGTGGTTATAGCACATGACCAGGCGTTATGACACCATACACACCTCGGGGCAGGTCATCAGCCCTTAATTATGTCATACCTGGGCCGCGAAAACGTTCGATACGGGTGTTCCGAACCGTGTGATAATTTTCCGTATCACACGGGGTTCTAAGCTGTATCACACGGGCTTCCATAGAATATCTAGAATGCACTTCGAGCCCGCCGGTTGCGCCGCCGTCGAAAATTTAAATACCGAATTCGGAGGTTGGAATCAACGTTGTTACAGTTTTATTTTGTTTGAGGAAACAAAACTCTCTCAACTTCTGGCGCACTCCGCATTGAAATGTATGTTTTCTCGGATGGGTATGACATAAATAAAATACAACACGGTGTATTATTGATCCTGAAGAAGGCGACAGTGGTCGTCGAAAATTCGATCCGTGAATACCTTAGTGTTGGAAGAAAGTTTAGCCTTGTATTAAAACACGGTGTATTCTATATATATACATATATCACACGGGCTTCCATAGAACATTTCAAATGTATTTCGAGTGCGCCGGCTGCGCCGCTGTCAAAAATTCGAATACTGGATTGGAATCGATGTTGTTGACCGTCGGGCGATCCTACCCGCGGTTGGGCTGGTACCTCGGGTGATAGGGAATACCCCGTGTTGTATTCTATGTTGATAACACCAAAACTCGTCATGTCCGTTTATTGTTGTAGGACATGGTGTGAAATGCTGATTCAGATCTTCTTTTTGTATGGTTTATGACTAGCAAAGTCAATTTTGTGCGTAAAACAGAATGGAAACAAGCTCTTCCTTGCAGTTCACTATTTTTCTACTGCAGGCCTATCTGCGTGCCATTTTTTAGGAACTAACATCGTAGTTTTTTCTTTGGTTTAGATATCTGAGCAGCTTGACTAGTCTTTGACATACTTTGTCGGTTAAGACATTTGTGGCAACAGTACAACTGGTGACGTCTGTTACTTTTGAAATAAAAGATCTGCATGTCAATGTGTCGGCTTTTTCTGTCAGAAACGATGAGACAATGGCAGACCTCCCGCCGTTTACTGTATTGAAAATAGGCAAAATGTCAACGCAAAGTAACACCAGACTACATATTACCACTTATATATCACACAGGCCAAGCAACCAAACTTGTATTCGAATCCACTGGAGCCTTAGCTTGTGTTATTGAGGATAGATGTTATGTATGTAGGTCGTATACTCTACATTTAGTAACCTTTCATCGTTTTACAATAACCGTCTGGTAACCTGTCCAGGCCATGAAGCTCATTAGCATTGCATTTGTTTTTGAATTGTCCCGTTTTGACCAGCTTACTTTCACTCTGAAATCTCAAGACGATTATCGGTCACGACGCGTCCATTCTTACTTCATTGTCGTCTAATCTTCGTGTTATAACAGAGAAGTATCTGTCAATCACCCAGCAGAGACGAAATACACATTCTATAGTTGGACGCTGTTAGTTACACTCCAAGCAAAAGTTTGGGAAGACTGTCAGTAACGTAGTTTGGACATAAAACGGGACATATGAACAGAAGATCACAATCTTCCCACGGAATCTCTGCTTGAAGCTTAGCTATCAATATGCGTGTGTGTATGTATGTGTGTGTTTCTCTGTGTGTGTGTGTTTGTGTGTGTGTGTGTGTGTGTGTGTGTGTGTGAAAGAATTAAGATAAAATAGAATATGACAGGCAGTGCCATTAACTCATAACTTTCCATTCCATTGATCGTCCGAAGTGTGTAGAGGTAGACGGGATAATTGTTACGTGACATTCATGGAACCCTGAAACGAGTCAGAACGACATTTTAGTTCAATGTTATACACATACATATACACATATTACGTAGGTCTAATATTGCAAGAACAGCATAAGACTAGAAAGACATATTTCCCTACTATTTATGATGATGATGATGATGATGATGATGATGAAGTGTATGTATATGCGTAAGATTTATATGTAGTAAGTTTCTTTTTAAACACTTAGTTTTATTACTTGTAATTTTATAGTACATGTGTAGAAACGATTGTTATGTACAAAAACATGCAATTCAGCCTGCTGGCTGCAAAATGTTTTTACAAAGCTTTTTTTGCCAAATAAACCATTCATTCATTCATACATGACCAAGGCAGACACAAGCCAAATTTAACATCATTTTGGTTTAATACATAAGAACTGGAGATGCACGTCTTTGTTCTGAAAATAGCCAAAATCGCTAAAAACAATTCTGAAGTAATGTATGCCAAAAGTGTGAACAAATACTGTGCGCGCATGTCATAGACAGTCCCATACGGCATTTGGTATAAATACTATGGCATAGCCCAGAAATGTAAGGTAAATTGATTAACTCAATTGGCCAATTAAGGCGCTCGCATTTGAAATGTAGTGCTCTCATTTGCTGTCATTTCAAGACTATGCATGGTATTGGAATGACAGAAGTTGCAAAATATTGAAGAAAAAACCAACAAAATAAGAGGTGTATGCCAAAATTGTGAATTTAGTCCTTTCGATGCTTGGCACATCTACAAAAAAATCAGGACATTCGGTTGCAGGGCGCAGGAGGCCAAGATATACGTTTTTGGTCTAAAAAAGGCCCCAAAACTCAATAAAATCACTTTAAAGGTCTAGATCGATAAGTATGTTTTAACAAAAATAATAATCCCTACAGTTTTTTTGTCTGCGCAGCAGATAACTCTGCTCAGTCTGCTATTTCTTTATTTCTTTATAACTTTATTTGACTTTATCACAGACAGAGTGAAAGGAAGGGCAAAACAGGTGCATCCGCTACGTCAGTGACACTGAGCAAGATTTGTCGACCAGCAGGTTTTCAACCAAGAACTATAAATTGATATGAAAATAAAGTGAAAGACAATTTTAGATAGTCCAATAAGAAAACAAACTAACAAAGTCAAGGCAATATTGATGTAAAAGAGACAATAGCTCCTGGTGCACATACTTCACTTTCAAATAACAATTCTACCAAGAACTGCACGTCTGTGCTCTTGGCCATGGGACCACCAGTTTCCGCCCATTGCGGTAAACCTGTACATGGAGAAGTTCGAAAACAGAGTCCTCGGTACTTCCGATGACACTCCCCCATCCATCTGGTTTCACTCTTTTACATATACCTTGTCTTGACGTTGTCTAATTTGTTTTGTTATTGGATATCTAGAATTGTATTACACGTATATGCATATCAATTCATAGTTCGTGGTTAGAAACTTGCTGGTCGACAGAACTTGCTTAGAGTCACTGACGAAAAGTAGTGGATGCTACCTGAAACATCTTAATTACTGTTTCCAAAATCATATTCAGCCATGGTATTGCTGCTAAGCAATCTGAATAAACAGTTTATGAGTTGTATCCAATTGCTTGAGGAACTGCTATTTTGCGGATTTTTCCCCTTAGCTTACCATTTCCAAAATCATACCCAGTTGCTTGAGTAACTCCTATTTGACGGATTTTTCTCCTTAACTATTTTAATTAGGGCAAGATTGGCATAATATGCATTTCATCATGTTGATTATCAGCGTAAGTAACTAAACTAACTGCAAGGGAGGGAGCCCAAACCTACACCACTTACTCTCTGCCCCAAGAGCTTTCTATCACTCAAAAACCAAAAGTTTACAACTACAGCATGTTGCTGGGATGCCCAATTCGATATTTTGACCTTTATGTTCCCAACACCCCCCTACCTGTTAGGTATTGCGAAGATCCATCCACAGCTTCTCACGTTGCCTCGGGGACTACTGATGCTGCATTAGTAGGTATCTTAAAACTTGCTGTTTTGTGGTGGTCTTAGGGTACCGGGAAGAATTACGAGAGTCAGCGTTGTGTATATAACATTTTTCAAGAGCTGCAGATATCAACTTTGTACTATAATTGATTCTTTGCAAACAACGATCATGACCTCCTGCTCGCTATAGGGATGTTTTTCATCAAGCCTACCATGACCCCAGAACGACCCAAACCAATCAATTTCCATACCCAATTACTTGGAGAATCCTACAATAGAAGAGCTGCATTCGACTGTTTGCAGCCTTACGTCTCAGTCGTTTGTTTTTGAGGCAAAACCTATACTCTACATATTTGGTCTACTCAGAACACTCGCAATCATGAAAAGGAGCGGGAAACCCCTAAAAGAGAAAAAATTTCATGCTTGAACTCCTGCGATGAAAACGGTTCATGATTTCGATTGTAAAAGTGATTGTTAAGTTATAATGACTGTTTTAAGGTTCTTAAACAGATGCTTTATTTCCTCCGTGCAAAGAAGTTTTTATGTGCTTAATTTTCATCTGTGTCTGTATGTGTCTTTGTATGTGTGTGTGTCTGATGTGTTTTGTGATTAGCATACATAATTATACTGTTTCATTTATCTATAAAGGATGTTTTGATAATTTAGCATTTAGCTTTTAAGATCTAAAGTTACCCCTTTTTTAATCTTGGTGTCTCATATTTTCTACATAACAATAATGCTGTTGCTATGATAATGATTATAGCATAATCATGTTATTGAAATGGAAAGTTAGAATACATGTGAAAAATAAGAAATTTGTACATTTAGATATACTGGACATATATAAAGCCTGGGGTCCCGGTCGGATGAGGGTTAAATCTAATCTTAGGATTGGAAATAATTTGAGATTATTTTACTATCCAATCGTCGACTTTTTTCGTCGATGTCGTCTCTACTAAACTGGACTTGTGCCGGTCATCTTCAGCTACACAGAACCCTTCAATACTACAACAATAACCGCAGCCGATAAGAAATCTGTGCAGATTACGATGGCCTCCCTGAAAAACGACGTGATACAGAAAAGGTCACTCAAGGGTGTAGAAATGCTGCCGGAAAATTCCGTTCTGCGTGATTTAACCTATTTACTCCAGCCACTCAGGCATCGAGGTGGTAAACTAATTGTCGATTTCTAGCTCGAACTCATTGACCTATGACCAACGGAGCAATCTCAGGGTTACGTCTCCTGCAATCCCGGCAATAAAAGGTTTAGAAGGATCATGAGTTAGAGGCGATTGGATTTATTTTGAAAATTTGAGTAGCATAGCACATGGGCCAGGTAACGGTGGCGTGACAACATTCGGGAAAATCCCCACAAAATCGGTAGACTGAACAAAAAGCAAGAAGCCTTCCAGACCGGGATGAATGGAGAAAAACGTACGCTTGACTGACAAGCTTAATAAGGGCCTATAGCTAGGAAACATGTCCACCTAAACGTATGAGCGTATGGCACCGTTAGCGTATTAGCCGTACATCGCCAACGGAGGGCAATGAAAATCTATGGTAACACTAGCTGGGCAATTTTGGGGCTCCCCCTTTTTAAACCCACAATTAAAATCAGCCCGGGTCCCGGCGACAAAAGCATGCTGTTACCCAACTCAGAAAATATGGACACGGTTCTAGTTTCTGAAGTCTTCATCAGTTGCTAGGAAAAAGTCATATAGTTCACAGCGACACTAAATGTTGTTGCTGGTGGTTCATCATCCGAAAGAGGTAGGGTGACATTTTGTGGCAAACTGTTGACATTTTCACGATCGGGTTACGGCTCTTTTTTTTCGCCGGGACCCGGGTTGAATTTCACTTGGTGCTGGAAAAAAAACGACAAGTCAGGGAGTTTCACTGGGCCACGCCCGAAAGTCAAATAAGCCATTGTGTAGATTTTTAAATGACAGATAACTTTGAGGTCAGGAAATAACTGGTGCAGGTAATAGCATTTTGTTGCATGGGCGTTTTTATGAAAACAAAATGACTACCTCAAGAAAGAAAGGAAGGACGGATTTTCATGATTTCAGGCATGTGAGTAGCTTAAACTTTGACACAACTATTGATAGATTGATTTGCATGGACCAAATCATGCAATTTGATCAATCGATGAGGTAATCTTTAATTCCAGTTTTAAAAGATGCAGACACAGGTGTATACACAGGGCCTAATATTTATGATCATTGCCAAAATGTTGTGATACCTAAGTGGTATATCATGAGAATTCCATACTTGTGACGTGTTGATTAGCTACAGCTGCACACTACCATGCATAATTTTTGTAAAAGTAAAAGCCATTTGTAGATCACTGTTGAAATTGTAGAATTGAATTCAGACAAATGTTTTATAAATATGATATTTAATTTTCACAGAAAAGACCTCAATTGAAATAGACTACATAAATTACAACCTTATTTGCATAATCAACAAAGAAGATGTTGGATCAAAATCAATTGGACAATATGACCATGTATCTATTAGAGACTATGTACTATCATCAGACAAACGTATTATAGATAATGTGAAAGTAATGGCAGGAGAATCTTTTGACTTGTCACCGACTCCTAATCACTGATATCGACACTAAGAAGCCAAAGAAAAACAAGAGTTCGGAGACCTCATATCTCCATGAAATATAAATCACCGTCACATAACTTCCGAATGCCACGACCATGAATTTCCAGTTATCTACCAATATTGAATGACAGAATTTTCTCATTGATTATGCAAATTAGGTCCTCCTTTGCATGACCTTTATCTTCTATCAAAGTCCCTTTATTTCTCACTTACATATGTTGCATTTTTGAACTATCTTACCATTGAATGGAGTGAGTTTATAAAAATTCTGCATTAATTAGGCAAATTAGATTATGATTTGCTTGATTACCATTTCATTATATCTCACACTTAAGCTATTCACATAATGAAAGAAAACAAAACAGGTATACAGGATTGGTTATATATCCCTCCTGTGGTTTGACCAATAGCTGTCAGTTTCGAAACTAATAGGTGCCAGCTGCCACAACATGCCTAGAATGGAAAAATAGATTGTCCTCATTAGTTATGCAAATTAAGTCCCAATTTGCATAATATGCACTTCACTATGTTCATCTCTGTCTAAGCTACCTGCATATCAAATATCATGGAAATCTGTCGTTCCTTTGTTCAGTTATTCTCCTTACATCACAAGCTATTTGCCATCCAAAATGAAAGACCATAGCATGTTCAGGTCAAAAGGGGCAAAAAATTGAAGATCTGCAGCAGTACCAAGGTCACATACCAGGGGGGCCCAAATCGACCTTGACCTTTGTTCCCCCAACACCTACCCAAATACAAATATCTTTACAATCCATCCAGACGTTCTTGAGGTATGCTGACTACAAGCATCCGGACACACACACAAACAAACATGCACGCACGCACACACACATACACACAGGCACACACACACAGACACACAGACACACACTGACACATTTTTTTATGGAGATAACAACCCTAGAGCAACTAAGGAAATCAAAGTTGACAACCTGAAAAACCCAGAGTTCCAAACAGCATATCACAACAAATGTGAAAAGATAGTTCTACCAGAAACAGTTGACCTGGACCAATGCTGGATAGAACTACAAAACAAAATTTTCCAAACTGTGGCCGACACACTTGGAATTCATAAAACAGGGGGTACCAGAAAAAGGCGAACCCCCTGGTGGAATGATGCAGTCAAAGAAAGCATCAAGCATAACAACCAAGCATATAGGAAATGGCTAACAGTAAAGAATCAAGAGACAAGACAACAGTATGTTAAACAGCGACATGCGACCAACAAGGTTATAACACAAGCAAAGAAAGACAGCTGGTAATCTTTAACAAAAGAACTGAATGAAGATTTTTAAAAACTCTGGAAAAAGAGTATACAAACTGGCAAAATCTATGAGAAAACCTCAAGAAACCAGAAATGTATTAAAAGACAGAACCGGAAATTTAACATCTGACCCAGATAACAGCGCAGAGACATGGACTCATACTTCTAAACCCTGCTAAGTGTAGAGCACCCGAACTGACTGATGGGTAACCCTGAAAATGCAGATGATGATATTGATCAGGGAATAACGATGGAAGAACTAGAAATGGCATTCAAGAACATGAAACAGTCTAAGGTTCCCGGCCCTGACAAAATCTCAGCTGAACTGCTAGAACAAACAAACATTAGAAACCTCCCTCTTAAAATCATCAACAGGGCGTGGACCCTGGGTAAAATACCAGCAGAATGGGGTAAGAGCATCATCTGCCCTATATGCAAAAAAGGAGACCGCTGTTTATTGATCTAACAGAAGCATTCGATTCTGTGCCGCGCAAAAACCTATGAAAAATTCTCAGCACCAAATATGACATCAAAGGACGACTGTTAGAAGGACTTGTACATGCACCTGCACTGTTATGACTGGATATTCCCACAACAAATGGTTTCTTGGTCTTTCGTAGAAACCACCCAAACACTGAAATCACGATCAATGGAGAGACTATCGAGAGGGTTGAACAAGCCAAGTTTTTAGGTTCAGTTACAACCAAGGCATCAGGAAACAAAGCTGAAATCACAGCAAGAATCAGCAACTCCAGCAGACAAGCTGTTGCCCTCCAACCAGTGCTCCGAGACAAATTTATCTCAAACGAAGTAAAGAAGACAATCTTCAACACCATTCTAAAACCAGCCTGAGGCCTTCTATATGGCTGAAATATTAACAAACACAGACTGGGCAGACTAGACAGACTGGAAGAAGATGGGGTCTTCCATGACAGGGAAAAGTGGAGAAGGCTTTCCACGGACAGGCCCTGAGGCCTACCTGGGGAAGATAAAAGAATGCAAGTAAGAATTTTCTAAATATCCTTTGTATGTAATATGTATCCCTTCCGACTTGACTTTGTATAGCTTATTTGTACGTAAAGTGGTTGTCCTATCTGTAACCTGGTAATTTTATTTGTTTTACTATGTGAAGTTTTTAACGTAAGTACGTAATTATCGCATTTCAGGACTTTTGCACTCTAAAGAGCACAAAATGTTAACTGCTTCCTTCTTGCGCATTGGACATGAAATTACGATGTACAAGTATGTCTTCACGCCATAAAAGCAGAATTTTTCAGAAAAAAAGGTTTTCGCTGAAATTTTACGAATTATTCCAAGAAGCAAAACTCAGATGAAGTTTACCCATGAGACAGATGAAGTTTACCCACGAGACGCAACGGAATCCTATACAAGCAATTCTGTATCTAAAACTATGGTATGTGAAGTAACTGGTATTTACATATATACACTTTTGAATCATGATGTGCACGTGCGAAAAGAAAGAATCATCCTCATTTGTTGCTGTATACCCACCTATAGCCTTGTACCAAATCAGCTTTTCCTGATACAATGTATTATCTTTATTTATTTTTTGAATGTAACTTCTAGATCTCTTACCGAAGTCCATCGCGAAAGGCATAATGTTCACTTCACTAGTAAAACATGATGTGACTTCCCACGTAAAGTTCATCCCCGACGTGAAAACCTATCGTAATCATAAAGTGAGATACCTTCAAACGACATTTCCAGCAGCGGAATATTCTCAGCACGCACTTTGTCTGATTGCAATGTTTAGTCCGCAAAAACTTAGGCTGACCCCAGCCAATTCGATTTTTACAAGGATGTGTTAAATCGCTCAATAGGCACATAAATAAAAGTAACGAAACGTGAGAATTTTGTGAACTTCATGGTTATATCATACCAGATGAAGTGTTTTCTTATGATTAAGTCCCACACAAAAATGTTAAGAAACTGACCAATGAGATTTTTGTGTCTAGTCTTGAAATGACAGGTTTCTCAAGTTACACTATATTGTCATTTTTGATTACGTCTCCCCAGTCCGATTGCCAACTCAAAGTAGCAGATCCTATCTCATAATAGGTACATCTAAGTAAAGAGGGCCATCTACGAGTAGAATCCTTTGGCAGGCAAATCCTACCAGCTTAAGTACGTGAAATGGCACCGAACACGATGAAAAGGATACAAAACATATGGATTAGGATATTCAAAGTGTGGTAATTGCAGAAGGGAATGAAGAATATTTTTGCTGCTGGTTAGATGCAACTGGAATATCAGGAAGAAAAGAGTCTTGTTATTTCTGTGCCTTACCTTCTAACCCCTATAGGCGCTTCGAACACAGACATGCCTATGGTCCGACGCCCGTATGTTGATGTTTCGGTTAGGGGTGTCGGAACATACTTTAGGTGTATTGGTATATAATTGTGTAACCCTTTGGACAGGTACTGCCGATCAAAATGATAGCTTCACATTGTACAAACTGTGCTTCCATACATGTACGGCTCCAACAAAGGTTTTTAAATCATCAATGTCAACATGCTGGTTTCACACATAAAGAACTTCATTTCTGCAGGGCTGATGCACAGAGAAAGGTTAAGTGTATGTCGAAGTCATTACAAACTTAGAAAGAAGTTTCCGTAGAAATGTTGATAAAGTTATGATCTGATCGTTGCCCAGACGCCAGTCCCAGCTTCCTTGTTAGTATGTACGAGAGGATGGAAATGACGCAGATTCATATCTTGCCAATCCCTGAATATCACGAATGACCTTGCCGCTCGCCATTGTGAGCCTCGTGCGTTGCCGTTAAATCATCCTCCGCGATGAATTGCTACAAGGCACAATGGGGGTATCAGGGAAAATTAGATGGTATAAATATACAGTCGTGGGGATCAAAAGCACGCACACTTCGGGATGATTACAAATTAGATAGTACCTCACCACACAAGAATATGTATCAGACATCATTAGAAGTAATTATGCATCGGTGACTACCATATTATGACAGGGAGGGAGGCTGCAGCAACGAGGTGAAATTCAACTAGAAAATGAAGCGATCCGTTATGATTACCTTGCACTGCTGTTGAATGTTGTTTCAAGTTAAAGCTTCTAGCATCCTAATCAAGTAATGGTGCTTAACTAGCGGACGCCTGAGGGAGAGGCGAAGAGGTTGGACATCTAGGAATTGAATTATTGAATATATGCTGTAACATGGCGTTAAATAATTCGAGTAAAAGAAGAACCTTTACTATATTTTTCAGAAATTCAAGACGGAAAATTCAGTATACTAGGAAAACATTGTCTTATCAGGTGCGTGCCTGAACAATGTCTGTACAGATGAATGGATAGGGCCGGCACTGACCTTACTCTGACACCGGCGCTCGTGAATAAGGTCACTTTGTCAGTTTGACATGTGATCAATAATTTGTAAAAGCTACATGTAGCTGCCTAATCTTTCATTGTTGCCAATTTGTTGCAATAAGTACATTTCTTCTTCCTGTGTGGTGGATTTCTTGCCCTTACTTTATACGTACCCATTATTGAGAGGTAACGTCGCAAGGGTTTCAACACAAGAGACTGTGTATTGGTATTTCCAATGATGGATAACACCCAATTCAGCACTTACATGGAGAAAATTCATTAAAACTATTACTCTGTGTCATATGGCAGCAACATATGCGACAAAAAGTCATTACAACATTAACAATATCATGATGTCTTGTCAATACATTTCCATGTCCTATGTATTTCCACGTCTCACCACCAAGTGACGGGAAATGAAGGGCAAAATGGTCTCCCCGCGGACTTACAGGAAGCAAAGTTTTACAATGGTTTCTCCGCGGACTGACAGGAAGTAAGGGCTTGCAAGGTCAGAGTTGACATGAAGTAGAGTCATTTACCAGGCATTGATAGGGTTGGCAGCTGACAGCAATTCCAGGTCATTGGGTCAATGGAAGAGACTACTAAGTCACGGAAGGTATTGTTTGTTTTCTTTGTCTGGCTGTATTTTTGCACCTCTAGATTTCCCATACGGTAGTCACGTTTACCGTGGAGTGACAGGAAGTGATCAATGGACACATGCGGTGTCAAAACATGATTTTCAAAAACTACAATGACACAAGACATACTAGAAACTCTAAATATTTCACGGAGATATCTAAACCCTTGTTGTTAAATTGAGATATTTTCGAAATTTCGCCTGTGACTCTCATTTTTTAAGTACACGTGACTCTATTTGAAAATCATTTAAAAAAGACATCTTTGTGTAGAACGCATGCCATTTTACGGTAAATGGATTTCATTTTTCAAAAGTATGGAAAATTCCTTAGCAGTTAAAAGAAGAGATTTGTGCGCATGAGCAAATGGAAATCCGATCGACTCCTTTGCGATGAATTTTTGGGCGCAAATCAATTGGGGTGGTGTTGTACCATTCGATCCACTTGCCTGTCGGAAATGAGGAACCGTCTTCTTCCGGCTGTCGTGAGACTTCTTCATGAGACAACCAGGGGCTCCCTTAGTCTCCACATGGGCTGTCTACTCTAACGTATATCCCAAGGATGCTCGTGTTGATCACCACATCTCTCGGCCGCGCACAGCACTAATCCCAAGGCGATGAGCGGCCTCCACACGATGAGGGTTCTCGTGACAGTCATGTGCATCCTCGCCGGAGCCGGCACAATCGGTGGGAATGTTTTTCTTGTGTCTAGTATTCAGACAGTTATCATTTCTTATGTTTTCGACTATGGGACTGTTAGATATCAACCATTATTGACTCCAGATTTCGCGATATGACTTTCTTCAGTGTTAAACCTATGGACCAAGGCCGTGTTTCCGTAAGTAACGTCCACTAGTACTAGTAAAATGGGTATTGGACATCGCTTGCACTCAATGCTCACCACGTTGGCAATTCTTCTGCCTTTTCCTGATGTAATAAGCAAATAACAGCAACGGGCATACAGAGATAAAACAAAACAAACGTAAATCTATTCATTAGACAGTACAGACGGGATTCATTTGAGCTACTCTAATCGTTACAGGGTTTATCTAGATCTATCTTGTCGGATTGTAAGATGTATTTTGACGGATGAATGTGTTAGGTTAAGTCAAACACGGATTCTTATGGTCAATTAAAAGCAAGACTTTCTGTTGACTGTTTAACATTGCATGTGCAAATATCCATTGGAAGATGCCCGTCATTTGTAATGTCACAAGCCAATCTCGGTTGAAGGTCATGGGATCGCCAATATTCTCGCCCCCGGGAGAGTCGAAAATATTACCCCTCTAAAAGCTAGTTATCCCGGTGACATGGCGATGACTGGGATATTGAGTCGTAAAATGGTAGGTTACCAAAGTCAGCCGTTTTGTATGATGTACGCGCGGGGTGTGATGCTCTTCGTTCTTAAAATGCAATCACTTTGTGGCAAAGGTCATCCCTGATTTTAATGTCACATCATAACATGGTGTTTGTTTAGAAAGCGGACAAAGTGCATCGTGTATGCATTGCATGGAATTGATAGAAACTGTTACAAGCTATCTTATTACGTTTCAATACTTGTTTTCTATCGCACGTCTCAATAGATGCATTTTGCTTTTGGCTTTAAGTATGTTTGTTAATGGTATTGTCTAAGAGAGGCCTTTGCGTTTGATCTACGTTTACATAGTCAAGAAAGCATGAGATTGATGAAATGAACAAAAAGGTCAGTCTATTTATTATTTCCCGCCAGAGCAAGGCAAAGGAATCTCACCGACATCATTTTGCAAAACATATAGAGCGGTAAACAGTCTAGGACAGACATGACAACAACAAAAACTTAAAAAAAACCCACTTCTGGTGGGATATGACTTCTTTGGACCTATGAAGCAGAATCGCTGTTTTGATTATCCTTAAAGAAGCCATGTGCGGATTAAACGAACAGGCACTTTGTATGGTTTTTCACTCTGACCAGAATCCAGAATTATTGACGACATAGCCATAACCAACATACCGTCAAAGAGGTTAGGACGCGATGTTTCTTAAGTTACCTGCAAGTTAAAGAGCAGGACTCCATCCGTAACGTATTTTCATGAATTCTGATGGCATTCTAAAGTAGTGTTTATGCTTGTTAATTTCACAAGTGAGCTCCTTAAATGCAAGTTTTATTTCCCTTGAGGGCCAAATTCGGATTTTTGCAATGCACATCAGGTATTTTGAACACACCTGTTTTGGTATATAATGCTTTGCTTGATTCTCCTCGTGTTTTCATTCGCTGCACGCAAGACTGTACGATCGAACCGTTAAAAGAATCGAAGTTTTACTTCATCGGTTGAAATCAGCCAATGCGACATAACCTTTGAAAAGCTCCTCAATGAAGACATTAGTAGCCAACGTTGGTTGAAAAAAAGCTGTTCTCCTCTACGTCAAAATATCAACAACTGAAACTATTGGATATTGGAATGAAAATCTATCTATCTCTGTCTGTTTGTTTGTTTGTTTTTGTTCGTCTTTATTGCGTAACATAGTTCCGTATGATGAAGCACCTTCCGAAACGATCGGTTGATCTGTGCTTTATGCCGGCAAGGTAGGCGTTAACTCTTATTGGTGCGTGCCGGGGTCTTGAACGTTCTCGAGGTGTGGATGTCGTCAGCACCCGACCAAAGGCTTAACATCCCTAACAAAAGGATAACATCCCTACCAATTTGATACCAGCAGGTTGCAAATTATTGGGTGCGTTAAACTAATGGCTAGGGCGGGATTGAACCCAAATAGTGGTGTTGCATACCAGTAAACCATGACAAGCTAAATCTGATTTATTGCATTTTCTCTAATCTACATCAGTGAACGTCTCTGGAATGAAAACTTGTCTGTTTTTTAGGGGGAGTGCTAAAATTGTAACTTACTATAAGACGCCTAGCAATGGACACTCATCAGGTTCGTGACTACACTACCGTCACCATTGTCATTTCCTTAATAAGAAAGTCAGAGAACAGATGTAAACCTCTATGAGAGAGGTCGATCATACTTGTAAATGTTTTCGTTCCATCAAAATACCACTAGATCCGCAGATTTATTCAGATTTGAAGCAACTGATGACTGGTAGCCGTATTACCTACTGACATAAGAAATTGCATTAACGTATCAGCAGCTATCATTAAACTGCTTCCGGGATGCGAATTCTTGAATATCTCATCACTGTACAAAGTCACTAAAACGTTCCCCTGTATGACAGCATCAGAAAAAGTATTAAGCAATGACGCAACCGCGAGTGAACGCCTAGAATGGTCTATAATGAAAATTTGATATTACTCCAAGATATTTGACTTTGGTATGTGATATGGTCGAATGCTCCCGTGCAGTGGTTATTGAATCGGTGAAAAATGTTTGTCCTTGATATCGAGGAAGTTCTGTCACATCTCGCTTATCATGGAGACCTTGTTCAAAATTATACATTTCCGGAAATGATTTATATTCAATTTGACTCTAATTAAATGAGGTAGACTTGTAATTACAGCCCAAGTGATACATTTCCCAGCGGTGATATCAACCACTCTTGACTCTTGTGGTGGAAGCTTCAGTTGAATTAATTGAGACGATTTAAGAAAGTCCTTCTGGCATGTATAATCCCATCATGCCTGATCATGTAGCGTGGAACTTCGGGCAAAGCCCGTACGTGTATACAAACATAGTGGCGAAAGTCACCCCGATATGGAATCATGGACACTTGCATTTTCGACATGAAGGTCTCAATGGTCTGAAAAAGCATCTATGTCTTAGACAATACACTGTTTAGTTTAGGCTTGAAGACCGATGGTTTCATTCATGCACACTGGCAGATGTTGTTTCTCAAACGCCCAAGAGAGATTTTTGAGGTCTTAACCTTGCAAAGGTTATCTTACTATGTATCAGTCAACTGTAACAAGAGCGCTTTATCTCCACTGCCAATGTTTTTTTCCGTCCGCCCTCGGAGTCTTTAACAATCATTTTCCAACAGACACATTCATTTGATATATATATATATATATGGATACAAATCCATTCCTAGAGTCTTTGAAAAAAGTCAAGTCAGCTATAAGTAAACGTATTTCATTTGCAATCAGCAGCATACAATTATCGATGCGCGTCATGAGTCATTAGACTCTGTTTCTGGCTTGAAGGTTTGCATTGCCAGACGCTGACAGACGAACACCGCACAATGGCATTTATGATGCAATATGCCATGTGTATGAATTGTACGTTTATTCCATTTCTTCCTTAAAATGATCACAGGCTGTAAAATTCTCTCTCTAAACATTTTTCAACGAATCAAGCAAATAAGCTGGACTTCAGGTTTGAAATAGTTAAATTATAACTGCTAACACGTGATCTTGGGAGCACGGGTTTCCGGCGAGGAACCAAGGCCAAGTGCCTGAAAGTTTCCACCCCCGTCTGTTGGGGACAGTTGACGAGTCCTTATGCTGATGCTCTATTGATCCTTTTTGTGATGAAATTCGGTCCAGTGTATAACACATAATGAAATGAAGTAGTAAAGGGAATGGTCCCATAGCCTTTTTGTAGCAGTAGGGACAATGGGTTTTGGCATGGCATTGGCGTCCATCCTTCTCGAATGTCTCACAGCCTTTTACGTCTCAGCCGAGGCCACGAACATAAACCTGGGTTGAGTGAAGAAAATTCAAATGGCACAATGTTTATCCAGAAATAGCAGGAGTTATACCATTGACTTTTCAACGCCGTGTTCGTTATCGTAACCTCTAGACCATAGAACATTATGTGCTAGCAACTTAACGACGATGTTCTGGAAGTCGACAGGCTCGGACGTTTGTGTATATTCAACGTACATGTAGGCATGAGGAGTGTCAATGATGGTAATTACCATTTAATAATTGGTGAATGTTATGATACAGCTTTGCAAAATAGTTGAAGAACTTCCGTTAATAGAAACGACGCCTGCAAGTCGAATAAGACTATCTTCTAAAGAGTTTTCGGGACCTGGGTTAACAGTTCATACAAGTCATAGTTTTGTTGGTAAATTAATCCACTGAGAAACTTTAACGTGCTTTTCGGGTATTTCTTGAAAATGGTCATGGGCAAGACAACGATACAAGATGAGATAGAGTAGATATCACCTCCACTTGCCGGTACAAGGTTACCTCGCTAGCAAAGTCTCCTTGACCCCGCGAACGTTCAAAAGCTTTTCTTGAATGACAGTTCCATTTTGGATTAAAGCCTTAAAACATAAAGCGCGCCCATTTGTCACGTTAAGGGAGGCAGCCACACGCAGTGACCCCTCTCACGGAGGGTTTGTTGGAAAGGATAATGTCTTTAACAGCGTTAGCGGAATTCAAATAAGACAGACAAAGCAAGAAATGTTTAGTCCTATTTGGCGGCTTTAGTGTCTTCTTTCCTGCTCTTTGTCGAAAATGTTAAAAAGTAACTGTTGCATCCGTCAAAGTTTGTATCTTATTTTGTTCTTCTTGGAAAGTGAGAAAGGCATGGCCTTCGTTAGAGGTAGCAAAAAGTTGGTTGTCTCTTAGATTCTACCAATGAGCTTCCATCAGCTTTATGTTGATTTTTGTTTTCAACGGTAATTCGTTTGACGTGCCTCTTAAGAGTTTTTCGGTATACGATTTGTTGGAACCTGTTCCTTTCTCTATTGCAAATGTGATGTGGAAAGGAATTTTCTCCCAAAGCTCGTAATAATGCAAAAATGTCTGTCAAGGGACCTGGAACATGTTTGAGAGATGTGCTTGTTGTGTGAAATGGTCCCAAAGCGTTCATTGGTCTCAGAAGCACGTTTCCCGAAAATCATATCGATTAAAGTGCTGCTGTATCCTATCAAACCTTCTCGGTCCATCAAATAATGCCCAGAGGGGACGATCCGTCTTATCCCAAATTAGAGTATGTACAAGACGTTGGATATCGACTTGCTCGGAATAGAATAAAAAGATTGATGATTATACAACGGATAAGTGGGTCACGTTGATTGAGATATAAAATCTTGATGTATTTTATTTTCTTTGTTAAAGTAAATGCGTGAACGGCAAATGACCCTAAACGTACTTGTCGATATCCAATTAATTATCACTTGTTTAGACTTAACATGTTAGGTCCAAGCTCTATGGGTTTTTTTTTGTGTGTGTAGCTCTGTCAATTCTGACAATGACTGGGTGATGGGTGTGGTTAGTTCCGGATTTGAATTTCCGTGATTGATGGGTGCGTTGAAACAAAATTCTTCCCAGCATTCAAAGTCACAAAGGCTGCCTGTCTAATCCAACGAATTTTTCAGGGGGAAACTGAACAGTGAATAGCTAATAGACTAATAAGGCTAAAAACGTTCGTGGCAGCTCATCCTCCTGGCGATATCTTAGCTCGATCAAGTGACAGAACTCCACTAACTAGAAATGAGTAGAGTAGAGTATGCATGTAACATGGGTTGACCAAACAAAAATTGATTGAGGCAAATGCGGAAAGAGATATCGTACTGTTTCAAAATACACACAAGAGCTATTGAAATAGATTAATACAAATTTCTAGCGGTAGGTTTGACTAAAAGTACCGACGGTTCCACACATCCTTTGTTGTCCTTTCCCGAGATTGTGTTCAGTGTTCAGCGATTTCAGCCAGCCATTTTTATTTAACACTCCTTGTCAGTAACATAGAGAACTTAAGAACACCATAGAACGGCCAACTCCTCCAATTTACTTCTTATCGTTTCATAGTCGTCGATATTTGGTGCCAAGAATAATCCTGGTCCTATCTGCCGGGTAATTGCTTTTGGCGACTCAGCGGGGATTACGGTGGTGGAATGTATTATTGCAAAGATCAGCCAAATCAGGAAAAGTAATGATAAAGGACAGTGATGAGGAGTCTTGTCTGATGAAAACAAGACTAATGTGATGAACCAGTCAGTATGCTCGTAGGCCAATATAAAACTTGTAAATCAATACCAACAACCTTCCATCAAAACTAAATTTGACATAATTCTAGCGTCTGCTTAGCCCTCATCATGATTTTATTTACACCAGCTCTCCCTTTGAGGCCTATTGATAATGTTAGTTTTTATGATCTGTTTTTCACGAAGTCTCCAACTTGAGACACCTAGTGTGAGGTCACTTTGTTCTAGGTATGACGTAACGATTTTTGTGATCAAATTGGATGGTCCTGTTGCTCATCAAAGTACTCATGCTTTTCTGCAAGGGTTATGTACAGTCTTATACAGACTGTGTACCTTCTTTTAACCTAGCAGCAAATATCAATGTGTAACCTGTTCACATGCTAAGTCCGCAAAGGAAGACCATGGTTATCCCAGGTAACCTCCCGTAACGCTCTTAGAAGTAGTATTGCACTTGGGATCAACCAAACACTCAGGTTGAACATGACATTGACTTCATTAACCTGACAGGCTCTTTAGAATACGCTGAATGATAAATACATATAAGACCTATGATACTTTCTTGAGACATGTATCATTGATCGATCATTAAATTGGATAACCATCTTCATGCAAAAGCTACTATCCCGATGCCGAATGTCAGGGAATTGGACTTACGTACAGGCAATCTCATTGGGCAGCAGATGACCCCGATTGTACAGATTAATCAGTCTACGCAATTGGGTGTATGAGATCTAAACTTTCATCCGACTCAAACTCTTCTCCAAGTCGACATAGCTGCAGTGTTGTTAATTTCCAATGTGAGTATATCACATACAATGCATTGTTTAACGCCCTGTGTATTCTGCGCGTATCGGCAAGGCAGAAAGCTGTTGCTGTGCATACTTTCACAGCACATCAAATTGCACAGGGTGCACACTCATCTATTACTTCGCTTTACATGACACGTCTGGAATGTTCGTAACAAAATTAGTTTTCTCTGCAAATCGTGTATAGATTTATATCTTCATTAGCAGCGAAGAGGGGATTTGCCATGAAATTTGGCTGAGAAAGATTTTCGGTCTCGCTACACTGAGCTCATCTCTCTCCATCAGATATCCACTGAACCTGCAATCAATATCAGCGTTACTTACCGGGCATGGTGCCCTGGTGTGGCAACAGCCTTGCATATATTTTATTTAGAATCTTTGTGTTCATCCCCGTTAAGATATATGGAAACACGTTTAGACCATAGATAAAATACTCGGAAAGCACGCTTGCAGCATCAGTTCGACAATGTCACGTTCAACCAGTGTTTATCAGATATGCAGCCTGTAATGCTCGATTTCATTTTGTTTTCCATACCTAACATGACAGGCAGGAATATATGCATGCAATGATTAATTGGTATGGTACAAATATGAAGTTTGATAGGGCAAAATTATGTGTTAAATTATTTTGTGTACTGTTTTCGGGATGGTCAAATTCATAGATATGAAATACTAGTATTCCAATTATTCCAATTTCTATTTCATCAGTCCATCAACACTATGACAGAAAACAATAAGTCAGTCAATTTTTCCAAAGAGCACGATGTATGTCTGTCGAAGATCATGAGATTTCATGACGTGTATTTGCTTTCTTCGTTAATTTGCCCTACATTTTAACTTTACTTCCGAGATACAACGGACTTCTTGAATTAATACAAACCGAACATGAGGCTTAGCTGAATGTGGTTCAGACGACTGCTGCAAGTCCGCTGAATTACACCATACTTTGCATCGATTCGATGCCAGCTTGTTCACGCTTTTTACTGGCCTCAAGGAGAATAGCTTTTATCTATGGATGTATTCACTTCTCTCTCTCTCTAGCATCTGTGGTTGAACCGACGATGGGTAGAGCACGAAGGAACTCACCCAAAACGACTCCTGTCCCAACAGTGGTGACCAAGAAACATACACCGCAAACAGCGCGTACCGTCATACAACAGGTACGGCTGAACTGCACGAGTTCTTATGAATTGACAAACGTGATGATTGTGTTTGACTGTTGTGACGGAGGAAAATACGTATCTATATATATATTTGGATAGATTCTTTTCTTCTTTCTTGACTGAATATGCTCGTAGAACAAGACAAATACAGTGATTCAAGATAATTCTCAGTAATCAAACCCTACCTTTATTTCACCCCAGTTGTCTCCTGTATACCTCCGCTCAGGGCCAGAGGGATCCAACAACGTACATATGCCCTTACGCCAAATAAACTACTAAACTGAACACATTTTGACAAAAATGAGAAAGCCAAGATCCTGCCTGTGCCTTCTAACTCCAAAGGTATCCACATCGGGCCAGAG
Source organism: Branchiostoma lanceolatum (assembly GCF_035083965.1). Taxonomy (NCBI): domain Eukaryota; kingdom Metazoa; phylum Chordata; class Leptocardii; order Amphioxiformes; family Branchiostomatidae; genus Branchiostoma; species Branchiostoma lanceolatum. The sequence goes on along the minus strand of NC_089734.1, from coordinate 19,711,974 downwards.
GGTTCACGGAAATAAGGTTTTTCAGGGGTTTTAAGTAGGGACAATAAATATATTCCCATTTTGAGCCCGCCACCGCCCAGCTCAACAGTGACGTCTGTCCAAAACCGAAAGCAGTGCGAGGGGGTACATAGCAAAATTATTTTATCTACAACCAAGAATGCACACGAGCTGACGCTTCGATGACTGTCTGCAAGGAGGTTATAAAATCCAACCTCCTTGCTGTTTGTCATCTTCATCAGGGCAATACTGCCTGGTCCACAGCGCACTGAATCTAGGTGTTACTGCTAACAATGCAGTCCCAAACGTCATCAAAACATCGGCTCGTGTACGGGTTGTGAATAAAAGAACTTTGCTATACAGTCATTCACCAACGAATAGAGTACGAGGGAGGTTTAATAATGGAGGTTTGATAAAGATTTCCGATGACCGAGGTAACGTTACAGATATTATGGGAGGCTTAAGTTGCACATGTACAAAATGCATATTCAAAATAGATCACATGCTTATTTTAATATCTAAACTTCTGTCAGTATTTCCAGCTGCTGGAGTTGAGTCAGGTGTGAGTTGAATTCATAGCGGTCATCAGGGCTCCGAACACGTCTCGAGTTCCTTAAGGTCGCTGCTGACTAATTTGTTGTAAAGTAAGAAGCAAAACTCGGTTCACTTCCTGGTATGTGAAAAGACAGATAACTGTGTTACTGTCTCTTGATTCATGGGAAAATAGTCTACCGAAACCATGCATGAGCATAGTGTGTATTCGGCTCTGAATTAAACTGGCTGCAATTTTACACTTCACTCCATCTTAGCAGGTGTATAAGACAAAGTTATAACTTCAGAAATGAAATTAGACTTGTGGCTTATAGAAGTATGGATTATCATGTACCTGTGTCTTCAGCATCCTAAGATGATTGGGAGTGGGTCAGGGAAACCACTTTTTGTCTCTAATGAACTTCCAAAGGCTTTGTACAGCCATCTTGAAATCAACTCGGCTACTCTTATAAAATGAGATAATTCTGTCTCAACTAAACACTTGCCTTTACCTTTGTGCTAACTATTAACTCATCCTGCTATGATACAAAAGGCATTAAGTTTTGACTCAACCTCATCACGAAATTTCTAAATTGTCATTTCCAACACTAGAGGTTGGAAATTACCCAGGTTTTAAACAGCACCAGTCTTTTTATACGTTCTTTATACTCTACATCTTCCATTATTTGCACCAGGCAACGCGTCAGAGGTACTGGAGAAGAAAGGTTATCGACATGTCCAATTGAACATTTGTGTAAGCCAAATCTTATGTTGGAGGCTACTAAGGTCCATATTGCTATGAAAGCTAAATAAGCAACTGATATACATTATGTATCTGCTGATAATTCTTTCTTTCACAGAATTATCACCAGTACTACATATCCCAGTACTACCCAGTCTTTCCCCCTGGCGGTTCGCACTGGGAAGACATGGACAGCGGCAACGCCAAGCTTGTTGTGGGGGAAAGCTCACCTCCAGTCCATCACAAGCAAAACAAGGTTTGCACAAAGTCTCTCCAAAGTAGTAGTAGACTGGTTTATTTCACTCAAGGTGGACAAAAACTGTTTGTACAGCTGTTTACATCCAACATTTGCATACATTATTATAAAAGTCACATAATCATACAACATTCTAAAAGGCATTAATAAAAACAATACTAATTGAACATAACCAACATTTTCCGTTGAATAACAAACGAAAATAGACAATTTTTACAGAAAAGCTCGATCAAAGACAAGTCGAATTCAATTTAGGGCACAGGTCAGTTACATGTACAAGGCATTTAAAATATTCAATAAAGATGGGACAGGGCTAGTTAGGTACCGCTTAGTCCCAGTAGGCAGTTTGTACAGTCGGGTATGTCTCAGATTCATGTTGTGTGGCTGGTTGACAGCTGGGGAAAGCCAGGGTGCATATCTACCTGATTTGGTAATCGCACGAGCAAAGTCCTGGCACAGAGTCAGTCTACGTTCAGATAGGCGTTGCAGGTTGAGTGATACCAGGGCGTCGGAGTATGAGTGGAAATTGCTCCCCATCATATAATTCTGCAGGCCCTTTTCTGGATTCTTTCTATACTGTCAGATTGTTTTCTAGTGAGTCCAGCATTCCAGCAGGGTGCGGCGTATTCAAGAGTTGGTCTGATATATCCGCAATACACAATGACTAGGTCAAGCTGAGGGACGCCAGTTCGGCGTAGTTTACTCAGTAAATACAATCGTCTACTGCCATTGGACACCATGACATCAACTTGATCAGACCACCGAAGGTCCGAGCGTATATGCAGGCCCAGTAACTTGGCTTGTGTTACAATTGTTAGTGGCTCTCCTCCAAGGGTGAGAGGGGGCATTTCAGGGGGGGGGGGGGGGGGTTCGCATGAAGCAAAAGTACATAGCTTTACATTTTTTGGGGTTTAGCAACATGGAATTCTGTTCACTCCAAGAGTCCAGGGAGTCAAGGTCAGTCTGAAGGTTTGAAGGGGTTGTCACAGTCCTAAGTTCACCAATGTTAAGGTCATCCACGTATTTCCAGTGAGGGTTATTGGTAGAGGGTTCTGCGTCGTTAATCAGGACTAGGAAAATGAGTGGGCCCAGTAAGGTACCCGTGGCCACACCGGACGTTAAGGTTTCCCAGCCAGACATGCAGTTCTGATACCGAACACGTTGTCTATGATTGGACATAAAACTAACTATCCAGGGTATCAGTGATACTCTTGCACCCATGCTCACAAGTTTGAGGCCAAGGTTATGCAGTCTTTTTATGAAATTGTAGATAAAGCATTCCTCTTTGTATCTAATTTCTAAGGCAAGCTTCCCACCATTGCTTGCATCAACCCAAAGAACAACAAAGACTCTATGCAAAACTTCTTGCAGTCCACAACAGAGTTGCTAGGTGAAGCTGGTTTAAAGTAGATTTTGAAAATGCCTCATCAATGACTCCTCAAACAGTAGAAAGTCCATCATCATTAAAGTCCCATCATTAAATCCTTGGTTTCCTTTCAGTACAAGTATACATGGGCGTTAGTCTATTTCCTACTTTTCTTCAAACACCTTCTTTTGCGTGTTTGACTTGTTCGCCTCAGATGTCTTCAGTTTCTGTGATATATGTCCATCCATCTTCTGTGTGAACTTTTAGGAACGTTTTCTTGCCTGTCTCAATCTGTCTTCTCTTCCACGTCTTTGTGTTTAGAAAGATTTGTCGGTACCGCACGGTGTCTCCAGCCTGGAGTGGTAGTAGGTCTCCCACAATTTTGTCGTAGTACGTCTGTTGCCTCATTTCATCATGGTTTGACCCATATTGTCCTAGACTGCCCCTGACATTCTTGGCCTAAGTGACCTCAGCGTTTTTGGCAGTGTCGCCTCCTTCATCCTGCTGAATAGCATCTGTGTTTGAATTTTTTCGATCTCCTTCGTCGGAGAGCTTCTGAAATCGAGTGCCGGATACAGGTCTGTTCTTGCTATCCTCGTGTTGTCCATTAGACATTACTCGGTGGATGTCCCGGTGAAGATTTCCGTTGAAGAGCTCATTCGTCTGTGAACTTCTCCAGCTCTGTGGTCCTGAACTGTGGTCCTTTGTCTGTCATCACAACATCAGGAAGACCATGCCTGGTAGACTGCATCTTGAGTTTCCTGATGATGGTTACGCCTGATGTGCTTTCATGGTTCTCTATCTAGCTTGAATAGTAGTGTACAGTCTACAGGTATTTGCTGTTATGGAAGATTAACAGTTCTACTTCCACATTCTCCAACGGTGTTACTGCTTCTGTTGTGTTGTATTCTAACACCACTAAATCCGCAGAGTAACATATATCTGTAGTAATACTGCCAGAAATGCAAACTTGACAGACTAACACTGTATTTATAACACTACACGAAAAGCCTCAATAACCTTGCAACCGACGATTACGACGTCAAAAACTTTCCACCCCAAAATTAAACAGACTGACGTCATCATAAGAGGATTGGAACTACGGTGTTCGTTCGCCGGAACAAAGCAACGTAGCTGTGTGCAACTTAACGGCTTAACGTGATTTTTGTATGTTTAGACAAGTTTATATCTTTAGCACTCTGTTCAACCCAAGAAAGTAACAACAGCTGCTTTATAGAGGTAATTAGCGGCAAGATAATTTTGAGAAGTATTATCCTCGTGGAAAACGGTTGCGCCACCACAAAAATACCGCCGGTCTCAATCACGGGCGGTGCTTTAAAATTGCAATATTTTAGTATTACTAGCATGACTAGAGAAGAACTATATCATGTTTAGTAGCAGTGACAAAGGCCATCTACACGTTGATGGAGGTTTGACATCCAGGTCATAAGATACGCCAAATGAGTTACTCAAGCAACTGGATAAACAGTCGTTTCAGACGTGTCGTCAGCATCCGCTGTCTTCCGTTAGTGACTTAATCGAAGATCTGGCTGGTTGAAATGTTAACATGCTAACAATGGGTTTTGAGGGGAAAGAAAGAGATTTTGAGGGGTTGTGGCACAAGTACTATAATTTCTGTGCAAAATATGAGCCAATTCTATTTCTTTTTTTGACCCTGAGCACTATTATTTGATCCTTACAAACATTTGCTTAATGTTATTTGTCCAAGAGACAATACGATCGAAAGGTTCAAGATCTTTTAGGGGGCAAAGACATATACATGTCCTTGAAAAGGGACCCCACAACCAAGTTTAACCCTATTCAGACGGGGTGGAAGGCTTTTGAGGCCCGCGCCAACTTTAATGTCGCATAAGTCGTGAACGGCTTAGTCTATAGAGTCTTGGTGACTTTTCCTAAGATTTAGTTGGCAACAAGTTTATAATTTTTCGTAATGCCATGGCATCGGGTTTCTGACAGGCATATTTTACCAAATTCCCTGATATCGGTTTTAACAGTTGAGTTTTCAGGTTTTACTGCTAAAACACAAATTTTTCCTTACATTGCCAACATCTTATGTAATTTCATGTAACTTTTATAGTTTAATATCAATCAATTATGCTACTTTGATGACGTTTAGGTCAACATCCAAGATGGTGGACCATATCATTAGCTTAGGAATAAACAGTCAATTTTCCCTTCAAATCGTCACTACCTGGCATTTTTTATTCAAAGAACAACCCCTTCAAATAAGCGTTTCTAATCTATTTTCATTATGTTTCATGGTGTTTTGGGTTTATTTGCTGAAAGGGTGTGTTTTTGAAAATTCAAGATGGCGGATCTAAGATTGCTGATAGCTCAAAGATATATGACGTCATTTTTATTAACAATGGAGGACCTGAGTGCGGCCATGGCAGGCAGGATGGAGTGGTCAGCGGTTGTGCATGGACTTGCCCCGTCCCCCCCGGGGGTCGACCGATGATGATGATGATTAACAAAAGTCTTAGCAGGCAATAATGGTTTGTTTTCACCATTTCTGTTAAGAATTTGTCGCATACCTTTGAGGTTTATGAGAATACCCTATTCATACAGTTCCAGTCAATAACGTGAATGACGATATAATTACGTCATATTTCGTAATTATGACTTCAAAGTTGTCATATTACACATATTTCACTTCTAACGTTGGTTAACATGAATTCGCGGGGTACTTAAATTCGCCATTTTTAGAAACGGTGTATTTAAGGGATATGTGCTAGATGCAAAATCAGTTATAACGCCAGCAATGCAAACCGAATAGACTAACGTATTCAGAACACTGGCTGAAAAGCTTCGATAACCATGCATTTGAAGTTGGCGACGTCCAAAACTCTCCGTCCCTTATTGACAGAGTCTGAGGGCTTCGTGGGAGAATCACACTACACGGTTGTTCGCTGGTTTATAAGACAAATGTCACATCCGCTTCCTGCTAAACACAATTATTTACAAGACAACTTATTACAGTCTCTTTTGCTAACCTGCAACTGGATTCTAAGTGTGATCAATCATCAAAACTCCTCTTTGTTGCTACAACCTACGGCAAGTGTATTTTCCCGCCGCCATATTATTACCCAGAATCCTGTTGTCAAGCACACGACAAAGGGTTGTGAGGAACACTTATTTTGTCTAAATGTTGCGTGTGAATGTGGACTGAAGACGATATTTTCCTCAAAGTTTGCTCCTAACACAACAAGGAACACATGGACATAGTAGTATTACCATTGCTACGGCATCCAGCTAAATTTCCATGAATAATGTACACGTTGCCATGGCGGTGGATGTCGAATTTGAGTGACGTTCTACCGACTCAACAAACGGGATGTTACCGAAGGCATGATGTGTGTGGCACGACTGTTTTGTCGTGTATCTATATTTCTTTGGTCACGTTAATATGACCTTGGCAGTCTCTTCAAGTCAAGGTGGGCACAACAGCTGCTGTATAAAAGCTAATTAGCGGCATATATTAATGACGAATCTTCTCTCCCGGAATAATGTTCGCACCTTTCCATGCAAGAGCACTGTCATTCTGCGTGCGGCGGACGGTAGTTTCAAGTTGAAATATTATGGTGTCAGCACGACTAGAGAGAAAATATTACATATATAGCATAAGTGCAAAGTTAATACATGATACTGACAGACTAACAGAAAAAAAGGATGGTTTATTGTTCTGCCAGATTGATTTCAAATAACCATTATCGGAAAAATTGCGATTTTATGTTAACCAACGTTACACCGTTCTCAGGAAATTTGAAATAAGGAGTTTATGAGTTACAGGGGTCCAAAGAGGAGGGCCTCAGACCGTCTCAGGATGACAAAAAAAAGCCCGGTCTGAACAGGGTTAAAGGGAAAATCGGTGAAGCTCTCCAGAAATGACAAGATGAGGGTTTCAGACCCCAGCGTTCTACGGCCTTCCCATAATTCACGAACAGGGCGTCCCTCGACGACCCATAATCTCCAGTACAGGTTCTGTCACTTACGAGTTAGCAGGTTTTCTCGCTAAGATCTTGGGACCACTATTGGGAAAATCTCAGCACCATGTACAGAATATTGCAGTACAGAATAGTGCAGATTCCGTTTACAAAAACATCCATGTAGCGGAATATGAAATCTTCACTTCATATAATGTCCAACCTTTCTGTGGACCACCTATGTGAACTGCAAGACCTTTGCCTATGGTGCAAATACTTCACTTACAAGCAACAGTCTTCCAGCAACTGCATGTCTGTGCTATGGGATCGCCAGTTTCGCCCATTGAGGTAAACCTGTGGATGAAGAAGTTTGAGAACAAAGTCCTCAATGGCACTCCCCCAGTCAACTGGTTCCGCTATGTAGACGAAACTTTGTGTAGGCTGAAAAAAGAGTAGCTGATAACTTGACCATATAAACCAGGTAGATGACAACGTCAGGTTCACACAAAAGTCGAGTCATGACAACATGCTCCCCTTCCTACACACCATCATAGCGAAAGACGGCAAACATAGTTTTGAAGTATACAGTAAACTGACCCACACCACTCAGTATTTGGCCTTTGATTCCCACCACCCATTGTAACACAAACTAGCAGTGATTAAAAATCTCTTCCACCAGACAATATCATTACCTCAGACAAAGCCGAAACAGACGAACAATGTACAGGCACCTTCGTGGGGCCTTAGCCAAGTGTGGCTGCCAAAACTGGACTTTCAACAAAGCTCTGAAACATTCTGACCCAACTGCAATAACATGTAAATTTGACAGACAAGTCGGCCACTAAGAGTAAGGTGCAAAGAACATTGCAGACGGAACGCTGACGGCTTCTCCTCGGCCATCTTCCACAACCTAGAACACAGTCAATCTATAGATCTAGAGCAAAGTACTGCCGCAGAACTTCCGTTTGTGTATCTTTTGACCTGGACGTGCTGTGGTCTTCATTTCTCTTGGCATGTTGCTTGTGATGTAAGGAAGTGGTATTGGTTTTGGCAACCTAGCAGCTTGCTCTGGAACTGCAGGGGCGTTATCGTGAAAATCTTCCAAGGAAAATAACTGAACAAAGGAACGACGGATTTCCATGACATTTAGTATGGAGGTAACGTAGACAGAGATGTACATTTTGAAGTAGTAGTAGTCCACTGTTTTCTGCTGCAGTAGTTGAAACATCCTGCAGCCGCATTCAGTCTTCATTCAGTCCCTTCCGCTTTGTCCGATTCGCTGCGAGCTTCCTTAGCTCCCGGAAGTTTCTTTCTGACCGCAACGGTCCTTGACCTCTTTCCTTCAGGTCTGCCCTCAGTAGCCTCAGTAAGTTTTTGCAGTGTCTTCCTTTTCTGGAACTATATCTGTTGCATCCTATCAGGGCGAAGTCTAAAGCCTGTTGTGTAGGTGTGTCGGTCGGCATTCTCAGAATGTGTCCGAACAAAGACCACCTGGCGTCTTTCACTTTTGTTGACAGCGGGCTTGCGTTACACAGCTTGTACAGTGTTTTATTTGAGATCAGGCTATTTGGCCATCGGTGCCCTGTGATTGTTCGTAGGTGTTTTCTGTGGCATGCGTCTAGCTTGTCTATCGCTGTCTGTGGAGCAGCCCAGCTGTTACAGTTGTAGAGCATGATTGACAACATATTGAAGTGCAATTAGGCTAATTGAGTCTTTATTTTTATGATTAATGAGGAAAATATATATTTACAGTGTTTTCCATTATGGGACTTAAACAATTGTAACTTATGTAGTTTATGGCAGGTGGGACATTATCAGATTCTAGTTATTACCTTCGCCGAGAAGGTTATGCAGAAGGTAGCGTTTGTGGGTGTGTTTGTTTGTGTGTAGTGGACCAGCATAACTCAAGAATGCCTGGATGGATTGTTTTGATATTTGGTATGTTGGTAGGTTTTGATGACACCTGAAAACGATTAGATTTTGGGCCCCCTAGCGGCTTCTTACAGTACTGCAGCGGAACTTCCTGTTTTGATATCTTGTGTTCTGGACATGTTATGGAACTGATTTTTGAGTGGTACATAGATCTTTGGACAGAGAGTAAGTGGTACGAGTTTGGGCCCCCTAGCGTCTTTTTTGGAACTGCAGGAGCAGGTTTTGTGTCTGACTTTGAAAGGGAATAACTCAAGAAGGGCTTGAAGGATGGTAATTAATTTTGGTAAGTAGATAGCTTGAGTGATGATGTACATGATTAGATACTTCTTATGCAAATCAGTATCTAACTTGCATAATTAATGAGGAAAGTTTATACAGCCGCCAAATTCCATGATAGGACTCAGAAACATGTAACATATGTAACTGAGGAAGACAGAAATATTAATTGAAGACCTCATTTGCATATTCAATGAGAAAATACTATAACAAGATGGCCTTGATGGATGGTCATGATTTTTGGTATGTGGATAGCTTGTGTGATGTTTTGCATGATTGGACGATGATTATGCAAATTAGATTCTAATTTGCATAATTCATGAGGCAACTTTAAAAATCCGCTTTGTTCCATGATATGACTATTCAAATTGTAACTGAGGAAGAGAGGACTGTTAATAGATAGAAAATATGCAAATGTTGGCCTAATTTGCATACTTAATGAGTAACTTCTATTATTCCACACTGGCAAATGACGGCAATTTCATACATTTAATACTTTTTTTGTGGCATCGGGAAGTTATGTGAATGTGAACATCGTTGAATCAAATTATGCTAATAAGGGCCTCCTTTGCATAATTGATGATAAAATATTAGCATAACCTTCTTTGTTAAGCTCATAATTTGTTAAGCTCATACTTTGGACATGTAAAATTTTAAGACAATCAACTGGTATGATTTATAATTGATGAGAAACAGAAATGCGTCAGTCATAAAGGTTAAAATCATTTGGCGAAGGTATGAGGTCGTGGAACTCTAGTTCAAATTGTATAGTTCTTCCAAGTGGTAAATGATTGGACTGTCAACATTGTGACCTGTGTGGTTTAGTTAAAGGTTCACATGACCAAGCGTGGATAATGCAAATATGGAAGTCATTTGCAGAATCAGAATATTTTAATGGAGATATGAGGTCTCCGAACTCTTGTTTATCAAGGAATGCCTAATGTTTGCAAAATCACTTTCTGCTGACTGAGTTCTGAGATCTGTAAGATACTAAGGACTGCAGAATGTTCCAAATGCTATAAAGAGTTGTTTTACTGTTTGGTCTGCTTCAACGATTTCCACGTAGTCTTCATTCATGATTTTGTATGGATAGTTTCATACTTTTGTGCTTCTATATAGTAGGGAACTTCTTGGTCACCTTTCACAGCGAAGCCAAAGTAAAACTCTGAAGTTACCAAACCATATGCAAGTTTGTTGCATGGATATCTTTGGCTTTCGTCTCCAACTGCATTTGAGGAGCAATGTTTACAAATCCTTTCTGACACAGATAGTTTCATATATCGCCTTTTTTACTTCCAGGGAGTGAGCATTAATTCTAACGAGTATCTTACTGGTATCTGAGTGCTGCCCAAAGTCATAAAGTTCGAGATATTTTTTCTTCATAATAAACGGTTTTACATTTTCTGTACCATTTTCTGCTTAGCAGTATCAATAGACAAATCATGGAAGACATGAATACACATATCTGAAAGCCTTGTCCTTAATGATTTACACATATGTCTGGGTCACAGGTTGTACTATCAATATACAATAGGCGGGAGTATCCACAGTGATCGTGGATCTCCTTAACTCGCTGTAATAATGTCTATATATGATATACCGGCCTTATCAACAGGAACGGCCTAGATCTTTTATTACCTCATATTCATGTTATTTTGGCAAAATTCCACAAATGTGCCAACACGCCTGGACCTCGCATCATGTCTATAGTTTATATCAGACTGATTGTTTTAGTTATCTAGGGTTTCTTCATTAGTTTACTTCTCATGACAGACCGAATCCTAGGCATAGACTGACGTGAAACAAAAATTGATTTATAATCTCAAGGAGTGGTGTTTACAAGCTAAACAAAAGCAGGTAAAAAGGCATTCCGCGTGTTTCAGGGCAAGCAGAGGCAACTGATTTCTAGATCTCCTCCCCGATATCAATCTCGTCCTTGGTACATCCAATAGATACGACCCAGACGCACGGCGACATATAATAGAATCATGCAGCGAAGATGAAGAGTCAAAGGTCTTGAAGACGGACGAGCTACCAACGATGTGTAACGAAGGGAAATAAATGTTCAAGGATTCATGATTAAATTTCCTTTTCAATGACTCATGGTGGCTTTGCAGTCTATTTGTTCAGAAGTAAGATACAAAAGCAGTTTGTCCAATACGATGTATATTTAGAACACTTTATTATAACAAAAATTAGATAAACAAACCATTAGATGATACTCAGTACCCATTGCATGCCTGAGGCTTCATTGATTGAGCGTGGCTTTGCTTAGGAAATTGGAGAGGAATCAATAACTTACACCCAGAACAATGGAATAAAAGCTTTTCCTGATTGTATTCTATGTCAGAAATCAATACTGGGGATGGCGCCTGTCTTAACTAAATCACTGGAGTGCGTGGGCGCGACGGCGCGGGTTCTCAGGCATATCCGTCTTGTATACTCTATGGTCTCTACCTTATATTTTATACAGCATGTTATTACTCACTATATCCATTCCCTTTCTTCTCATTTCAGCCGGTGAGTTTGTCGTTTGACTTCAAGTTTTACGGGCACTTCATCAGGAACATATCAATTTCAACCAGGGGTGAGTTTTGCATCCTAGCCTTTGAAATAAAGTAAGATAGTGACTGACACTTTGATACGTTGTGCTAACACTGCTTTACAATTGATTTGACACGTTGTGCTAACACTGCTACATCCAAGTAAAAAAAAAGTTTACATTCGCGGTCATATAATAAAAACAGCTACACAAAGCGTAATGATAAACGTACGTTTGCCACAAAAAGTGCACGTTAAAGGGCAATTGCACGTGGCATTAGGGCAATACAGACGTTCACTTTCATTTCATTACATAGTTGGTCTTATTCAGCCCATACCATTACATGATAATATTCAGGGAAGGAAATTTGTTACCGTACCACCATTGCAACTTACATACTTGTTTTAAAATTGTAATTTTCTCGATCAACATTCTAAAACACATGGCTGACCACTTCTTAACCTGACTGCCCAGTGGGGTGCCTGTTGACAGTTCACCATGCAGTTACTCAAACAACTGGATAGATTTGGGAATCGCAGTGGATTGATATAATTTCATCAAATATAAACACTAGCTTCTGTTTTTGATAATTAGCATCTCATTCTGTCAATCATCAGATTCACTTAGCCCTCATCTGACCGACACATTTTAACGACGAATCTGGCCGTATGGGGTTCAAACGGACCCCATTTTGTTTTGCCCCCTAAATATATTTCTGGTGGATTTTTTTGTAATCATTGTATATCTACTGTTTCAAGTAATCTATGGAGCATATTTTGATAATTTTGATGTCAATAATCAATGTTCATTATCATGATCTATGCAGAAAATGAGGAGAACTCTCATTCTGCTTTAAAAATCTACAATACTCTTCCTTATTTCAACAATATTATAGCTTTCAAAAGCATTCTGATAGCATGAGAATGTTACCGAATAAGGAATATTAGATTTTATGTTAAATTAATTATGTATTATCTAATTATGCATCTTAGTCTGTCACCTGGGCACCAACATACTTGCACCCTTGTCAATTTTCATCCTTTTCAATTGGCTATTTTCATGATTTCTGCTTATATATTGTTCAATTAATCTATTAAGAATGTTCTAACATTTATTGAGTGTATAGAATTAGTACATTTACACTAAAATGCTACATTAATTCTGAAAAAGTCGGTATCTTAAAATTGCTGCTTTAATAGCAATGATGACAAATTTCTGTTATTTGGCAGAAATTTCTTTTATATTTGGTAATAAACGATGGACATCAGCGGACAACACGCAGACTTCAGAGTGTAACCCACATCAAAATGGGCCGATCCCGGTTCTCAGAAGTTGTAAGACATGTACACAAACAAACGCATGGAAATACCTTTTTCTCCGACGCAAAATGTTCATATGGCACACATTTACATAGGCCAAACTGACCCCATACGGTCGGATAAGGGTTAGTTATCTTGAAATGCCGAACACAAATGGAAAACATTCCCGTCATTTACCAGAATTTAGCATGAAAGTTCATCTGTGTTGGTAGAATTAATAATTAACTAAGATTAAACTTTTCATCCAACACTGTAAAGAGATTGGGACTTACCCAAATTTTCGAACAGCGGATTAGTGGTCTTGCCTTATTCCAAGGGTACCTCAGAGGCCCTTCGAAGGATCTTCAACAAGTACGGACCACTGCCAGGTTTTTTAGCCAAGTAAAAATCAAAAATGTTTGACCCCTGACCTCCCTCACGAAACCCGCGAAACACCCGGCGGCGCTAACTCCCCTAACTTCCCGGCTTCGCGCGCTACACGCACGCAAAGCTGTTTTGTTCTGGGGAATACCCTATCCCGGTTATAACCGGGTCCAGCACACAAGGCATATTTCTGTATCCCTAATTAAGTCGGGACTGGCAGCTTAAGGGTAACTAAGACGTGTTTTAGACCCACCCGCACACTCAAGAACCTAATGGTGGCACCGAAAGACAAAACACCAAAGGAAAATAGGTGTTGGGTACTTTACCACATCAAGTGTCAAGGTCAAACCAGGGTAGGTCCTTGCAAAGAGACCTACATAGGGGAGACTGAGCGACCTCTTAAAACAAGGTTTCAAGAACACAGGCGCCCCAGCACTGTGAATTCAGAGGTATCGCAACATATTCATAATGAGTCTCCGGGGCACTCCGTATCGTTAGAAGGGGTCAAAATCCTTGATTCGGAACTGGATTTCTTCGCAAGAGGAGTAAAGGAGGCGATCTACATCAGAGCCCACAGACCTACTTTGAATTCTTCGCTTTCACGTGACGTCACAATCGCGTTCGAACGTGAAGTCGGCCATGTTGTATGATAAGCTGTTCGATCTCTGTATGGCTGCGTGTTGCGACGGTGGACCCGTCCGTGAAAGGCAGTTGTTTTATTCAGAAACGGGCTGGAAGTTTGAATAGTTAACTGCGGGCCCAAGGAGTACAGGATACGACCTACTCACCGTTTCTAAAGTAGCCTTGTTTACACAAGCTTTCGGGCGGAGGTTTATGACCACCACCACCCGCCCGAACCCCCCACCACTAGGGGGCGGTATCCGCCGGGCCGGCCCCTAGGAGCGCGATTTTGTCAGGCTATCGGACAACAGTGGTCGGTAGAATCCGGCGATTGTCGTTTAAGCTTTAAATTGCACAATGCTCTGAAGACTCTCTTCCGTCGCTCGATGTATTTGTTCAGAATCAGAAGTGGGGCGTGACTTTGGAGACCCCAAAACTAATGCGCGCGGGCGAAAAAAAAGAGAAAAATCCTGCAAACCAAAATGCTGCTAAACCACAGGACTTCAGAGCTGGTATTGTGAATTGAACCACAGAACACAGTGTATCAAGCAAACAACTAGTCTTCATTTGTAGGAGGTACATGTAGATTGTCTTGTTCATCTTAGCAGGTGAAGTTCAAATGATCAATGTTTAATATATTGTCAAGAACGATCAAAGAAGTACATGTACATCATTAGAAGGTATTTGGCTCAGGACAGTAGATGATGAGAATACTCTCTCATCAAGGGCTCTTTCAACATACATGGCATTGAACTCCATGTTAAGTATTCCATAGTTCACACAAATCTCGCTGTGAGACCTCTATTGCAGACAGAAGTACGCACGTAAAATTAGCCATTCCCGGCGACGGAAAATACAACTGGAAAGGCTTGTGAAGAAATGTACACAATTTTGCCATCGTCCCAAAGTGGAGCCTACGTACTTGGAAGATTTTCCACGTGTCAGAGCAAGCATTAGAATTTATTCAACAGATCCACATTTCGTCGGTTACTGAAAAGAACAAAAGCGGCCAGGCGGTTATCCATAAGAGCCGCAGGGGAAACATCGCACAACGCTGGAAACAATTTGGACATCGTGGCTCGGCGATAGCTCATTATCTTCGTCGAGTACTTGTACTCGGGGAAGATGATGTTTTCGGTTGAAAAATCTGTTGGTTGGGTCTGTATGTAAGTCAGGAGCATAACTCAAGAAAGCTTCAATAAATCTTGATGATTTTTAGTAGATGTGTAGTGGTTGTGCAAAGAAAGGTCAAGTTCGAAAATGGTTCACCTTGCGTTTTTCAACAGTACTGCAGCGGACTTTGCATTTTTGTGTGTTTGTATGTAGGCAAAAAAAGTGACGGAAACGTTGATGGATCTTCATTATTTTTTGCAGGTGTGTAGATGTTGTGGAAACGGGGGTCAAGTTCAAAAATTGTTCCCCTGGTAATTTCCGTCGGTACTGCAGCGGGCTTTGTGTGGATGTGTATTTGTATGTCGCCAGCATATCTCGAGAAGCTGTTGATGGATCCGTATGATATTTAGTGGATGGGTAGGGTTTACAGAAAGGAAGGTCAAGTTCGATAATGGGCCTTCTAGCGGGTACCTAAGGTACTGCAGCGGAGCTTCAAAATTCACGGGCATATTTTCTGAAAGTGCTATGGTCATGATTTTTGTGTGGTAGATAGTTCATGCCACAGAAAGCAAGTTCTGTAAATTTGGGCCCCCTAGCGGCTTGTTTGGAACTGCAGTGGGTGTTTTTGTTTTGACATTCGGACATGAATAACTTGAGAATGGGTCGACAGATCGTCGTGATGTTTGGTATGTAGAGAGCTCAGATGGTGCTTTACATAATCAATGAATAATTATGCAAATCAGTAGCTAATTTGCATAATTAGTTAGGAAAGTTTGTTTACCCACTGCATTTCAAAATTGGACATGGGTGAGTGCCAGGTCATGTAAACAGATAGCCTTGCATAGACGTACATGTAGGACAAATAAATAAACTATTCTCCAAGCAGAGGTGTGGGTCCTGCTGGTTTTTAACGCGTTCAGTTTAGGCATTTTTGTTCAACACGGTTGGCGACATAACGGAAAGGGGACAAGAAATAGAAAGCCTGACAAAAACACCTAAAAACTCGCCAGACCCACTCCTCTGCTTGTAGAGTACACTGCACCAAAACTGCACCACTGCTACATGTAGGTGCGGAAAAGTCACATGTACATGTACTATGTCTTTCACAATGTGTATGATATGGAATAAAGATTTATTCTATTCATTATATTGACTGTACCATTTCATCATCACTTTCAACTTACAACACTGCAATAACGAAACTTTGTGGCCCATATAATATCAACATACTCATATTTTTTCATGACCAGTTATAACATATATCAGCACACTCTACACATATACTAGTCCTGTACCACCAAATGATCTTTAACCCTATCTAGACTGGACTTATTCACCCCATCATAACTTGGGTGATGCATGATCAAATTTGCATGGGGTGATTAGCACGTAAATATTAATCACTCTCCATAATAAGCCTTGATTATTTGTATCTCATTATGTTAATCATGACCTAAGGAACCAATGAATATCCATCAATCCCTGTTTGTTATCTTCCTCAAAAGTTACGAACAAAAAGGCCCACTGCAGTTCTAATTAAGCCGCTAGGGGGCCCAAACTTACATTACCCCAAGAACTAAATTCCACTCAAAAATTCTGACCATAGCACTTGCAAAAAAATTGGACCACATACTTTCAGTGAATTTAAAGACTTTCTTCGTGTATTATGCAAATTTATAATGTCCTGGTTTGCATAATTAAAAGTTATTCATATAAAGCATCATCACACTCCGTCAACTCTGCTTAAGTTATTTCTCTCCAAAGCTAACAACAAAAACGCCCACTGCAGTTCCAAACAAGCTGCTCGGGGGCCCAAACTTACACTACTTTTAAACCCTACCCCAAGAACTGCTACTATCCAAAAATGAACCTGGCGCCTCCAGGAAATTTGACGTCAAACTTTAAAGTTCCGATCTAGGTAACTAGATCGACTATCACTACCTCCCTGCCATCCCATCTGATCCGCCTGAGAAAAAATATCGCATTCATGACCAGTAATAAAGTGCCCTTTTTATTTTGAATGCTCTTTTTGAATTACAATCCCAAATGTTTGAATAACTATCTAGATCGGGGGATAGCTAAAAGTGCCCGCGCCAACTTTCACGTCGTATAACTGCCGAACGACGTGTACTAGGACTATCAAACTTGGTGACTTTTATAGAACATGGTAACAATTTTATAATCATGATATAATTCTGTCACTTTTTGTCTTGCTATGGCTAAGCGTTCCTGACTGGCATTGTTTTACAAATTTCATTAATTTCGGTTTAAACAACGAGGTTTCAAGGTTACCTTGCTTAATCACACTTGTTTGGCTTACCTCATTAACATCCTATGTAATTTAGTGTAACATTTATGATATGCTTATTATCATTTATGCTAATTTGATGACGTCATCGGTCAAAATTCAAGACGGCGAACAATTCCATAAGCGTGGTTAAAATCAGGTAATTGTCACTCGAATATCCTCACCAATTTGTATTTATGTTACAAAAAATATAAATATTGACGGTTTTGGGGTTTTCATTGTATTTTGGGGTTAAATGTTTAAAAAAAATGAAAAATTCAAGATCGCCGATCCAAGATGGTGGACTCCAATTGAAGCCAAACACATATGACGTTATTCTGGTGTTATAGCCGTCATACTTCTCCTCCTCCTCCTGTCAAATCTTCAAAGGGATTCATCTCGGTCGTTCCTGGGCCAAATGAGCTGAAATGCATGTACAAAGAGTACATACCCCCAGGCGTTTTTTTTCTTCATTTTTTCCTTTTATCTCTATATCTTAAAATGATTTGTTGATTTTTTGGGGCCATTTTCAGACCAAAAAAAAACGTACATTTGGGCTTCCGGGTCCGTGGTATTGAAACGAAAGGATCTGAAATTTGGTGTTGCTGCATATGCATTGGATATTTACTCAAAGGACCTTAATGTCATTTTTGGCATACACTACTACAAACCTATTTATTTTGCGATGGTTTAAAATGAATTTAATCATTTTCAGCGTTCCGCGCACGGCATGGCGTTTACGCTAAAGCGGCAGCCAATGGGCGCGCGACATGCAATATAAGCGGTAGCGTGATTAGTTAACTCCGGTACAGCCAATGAGGAAGCGCCTTTCAAATTCACCTTGAATCTCCAAACGGAAGCTGTTTCAGGTTATTCCCTAGACAAAATGGGCACAAAACTTCCACTGAGTACCGCAAATTTCATACCGCGGCCGTGGACAGTTGACAGTGGTGTCAGCCTCTTCAGAGGTTGTGCTGTGGGCACGGTCGATAGTAATTTCTTTGTGTAAAAATCGTTGTTACTCCCCAATGAAGCCAAGATTTTGCGCGGATTTTTTTAGAGAGAGCGGAGCTTAGCTCACCAAAATATACATAATGGTTGAGTGTGGTTGTTGTACTGGCAGACTTTTCCATGCTGTTCCTACAGTAGCCTGAAGTCAATCAAGCCTCCTGTGACCGCTCGCCGCCCTGTAACCGCCTCGCAACCCAAGAGCTTGATGGCTAAGGCCGCTAACTCGAGGGAATCCTCCTTTCTAAATATGGATAATTTATGCAGCCTTCATCAGCCCACAGAGCTGCCTGCCCAGGCCAGACTCAAGTTGCTAAGGATCACTTGCTGTTGCTATCCAGTGATTGACAGCTGCAGATGTCTGATCTGCAGGTGGTAGGAAGAGAGTTTCACAGGCCGTTTCTCTGTACTTTGAACCTTTTTCGGCAGTCAAGTCTTTTCTTGTTGGATTTTCAAACTTGGTTTTTGATGTGGGAGAAACTGCTTGTCTGCCTCTAAAAGAACAGATAAACTAAGGAGGTTTAAAATCCCTTTTAACTGGCTTGGATACATCTCATTTCTCACCCTCCCAACATCTGGATCTCATTTCCCATCCCTTCCTCCCTGTCTGCATGTGGTGCCTGGTGTGACAGCTAACAGACAAGATAACTAGGTGGTTTCTATGGCAATGGGAGCCTAGCTGAAATCCTGCCCTCTGATTGGTGTCACTATTTTTGATAACAGTTCTCCTGGCTTAGAGCTAGTTGAGCACAAACTCCGCGGGGAGGGGAGAGAAACCCCGGACAGCTGGAGTTTTCGTTATACAGACTATTCCTACAGTATTCTTAGATTCCAGTGACTTTTGAACTCGTAGAAGGACACGCAAATTCATCGGGCTTATTCAGCTGCTGCGTAGCTTCGCAGGGCGTTTAACTGAAGTAAGGTTTGAACGTATGCAGTCTTGCGCTAAGGTTAGCTCTTCAAAACGTAAACCAATAGGACGAGCAGCGTGGTTGTGTTTTGCTAAACTGGCGAAGTTTCGATAGTATTAGTCGGTAAAGCTACTTCCATGGAGGTGTAAACACGGTCAAAAATTACGTGCAACGTTTTCATGTGCTGGCGTTTGGCGTACTGTACTCAATGAAAATTGTCACTTAGATTGAGTAAAATAGCTCGAGTCGGGCCTGCGCAGTGTACCTGTATAGATAAAGCGGCCAGCGGCTGTGCAACTGTGAACACTCAAAACTGCGACTAATTTGGCTGAAGATACGAGGCAGGATATAGGAGATTCTTTATACACAACCAGGTATTGATCTCACCTGCTAACGTTTCGGTGTCTATCAGACACCTTCTTCAGAGCTTCTGACTGGAGTACTGCTACTCACCGCTATAAGTAGCCGATGTGGGTGGTACTTTTGCGGTGAGAACACTGTCACAAATATGGCTAAGTTTGTATCCCCCCCTCGTCTCGGTTCATCACCGGTGCAGATTAAAGTAGCCTGAGTGTCATCCTGTTCAGTTCCAGGCTCTGCCTTCATAAAATTCTGTAAAGGCAAAGCCTGGAACTAAACAGGATGACACTCAGGCTAAGATTAGAGCGCTGTAACAAAAGAAAATAGCCAGTCAATCTGGAATCGGTCTCTTTCTGGATAAAACTGTACTATACATTTCGTGACTCGTTTTGACTTATGTAAAAAAAAATGGATACATAGGGTCGAGCCTTGGCTCTACAGGGATACATATTCGAACGGTGCACGTCCTTATCTGAGACACCTTTAAGATGTGCACTTAAATGCATTACTTTAAATTGTATACTGAATTGTCTCTAGTATTTCATTGTTGTATTTCAATGTTATTGTAATGTTAAGTGGTCCGCAACATCAGCTTGGCTGGCTGGTGCACGTGCGTGAAATTGATTGACAGTCCTTTTCCCCGCGGCGCTCGACTGTCTGTACTTTCACGGGACCGACTTCTAGTGTTATATCAAATTCGATTCTTTCGGAACCCAATCAGAACACAACTCGATCTTAGTCGCCTATAAACGAGATTCTGTTATTGGCCTCCGCAAAACTATAATGAGCGTATTCGTGAACATGTTGTAATGAAATTGTCCAGGCGTCTTTTGACCATGGAGAGCAATACGGGATGGGGTAGTGACTGGGGTGATCTTAGATAAGTGCATGTTCGGGCCGTATGGAATTGGACTGGTCCATTTTTCATAGGGGTGCCGCTTGAAAAGTCCTTGAATGAGGGTTTTCTTAAAGAAAAATCCGTTTTGGACTGGTGACACAAAAGCTCGTTTTTGTTTGATGGCAGTTCCTGTGGAAGAGTCTATTTTTGCATAGCGGACGCAAGCTCCATTTTGGACTGGAATGACTCCACAATGATTCACTTTTGGGCATTTTTTTTGCACAGGAGAGAGGTTGGAACCGTCCGTGTGTGTGTCTGTGTTTCCGATTTGTGTAGTCAGCATAACTGAAGAACCTCTGGATGGATTACTATGATATTTGGTATGTGGGTAGGTGTTGACAAGACGAAGGTCAATGTTGATTATGGCCCCCTAGTATGCGACCCTAGTACTGCAGCAGAACTTCTGTTTTTCCGTTTCTATCTTTTGACCTGGATGTGCTATGGTCTTGATTTATTGGTGGCAGATAGCTTGTGGTGTAAAGAAGAAGTTTTGTAGGTTTCGGCTCCTTGGCAGCTTGCTCTGGAACTGCAGGGGTGGTTTTGTCAAAATCTCCAAAGGAAAATAATTGAAGAGAGGAACGACGGATTTCCATGATGATTAGTATGCAAGTAGCTTAGACAAAGATGTTTATAATAAAATGCAAATTATGTAAATCGGGACGTACTTGACATAATCAATGAGGAAAATCTATATTAGCAGTTTTTTCCATTATAGGACTCAAATAGATGTATCGTAAAAATGCATTTTTTGCATGATTAATTTAAAAATGTCATACTTTTTCTTAGTGGTAAATTATTGGACTTAACATTATGACATTTATAAGTTAGTCAAAGTGTAGAATGACCAAGCATAGATTATGCAAAGAAGGAAGTCATTTCCATAATCAAAATACTTCATGGAGATGTGGGGTCTCCGAACTCTTGTTTGTCATTTTCTTCTTCTTCTTCTTCTTCCCTTCCTGTCAAACCTTCAAAGGGATTCATCTCGGTTGTCCCTGGGCCAAATGAGCTGAAATTTTGTATGCACGTAGAGTGAGTACAAACCCCAGGACCCGTGTTCTTCATTTAAAAAAATGCCTTTAACATGATTGTATTGGTTTTTTTTGCCATTTTCAGACCAAAAACGTTTATATTAGCCTCTGCTGCCCTGGTATGAAAACCAACGGACGTGCAATTTAGTAGCGTTGTGCATTGGATATTTACTGAAAGGATCCCAACATTGTTTTCTGCATACACCACTTCAAAATGATTTTTTTTGGAGCTTTTGGGGTGATATTTTGCCACTTCTGTCACTTCCAATAACATAAATAGACAACTGATGGGAGTGCTACATTCCAAAATGGGAGGGCCTGATTGGCCAATTTGGTTAATCAATTTACCTTACATTCCTGGCTTAGGTGCACTAGTATCTATACCAAATACGGTATGAGACTGTCCAGAACATGTACGCACAGGATTTTGGTCACACTTTTAGCATATATCACTTTAAGAATTATGTATCTCAATTTTTGGCATACAGCACTTTAAAATTACTTCTTCGTTCTTTCTAAACCAAAAAGAGTCCATTCAAACATGGGGGTAACGTTGGGTAACATAAATTCGCGGGGTACTTAAATTCGGGATTTTTCGAAAACGGGGTATTTAGGGATATGTGCTAGATGCAACATAAGTAATACCGCTAGAAATGCAAACCTGACAGACTTACGTATTCAGAACACTGTCTGAAAAGCTTCGATAAGCATGGATTATAAGGCGACGAGGTCAAAAACTCTCCGTCCCTTATTGGAACAGTCTGAGGGCTTCGTGGGAGAATTACACAACATGGTTGTCGGCTGGTTTATAAGAAAAATGTCACATCCGCTTCCTGCTAAACACAATTATTTACAAGACAACTTATTACAATCTCTTTTGCTAACCTGCAACTGGATTCTAAGTGTGATTAATCATCAAAACTCCTCTCTGTTGCTACAACCTACGGCACGTGTATTTTCCCGCCGCCATATTGTTAACCAGAATCCTGTTGTCAAGCAGACGACAAAGGTTTGTGAGGAACACTTTTTTGTCTAAATGCTGCGTGTGATAGTGGACTGAGGAAGATATTTTCCTCAAAGTTTGCTCCTAACACAACAAGGAACACATGGACATAGTAGTATTACCATTGCTACGGCATCCAGCTAACTTGCCATGAATAATGTAACGTTACACATTGCCCGATGATGACGATGGGCCGACTTTGAGTGAAGTTCTACCGACTCAACACACGGGTTGTTCCCGAACTGGCCTGATGTGTGCGGTACGGCCGTTTTTTCGTGTATTTTTTTTACTTGGACACGTCTATATCCATAGCACTCTCCTCAAGCCAAGGATGGAACGAATAGCTGCTGTATAAAATGTGATTAGCGGTGAGATATTCAAGACGAATCTTCTCTCCCGAATTAATGTGCCCCCCTGTCCGACAGCCGACTGTCATTCTGCGTGCGGCGGACGGTAGTTTTAAGTTGAAATATTATGGTGTCAACACGACAAGAGACAAAATCTACCATATATATGATTAGTGCAAAGATAGTACATGATACTGACAGAATTATAGAAAAAAAGGATGGTTTATTGTTCTGCTAGATTGATTTCAGTCAACCATTATCGGAAAAATCCCGAGTTTATGTTACCCAAGAACGTTATCACTTCCGAAAATAATTTCATCACGTTGGTAGAACATAGGATATTGAAGTTTTCTTTTTACACAACCAGTCACTTCTTACCTGCTAACGTTCTTGGGTCTGTCAGACTGGGAGGGGGTCAATGTGATAGACAGAGAGGACAACAGACGCATCCGATGGATCAAGGAGGCTCTCTGGATAAGGAAGTCAACACCAGTGATGAACTGGGACGAGGGGGGATACAAGCTTAGCCGCATTTGGGATTGTACTCCAGTCAGAAGCTCTGAAGCAGGTGTCTGATAGGCACCGAAACGGCAGCAGGTAAGAAGTGACTGGTTGTGATTCTAAGATTCTAATGTTTCATTTGTTTACGTTATGTAGTACGTAAAAGACCCCAACACACTTATCGAGAAGAGTAGGGGTGACCCAGTGTGCTCGGCCAAAAACGTGAGCCGTGGCGAAGCCGCATTGCACTACCACTAGCTACTTGAAAAAGCATTGTGCTTCACATCAATTGAGGATGACTGCTTTACCTTTTTAGGATATTTGAATACTGGGCAGTACCCAAGTTTCGTCACGGACACGCAGTATGTAGCCCCACTGTCTGACCCGCGACTGGACTCCAGTTTAGACAAGTATGCATCTGTTAGATACAAGGATAGCGGTAAGTAAACACAACGCCATTCTTATGTTAAGCCATTATCGGTGTTAATAATTGACATAGGACAAAGTTAAAAATTTGTCCAACAGAAATCATCCAATTTGCGACTGTACAACTGCAGCATTCCTCAAAGCTTAAGTGTTTTTTTTTTTTTTTTGTGTTGGAGCAAGGTTTTAGTTCGGTACAACATTCTGTTATCTGTTACAAAAGCATATCAGCCAAATACTGTAGGTCATTTGTCAACGATACATGAGCCTTAATCAAATTCTGTTTTGAAGTTAATGACAGTAAAAACACATGTCTCGATTTCTAGACGTGTTAGGGCTTTCTGAAATGGATCTTCTTTAAACTATTTCAACACGTTTTTCCAGAACAATGTAATGCCTTCTATGCTTCCCCCCCCCCCCCCCAAGTAAATCATGCAACACTTTCGGGGGTTTGGACTTTTATATGTGATTATGCTTTGGAATGGACAATAACTCAACATGATATCTCCAAGTGTCGTCCTTTTTTCCAGGAACATCCTTTACGGTTGAGTGGAACAGATTATACCTAACCAACCAAACCAAGCTCGGACCATTCGTTTTCCAGACAACGCTGATGAAAGATGGTCGCATTGTTTTTGCATATAAAGAAGTAGGTAGTTTCGCTTCATCATAAGGCACAGGCAAATTTTCTCGAGTTCTCCAAAATACGTCATCTTACCTCTTTGATATCGAAAGTGATTGATGTAACTATTGTTAGCGATTTTGTATGTCCTAAAGAAGCATTTTAAACATACATACACGTACATTGCCATGTCCCCACGCTTCTTCTCCAGGCTCCAGCTAGGCTGATTGATGACACCGTGAGGGATGTAAAGGTTGGCGTGTCTGACGCTTACGTCCCGAGTCTGGTGCTTGGTAAGTATTCGTGTTTCAGTGACCAACCAACCAAACAAGCAGTAGAGCATACCAAGGAATATCATAATAGTGACCATGTAAGCTTTACTAAGACAAAACTATAAATGAATACATAATCGTAATTTTTATTCCAATTTATCATTTTAAGCTGTTAGGCCTGTTAATTTGATAATATGGATGACGTCCGCGTGCGCATCAGTTTCCGTCCGCCCCCAGAAATATTCGGCCATACTGTATATCGTGAAAAGCAGCTAAAAAATTAATAAAATAAATGCTGTAAATTAAAAAGGAATAATATTTCGGAAAACGGATACTAATGTCGATAACAAGGTCAAGGGAGAGGTTTTGAAAGAACAAAAATAAAGAACCTATATTTCGGTATACCATACTCCATATGCTTAGTTTTGTTCATCATTCCCGGGCACGTAGATGTCATATGAAGGCAGCTTTTTTGGGGCAAGCTCTTTGTTTATTCGCACGCTCGCGTCAGTTTTGGGTCCCTCGAGGATATCACCCATTTAACCAAATTAACATAGCCTGATATAGACAACTGGTTTTCTAATGTGCACATGTGATAGACATGCTTTAAGGCGAACATTGGTCATCGATACCGCTAAAACAGCCCTGATGTGTAACTTATAGATGTTTCGATGAACGACTTTGTTATCTTATACAGTAATCCTCATCATGAAAGCATAAAATCAAATGTACCATATTGATAAACAAAATTATGCGTAGAATGAATAATTGATGTAAATTTGCTTTATATTCCTTTCAAACAGATGGAGGGGAACCTGTTATTGAATACCACAGGGTCGAGTTAGGCTTGGATAAGGTTCACAGCAACGCCGTTGTCATTCTTGTTCCACAACAAAGTAAGTTATACCCTTGGAATTCTTTCGCAAAGTGGTACGTATACGCAGTTATCTATGATAATGTTGCATTATTTAGCAGTATTTAGCAATTACACAGTATTTAGCAATTACACAGTGATATGTCATTGCTTTGTTTGTTATGATTGTTCCTATTCGTTGTGATAGCAAGGTAGCAAAAGAGGCAACTTGAATATGTATTTGTGTTATAATCCTACAGAACGCTAATAGAAATCGACTGAGACAGAGTTATGGTAGCTAATGATCTTATTTACACTTGTAGCAGCAAGCGCTTTCCTAATATGTCAAACCTTTTGTCAGATATCAAGTAGTCCAGTTGGCTTACTCCCATCTTTGAATCTCTTTATCATCACAATCAATCAATGAATCAAATAATGAATCAGCGACACTATAGGACAGTGCACGCGTAACGACTGAATAGCTGCGCCTCCTGTACAGCGGTTCGTCATAAGTGTAAAACATTGTATGACATCGTGTGTTTTACAGCGTGCAGCGAATTAAGAGAGTGCAGTAGTTGTATAGGTCCAAGTATTGTGGACTTTCAGTGTGGGTGGTGTCAGAAAGTTAATAGGTGAGACCAGTTTTTCTTTCATTTAATAAAGAGTGTCTGCTTATTGATTTGTTGATGACAATGTGTATTTACTAAAATGATTTTCATTTACCTCTTAGTAAGGAAATGTAGTATTTCGTGGCGAGTGAACAACAACGGAAAATAGGTTAACGGGTGTACGAGTTTCAGTATTGCAGATTGTCTCGCCAATTGATAATCTGTAAAATATGATTTCTCATGTAACAAACAATTAAACACTGAATAGTTTTTTTGTAAAGTTAACGAAGATAATGTTTGTTTATAAGACTTCCTCTTAGTGAGTTGTACATTTCTAAATCTTTTGATTTAACCCCTTCGTATCTTAGAGATAGAAAACTATTGAGGGCAACGTTCTTTGGGCAGTCAAAATAAGACTAATATTTTTAAATAAGAATACAACAAAAATGTTTAAGCTCCCCTTCCTTCTTTATCTTTTTGGAATAACTTTTACATAGGAGCAGCATGCCAATGTAACGTATGTAAAACGTATTGACGTAGTTTGATAAATTGAGTTAAATTGAAAATCTAGACGACCAAGATCTGTGTAAATAGAAAAATAACATGGTATTTACATAGATTAAAAGAACATCTACCCATTTATAGTTGCGAATTTTCTTTTACTGCCCAGATGCTCCGATGGAAACGACTGGTTGACAGCTTCCTGGAAAGATGCAGGGTGCGACGCTCTTGTGAGTGCCACATTGTAACACTCATTTAGAAATACCCCATGGGAATTTTGCTTCGTTAAGGTTTAGCTACAGTTGATGCTTGATTCCAATCTAATCAACATCCGCTACTCTCCTGATCCCAGCTTTACCCCGTGTGTCCCGTGGCACAGTAAGTCATTACGAAGGGGTTGTGTTGTATGCACGCTTGAATATCAATCACGTAGCGTGTGGATGTGTATATTCATTAGCATTTACAATGAACTTGGGAACAATGAACGTCTTTGACAATTACAATCTGTTTCCTCGATTTCTACATAGGCAAAATTCCCGCCTTGCCTGAGTATCGCCAAATCCGAGATAACTACGTTTTACCCAAGAACATCAACATCAACATCAGTGTCAACACTCGTGCCGACATCTTCTTCAGAGCATGTCGTTATCAACTCAAACGGTAAATACCTTTGCCAAGAAGGTTTTGTTTTGGTATCGGTGTATGTAGCGGTGTTTGCAACGGTTTTTGTAGCAAGGTTTGTGGTTAAACAGCATCACTCAGAGAGGTATAGATTGTAATGAAATTTGGTTTGTGGTACCCTGTACGTGGTTAGGTCTTACCAAAAACTATGAGTATCGAATGTAGGTTCATCTGTGACGAACAGACGGTAATTGACATATTTATAAATTGACACGCCAATTCCGTACACAAAGAAAAGCGCTTACCAACAAGCTTTCGATCTCTCCTCTGGTCCTGCTCAATTTGGTTTGACCTGAAGCCTACGTCACTTGACCTGAGCGGAAGTGTGACGTCAGTAACGGGACAAAGATGCCCGGCATTCAAAAATCATGGAGTGTGCTGCCAAATCTCGTGGTGGAGTTTTTATCTCGTCTTGACAGCGGACATTCCTCCCCTCGATCGGACATTCCACTTACAATCGGGAATTCCTCGGCTTTTGCTTTTGTTCTCTTCGGCAGTCGGAAGGGATAAGTTTGTCTGGGCGATCTCCATGTAACGACGATACTGGATAGCAAACAGTGGTGCCTAGAGGCTTTCAGAGGGCACCACGCGTACCATAAACCCAAGTGAGCTTGGAACCGCAGGGCAGCTGAGGAAGCTTTAGGCCATACAATCCCGTGCCGTCCGCCGGACCGAGGCTCATCTCGCCGAATGAAGAACGAGTGGTGGGACCGCAAGGCGAGGGACTTCAGGAGTATGCGGAAGCCCACATGTCCCGAACCTTCTACGACGGCAGTCTACTGGCTTCTATGTTCAGGCGCAAAACCTGTACTCAGTATTGACTGTCCGACGTAATCCTGACGAGATGGAACAAGATCTTCCAAGAGTTCCTGAACAGACCATCAACCATTTACACTTCAGCCATTGAGAGACTTGCCAGGCGTCGATGGGATACCGACTGAGGTGCAAAAACAGCGGTACTGTGCTACAGAATGAGCTGCTATGGCCGCACCAACGATACTTGGAGGATGGCGCCGTGCGTCCGGATTGCATGGACGCCATGACATGATCATTACTACAAAGGCAAAGCTTACCGCCGTGACTGAAGTAACTTTCGCGGTATCTCGCTTCTCAGTATCTCTGGCAAAGTGCTTACCAATTGCGCTTTATTAAAACGATCTCGGAGGGAATACTACAGAAATGACAGTGCGGTTTCCGACCTGGCCGAGGCACCACATATATGATCTTTGCGCTTAGAAAACTTCAAGAAAAGGCTGTTGCACGACTAAAATCCAAGAGCTGCGTGCTGGTCAGGTGCATCCTTGAGCTCCTCTACGCCGACGGCTCGACTCTTGTGGCACATGCACACACACTGGACGATCCAGTTGGGCGAATCGGCCAGTACTTACGGGAAGAAAATGCACGCTAAGTGCTCTACCACCCGGGCAGTTGTGTGCACCACTTGGAACGCCAATGGTCGAAGCTGAAACCTTTACCCACAACACACGAGTGCTTGCCACCTCACCTGTTCTTGAACGGCTAAAGGCCAGGCTGTGGACTGTGAAATCGATGCGACTGAACACGAAGATAAACAGCCACAAGACTGTAGTGTTGAGCGCACTTCTAGATGAACTAGGTCTCAACCCTGTCAACACGTTACACAGATAAAAGTCTCTATGATTAGATTTTTAGAAAATCTTAAGTATCTGCAATATTGTGTCCAACCTACATTTGCTCCTTGCTCGTTTAAAAGTCTTCCGAAGTGGCGCTCTCGGCATCCCTTCACATGGCATCATGTCGGTCATCAGACGGTGGGCACAGCATGCAAAATATACCAATTACAGAGGTCGCTCGTTATATAGGTGTGTGCACATATATACAGCACAGATGCAATAAGTCAATGGAAAAAAAATCGATCACCTTTGCCTGTGGGCTAACGGCGCATACCTTACCAAGCGAAATAAATCCATCAATGGAGGCTTTGTCGGTTTGTGCTAGATAATATATGGACACATTATTGGCACTGTGCCCTGGGTGTGCATCGAGAAAGGCGATTACGGCAGCTCACATATATCTACTCCTTATTTGCACAGTTCATATTTTGTCTATAGTGCTTTACACACTAATATATCGTATTTTCAGAAAGCAGACCAACAACGGGTAATGCAGCCACCTTATCACCTCACAGAGTGACCCCAGGACCAAACCTGTTCTCTGTCAGTGAACATCCTAGAAACAACCACAGGAGACAAAGAACTATCGGCACAAACGTGATTGTAGGGATACTTGTTGGAGTAGTGATACTAATTGCGATTGTGGCGTGGACTGTTCACGTCTGTTCCAAAATGAAGGCAGACGCGGACGTTGTTGTGGTTCAGGTGAGATTTCCCATATTAGTCAGCTTGAACTACCGTTGTACCTGTTCAGATGTTCAGATAAAAGATCCCAGATGGTAACTACAATATGTATGGCACCATCTGATGATGGTGATTACAGCAGACGTCTTGTCAGACGCCAACATTCTCCATGACAACATTTGTTCAAGTTTCCTCGCAACCCTTTAATTCAAACGGGATAGCCAAGTGAGGCAGTGAACTAAATCAGATAATGCCCTAAAAATAACACCACCTAGTATGTAGTGATCACACCAAAGTTGTAATGGGGATTTTACCTTGCGTGTATATCATTTTCTGCAAATTAAAATGCTACATAGGGTAAGAGTTTAGGGTAGTCCCAAATGCCCCAACACCAACCTTGTCGATGAAAACAAAGCCTAGTTTGAGCTAGGGAAAGATAAATCACTTTTCATATCCTTGCGGTCCAATAAATGCAATATACCGAGGAATAAAATATAACTACGCTATCAAGCGATTTATTTTACAGCTTGTTGCAGTTTAATGATTGATTGTACTAGCCTCATCCCATTGTTTTTTTTTTCAGATCTAATTTCATCTTAACATCGGGAACTTTGGCTTAGCGTTATCATTCTTTCATATCCAGGGATCACATATCGGCCACTTTCACCATCACAAACCATAATCCTCACCAGAACATCCGACTGGTTTGGCGAAATAGCGACGGCTTCAGAGGATGTGATGTAAGTTCATCATAGAAGTATTCCGATGCTTTAATTCAACTTTACATTTACCGATATGGGGAAAATTCTCAATTCTAAAATGAAATATCTGCAACTATTTTTGTTAGGGCACAAGAGAGTGAAGGGTCTATCTCGCGCATTTTCCCTCGGTTGAAGTGTAAAATACGTAGACGCTCATACAATCTGTATGTGGCCATCATTGTTCCCCTGGAAAAACCAACGTTAATAAGCAGGAAGACAACATTCACGCCGTAAAGATTAATCTTGCAGGACGTGTATGTACATGTATTTGTCTTGTAACGCTTTATTTGTTTCAGGTCAAGGTATCTAAAAAATGGAGGCAGAACATTCAGCTACGCAGACCGTCCCGGTGATGTCATTTTAGATTTCCTTTGGACGCGCTTTAACATAGCAAATACATTATTATCACTGCTACTGACAAAATAAATCATAATTAGAAATACAGTGGAAAACATTATTTCATTAAGACAGGTAATGAAGTATATGTTAGCAAGTGTGTCATGAATATCCAGGTCATATAACGTGATAGTTTAGAATTATTTTTTGTCGCGTTTGCTCTATGCTTCTTGGTTAACTGCCAAATCCAAGAAATCATTTCTGAAAGCAACATGGGCCTATTTGCTATTTATAAATCAAAGTTACTAGCGTCTCAGTATCTCGTCGTCACAACTGAAACATATACTTTTAAAAACATTTTATCAATAATTGAGATAGCATACTCAGTCATGACCCTCTCACGGTGTGGTCTTTATCATAAATTACATAGATATGTAGGTCATTATTAGTGAAAAAAATCACTTACCTTACTTATTGAACGATATGTGATTTATTTTGGACAAATTTGCCTTTTTTTATATTGACAAATGACAGAATTCCTAACGTTGCTTTTAGATGAATGTGAAAAAAGATCTAGAAACTGTGAAATGAGAAAAAAACGATTTTAATACTATTAGAGAGTGTATTCCTTAGAGCATATAAGTTTTGAAACGATGGTACCAGGTAATGTGGTCAGATTAGATATTCTGGAAGAAGGGAACTGATATGAGAAGGTTCCAATGCTTCATTATCAGACCCTGTAGTGTACGGTAAGAGTAATGATGTTTTAGAGACAGAGAGAGGGGTCAATATACAGACACGTGTGCGCCATAAAATGTTATTTAATAATGCTGTATTGCAATTGGCTACGAATACCCGTAATGAAAGTATAAAATGTAGTTGCTAGATTTGTGGACCCTAAGTTTGTTAGACGACGTGTGCACAGCTGCACGAAATGTATTTTATCGCATCCATACATCATACGTCATTGCTGATAAAAAATAAAGTTTGTGTCTCTCTCTGCCAAATATGTATCCCTCCCTGCGACTTGATATGATCAATTCTACTTTTCAAAATGAATTCTTGTAAGATTTGCATTTTTGAAAATTATAGAGCAAAGCAGACGATTTTTAAATCAGGAAATCTAATGCTTCTCCGCCATGTTATAGAATAGAAACATCAAATGGTGGTGTAAGTTCTATGTAGCAGAAGTGAAGACATGCTGCTGTAACGTACCATTCTACAGGTAGAATGGTAAGTCATAGCTGCATGTCTTCGTAGAGTAACAGCAACATCAGTTATTCTGTATCTTCATTTCTTTAAAAATTATTTCGATCGAACAACACGTACGTACATGGATAGCATATGATATCATTCTGGCGTCAATAACTTCTTTCTACTCAATCTACTGTGAAATTGGCGGTTCTCGAAGTGGAGATCTAGGTTAGGAAAACGTTATTTGAATAAGCCTCTACAGGGCTCCGCAGGTCGCTGAAAAAATAGAAATTTGCCAAAAAGACAGATAACATATCAGAAGAGTTAGCTGTCCAGGGAGTACAGTTTGCGACCTAGCCAGCTAACTCCTCTGGCATGTTATCCGTCTATTTGGCGAATTTCTACTATTTTTCCAGCTACCTGTGGAGCCTGGTAGAGGCTAATTTGAATAACCTAGTTTACTCCGTTGTACTGATGTCCTTGTTACGATGAGCGGTCTAGCAGCACGATGACGGTAAGGCCTCGGTTGTCAAGTGTGGTTATGGAAGACATGAAGGTCATCTACACAGTCGTGATCACTAGTGGCAGGTTGATGGAACCTTTCTGGCACCATCTATATCTGTATGTAGAAAAAAGATTTGCCACAGGCACAAAATGATAAAGTTACATGAAATGCGTTTTGAATTTAGTAGAAATTAGAAATTTATTCTAGTTGACGTTGAGTTGCATATACAACTTGGATATGACAAAATGTCGTTACCAAATCTCTTTATCGTAAAGATCCAATTACGTTCTACAAGGAAGCTCTCGCTCGCACTTAAACATACATTACCTTTGTTGCAGGTTCAAAGGGGCGAATTACGTTTTTGGAAAACCGTGTTTATCAGTCTCAGCCATTTTCAATCTCTCTGCAACATTTTGCGGATGATGGAAACTGGAAGTCGTTCGTTTAATTTTCCCTGCCAACTTTTTGTACTGAATGGAGTGATTATATCTGAAAATACACAAAGAAAATACAGTAATACGACGATCTGAACTTCTCGCATAAAATGACGTAAAAGGGAATACTAAATTCTACATTTACGCACAAAAACCGAAAACGCAAGGGGTAGCGCCTGTACGCTCTCTCTCACTCACTCACTCACTCACTCACTCACTCACTCACTCACTCACTCACTCACTCACTCACTCACTCACTCACTCACTCACTCACTCACTCACTCTCTCCCATAGCTTAGTCAGCCGTCGGGGCAGCATTTTGTTTGTACGCTCTACTTCAACAAAATCTCAGTCATTACAGAAGAGCCGGCTTAGGAATTTACCTTTTATACATTGCAATTCCTTAGAAATGTCAAGACTAAGAAAATGCTACTATAGATCATCTTCTCTACCAAAACTAAACTCAGGCAATGACCCTGGCAATTAAGCCTCAAGTCTGTCCTTGGGACGGGGCGTTTGTCTTTTTATCTATTCAAGCTTTGTTACAAGAGGTAACTGGACAGGGGTAACAGAACCAGATAAGTTCTTTCTCTAGACCCCTGTCCAAAATAAAAACATGTTATTTATGGTCACTTCGTTTCTTTACAGTATAACGCAGGGCATAATTGGCTCACAAAGCAGCCTGGCATGTATATGTGGCGGTGGACTATCTGATAAGCTGACGGCGACCTGTGCTAGCGTCCAAGGAAAGGGTGGGTGCTTGCAAACTACAATGCAACTTACAGACTTGGTAAAGAAGAATTAACCTACCTGGACAACAACGACCTTTGGCTCTGATTTCTTTTTAGAACAAATATGCACAGTCCAAGCAATGATGGCGATCATTATAAACATTCCTACAAGAATTCCTACGATGGCGTCTGTTTCCATACTCCTCCCCTTTCGGGGTACTTCATAGTTTGGGGGCTTTGGTCCCGGTGTCAATCTTTGGCCAGGGTTTGCTGTGAAAAAAAAGGTCAACTGTACGTTTGAGTCCTCTTAGTATATGGCATCATTTCCGTGTCAAAATTACATACGTAAAAAGTCACATTTTCGGGTCTATACGTGACGATTTTGGGAGTTAATACCAGGCCTTCGTCACGTATGGCAAAACGTACGGATAAGTGACGTATATGTGATTCTGCAATTTCCGTGTCAAAAATACATAAAAACGTATATAAAAAAGTGCGGTTTAGGGGACCATACGTTACGTCTTCCAGGCCATACGTCACGCATGGCATCACGTACGTTTGCCATACGTCACGTACTAAAGGTGACGTACATATGCTCCTGGCATTTTCGGGTCAAAATATCGTACTATCGAAAACGTCACGTTTTGGGGTTATACGTTACGTACATACAACGGTTATGTTAACGTACCACGTTAACGTAACGTATGTACGCCCTTCAAGTAATCATAACAAACGTAGCGTTAACAGAACGTAGTCATAGTTATCATAACGCTTTACGTTAACGTAACGTATGCAAATCCTACGCGTTAACATAACGCTTCAAACGCATCAAACGCACCACGTTAACGTGATGTTACTTATGTTACGTTGCGTTACGTATGCTACGTTACAAACGTCACATGCACTAGAGAGTGAACATGTTCTGGTGACGTTAGCAGTCTATGATGTGTATGGTAAAGGCCGCAGAACACAATATCAATGGGCGACCCAATGGCTACAAAGTAGTACGGAAACAAATTAAGCCTGGCTAGAAAGTCCTATGTGAGAAGCAGCCAGGTGTAAACTGTGCTGTACGGTATAGAAATATATGATTTTGATGACTGTCTGAATTGGATTGTGAACCTTCCTGTTCGTTTATGAATGCGCCACACTATGCGTTCCAGGGTGAGAAGGCTGCAGTTCAGTTGACCCCCGCAAGGCGCCTTTAAGTGCTCATTTTTGCCACAGTAAGCAAGTAACGGTCACCAGAAAACCTGTACAATTGTATATTTATTTTCCTGTCAGTTCCTTACATAGTAAATTGACTTAACCCTTGTAGTATTCCAGAACAGTATTCAGGGAGAGAAAATGCAACGTGTGCTAATAAAAGCTGTAACAAACAAACAATCAATCAAACATCGTTTATGCCCAATGCTTTGGTCGTGGTCGTGGGCTAGCTGTCACCATAGCTTGTGTGGGTGACCGCCTAGAGGGGTGTCAGTTGACAGTTCACTATACTTTCTTTGTTTGTTATTGTTGCTCCGTGAAATGAGGTCTAGCTCCTGCAGGAGTTAATTGGTTTTACATGTTCGCAGCTAAAACTCACGGTTCCCTTTGTTGTATCCGCATGTAATTTGGTACGTCGTCTGCAGGTATGCCCGTGATGATACACATTTTTTAATATTTATTTTGCTGTAGCTGTTTTTATGGTTAATGTTATATTTCAGAAGCACCCCTATGTTATTAGACAGCTTCAGGCAGATGTCTGGTGTGTTCCTTAATGAGAACCAGATGTTTTCTTCACTGAGCCGTAGATAGTGGGCAGCTATCTCAATGGGTTCGCTGCTAAACGTCAGGGTTCTCTTTGTTGTATTTGTATGGAATTGGGCATGTCGTCTGCTATTATGTCGGTGATGATGTACGTTGTGTTTGATTTACCGTATCAGTTTTTTTATTCAAGTACATCGTAAATGCAATATTTCAGAAACACCCTTATTTCATAGACTTATGGAACGGTCCATAGCTTCAGTTTATCTCCAAGAAGATGAGTGTCTGTTTGCTTCAGACTTTGAAAAGGGGTTAACGGTTCATCATGAGTTTTGGTAGCTTGAGTAATGATTCAGACAATTGGATATAGATCATACGAATCAGAAGCTAATTTCAATGATTAAGCCCCTGCATTTCATTATAAGAATCTCAGACATGTGACAAACGTAACTGAGATAGGGAGGAATATCCATAGATATTAACTCTGCTAGCGACGGTGATTTATGACTTATGAACTCTTGTTTGTGTTTTTATTTACGCATTTTCTCTCCCTGAATACAGTTCTGATATACTACCTGAGGGTTAAGTCAATTTACTATGTATGGAACTGACAGGAAGATATACAATTGTACAGGTTTTCTGGTGACCGTTACTTGCTTACTGTGGCAAAAATGAGCACTTGCGGGGGTCAACTCACCCTCACGCTTTGTGCGGCGCATTCATACACTAACAGAAAGGTTCACAATCCGATTCAGACAGTCATCAAAATCAAATATTTCTATACTACACAGCAAAGTTTACACCTGGCTGTTTCTCTCATAGGACTTTCTAGCAAGGCTTAAAAAATTGTGTCCGTACTACTTTGTAGCCATTGGATCGCCCATTGATATTGTGTTCTGCGGCCTTTACAGTACACACCATAGATGTAAATGACGTATACCCTCAAAACATGACGTTTTCGATAATACGATATTTTGACCCGAAATTGCCATGACCATATGTATCCGTACGTTTTGCCAAACGTGACGTAGGCCTGGCATACGAGGCGTATTGACCCCAAAACTTCACGTAAAGACCAGAAACGTGACGTTTTTTTACGTATGTAATTTTGACACGGAAATGATGCCATACTCCGTAATCATACCCGGTACCTACATTTTGAGCTTACGTCAAGCAGATCCGATAGTGCGTTGCCAACAAAATGTCATGCACTAGAAATGCACTATTTGCGAGAAATTACACCGTATCTTCCCCTCTCCCTCCCCATGCAGATTAGATTGTTCTGTATAAACCTTCGGCAGAATTTTTTTATATCACAAAGTTACTTCATCATTATAAAGTAGTGTATGCAAAAATGAAGTCCCAAGTGCACATATACTGTCATATTCTAGGCACTGTCATGACAAATTTCAAGTAATTTGATTTTAATCCCAGTCACGGGACCGCAAAATATATGTTTTGGTCATCAAGTAATTTTGATGTAGTCTATGCAAAAAAAAAGTGAATGTCCATTGGGCATATTGTCCTAGGCACCCGATACCAAATTCCAAGTCAATTGGTTTTAATACCAGGGCAAATTAGCAGAAATATACAATGGTTTTGGTCTGAAGCTCGTTTTTAAAGACTTCAACAGCAAATAAGTATACGACTGATGGCATTTACCCACTTAACACCAGTGTCAAATTTCAGGTTATATGGCCTAAAATGAGAGAAAAACAACACATTTTACTCCTATACCTGTAGCATGGCCTGGAATATAAATATACATTATGTATGCAGACGTAGCAGGCTAGGTCTTACCTTTTATAGGATCATGAGGCGTATTCGTCTTTTCCTGGCTTAGTGACGGATGCACCGACGACGTCACTGTTGAACTGTAAATACTTGGGGAGGTACTGGGCCTCGATGTTGTTTCTAACCCTTTGCATGGAGGATTCTTCACCTTGAAATATGAAATTACATATACAGTTGTCAATGTAGTCATGGTGTAAAGTAACAGTACTATTTTCAAGGTCTTGGTTGAAGATAGAGTCCATCCCATTTTTTATAGCTCGAAGATAAAAACTATTTTAACTTAGACCTCTCACATGAAAGATGAGAATTTCAAGATATACAACAAATGT
The DNA here is from genome assembly GCF_035083965.1 of Branchiostoma lanceolatum. NCBI lineage: Eukaryota > Metazoa > Chordata > Leptocardii > Amphioxiformes > Branchiostomatidae > Branchiostoma > Branchiostoma lanceolatum. The sequence continues at coordinate 19,674,500 of NC_089734.1, read as the reverse complement.
ATGTATGTACAACGAAGAAATGTATTTCTATCTTTTTTGCTGGTCCATTTCTAAATAAGTCTGTTGTCAACATTCATTCCACGAAGATATCGCTCATAACGTTATATTACATTTGAATCAACACAGTTTTTGAGTGTATGGACATTGATGAATAGAATGGGTTAGTTGAAATTGAAAATATACAAAATTGTCATCGCCAATCAACAATGTGAATATGTATCTTGTCTTTTTTTTGCCAAACACAAGTGGGTAAGAGAGATGTAACTAGAAAGGCAACATTTGCACGAGCAAATACAACATGTAGCGCCCATTTCTCTTCCCATGCACAAAGCGACTGTCCTAAAATCACCCCTTTGCAAAAATGGAGCATTCCAAAATAGCGTTTAACTATTATGAAGTAAGATCATGTAATGACCAATGTAAATATCAACGCCGTCCAGGCTAACGTTTGTTGTATTTCTGCAATACAATGTTGGTATTTGAATAAAGAATTGAATTAAAGACCAGTCAGAAATGGATCTCTCCCAATTTGAAACCCTATGCATGGATTGGCTCTTCCAGGCACCCATATTCATACTGGACCATTCAAAAAACACCTCCAACAAAAAACCTGGACCTTTTTGATAATCAACCGAGCCCAAAATTGAATATTTGAAAATGTCCTTCTCATACAAGAATGGACTTTTCCAGCGGTGTACGGACCCACAAGTATGATGCAAATTTCAGAATGTAAACAATTGGAATCTTGATGAAGATTTACGTGTAGATTTCTTCTGCGGAAGAATTTCCGTAATCCAAGGGTCCAGACAATTTTGCATTACCCAGCGAACAGTTCTTCGGAACCAACTCAGGTTTTGCAAAAGTTTCACAAATTTCTGTTAAACGTACCGCATTTCTGATGCGTATTTCGTAACCTATATTGTAACACTGACACATACCAACATTCCAAAACGTTTTTAAAGAAAGGATACACAATCAGTTGTAGGGATATGAGCCTTTGCGAACAAAGTTTTGTTAATGAAGGCGTAGATTTTGAACCTTCTCAGTTTTGCATAGCTTCAGTACGACACAACATGAACAACACAAGGACGGGAGCCAGGGCGCAGTAAAGTTGTGCCTGTCTGCACCTGGCAGATTAGTGCATGCTCCTAACTGTATTTCAGTCAATCACCTCGAGCTTGATAAATTTGTGCGCATTATGAAAGGCGCTCTCTGATTGGCTGACCGAATAAGTCCATATGGCCAACCCCTATATGGTCATATGAGGAAAAAAGCCAAGCATAAAAAAAAAAAATTGTATTTTGAAATGATGTATGCCGAAATGTTCAATGTACCCCCATAGCAAATTTCAGGTCATTTGGATGTAATTCCAGAGCACAGGAGGCCCAAATGTACGTTTTTGGTCTGAAAATCCTCTATAAAATCAGTGAAAAGGTATTTATAAAAAAGAAAATGGAAAACAAAAACCTGGGGGTATGTACTCACTCATCCTGCATACCAGCTTATTTGGCTTAGGGACGACCGAGATGAATCGACTTGAAGATTTGACAGGAGGAGCAGAAAGAAACATTACCAACACAATATGTATCGCCCATACCTATAGTATGGGCGATACATAAATAGTAAATGATCCCACCTGCATGGGACAGTCAGCGTCGTTCCATGTAGTCGTTAACCAATCATTGCCATCTGAACATCTATATGGTACAAACAAATGAATCAATCATTTATATATACATCAATTTACAACATACACACATTACTGTCGTCTGCAACAGAAACATAAACCTGGCTTTGCCACCTGTCTGCCGATCATGTTCGGCTGAAAACCTTGTGTGAAACTCTGCACATTCAGTTCATCCTCTGTGAGGTGACACAAATGACGCCACAGGTTCCTGTCGACCATGACTGAGCAGAGTTCATCGTCTTGAAGACCCACGTCCTCTTCTATCACCTTCTTAGTGTCAAAGATGGGCGACCATGCTTACGATTCTCATTCGGTTTCCAAAGGAGAACACATACCACACCGTATCAACATGTCTTCATCAGTGTTAGGACATACTGAAGTAAGGGAAGCCGTGTCAAGTGCATTTCCCAAGGGCACAACAAAGAGGCATGTGAAAGACTCGAAATCGGGACCTGTTTGTTCCACACGCTCTAACATCTACGCACCACGATGCCACACAGTTCCGTTTGCACATCTGTACAACAAGAGCTTGTATTAGAAACATGACTATCCCGCAATCCAGTGTTTATCGTAGGCTGTACAATTTATTTATTCATTTATTTGCTCTACAACTTACTCCAACGAGACTATTCGTATAGGCATCTACCTCATACAGATTCAACTGAATGCAACTGTTAATATCTGAAAAAAAAGGATAAACCACAAAATCTCGAAAACCAGTAAAAGAGAGAGAGGGGGTTCACAATGTTGTCAGTATTGTTTCCGATGGTGTCGACAACCAGTGAGTTTAAATGAGGCATACGGTAACAAAACAAATACTGCTTGTACTAGAATGTTGTTTCATCTGCCTGCCTCTCTATAAACTATACTGACAAAGAGATAATTGCTGGCACTGGTGCGTCTGTATTTTGATCGCACTGAAACGTGTACTTTTGAACTCATAGTATTCATTTGGTAGGTTGTAACATCACCACAAAAACAGAATGCGTGCGCCGATGCTTGCTAACAGCTTGATATACAAAGTCGATTGTTTTATAAGCATGCATCAAGTAAAAACGTGACGGCTACTAAAAGATCTGAATCTGGCATTGCTACCTTCAACAGCTCCATCAGTCAGAGAATAGCACATTGCTGTTCATCCAAAGGTCATCTACATCCCCGCACAAAAGCCACAGGCCCCTCAGGTACGATCTAAGGGATACTATAACGTCTGACGCATATGCTTTATCTCCGAAATATTATTCAAAAAAGTGTAGTTACAAGTACCTCTTTGTCAAAAATACCGATAGAGCTAGAAAATAATTGAGGAACAGAAATAGGGAGTTCTTAATCTGTACCCTGATGTCTATCAACCCTATGTTCATGGTGCTGACGTATTGAATGAATGAATATATTCAGTATATGTGATTGGCTGCTCGAATAAGTAAATATTGTATAAGTATGCTAAAACACGTCAATTTTTAATTCAACTCAGATTCAAATGCCTGTGTGTTCGCAGCTGTATCTCAAGATCCCTTTGAAGCATTTGTATGTTGTTTGGCATGTCGTCTGCTAGAATCCGTCAGATGGGCGTACAGAAAGTGCGAAATGGAACGAACATAAAGTGCTAAATGCAACGAAATGGAACGCAATATGAAACAAACTGTAATGAAATCGATGGAAATATCAGGAAACTGTACTGTGAAATGATTGAAGTTGGTGGTCAATGAATATGATGTGTTTCATTTTTTTGAAATAATTTTACCCATATGAGTTAAGATGTGGAATAATATGCTATTCAACTGATTGAGGTTGACGGATCGTCATGATTTTTCGTACGTAGACAGAGTGAGTAAAGATGTCCAGAGTTCTGGGAATCAGGATCAATTGCATGGTTAATGAGGCGAGTTTATAAATCCCCAGCTTTTTATGAAATACTCTCAAACATGTGCATATGGAAAAGAGGAAGAGTGACATATCCACAGGTATCTATTATGTAGATGAGGACCTTATTTTCATAATTGATTAGAAAATAATATAATTACGTTACATATTTACGTATTTGTGATGGGAATTTTATTCTTGTGGTAAGGAAGTTACTAGGCATTTTCGACAAAAATCATGCAAATGATGGCCTTATTTACATAACTCATGATGAAGTGCTACAATAGCCTTTCTTTGCTAAGATAAGACTTTCATACTTTCAACAATTTGTTTTTGTCTTGGTTTGTGTGTTGGCACCTATAACCTAATTTACTTTTGTTGGATTTGTTGAAAAAATAGCATGTCTGTTTTAATTTAGGTCCCGATGATGCATGGCGATTTTGGGCACCGCGTACCGTAACAGTATTTTCCCCTTGAACAGACTGTGGTACAGTCCAAAAAACAACATCATAACTGGAGGTAATGAGCTACTCTCAGAATAAAGGTTCAGGCCGCTGCCTCGGTTACCGTACTGTCTGATGTTATAATAAAATAGAAACCATAGGTGGCTCATTCACATTATCTATGAGGTAGGGCTACCGCACGTTGAGGCATTTGGAAGTAAGTTATGACATTACTAGACATACGTCGATGAAGGTTAGACATCCAGGTAATATGATACTCAAGCAACTGGACGTTTCAAGTAGCATCCACTACTTTCCGTCAGTGACTCTTAGCAAGATTTGTCGAACAACAGTCTTTTAAGCAAGAACTATGGATCGATATGAAAAAAAGTGAAGACAAGGAAAGGAGGGCCGCGGATTGAACTGTTGGGCACATAGGACCCAGCCTTACCCGCGAACCAGCTAGAGGTATTGTCTATATTACATCAATAGTGCCTTGACGTTGTCTAATTTGTCTATTTCCTACCATACTTGTGCTATTCGGGTAGTGGAGATGATCAGTCGATGCAAGCTATGCACACGAGAACCTTATTTGCATAATCAATGAGAAACATTTATGATTTGTCACTCCAAAAAATTATCATCATTTGGGGAAGGTATGGGGTCGTGCATGGAACCCTAGTATTTAGAATCTCTAGAGGTGGTCATCCAATTAAGATAATTGCTGTGGCGTTATTATTTTGAGATATGCTATTTACATAAAAGTAACATTATAGTGTCCATTTTTCGTATAATTTTGTATGATATACTGCACGCTTCTCCAACAGAAAGTCAACCCGAGGTTGCACAAGGTTCGTTAGGTTACCATGAAATGACTCACATGGTCATAATGGAGTTATGTTTGATGTGAGCGAATCACAATTATGCCCATGAGACGAAGTTGTAGATACCGCATGTGGACGGTGATGTCTTAGAAGCACCAACTTACTAATGGAGAAGATAAAACCAAGTGTTCACGCACTAGACTTGTTCCTGGCAAATTGCTTCCATACATCCTGAGTCCCAGTTTAGTCTCATGAGGGTGATTATCTTAATGCACAAAGATAGGAAATGTGTTGGCATAACGGCTTCAGTTAGATTGGAAAGTATTCAAAGTGTGGAGACTACATTCCAGCCTGATTTGAGGTATATGTCAGCGCGCATTGCATTACTCCTGAGAGCATGTTTGTAGATACCAGCCAGGCAGTGAAGAAACCTCATTCATATTCTGAACAGTAGTTCAACTTTTAGGATAAATCGTATAGCCCAAATTATTTTCAGCAGCTTACTAATAGGCACTTTCAACGATTTAAACATAGAGCATTGATTTAGGGTTTCTAGCTAGCAACGCTTATTGATAATTCTTTTAGCTAGGGTTTCCTTTATGTCAATTGATATGCGCGACACATTTCTTGGTGACTTTCTAAATTACTGACTGTGTATCATATTTATATGTCGGGCTGGTGAAAAATACTAATTTTAATTTTTTATTTGCGATGTTTTGTTTATAAGTTATACCCATTGCATTTTTTCTTTATTCTTATTTAAAATGCAATTTTTTAACTTGTCACGAACGCGTACGACTTCCTATGAAATAGAAGTACATTAATGTCAACTAACCCAATTCTTGAGGTGTTTTCATTTATTTTTAGCTTAATTATTTTCTTCATTTTCTGTGGAGAAAAATATTGACAAGGCGCCATATTGTCTAAAATAGGAAACATTTCAAACCTGTCAAGAGTTGAGCACCAGCCACAGTCGAACTCAATGGATGAATTCAGACACCTGCTGCAGTCGGTCATATCACCACAAGCTGTAGGTCGACAAGAAGTAGGTCAATGATCCTAGAGCTTAATTTGGTACAACTGGGTCAGTCTACGTTAACTATGATCTTTCATCATATCTACGTCCCAATCTGTAATTAGGCAGTATCTTAGTACATTTTTCTCTAGGAAGTTTCTTTCAACATAATTGTTTTCCTTGCGTATATAGGACAGCAGACTATTTTGTAATTTGTATTTATTTGGAAATCGTCTTTAGGACTGCCAGTGGACTAGTCCCCTGCTGCAGTGATTGCACCACAGTGTGGTCCCAGGGCTATGAAACGGAGATGGGCACCGCCCTTTACATCAATTATGGTGTGGGAGGATTTTAACTTTAACTTAACTTTAGGACGGACGTTGTATGTCAGTCCAATATTTCCCAATACCACCATGAATACAACCGGCATATAACAACCTTTTTAAAAACTTACTTGGCTGTGGAATTAGTACGAAGATAGTGTCACTGCGTACTTTTTCGAGGTCTAGCTTAACCCTATGATATTCCTTGACTGGCAGACGTTCTCGTTCTGAAAGCAAATATCAAAACAAAGTACATAAATTTGCATAGTTATGTAATACAAAGTACCCGGAATTCACTGACACTCATTAGGATTAAGGTAATTTTGTACCACAGCGCTCCATTATCTATTCATTATCATTTACGCTTTTCCTCTGGTATTTTGGTTATGTTCCTCCAATAGGTCGTTACGTCACACACATTACATCCTTATATAGAATGCAAATGACCTGAAATCATGTATTCCCTTGAAGTGCATTGGTAATTTTAACAATTTCTGCATATCAAAATCATTCATTTTATTGTTTATCTACAAAGGTATCTGCAAAGCGGCGATAAAAATCTTAAGACATGTCCCCATTCTAGGTCACTTGGCTTATCATTAACAGGTACAGGAAATAGCGGCGAGGTACATTTGCATCCCAATTGTACAAATGAAACAGTCTGCGAAACTTTATGCATGAGGGTTAAAGCCATTTTGCATATCAGCATTTCAACATGTAGAACGCTAGTGAGTGTGATACTAACTTGGATCATGTGCCGGTCTCTTTTTCACTTTAAACGCATCTGAGACGCCAACCTTGACGTCACTTCTTGCATCGGCCCAGCCCTCCTGCGGAACCTGCATCGGCAAATTAAACTGACTGTCTTTATATTCAACTCTATTGCACTTAACTTACTTTTCATTTTCTCGACCAAGAAGGTTGTTTCAGGTGACGTTGATGTTTATTCTCATAATAGATTGTTCTGAACAATTTATGCTCGTGTTTTTCAGATATAGGTTTTCAAGCAGGGAGTAAATATGTAAACCGACTCTACCAGATCGGAGACTCTACACTGACTGACATACATATATACGTATATGTATATATGTATATATACGCGGATAATTTCTGCCTCATTGCTTTTAAGCTTGCCAGAGTTGAAATCAAAGGATTTGATGATGTAAAGCTGACGTGTGCTGTTAAAGGCAAGTATTTTTAATTCTTACCTGCAGATAAGTGAACACTATCCGTCCTCCCTGTAATAAAGTAGCCTGGAATGTGAAGCAGCATACTCCCGGTGGTCTACCGAGTCGTAAGCGGCGCCATTCAACTGTGAACGCCGTCCCTGCAGACAAGAAACACACGTCCAATGCAGCAGTTTCGTCTGTAACTGTTGCCTTTTATCAATTTCACATCAATACCATAATCATTATGTCATATATTCAGTAGTGAGCATGGCCGATGGAATCTGAAATACAGAACAATAGAAATCGATTATAACTATTTAAAATGTTCCGAATAGTATGTTATCTATGCTATCTTTCCGTTTGTCCGAAAGTACATGTAGTAACATTTTTCATGTACGATGGTCACATAACAGTTACATTTCTCATCAGTTCACCTACTGGTTCATGTTAGTAAGCCGGTTCACAGATTAGACTGCGCATGGGCAGGGAGATACGTGATGGGTAGTATGTCAAAGTCCAATAACATGTAAACAGTTATTGTCTAGACCGTGCTTTATACCATCTCACAAGTGCTATGTCTCAATATGTTTGAAATATTATCCACAGTGCATCCCGCGCATGCACAATTCAATCTAGTTTTACCGGCTCACAAACCAGTTTAGCAAGTTAGTCATGATTTGAGACCCAAAACGTCTATTATGCGACAACTTGCCCGCCTGTCCGCCTTAGCCTGGGAACTCCCCCCCCCTACTTTGCCCCTCGCGGGGTTATCTGGGGGTCAAATAATCCATGCTTGGTCATGTACACCTTTAACTAAATTACACAGGTCATAATGTTGACATTCAAATCATTTACCACATAGAAGAATTATTGCAATTTTGCATCAATTATGTGAACCATAGTTTGGAGACTTCAAATCTCCATGAAATATACATATGCAAATTAGGCCCACATTTGTAAAATTTATATCCAACTATGTTCACTGTCACATAACTTCCAAATGTCACAAGTATGAAATTCCAGTTAACTACCAATGTGGAATTACTTTAATTATGCAAATTGGGTCTTTCTTGGTCTTACTTTTATCTATCAATGTCCCTTTCCTACTCAGTTACATATGTTGCATTCTTTAACTATCGCACCATTGAACGGAGTGGGTTTATGAAATACTCTCATTAATCATGCAAATAAGATTCTTATTTGCATTATTACCATTTCAATAGAAACAAGTATTCAGGTTTGTTTGTATATCCCTTTGTGGTTTGACTAGCTGTTAGGTCCCTGGATAATACTTGACCTAGTTTCAAAACCAACAGGTGTAAGCTGTCACAACATGTCTAGAATGGAAATATAGATTTTCCTCATTACTTATGCAAATTAAGTCCCGATTTGCATGATTTGTACTTTATCGTGTACATCCCTGTCCAAGCTACCTGCATATCAAATAACACGGAAATCTGTTGTTCCTTCGATCAGTTTTTCTCTTTGAAAGATTTGACAAAAATGCTAATGCAGTTTCAGTGTCAGATACAAGGGGGCCCAAAATCGACCTTGACCTTTGATCTCTTAACGGCTACCTACATATTGAATATCTTTTCAATCCATCCAGACGTTCTTGAGTTACGCTGTTTACAAGCATCCAGACACACACACAAACACACACGCAAACACGCTAAAAATAATATCTCCATGAAAAAATTTTCTTGGAGATAATAAGGAAATTATTTGCCTCACTGGTATGTGTTAGTGCTCAACCTGCCATAAACTACATATCTTGCATGAATTTAAGTCCTGTAATGGCAAAACACTGTAAACATAATTTTCGCACAAATAGTTCGAATTTGCTTTATTAGCACTACATTATATACATCTCTGTCGAAGCTACATGCATCCTAAATATCATGGAAATCCGTTGTTCCTTTGTTCAGTTATTCGATCTCCTTGGAGGATTTTGAAAAAAAAAACGCCCCTATAGTTCTAGATGTAGAGCAAGCTGCTGGGGAGCCCAAACCTACACCAATTCTTCCTTACATCACAAGCTTTCTGCCCCTAAAAAAAGTCAAGACCATAGCACGTCCAGGTCAAATGAAAGGAGGAGGAACGCCCGTCTCACCTTTTTCTATAAGCTAGTTAATGACCACATCAATATTAATACAGATAGTCTACTGAAACCAGCTCAGGGGCGCACCCGGGGAAGCCACACGCTCAAATTTCAACCACTTTACGCCCGAACAGACTCATTTAAATATTCTTTTTTCCCTCGCACCATACCCGAGTGGAACGCCCTGCCTGGCGCGGTTGTTACGGCTCCCACCGTTGAGTCTTTCCGCGCCAGGCTGGAGGCCTGCCCGCCTTAGCCTGGGACCTCCTCCCCCCCCTACTTTGCCCCTCGCTGGGTTATCTGGGGGTTTACTAAGTTGAATTGAATAAAAAAAGTTCTGTTGCAGAACCAAGGTAACATACTATGGGGCCAAAAGTTGACATTGACCTTTGTCTTTCCAACACCTGTCCACACAACAAATATAATCACAATCCATTCAGAGGTTCTTGAGTGATGCTCACTATAAAATCCGGAAACACCATTGGGACATTTGAAATGGGGATAATGACATGACGTAGAAAGACATTGTTAATTGCCAAAAGAAATGGCTTAACCAGGGCTCGAAATATATTTTGGGGGGGGGGGCAAAAATTTTTCTTACAATTTGAAACTTTTGCTGTTAATACATACACAGACTGACATAGCAACTTTCGTAGCATTATTAGAAGACTAAACATCTAGATACGGATATACCTATGTAGACTTTATTGTTTAGTAGTCAGAGAATTTCTCATTCAGCAACAGTCCTTTTGTCACTGTTTTGCGGGGCGCAACTGTGCAACTGGGTATGTGCTTACAGGATCCACTGTTTTTTTCAACTTGGGAATCTTGAAAATCGCTTGCAAATTGCAAGTTGCTGTTAAGCAGGGCTCGAAATACAATTAAAATTGTATTTCGAGCCCTGCTTAACGAATATTTCATCATCATCGGGTCGTGACGAATATGTAAATGAGGAATAGTATCACGTATTAGACCATTTCTGATCAGGGTTCAGCGATATTTCCCTACTCGTCCTTAGCCTTAGTAGTCAGGTTCAGCAAGCGGATGACTTCTAATACTTAACAGTTCTTACCGTTGTCCCTGTACCTAACAGACGCCTCCGTGTCTAAACTGGAGTCCAGTTGGGAATCAAAGAGCGGCGCCACGTACTGAGTGTCCGTTACAAAGCTCGGGTAAGCTCCGGTGTTCAGGTAACCTTGGTGCAGACAAGGTGGAAGAAACAGTTCAGATTAGTCGCCATTGACAAATCAAAAGATAGCATGGACAATACGAATATGTTAGGCAACATGGCCACGCTTTTAAACTGTGACTCAGACAAACTCAGGTCGACATGCATCGACCTGTTCAATGTGGAAGTTTCAAGATACAAGATATAAGATACAAGATAACTTTATTGGAAATCACAGTGTTTCGATTAATTAACCAACCCTCACAAAAAGTCATTGACTAAATGTTAATCCAACATCAAAGATTATTTGACACCGCCGTCAGAATATAGCAAAAACTGTCTGCATTGAACCTTGTCATATTGTTGTCAAAACTAAGCAAAGATAGGGTTTACTATAAGATATTCATGATACAATTGGAAGACTATCCCGATAGCGTGCGAATGGTTACTTTGGTATGAATGATTACTTGCCATAAGAGATTGCAATACTATTGATCAAAAGACAAAGCCATGAGGTTTGCTGGGTGATAGAAACACACATTACGCTCAGAATCACACGCGAATGTTTATCGGTCCATTTCTTAGATTATAACCGTTTTAATGTCACTCACCCGGGAATAATGATACACAATAGAGCAGAAGCCGACGGAATGCAAATCCAGTCACGAAATTTCTCTATGTTCAGTTTTTACAATCAGGGACGTGCAATTCAGACTTCATCAGAATTTTATAGCCAATCTCATCTGCTCCCTCTCTCTTACAAATACCAGTTACTGCTGCTGCAACTATTGCGTTCTGATATTGACCATGAAATTGCCGAGACCTTCAAAGTTTCCACCGTGCACCACTATGTACCTACCTGTAAAGTTTCGGATAAATAGGCCATTTATGGCAGAGCTTACCACTCGTTGAGATGGAAATGTTCCTGACGTAATGTCCGTAGAACTTGAAATCAAACGACAGTCCGACTGGCTGCATAACAATTTAACAGAATGGGTTGAAGATTCGTACCTTCAAAATACGATAAGCTGCCAGATGGTTAAGGTAACAATAATGTAATTAAGTAATAAAGATTATATCATTTCATTACTGTTTGACATACAGAACATTGCTAGATAGTGTGAAGTGAAGAATCTTCGATGTGGGGATCATTAGACTACCATCTAATCTCTCCAGATGAAAAATAGAAATGAAGGTAATTTGGAAGGGGGTGAATGCGTGACGACCGCCTTCGTGTTCTTACAACAGACGACCAGTGAACATAGCATTTAATGCAATAAATCATCTCTATCGAATTAGCTCAGAACTGGAAAGAAAACAAACATCGCAAATGTGTACCTTGTCTTGCCTGTGATGTACGGACGGTGACCCATGTCTCACCACAGTCCTCACATCCCCCCTCGTCAGGTCCTCCCGGAACGTACCACCGGGAGGAAAACTCGGGTAGTACTGGGATATGTAGTACTGATGGCGAGTCTGGTATGATAATAAGAAACACAAAACGTCAGTCTGCATACAGTTTAAAGACTGGAGATTTCTACAGCGGACCGGTGTTTCTGCAGCATAGCTTGCACTGTAGTGAGCGTATTCGGTCAGTTAGCGTGTAAAAAATGAACGCAAACTGCTTTTGTTTAGAATGTAATTGGTATGGGCATGAATGCGGTTGAAAACGTGACCAGGTACGAACAAAATATGAGGTGATAATAACGGCGTGCGGCCTCGCTGCAAGGGCGGAACTAGGTAGGTTTCCCATTCAAGTGGAGGCCTCCCTAAACGCCATCAAACATCTTTTAAGACTTCGTCTGAAAGTGCCTGCCGACAGTTTTCAGTTAGATGCTCTCGCTTGTCAGATGGACTTAGACAAAACTGGAGCCAAATGTTGGGCGTCAGGAGTTCGGAAGTCCCTAGAGGAGTGCGGTTTCGGCTACATCTGGCATTGCTCTTTATCCCCAAACACAGATACGTCCCAAATCATTAATTCCATCAATCAACGCTTGAAAGATATTCACTTTCAAACTTTCCTAAAAGAAATACACAATGATAACAAAGGTGGATCAGCTAAAAACAAACTGAGATCCTACAGATTGTTCAAGTCCACATATGACGAAGAAAAGTATCTAAGCCTCGAAAATATACGGCATAGGACCGCAGTCACAAAACTCCGTATCAGCTGTCACAGACTTCACATTGAAACCGGACGTCATGACCGCACTCCCCTAGAACAACGTATATGTAGACATTGCAATTTAAATAGGATAGAAGACGAGCAGCACTTTTTAGTAGAATGTAGTTTATACAACGAAGAGAGAGCTGCGCTTTATAAACTTATTCAATGTAGCTTTCCCCATTTTATACATCTTTGCAAAGAGGAACAATTCATATTTCTAATGACTTTAGGTAAACCCTCTATTATAAAACACACCTGTACGTATATTTACAATATTACCAAGAAGCGAGAAGAGGCCAAATTAACGTAACCATTAGATTAGAGTTAGCTTATCATTGTAATGTATATATATATATACGTACTTTCAAACTGTTATGTTTTCTGTTGTGACCTGTACTAAACCCAGTGGGTATGTGTGTACAATAAAGGTCTTCATTCATTCATTCATTCAATAACATCAAGTCACGTGATAAGACTGGTCCGCCTGGTAAATGCGTTGACCAGGGCTATGGACCGAGGAGAAATAGTGGGATGTGTGTTCCATGACCTGCGGAAAGCGTTCGATAAGGTCTGGCACAAAAGACTTCTAACCAAACTACGTGCACATGGAATACGTGGACCCATGCTCGACTGGTTTCATAGGTACCTACATGAAAGACGCCAACGAGTGGTGGGACATCCGAATGGAAATCTCCTCTTGCCGGTGTTACACAAGGTTTTGTACTCGGACCCACCTTCATCATCCTCTACATAAAGACCTAACCTCCAGCTGTACACAGTGCGATCCAAACCTGTTCGCCAAATACACATCACTGCCAACTAGCAACCGATCTGCCCTACGCATAATCACCTCTCTCAACAGTGGCCTCCGCTCAGTATTTCATTGGCCGACACAGTGCAATCTCGAAGCAAACAAAGATAATTGCAGGGTGATGTTCGTCACAACTCGAGCCCTCCAACGACACCCCGCTCAAATCACTCTAGGCGGAACTGACCTACAAGTCGTCACAAGCTACAAACATCTAGGTGCCACCCTAACAAACACACTCCCCTCGTCCTATCACATGATAACATCCAGTAAGTCAAGGGCTTGCTGCGTGCAAAGAAAGTATCAATGAACATCCTCTCCACACTGTACAAAAACAATTACAAGACTAGGACTAGAGTATACCGATATCTTCTGGGCAGGACTCACCAATAGCGACGAAAAGAAACTGGAATCACGCCAAAAATAATTACTTAAGCAACTGGATGGAATTTAGAAATTTCAAAATTTTATCCAGTTGCTTGAGTAATTATTTTTGGCGTATCTTACTACCTGGATGTCTAACCTTCATCAACGAAACTGGAATCAGTTCAATACCAAACCGCCAGCCTGATCAGCGGGCAACATAGACTCCCGTATTCCTCGTACCGAACTCTCTACACCCAACTTTCCCTTCCGTCTCTTCAGTTCCGACGAAGACTCCGCACCGCCACCACTCTGTACAAGCTCCTTAACGGACACTGTCCTCCACACCTTCAAACCCTGGTACCCAAATCTCGCGCATCTGCCATTGAGTTATTCTCTCATGATCAGTGACCACCCGACAGCTAAACTCACTAAAACCGCCAGAGGCCAGGGAACATTCTTCTGCCGACCAACGTCACCCTCTCCACTGAAAGTCGCACCACCACCACCACGACTGCCTCTTCTGTTAGGCGACCCATACATGTATACGCACTGACCCTAACCTCTCGGTCTAGATACCATTATAGATGTTATTTTAAATCATTTATATACAATAGTTTTGTGTGCATGTGTTTGTGTATGTTGCAAATCGTGCTCGTTATACTGTCCGTGTCAAAATTCCATTTTTCTAATGGTTTGTCTTTGTCAGTAGGGCTAGCCCTTTATAAAGCCCATATCACACATGTGTATAAGCAATTCCGTATCAGTTCCGTATTAGATTTTGTCAATACTCAGTTGTACGCTCAAAAAACACCCAAACGCTAAAAATCGCAAGATAAGTCATCATGAATTGGTGTATACCAAAAGTGTTAATAAATTCCTGGGTATATTTTTTAGACGTGCCTATACCAAATTTCCTGGTCATTTGGTTGTTATACCAGGGCAAAGGAGCCAAAAATGCAATTTTTGGTCTACAAATAATTTTGGAGTATTGTACACTTCGGGACAGGGAGACTGAGTTCGGCTTTGAACTTGAGAGTAGGAAATGAACTTTAAGGTAGTCGGGACCCCCCTGTTGTAGTCAATGACCTAGACGTCGCAGATGATATTGCTTTACGAGCAGAAAAGATCAAACAAGCACAAGAATTACTCTTGCGGATGGAGAATGAATCTGCAATAGTAGGACTACATCTTAACGCGAAGAAAACCAAGCTCATGGCATACAATGAGACTGCTCCCATCACAATCAAAACCAGGAGTGGAAGTAAGGAGCTTAAAATACCTTGGCTCAAATATGGAAAGCTCAGAAAAGGACACAGAAGTAAAGAAGGCGCTAGCGTGGAGAGGCTAAGGAAAATTTGGAAATCTGGGTTGTCTCGGAAAATCAAACTGAAACTCTTTATCGCCACTGTGGAATCTATTTTGCTATACGGGAGTGGAACTTGGACACTCACCAAATCCTCTACAAAAAGGCTAAATGGAACCTATGAATGCTCCGAATGTGTCTTAACATCTCCTGGGAGCAAAAAATCACCAACGAATAGCTATATCAAGACCTGCCACAAGTCTCAGAGAAAATAAAAGCAAGACGACTGAAATTAGCTGCTCATTGCATTAGTCATCCTGATATCATAGCCTCCAGACTAGTGTTATAGGAGCCCACAAAAGGGAAAGCCGTGGAAGACCAAAATGCATCTTCGTCGATACCCTAAGAGCTGCCACAAACATTACTGGAGTAAAGGAAATGCAGTCCCTGATGGACGATACGGTAGAGTGGAGGAAGCTTTCAAGTTTGGTTTGAGTAGGGGCTCGACCAAAGTAAAGTAAAGTAAGTAAGTAATGTATGCAAAAACCTAATCAGTCCTATGCCCATATGTCAAAGGCACGCCAATTCCAAATTCCAGGTCATTTCGGTGTAAAACTAGGGCGCAGGAGCCAAACATGTACAAATGACAAAAAATGTCAAGAAATCACAAACAAATTGCCAAATTTAATCATTAGAGTAAGGTATGCTGAAAAAAAGTCATTACCTTCATAGTGGTATATGTCCAAGGCATGCCTATACTTTATCTCAGGTTATTCAGGCGTGATGTTAGGGCACAAGAGCTAAAAATGTTCATTTTTGGACTACTTTTTAGCCGAGCGTTCTGCTAATTATCAGAACAGTCATATTCTTACGGCAAGGACATACTTAATGTACTGGTAAGGACATAGTCAATGTACCTAGTGAATATGTATTAGAACTATGGTTTTGTTGGAAATCGTACCATCGTAAGACAGTAGAAATTTTGCTCTTGATGCATTTCTCAACCGCTAACATTATCATTAGAGTAGGATAGATTTAAAGTTGTATAAAACGTATATGTATTATAGAATTGGTCAGGAGGACAAATCAAAATAATGTCGCAAAAATACCTCTTCTACAGTTGGTCCGACTGTCTGCGGCACGTTCGATGTGGGCGTGGGCGGCTGCGTCTGTGCATTCCTCCGGAAGCGATCAGCTGTCTCTTTATCTGAAACATACGTGTGAAACTTTTAATGTCATGGGCAGTAGATCTAGAGAAGCAAGACTTTGAAGAAACGTGCGTGCATGCACATCAGTTTTTATACGAAACTCAATAGTCACATGATTGTTAATAACATGACACTAGGATTTTCGCTTCTCTGTTCCCCTCAAAGACAGGTATATTTTGCATAACCAGCTGCACCCGCCCCGCGTGCCTGCAAAGTGATGTGTTACATCAAAGCCCGGACTTGGGGCGATCATATCGACTTCAAAGATACAGATACAGAGAATCAGTGACTACACATGTATTTTGACAGATGTGAGGTTCACCAGATTGTTAGCATTGTATCCGGCCTCATTATAACTGTCAGGAAGAAAAGGTAACAGGTCTATGCCTCTAGTCATAACTGTAATGGCCTCTGTCATTCTCTTAAGCAAAGAGTAATTTATTTTACTGCTCGAAGACAATCCTTATCATGTCATTTGTAAAACGCACTCATGATTGTCTAAGGACAAAGCAGAATGAGCGGACCTTCAATCAAGGGGTTACAGCCATTTGGTCCAAAACAATATCAACCTTGATATCTACCAATCTAAATCCGACTGCGATAGTAAATGCACTATTGTTAGTTCGGATTTTGTAATGTAAACATAATGAATCCCCTAAGTATTCTTCTAAGGTGTTCGAAAAAATTGATAATCTTATTGACTGCAATGAATATTTGATCACACGTTTTAGTACTGTTCACTTGCAAATTCATGTACTGGACGTACATGAAATATTGCAATTAGCACTCCAAAGTCAACGAAGTCACCCCAGAATTAAAAAGTAAATTTCACCTATGACATAAAGGGATTTACAAACCCTAACATCACCAGAAATACCTACAGGTGTCAACGCCAGAGCAGCAGAATTCATTTTCCTCATACATTTTAATTAATTTAACATAAATGTATTGCAGCTAATGGGTTCTTCAATCTAATCATAGATTGATGACTTTGTCATTTGTTGTTGCAGAATTCTGCAAGTGAAGGGGCAATGTGAATCTAAATTGTCTTCATTAGAAGAAACAAGAGTGGTGTTTAAAAAACACACCGGCGACGTGAGGATTATGCAAAGTAGGTCCTCATTTGCATGATTTATATCTTACTATGTTAACCTTCACGAAACATTCAAGTGCCACAAATATAAAGTTTCCGTTAAGTAGAAATGTGGAACAATAGTATTTTCAACTTAATTATGCAAATTAAGTCTCCACTGTGATAATTTTGCAGCAATACATGTCCCTATCTTTCTCAATAACATATCACATGTTTGGATAGTCCAATCCTTGAACGCAGCGGGTTTGTAAAGTTTCTCAGTAATTATGCAAATTAGATTCTGAAATGCATAATCACAACTTAATGAACTAAAACATCATTTGAACTATCTTCATACCAGAAAGCATGGATACGCAGAGTTATTTTCTTTCAAAGTCTGCTATGAGCTATATAGCACTCAAAAATCACGACCATGGCATGTCAAGAGCACGCGATTTCAAAACTAGACGTTACGCTGTAGTACCGTTACAAATCGCAACAAGAGTCCGGAGACTTCATGTCTCCATGAACTATTCTGTTTAGGCAAATGACTTACACATTTACATAATGCATGTTTGGTAATGAACACCTGTAACTAACTTACACTGGTCGCAATATTGACAGTCCTATCAATTACCACTTAGATGGCTAATGGCGTTTTTACATTGATTATGCAAATTAGGAATTTATTTGCATTATCGATAATTGATTGATGTTCCACTTGCCATAAACTACATACGTTACATGTATTTGAGTCTTGAGTGTTTGAGAAAACACTGCAAATATAGATTTTTCCCCATTAGTTATCAACTTGAAGCTACCTGCATACTAAATATCATAGAAATCCGTCGTTCCTTTGTTCAGTTATTCTCCTTAGAAGATTTTCACAATAACGCCCCTGCAGTTCTAGAGCAAGCTGCTAGGGGGCAAACACCTACACCAATTCTTCATTACATCACAAGCTATCTGCCACCAAAAAATCAGGACCATAGCATGTCCAGGTCAAAGGATAGAAAAACGGAAGTTCTGCTGCAGTACCAAGGTCACATACCAGGGAGCCCAAAATCTACCTTGAATGTCGGCTTCACAACACCCGCCCACATACCAAATATCATTGTAATCCATCAAGTGGCTCTTGAGTTATGCTGACTACAGTAGTCCGCCGGAAACACACACAGACACACACACACACACACACACACACACACACACACACACACACACACACACAAAACTATATCTCATTTTTATGGAGATAATATATCTCCATTTTTCATGGAGATGATATATCTCCATTTTTCATGGAGATAATAATCATGTGCACGTCTCATCAAGACCCTCCCCGTACCAATTATCAATCCAATCCATCTCAGCTTTTTCGAGTTATGCTGTTCATTAACACACGCACACACACACACGTACACACAGACTTGCAAATGCTATCAGAAACATAATCTTTTTGGCAAAGGTAAAACACATGCATATTATCTTCCTGATACTGTCCCTGCTTCTTACGCAACCATGTAGCACTGCAAACGTACGGAGATCTCCTTAACACAGTAAAGGTCAATTAAGAAAAGGAAACTGAAGTGGCACGGCTACGTGTCACAGTTATCGGAAGTAGCCATGAGCTATAAATGCAAGAAATCGTCCAGTGAGGAAGAACGGAGAGTAGACAACGGAAAAGATGGGAGGATGGTATCGGAGAAAATCGAGAAGGGTGAAGAAAACTAGTTGCCAGATCTTGTGTGGTGCCCCAACGTTCAAATATCAGTAGACTAAGAGATAAACGACGAAGGAGATATACGAGGACGAGGACGAGGCGGCCCAAAACGCGCCTTGCCCGTTTGGAACGACTTGGGACGCGCAGGGACCGCGTCCCAAACGCTTAGACGCTTACAGTTTCACATAGGTCAGGTCTTCAAGTTACGTCCACATTTTAGCATGCATACTCCAAGCTCAAATGAAGTAGCCAGCCCACCCTGATGCCACCGGGAGCGACACAGAAGCCACCGCGGGATGCAGTCAACTCGAGCCCGATGGCGTCAATCTCATAGATCTGCCCCCTCGTGGTAAGTTCCTTGAAAAATTACTTTCCTTTTACAGAATTGAATCGCTTGCCAAACAGGTAATAAAAAAAGCAAAGGCTCAACTTGGGCATCAGTTTGTGACAAATTTTAATCGGCTGGTAACACAACTTTGTCATAATCTATCGTGCTGTAACGTTATATACTCATACTGAGATCGATGACTTAGTCTTCAAGACCTGCATGTTTACATCGGTGACCGCCCTATGTTCCGAAATTACTATGTTCCGAAATCTCTATGTTTCGAAATCCCAACGTTCCGTAAGCCCCATGTTCCAGTTCACTCAAATATAGAACTTGTCCCAAGTATGCTGTTCACACACACACACACACATACACACATATATATACATACATACGTATAAAGGCTACCCAAAGCATAACATTCTCGGCGAAGGTAATAATTCATCCCGACTCCCTGCCATTTGAATTCAACTATGGGGTTTGTAACAATAGTCATTACGTATACCTGTGAAATATTGTAGATACATATGATAAGTTGATACCTAAATACCTACATAGCTACATATTTTTTGGTCACTGGTTTGCAGTTAAAACACTTGTTTTTTTAAATCCATCGATGACAATTCATTACTGACGAAAGTAATTTGCTGTATGTATAAGACCATGTTGATTTGATTATATGAATGACATCCTCTGGGGAACCCAGCTAATGGGAGTGTGCTATTGAAAAAAATGCCAAAAAAAGTTGCTTTTATTATGAAATCTATGTGGTAAGAACACAGAGTATGGTATGCAGAAATATAGGTTCTTCATTTTGTTATTTCAAAACATATACAGTATTTTTCGAGTCTGGACTTGACTTTGGCATTTGCGACATTGGTATCTGTTTTCTGAAATATACATTTTTATAATTGATAGCATGAATTCTGTCATCTATGACTTTGGCGCTACTATTGTTTCAAACGCGAACTTAAAATCACCGCGAACACGTCTACTGTTTCCCCTACTGCGAAATATATTACTACGCAAACTTAAATGCATTTACAGTATTCAAATCAGAATTTAACTTCGAAAGAATTGGAAAAATCTGGTACATACATCTTGTTTTGATCCCAATCGGTTTCACAACAACTGATGTCGATCCTACAGGGAAGGGTTAGTGAACATTTAGTGAACTGTCCCCTGTCTGACCATACACTATACACGTAGATAGAAGGGGGAGTAGGGTATTTCAGTTTGTCCCTATAATGCATGCATTCCTATGGAGAAGTTGACAGACACTAGGTGTCATTATCTCAGCAACCTTCTTGATCCCAGGATTCTGACCAAGAAAACTTTCTCTCAAATTCTAACCTGTACTGTCGACTGTTATCCAACAGAATTACGAGAAGTTCTATACAGCTATTCTCCAAGGATACACCCCCGAGCCAGAGCTCTTGAGTCATTCCATTATTTGCCCGCTCGCGACCATTTCACTATCTCCCGGGGATCCAGAAGACAAAAAGATGGAGAAAGGTAGTTTTTGTCAACAAATTCTACAAGTATGAAGTCAAACCTGTCATAGCCACCCCAGAATTGCCAATATTTTACACACAAAAAACGACCAAGAACGGCTTTCAATGTTTTAATGCCCTCTTTAATTCTGAGCTGGGGTCCAGGCGCCTGCCCTAAAACCCTAATTCACTTTATCTTCACGGTAGTAAAGATTTGATGGTGTACGAAAAATTGACATTTTCACTCAACTTTAAGTTCATAGTGGCGGCAAGTGATTTACAGAACGGATGTGTGAAGGAATCATAAATAATAACAACATATTTATCACTGTGATGATAAGTTCACGGTACAGAGGTGACCGTGAAAACAGCTGTGAACATAAAGTTACAGTGAAAGGAACAAGAATTACAGTACCTTGTCCCCACGGGAATCGGACCGAATATCATCTTGGACAGATTGTACATAGACGCCGCCAGAAAGAAGTGCAAGACATATTCAAAGCTTATTGAATATTGATTTTGTATTCGTTTTCAAACTAATAAGATGATTCCCAGATTGCAATATAATTTTTCGGTAATTACCAGGATAACGTTTATTTTTCTGTCATTTATTTAATGGTATACTAATAGCACTGCATTACAGCTGACTCCAGCGGCGGAGGGATATGTTCAAACTTTCGCGTACAAGCACATGTGCGCACTCAACTTTAGTTCCATAGGAGAATAAAATATTTTCTATTTTTTCTATCTATTCACTACATGTGCGTTTTTAAGTCCAACTCTCATTACGGAAACCAATTATGACATTGCCCTCTTAAAAGTTCTTGGTTACAGAACTTGTCTATCAAAACATGCACAGTGCTCTGTAGTGAAGAACTTTTCTGTGCCTCTGCTATGAACGAATCCCATAAGACTTTTCTGTAGTTTTACTGTTTCCGCACCAGAATATCTTTTGGCTGTTGCGGCCTGAAATCCTCCGTGTGCTACCTGTTTGTAAGACCACATACCAACAGAACGCAATAAGAGAAGCAGAAACGTTTACGGAAGAAATAACGCGGGATGAATTTGGCGAAATTTTCGGAGAGAAGAGCTTATATGATCAGGGTCAACTGCTGACACGTCGCACAGTTAGTGTTTCAAAGTTGTTTTACCGATCAGACATTGTGAACAGTGAACCTAATAAATTATAAATCGTGATTAATAATAATGATAATGATAATAATAATAGGTTTATTGCAAATTCATGCCTGGAGGCTAATTGCAAGAATACGTTGAAATGAGATGAAGGTAATAATAAGAACACAGTAATGAAATAAACACAAAGTAAAAGTCGTCAACTAGAGCTACTTCTAATCTAAACGGTTGCTATTGGGTTTGATTTATTTTTTGTGTGCAGTGGAATATGAAATTTCCTACGTTTTGGGAGATATATGCATTGGCCGGTGTTAACAGAAAGGCAGTTTTTTGTAGGTCTATGCGATATTGAAAGCTGAGAACAATTTTGCTGACTAGGTTAAATAGTTTGTCTCTTTCGGTGCTGTAATGTGGGCAATGGCAAATAAAGTGCAATTCATCTTCCACCGCTTTTCCTGTGCATTGTTCACATATTCTCTCGTTAACAGGTAACCGTCTGTATCTACCTCTTTCTACTTCTAATGTATGTGCGCTTACTCTGCGTTTATATATAGCTGATTTTATGTCTAAGTCTTTGCTTTGTAGATAATTCTCCATGGCGTACACAGATTTGAGATGTCTATATAATCTTAGCTTACCAACATCAACATAGGGATTGTGGAGAAAGGTTAATAATTTCAACGTGCTTTATCCGTAGCTTCTTGCATGTCATGAGTTATGTTTGCCAGAATATGAACTAGTATGTGGAAGAACACAGACACACACTTACTACACGGCATTAGAAACACAACAAAAACCGGTTGGGGTATGCAAAAAGAAAGCATTCCTATATAGCCTGGATGCCAGAATTCTTTCAGGACCTGAACAGGCCAGCTACTGAGCTAGCTCCAGGACATGACAACATGTCAGCGAATTGCAATGATTTTTTAATACAAATCCCCTCAGTTAGACCTTTGGTTTGAAAGCGGAACATGAGTTTCTCTCTCGGTCTTTGTGTGTATTACCATCTGGCATCCAGGTGGGATACTCGTATTAGGGTGGGACTTTCTAGACCGCCCACAGCAGGGCGCAACCAATCGGCCACTGCGGGGCGTAACTTACAGCAGGGCGCAACCAATCGGCCACAGCGGGGCGTAACTCACAGCAGGGCGCAACCAATCGCCGGCAGTGGGGCGTAACTCACAGTAGGGCACAACCAACCGCCGACAGCGGGGCGTAACTCACAGCAGGGCGCAACCAACCGCTGACCAGCAGCACGCAACAGGGCAGAGCCGACGGCGGTTGACCAATTAATCAAGCTTTTAGGATGCCATGTGGCCATTGTGAAGTTTGATCCATTGTTCAAAATCCATCGTCACTCTGGGTTTGATTCCGAAAACCAGGCCCTCAAGAACAAAAAGGGGAACCCTAGTGGCTCGGCACTTCTCAAGATAGCAAAGATGAGAAGAAAATGCACCTGCGGCATCCATGGACTTAATATTGACCTCCATCCGTATGAAGCCGAGGAAAAGGCCAGTAAACGGCCCACACCTTTTGACAAAGAGCTGGACAGACCGACAGCGAAGACAACGGTCTAAAGGTCAGTAAAATTTCAGGTCTCAACCTTTTGCACGGCGCATATGTTTCTGTACACATAGACTTTTCCGTTTCTGTGTTCGATCACCCCGTTATATCGTGGAGTAATAACAGTCTACATTAATTCTATTTTCGAACACAGTGGTTACAAACGATATGCCTTCTAAATGCCTTGCACACTGCGTAGTGGAAAACTGATTTGGTAGCACCCTTTGTCCACCATATACCTGATTATAATTAGTTTAAATTTTACCGTGTTAGACTTTACCTGCCAAGAAATGGTTTCTTCGCCTGTCGTTTAATTTGTGCAAACTTCTAATACGATTTAAAAGAGAGGTGATGAGTCTTGATTTTTTCGACATTGAGATATTTCTTGCAAACTTACAGATTCATAGATATCCTGTTTATATCTCAGCCGACACAAATATCCCAATATGGCAACAGTTCAGTATTCAATGTAAAGCTGTAAAAGTGATCATGATTGTAATTGTGATTGTTGTGTTGGTTTACTCTTTGTTTTTGAGTCTGTTACTCGCTTGGTGTGAGTGTTGTTCGTGGAAATGTCAACCAACTAATGTTTTTGTGTATGTAGATCTGGTGTAAGTTGTTTATCGCACCCAAGAATGTTATTGTGCCCTTGTACGTGTAGGGATGATGTCTTGTGTAAACCTGGTGTTGTCTATATGAGAATGTTGTAATCTCTCGTAATCTAATGTTTTGTAAGGCTGGTGTTGTAACAGTAAGTATTGTAGCCTGATTTTGTGTATTTGTAAATTTGTAATGTTTTTTTTAAAATGTATCTCCCTGTTGCTTGTTTTCGTTGTTGTGATTCATGGTATTGGTGTATTTGTACTGATGCATGAATGTTTCTGTTGTTTCTTTATATACGCTTGTTCTCACATCTAATGTTTGATATGATGATAATGTACTTTTTGTCTTATTTTCTTCTGTGCCTGTATAACCGTTATTATGATTTGAATGTGTAAAGTGTGTAATGTTTTACATGTAGATATGTTTAATTTATAAATGTATTTTATAAACTTTTGTAAAACTTGTAATAAAAGCAAAGGATTGTGTCCTATATTCAAAACACAGGGAAGGAAAACCCTGCACAGAAACCCAGGGATGACATCCCTGCACAAAGGTCCTAGGGAAGAAACCCTAGCACAGAAAATCCAGGGGGGATGAAACACCCCTGTCAAAAAAGTCCTAGGGAGTACACCCTAGCCAAAAAAGCCAGTGGGAATGACCCCTGTAGATATATGTAACTAGGGAGCACACCCTAGCCAAAAAAGCCAGTGGGAATGACCCCTGTAGATATATGTAACTAGGGAGCACACCCTAGTGCAAAAAAAGCCAGTGGGAATGACCCCTGTAGATATATGTAATTAGGGAGCACACCCTAGCGAAAAAAGCCAGTGGGAATGGCCCCTGCAACAATATGTAACTGTGTTTATTTGTGGAATTGTAAATGTGTATGTTGGTATTTATGTATTTATGTATATTCGAATAGAAAAAAACAGTTCAGTAACCCATGGATAGTGGGTGTGCATTGATTTTTCGAAGTTGCAGAAATTTGTGTAAGTGGATAAGATCACGTATAACGAGAAACTTCTAGCAGACAAATTAATTTTAACATGTCCAATATAAAGGACGTGTCTAGCCTTTGTATTGGAGATGCTTTCAAGTGTTAGTTCAACAACGCAACGTAGAAATTTTATCTACATAAAACTGATAGACATCCATACATGTTTACATGTTGAATATGGTTGTCATGGAAGAAAATTTCTAGGAACTGGTTAGTTACACGGTATGTATAGGCAATAAAGACAAAAGAAGAGTATTACAATATTAATCCTTGTTCCTTGTGTTTTTTTCTACAGCAGCTCCTGAATGTAAGATTCTGCAACATAAATGCTGTGACGACCATCTAAATGGCGACTTAGTTCACGTAGAACACATGCAGCCGAACAACGACGATGAAAATTTATTGGGGTAATTTTGGAATAGTCCTTTATTGTGATTTCATAAGCATATAAGTGCCGATAGAGTTTTAAAGATTTCATAATTTGACGGTTTCACACAATGGAATATTTGTAGGGATACTAAGGATGGCTGCTATAGCTTCTTTTAAACAGTTTGTTAACTGATTTTGGTAGCTAGAAATCAGATCAAACCGCTGTGGTCGCCAGCTCCACCGATTGTTTCCGTCTTTATACCTGCACAGGCCGACCTAGCTTACGGGACGAGAGCGATGACGACGAGATGTTCCTGCCACATTCTACACAGAGATACCTATGTAGGGGAGGTTGGCAGATCGAGACCTTCTACTGGATGTCGGTGAGACGAGCTGCATCCCTAGGGGAATCCGTAACAGACGTCCATGCATCCGTAACGTCGGGACCGATCGCGAGGGGAGCCACACAACAAGCGTCGTCGACAAAAAGAAGGGAACGAGAAAGAACCAGATCTGTAGCAGAGCCACGATTTGAAGCCAATAGATTGCGTTGCTACAACCGTTGCTACAGCGAGACAAAACCTGAAGCCAGTTACAAATAAATATTACGGACTGACTTGAACATGTTTATACCACGGATATACTAATATTTTGTCTATTTCATTATGTATATTGTGTGTATATAGTAGTAATCAATTGTATATGCATATCAAAATCGTACACAAGGTTATTAACCTGGCCGATGACTGTTCTAAACAAACCTGGGGTGGATGTAGCCTGACTACTTCGCGCTCCTAGCGGCCGGCCCGACGATACCGCTCCCAAGAGGGGGCCATTAACCTCCGCCAGGGAGAGCTTCTGTAAACACAGGCTAGGGGTGGATGTACATAAATTAAATTGAAAACCCCAAACGAATATTGTAATAATCAGTATGTACGAAAGCTGTGATACGATTGCACGCTCTCACCAACTAGCAAGAAGATACGAGTACTAGTGCAACACCTGATCAACTCGGAACACTTAATCTTGTAATTACTGACACAGTTTTCTGTTATTGATGTGCCATGATTCCCAAAATGTGTTTTCCTTTGTGATATTCTTTACTGAAGTGGACTACAAAGGCATTCACAGAAAGATGCAGTAAGCAATGTTCTGTGGAGTTAGCAGGTAATTTTTAGCCTCTACCAGGCTCCGCGCGATCGCTGGTAAAATAGTAGAAATCGGCCAAATAGAGTGAATAGTATGCCAGGTTTAGTCCACTATACAGTGAAGCTCAATAGGCGATCTACGGAGATCTGTCTGTTTAGGTCTGTCTGTTAAGACGGAATATAAAAACATGTTAACATGCTAACGGCAATGTTAACATGTTCAGTCAGAGAAGCGGCAGGGAACCTCAGTTAAGACTGATGTCAGCATAGCCAGTATCACGTAGTCATAGTCAGTCCGTCTTTAAAGTCTCCCGTGCCCAGTGTACTGAAATCCTTTTCTCTGTGTCCTTTCTTTATCCTGACTATGTTAGTCTTTCGAAGCTTCAAAGATGCAGCTAAAAGAACTCGAATTATGCCTTGGTAACATGTCAAGCATTTCTTTTTTTATTGAATGAAGCAAAGCTTCTAAGAAAAAACAATCAAAAGCAGTGACATATTGTTGTTGCTGCTTTTTGCAAAAATCCGGACATCTTCTTTAAAGCTGTGACTTATTTACCTTTCAAAATCAAACTTTCTCATGACAATAAAAGAAGAGCCTGTCCAAGCATGTTATTCATGATAACAAAAACCAAAAACGTTTAAGACATTGAGAAACAGCTGTGATGGATGGGTATATATTGCAACATCCAGAAAGTTTATTTCAAACATCGATAAACAGCTGTAAAAGTGTATACTAACTAGCGCCTTTTCTATGCCGTATGCAGTGGCATTCGTCCTTGCTATAGAAAAGGCCATACCTGTAAGGCGTTGCCAAAAACTAATTCCCTAGGGAATGCGTTCGCGGAAATCCTAGAATATTTGGCAAACCGAAAGCAGTACTATACAATAGGCTCCGCTCCTGAGGCGTCGCCAAAAAAAACTATTGGAAGGGATTGTTGACATTAACTCTGGAACAGCAGATATGGGATGCCTGCTGCTTTTAGTTGTAGCAGATGCTGTGTTTAAAATGATAAATACTTTCTTTTACGGGACACCCCCGTCCCTTCCTTTGCTGCATAATTGAGATTTTTAAAAATCAGATTAACTTTAAAATGAATAATTACAAGGAATTTGGATAAGATTTAAAGTCAGGAGTCTGGAGTTGGGGTAAAGTTGTATACCTTTTTTTTTGTACTCCAATTTCAATGCAAGAGCGAAAAAATAGACAATGTGGGCAGTACAATAAGATGTCTAAATTTTAGATTGAGAGACCATAAACCTTGTAATAAGAATTGACGCGATAATGCAAATAGCAAACCCAACAGACATTTATTCCTGAATGCAATATTCCCTCACAGCCGACGATAAGTGCCTTTAAAACGGTGCTTGAAAATTACTACATTTATGATTAGATCAAAATACAACAGTTCACTGTTTTAAAGTACAGAAAAAAATACGTAACGTTTACATTGACCTAGATCACACAGGCCAACACTTTTGTGGCCTGACAGTGACTGAGAGAAGTGAACAAAAGTCAGTTCCCTTTGACCAACGTGTATTGCGTACCAATGACGTAGCCCCCTTTCCTTACAACTGTAGTTTCTAACTTACCTTATAATAACTTAGTTAATAGGCGCAGAATGATCCGCCGGCAAATTTTTTTTTTCGAGATCAGGCTAAAATCAAAGCGCGCTGCTGCCATACAATTTACATGTTGTGGCCTAACTTCTGCAGTACCATAAGAAGCCGCTAGGAGGCAGGGAATGACTCTATCATTATCATCACCAAGCGCAAAGGTACATGCCCAGGGAAAAAATCACCCTAGATTGCAGAGTTTGCTTACAATTTGTGCCCATTATTGAACTTAATCTTTGTTTTTCCGACCCCTACCCACCTACCAAACTATCAAGAGGAGCCAGCCGCAGATTCTTGAGTTATACTGTTCACATACCTACATACAGACACACACATACAAGTTCGGTGCAGTGCCGTAGGAAGCCGCCAGGAAGCCTTTTTCTTATTCAAACATTTAAACAGAAATACAGAGTGACAAAAGGGGGCGCACTCAAGTGCAAGACTTATTTTGACGCTACCCCTTACATAAAAAAAACATACATATTTTACAGAGAGAAATCAAGTACAAGTGAAAAGCAAAGGAAAATCACATCAGACAGAAAATAATACATTGTACTTAATATTACAAGAAAGGATAAGCGCAAGTCCAGTTTCCCACCCACTGATGAAATAGTTGGACACATTACAAAAAATGCCAGGACAACTGTGTTTTAAAAACGCTTAGTTGTAGTGATGAAGTTTTGGGTTGTTAATAGAATATTGGAGTTAACAACAGATGAATGTGAAGGACTACCACGGAGTAAAATGGAAACTTTAGCGTTGTCCGATAATGATGGGAAGTTAAGGGTGTGTCCTAAGAGCCTGGAGAGTTTGCCGAGGAGGGTTGAGCGTTGGGCATTGTACATAGGGCAGTGGAGTAAATAATGTGGTACTGTTTCGCGTTGGCACCCGCAGTTACATGCTGGGCTGTTTAGCAATCCTCGAGTAAAGAGACTGTGGTTTAGACTACAGGTGCCAATGCGATGGCGTAATAGGTGAACACAGGAAAGGCGAGGGCCATGGCTAAAATAGTTGAGCTTAACAGGTCGTATGGTTTTTAGGAGAACAGTTCGAAATTGACAGTAGTTTAAAGAGCGAGTTGACAAATCGAGGTTGTTCCAGTGGTGCGTCGACTACGGAACAAAGGACCTGGCAAAACGATTTGTTGAATAATTTAGAGGTTTTAAGTTCATCCTATTACGCAATTCGTATGAACATGATGAGAGGATAGGTGTGGGTGCTAGTTGAGACAGGTAGTTTCGGGTTTGACCATTTACAATTTTATAGAACAAACATAATCTATGAAGGTGTCTTCTGTCTGACAGTGTTTCCCAACCAAGTTCGTTCCTAGTTGCCAAGTAAGAAGACCCCTTGATGGCGCCTGTTACAACAAGGGCACAGTGATATTGTATGCGTTCAATTTGCTCGGCTGTTGTACCGTGCCAAATGACGTCGCCGTACTCAAGACAGGGGCGTATATATGATTTATATAAAGTTTCGAGGATATGACGAGGCAGTTTGAATTTTAGGCCGCTAAAGAGATCAATACTTTTGGATACCTTGGTTATAATGTAATTAGTGTGGGAATTCCAGGACATGTTGGAGCTCAGTATAACTCCAATATGTTTATGGATATCGACTGACTTTATCACACTGTTGTTAAGAAAGAGGGGTGGGTGAACAAGGGGATCTCTTTTGGCTGAGAAGCACATTTCTTCTGATTTTTGTGGATTTAGCTCCATGAGCCACTGGGTGGCCCAAGCATGAATTCTGGACAGGTCGGCGTTTAAACAGGCAGCAGAATCAAAAGGGTTGTCTACAATTTGAAGAAGGGAGCTGTCGTCGGCAAATAGGAATGGGAGGGAAATAAGGTCATTTACAATGTCATTTATATAAACGAGAAAGAATAATGGGCCTAATATTGACCCCTGTGGAACACCAGCGTTGGTCATGTCCCAGGCAGAAGACTGGCCGTCAATGACTACACGCTGTGACCTGTTTCTTAGATAACTGTCAATCCAACTGATGAGTGGTCCTTCTATACCATTTCTTTGTAGCTTAAAGATAAGTCCTGAATGCCACACCCTGTCGAAAGCGCGCGAAAAATCAAGAAATACTGCTCGAACGTCTTTACCTGACTCTAAAGATTTTAGTATGGTGTGTGTGAAGTACACCAGCTGGCAGACTGTGGAGTCTCCTTTAATGAAACCTGACTGAAGACGATATAAAAGATTATTACAGATCAAGTGATTGTATAGGTGTTTGTAAACTATTTTTTCGAGTACTTTGGACAGGGTGGGGAGAAGTGATATGGGACGGTAGTTGGATTTGTCTTGTGGGTCACCTTTTTTAAAAATGGGTATAACGTTTGCGTATTTCCAAATATCAGGAAATATGCCATGACAGAGTGAAAGATTAAAAACGAAAGATATTTTATCAGCAATGAAAGGCGTGATGAGTTTGAGAAAATTGTTATCGATGTGGTCATACCCGTGGGCCTTGCCGGTATCCAGGTTTTTAACAAACAATAGAACTTCTTCAGGGGAAGTTGTAATGTGTAGGAGCCGACTGGATGTGAGATATTGAAAAGCTGGGAGAGAGGCATGGGAATCATCAATGGTTGATTGAGATGTAAAATATTTATTCAAAATTGTTGCCTTTTCGTGCTCGTCGAAAATATAGGAACTACCCTCTTTAAGAGGGGGGATGGAAGAAATAACTTTAGGTCTATAAAAGTACTTGACGACATGCCACCATTTTTTACTGTGGCATTATTTGAAAGCCTATTTGAAACTTGACCTTCGCGTTGTTGACACATACCCACATACCAAATATCATAACCGTCGACTCACAACATCTCGAGTTATGCTGTTTACATCAAACACACGTGCATAGACAGCCACCTCACCATGGCGAAACCGATAACATAACCTTCTCTCCCTCTCCCTCTCTCCCTCTGTCTCTCTCAGTCTCTGCCTCTCTCTCTCTCTCTCTCTCTCTCTCTCTCTCTCAAACAACGTCACTACGTTGTATATTTTTACGACATAACATTCAACTAATGACGACTAATGACGTTTTTTTAAATAATTCTCGTTTCATATTTAAGCTTCGTATCTTTTATAGGACACGCGGTTTAGTTCAAGAGTTGGACATCTGTCAGATACATGTATACGGTGCTAATGAATAATCCATAATTATCATTGTTTGTGTTGTGATTTTGTAAACATTTGTAGCCCACAGGAGGAACTGGAAAAATTATTTAGGAGGAATTCCTTCTCTTTAATCTTTAGTTTGATGACGTATAAAGTCACGAAGTAGAGCACCAAAAGCCTATCATTTAATACAGCAAATCATCATTTATCACCTAGGTTATGGCGTATTTTTACCCGTTTCTAATTTGTCGCCAGCTCCCCACTGACTGCTAATTGAAAACACATCACACCGAGGCTGACTTGACAATTCCATGAGAATAGAACGTCGTCCATTACCCATAGTTGTCCATTGACCCGAAAAGGGAGACTCCCACATTAAAACTCGCTTTGCGTCATTGTGTAAAGGGAGTCACTGTAACACAATGCGTATTGCTTCAAGGCCATGTATCTTTCGCCATGTAATGGATTTGTGGAACGTACAAGAGAGGGAATCAACTCCTGCACTAGGATCTATTTGGATTATGTATTCGCCGATTGAAATGCGATTGAATTCTAAATCCTTAGTTACATTATATAGCTTCTGATCGACTTAAAACATTATCGACTTAACACATATGTGTGGGACGTTGCCGTAATTCCATGTTGTTATGGCTTGCTTATGTAGAGTTGATCCATACAACAAAATACAAATCCAGAGGCTATCTAGGGGAAAACGAAATATACCTAAATTGGTTGATGGAAACATGTATTCCCTGCCATAAGTAGCCCAGAAGATGGAGTATGTCCGCAACATTTGAAAATGGTCTTTTAGATCTTTTAAGGATGTTGCTTCCTTTCCTCGAGTTGCATTGTTTTCTCCATGAAAAATGGAGATATGGTTTTAAGCGTGTGTGTCTGTGAGCGCGTGTGTTTCTGTGTGTGTGTGTGTGTGTGTGTGTGTGTTTGTGTGTGTGTGTGTGAGCGTGTGTGTTTCTGTGAGTGTGTGTGTGTGTGTGTGTGTGTGTGAGCGTGTGTGTTTCTGTGAGTGTGTGTGTGTGTTTGTTTGTGTGTGCGTGTGTATGTATGCGTGTTTGTGTGTGTGTCCGGATGCTTGAAGTCAGCATAACTTAATAATGTCTAAAAATGATTGTAATGATATTTGGTATGTAGGTAGGTGTTGGGAGAACAAAGGTCAAGGTCTATTTTGAGCCCCTTGGTATGTGACCTTGGTCATGCAACAGAACTTTTTAAACCTTTTGACCCGAACATGGTATGGTCTTTATTTTTGGATGTGATGTAACACAGCACGAAATCGAATATTTAGGCAAACTTTCCGAATGACGGAAACAAGAATTAAAGGTCGGGAAATATTTCAGCAGAGTTTACGGGGCCGTTAATGCCGCTGAAAGTAAGATTTGAGCTTTCCGCAACCTTTCCGCGTTCGTTAACATGAATTAAATGCATGCTATATCTTTCCATAGACTTTAAGCATCCTTATATACATCGTATAGATGAAACATTATGGTACATCAGTAACCAATATATTCTCCAAGCAGATAAATGCTCTCCTGGGGACTAATATTGCCTCAATTTTTAAAATCTTGGAGAAAAGCTGGTATACCCGAAACGCTATTCGATCTTTAAGATACACCCATTTGCAGTAAACACCGATCCCGCTTAAGTCATTTCTCATAAGTTTTGTTTTAAACAACGCGCCATGCATGTGCACGCACATTGTACGTCTACTTTGTAGCAGAATAAGACATACAGTCCATACCCATCTTCTAGTTGATCTTCTTTTATCCGTGTTTATACTACAGCTTACAAAAAACAGCAGTTCTTTTCTATTTGGTTTCTCCCCCCTTTTATGTTTAGGTAGAAAAAAGCTGTCGGAAAGCGGACGTTTTCCCTCGCAGTTATTTCTACCTTTCCGATATCTTCCGTTGCATATAGGCTCGGTTTACATAGCCCACTTTTATGTTTAGGTAGAGAAAAGCTGCCGGAAAGCGGGCGTTTTCCCTCGCAGTTATTTCTACCTTTCCAATATCCTTCCGTTACCTTTAGGCTCGGTTTACATAGAAGGGGGGAGACCTCCCCCTCTTCTGTTTAGGTAGAGAAAAGCTGTCGGAAAGCGGGCGTTTTTCCTCGCAGTTATTTCTACCTTTCTGACATCCTTCCGTTACCTTTAGGCGCGGTTTACTTAGAAGGGGGGAAACCTCCCCCCTTTTATGTTTAGGTAGAGAAAAGCTGTCGGAAAGCGGGGGTTTTACCTTGCAGTTATTTTTACCTTTCCGATATTCTTCTGTTACATATAGGCTCGGTTTGCATAACCCACTCTTATGTTTAGGTAGAGAAAAGCTGCCGGAAAGCGGGCGTTTTCCCTCGCAGTTATTTCTACCTTTCCGATGTCCTTCCGTTACATATAGGTTCGGTTTGCATAGAAGGGGGGAAACCTCCCCCCTTTTATGTTTAGGTAGAGAAAAGCTGTCGGAAAGCGGGGGTTTTACCTTGCAGTTATTTTTACCTTTCCGATATTCTTCTGTTACATATAGGCTCGGTTTGCATAACCCACTCTTATGTTTAGGTAGAGAAAAGCTGCCGGAAAGCGGGCGTTTTCCCTCGCAGTTATTTCTACCTTTCCGATGTCCTTCCGTTACATATAGGTTCGGTTTGCATAGAAGGGGGGAGACCTCCCCCCTTTTATGTTTAGGTAGAGAAAAGCTGTCGGAAAGCGGGCGTTTTCCCTCGCAGTTATTTCTACCTTTCCGATATCCTTCCGTTACCTTTAGGCTTGGTTTACATAGAAGGGGGGAGACCTCCCCCCTTTTATGTTTAGGTAGAGAAAAGCTGTCAGAAAGCGGGCGTTTTCCCTCGCAGTTATTTCTACCTTTCCGATATCCTTCCGTTACATATAGGCTCGGTTTGCATAACCCACTCTTATGTTAAGGTAGAGAAAAGCTGCCGGAAAGCGGGCGTTTTCCCTCGCAGTTATTTCTTCCCTTCCGACATCCTTCCGTTACCTTTAGGCTCGGTTTACATAGAAGGGGGGAGACCTCCCCCCTTTTATGTTTAGGTAGAGAAAAGCTGCCGGAAAGCGGGCGTTTTCCCTCGCAGTTATTTCTACCTTTCTGACATCCTTCCGTTACCTTTAGGCGCGGTTTACTTAGAAGGGGGGAAACCTCCCCCCTTTTATGTTTAGGTAGAGAAAAGCTGTCGGAAAGCGGGGGTTTTACCTTGCAGTTATTTTTACCTTTCCGATATTCTTCTGTTACATATAGGCTCGGTTTGCATAACCCACTCTTATGTTTAGGTAGAGAAAAGCTGCCGGAAAGCGGGCGTTTTCCCTCGCAGTTATTTCACCTTTCCGATGTCCTTCCGTTACATATAGGTTCGGTTTGCATAGAAGGGGGGAGACCTCCCCCCTTTTATGTTTAGGTAGAGAAAAGCTGTCGGAAAGCGGGCGTTTTCCCTCGCAGTTATTTCTACCTTTCCGATATCCTTCCGTTACATATAGTTTCGGTTTGCATAGAAGGGGGGAGACCTCCCCCCTTTTATGTTTAGGTAGAGAACAGCTGTCGGAAAGCGGGCGTTTTCCCTCGCAGTTATTTCTACCTTTCCGATATCCTTCCGTTACCTTTAGGCTTGGTTTACATAGAAGGGGGGAGACCTCCCCCCTTTTATGTTTAGGTAGAGAAAAGCTGTCAGAAAGCGGGCGTTTTCCCTCGCAGTTATTTCTACCTTTCCGATATCCTTCCGTTACATATAGGCTCGGTTTGCATAACCCACTCTTATGTTAAGGTAGAGAAAAGCTGCCGGAAAGCGGGCGTTTTCCCTCGCAGTTATTTCTTCCCTTCCGACATCCTTCCGTTACCTTTAGGCTCGGTTTACATAGAAGGGGGGAGACCTCCCCCCTTTTATGTTTAGGTAGAGAAAAGCTGCCGGAAAGCGGGCGTTTTCCCTCGCAGTTATTTCTACCTTTCCGATATTCTTCTGTTACATATAGGCTCGGTTTGCATAACCCACTCTTATGTTAAGGTAGAGAAAAGCTGCCGGAAAGCGGGCGTTTTCCCTCGCAGTTATTTCTACCTTTCCGACATCCTTCCGTTACCTTTAGGCTTGGTTTACATACTAGAAGGGGGGAGACCTCCCCCCTTTTATGTTTAGGTAGAGAAAAGCTGCCGGAAAGCGGGCGTTTTCCCTCGCAGTTATTTCTACCTTTCCGATATCCTTCCGTTACATATAGGTTCGGTTTGCATAGAAGGGGGGAGACCTCCCCCCTTTTATGTTTAGGTAGAGAAAAGCTGTCGGAAAGCGGGCGTTTTCCCTCGCAGTTATTTCTACCTTTCCGATATCCTTCCGTTACCTTTAGGCTTGGTTTGCATAGAAGGGGGGAGACCTCCCCCCTTTTATGTTTAGGTAGAGAACAGCTGTCCGAAAGCGGGCGTTTTCCCTCGTACTTATTTTTACCTTTCCGATATCCTTCCGTTACATATCGGGTCGATTTACATAGAAGGGGGGAGACCTCCCCCCTTTTATGTTTAGGTAGGGAAAAGCTGTCGGAAAGCGGGCGTTTTCCCTCGCAGCTATTTCTACCTTTCCGATATCGTTCCGTTACCTTTAGGCTTGGTTTACATATCCCCCCTTTTATGTTTAGGTAGAGAAAAGCTGTCGGAAAGCGGGCGTTTTCCCTCGCAGTTATTTCTACCTTTCCGATATTCTTCCGTTACATATAGGCTCAGTTTACATAACCCACTCTTATGTTTAGGTAGAAAAAAGCTATCGGAAAGCGAGCGTTTATCCTCGCCGTTATTTTTACCTTTCCGATATCCTTCTGTTACCTTTAGGCTGGGTTGACGGTGCTCTCAGTTTTAGAAAACAACGCGGAACATTGAGCTAACAACTCCCCCGGCTTGAAAATCTATAGGTTGGCGGGCATACTGTCTTAGGCCGCCGCACAAATATGCTCAGTCTGCGGATCGAGACCGCGCCGCCGGCACGTTTTGGCAGCTTTGTGTATTTGTTCCTTTTTTGTATCAAAATTCATCAAATAAGGCGTGTTCACACGCAGTTTTCCTTTTTATAATCTACAAGTAACTTCTAGAAAGATCGCCGCTAACAGTATTTTCTATTGTCGATCGCGTCAGTTGTTGTGTTCGGAGCAAAAGCGATACGCAAGGACGTCTGCTTTTCAACTGCAAATTTATACAGTGTGAAGTCGTAAACAAGCTGGGGCGGTACGTTGAGATGGTAATGCAACATCTCCATATTTACTAGTGAAATGCCATGTGACAGGGCATTACCCAATCAGAGAAAAGGGTGGCTTTTTCAAATTAACCGTATATCCCAGAGACAGTTATTTTTTTTACAGCGAAGACAGCTCATGAAGGAAGTTTGAACTCAGTCGTTTCAACCCACAAGTTATGGCCACAACGTTGTTCTTACCACCCGGACGGAAAAACGTAAAGCTGGGACAAGGACACCAGTCTGTACAAGGAGGTTTCATAGGATTATACTACCTGGGTGAAACCAAGGAGGGTGGAGATGCTGAACGGAGCATGCGGGCACGCGATTCGGGACTTTGTTGTATCTCCAAACCCACCCGGTAGCAGTGGAGACAACGGTCACCAAGTAAACAACGGCCTGAGTTAGCCTCCAACCAGCTGCAGGCCCAATGGATTGCAAAGACCGTATCCAACTGGAAGAAGGAGCTTGTATGTATAGAAATCCAAGTACTTTCTCTGTCAGTTTGATACGGTCTTGATGAAACCTATAGATCTGCTTGGAGATTAGCGTGAGTGAAATCGGAACCTGTCTACCTGTCTTGATAGGAACTATCCCTGTCGTCTCGCCTAACACTGGGACCGGAATCGTGGACTTGGAAATGTCGTAAAATGGTGAAGGGAGAATCTACCGACAATGTGAGATTGATCCCTCGTTGACCGCGTCAAGTACAAGTTAGAATATGACGACCGATGACGAAACCGCAAGTACCTATTAAGTGTTATCAACCCAGAATGATTTTACTGTTACAATTCACTCTATTTGGCCAATTTCTACTATTTTCCTAGCGATCCGCGGAGCCTGGTAAAGGCTAATAAGACACGAGAGGGAAGAAAAGTTTGACGTAGGGTTAGTTAGTGTTAGGGGTTACGTTCTGGTGTCGATGTAATAGTTAGCTAGTGTTAAAACTTGGAAGCGCATTGTAATAGTTAATAGTTGGGGTAAGGAATAGCCTGAATAGTTTATTAATGATAAGGTGACGTTTTTTTCAATGAAACTAGCTGTCCATGTAAGAAATCATTTATCCCATTTTGTATGTGTATATTTGTAAAGGTGGGGAGGGGTCTCGCTATAATGGCGTAAAAAGTTTTTGTGCAGTATTATCATCTTTGAAATAAATTGTTCTAAACTTTTATCGGCCCCGTTGCCTTTCATATTCATATTTACCTGTCTATGTAAGGGTTCGGAATGTTTAAGCCATCCGTAGCAAGTTAAGTCGTCGTAAAGGATTAAATTAGATACTGTGTAATGAAAAGGAAACTTATTGTAGAGACTCCGTTTTAGCACGTTAAGCTCATGTTTTTAGCACGTTTAGCTCGTGTTTTTAGCACGTTAAGCTCATAAAAAGGCTACAGAAAACACCAGGAAAGGTGTAGCTTTAGGTAGTCGTTTAGGCTGCGTGAACGGCACATAAACGTAGGAAATCGTGACGGAAATAGATTATAAAGATGGACGAAAGATTACGGAAATGTCTCAAGAAACTTACACTTTCCGTGTTGGATCTTCCGTAAAGGTACGGAAAGATTGTCCATAGCGACGCCTTTACGCCTTGCAGATACAACGTTTGTAGCACGTTAAGGTCTTAAAAAGGTCACGGAAAGCCAGAGGAAAGGTACAGCTTTAGGTAACCTTTCAAGCTTTGTGAACGGCACATAAACGTAGGGAGAATCGTGACGGAAATGGGTGATAAAGATGGACGAAAGGGTACGGAAAGGTCTCAAGAAACTTACACTTTCCGTGTTGGAACGTACGGAAAAATTGTCCTTAACGACGCCTTTACGCGTCGAAAAGTCACGTAAATACACGTGAAGAAGTGCAGAAACGTACCTGAACGTACGGAAAGATTGTCCATAACGACGCCTTTACGCCTTGCAGATACCACGCTTGTAGCACGTTAAGGTCGTAAAAAGGTCACGGAAATACCGAGGAAAGGTATACCTTTAAGTAACCTTTCAAGCTGTGTGAACGGCACATAAACGCAGGGAGAATCGTGGCG
Source organism: Branchiostoma lanceolatum (assembly GCF_035083965.1). NCBI lineage: Eukaryota > Metazoa > Chordata > Leptocardii > Amphioxiformes > Branchiostomatidae > Branchiostoma > Branchiostoma lanceolatum. Next base: position 19,635,625 of record NC_089734.1, on the reverse strand, counting down.
GAAATGAATGATAAAGATGGACGAAAGGGTACGGAAAGGTCTCAAGAAACTTACACTTTCCGTGTTGGAACGTACGGAAAAATTGTCCTTAACGACGCCTTTACGCGTCGAAAAGTCGCGTAAATACACGTGAAGAAGTGCAGAAACGTACCTAAACGTACTTCCGGAAAGGGCACCTTATATGCAAAATTTAAGCAGACGTACAGGGGTCGTTAAGTTGCGGAAATAGTGAATAAACGTCACGTTTACGCTGCGTTTAAGTATGCTTAAATACCAGATTTCGTGCCGTGTAAGGAAGAAGTGCTGTAGGTTTGGGCTCCCTAGCAGCTTGCTCTGAAACTGCATTTTTGTCAAAATTTTCCAAGGAGAATAACTAAACAAGTATCGACGGATTTCCATGATATTTAACATGCAGATGGCAAAGACAGAGATGTACATAATGAAGTGCAAATTATGCAAATTGGGACGTCATTTTTATAACTAGAGAGGAAAATCTATATTTCCATTCTAGGCGTGTTGTGGCATCTAACAACTGATAGTTAACTTTATAGTAACACCTGATAGTAACACCGAAACTGGGCCAAACCCCAGGTGCCCGACAGCTAGTGGTCAAACCACAAAGGGATATACAACCAAACCTGTATACTTGTTTTTATTATGTGGATAGCTTAAGTGATATTTGATATGATAAGATTGTTATCATGCAAATCATAATCCAATTTGCATAATTGATGGGGAAATTCTATAAACCCACTACATTCAATGGTAAGACAGTTCAAAAATGCAATACATGTTCCTGGGAAATAAAGGGACATTGATAGATATAAGTTATTCAAATGAATACCTAATTTGCATAATTAATGAATAAATACAATAATTTCATGTTGGTAGATAACTTGAATTTCATACTTGTGGCATTTGGAAGTTACGTGACGGTGAACATGGTTGAACAGAAATCATGTAATTGAGGGTCTAATTTCCATAATATATATTTCATGGAGATTTGAGGTCTCCGAACTCTGTTATTTATGTTACCGCGTGTTATCACCAGTTGCGTTTTGGAATTGCCAAAGGTCACTAAGTAAAAACGTGTGTTTTCTCATTTTGTCTGGAGCCAATGTTCCACCTATGTCTGACGAGACAATGTCAACCTCAGATGGTCTGAGCTGAACTGCAGAAGCAAGTCTTCTGCTCACTTAATATTTTTAGCGCCCTTCAACTCAATCTGTGTTGAGACTTGACTGTATATGAGAAATGGAAATAGACCCTCCGAAAACAATCATTATCCCATACCACATTCAGGTCATTGCCTTTTTGGTCGGGATCTGTGGAGTGATGGTGTTGGCGGTATAACTCTTGATGCCATGGACGAATGCTGGTGATTTTGGTAGGTAAGTTTCTGTTGGGGAGACGAAGGTCAAGTTCGAAGATGGGTCTTCTGGGGGGATTCCTTTGGTGCATGCAGTGGACCTTTTGTGTTTGTCGGTTTGTTTGTTTGTAGGCGGCATAACTCGAGAGAAATTAGATGGATCGTGTTGAAATTTAGTAGGTTGGTAGGGGATGGAAAAACAAAGCTCAAGTTGAATAATGAGCCTCTCAGTAACTACCTAAGGTACTGCAGCAGGATTTCAAAGATTTTGAGGCAAGTTCTGCATGTGCTGCGTTCGTGATTTGTATGTGGTCCATTTCTCTTGTGACAGGAAAAAAGTTGTGTAAGTTTGGCTCCCCTAGCAGCTTGATTAGAACTGCAGTTGGCATTTTTATCCAAACATTTGAAGGAAGATAACTCAAGCAGGGTCTAGACAGTAGAGGATTTTAATTGCTTTTGGCAGGTAGGGACCTTTGATGATGTTGTTTGGCTTTGATATTAGGGCATAGAAGCAAAGAATAAACGTTTGTTTTGTCTGAAAATAGCCCCAAAAAATCCTCAATAGATGGTTTCGAGGTGGTGTATGGCGAAATATGTATTAAGTCTTGTGGATGTACAATGTATACCCCCATATCAAATGTCTAGTTATTTGGCTCAATACCAGTTACAGAACGCCAAAATGTACATTTTGGTCTGATTTTATACCTAAAATGGCCCGAAATGATTTGTTTTTTAATTTTTGTCTTTTTTTAGATCAAAAATGTGTACTATTGGCTTCTATGTAATCTGTAAAAGATGTGTGCATGTAGACTCCTGCATGAGATAATCTACTTGGTACGGCCCGGTCAGCTCATGGGGTATTCATTCTTACAACATGAAGGTTCCTCATTTTCTACTGCCTGTAGGTATGAAAATCAACCAGCAGTATTTGTTTTATTTAGAACTTCCAGTCTCCTTTTTATGACATTAAACTTCATTCGTCTTTTTTAATCTTTTGTGCATCATCATCATCATCGTCATCGTCGTCGTCGTCGTCGTCATCATCTTCCAGTCTCCTTTTTATGACATTAAACTTCATTCGTCTTTTTTAATCTTTTGTGCATCATCATCATCATCATCGTCGTCGTCGTCGTCGTCGTCGTCGTCGTCATATTTCTCACCACAGCAATTTAGTTACCACCATAACGATCGCAATATACGTAATCAACATAATCTAAATACATATACAAAGGACATACAGAGAAATGAAATGAATATCACATGTAAGTCAAATGTATATAATAGGTGTAGTATATGTACAGCATTAAAATGTCTAAGCATCCTCAACTTCAAGTCTCTTGACTATTGGTATAATCTTCTGATTATTCGGCGAAGATATGTGTTCGTGGAACTCTAGTTAATTATGCAAAATGTAATCTGATGCAACGCATCACTGAAGCTATCTACATACCAAAAATCATGATAATTCGTCAACGACATCTTGAGCAATCCAATAGTATTTTCTCATTGATTATTGATTGTTTGTTTATTTCTATTTAACACCTATATGGTAGTGAACATGGTATAAATCGGAAAGGGCTCATAATGTTATGTGCATAATGCTTAAATGTGGTTATTGAAATATTTTGAATATTTCTAAATAATGTGATGCAAACATGTGATTGTCCTCGAGCATGAACGGCATAGCCAATTATTGGTGGTCCTGCAAAGCGACTTTTGCTGGTAAGATGGATGATAAAAATGGCATGAATATTTTAACTATATTACAGTCCATACCGAACAAAGGCCTGGTGCTGATTCTATAATCAGGGGCAAATAAGGCTTTAATTTTTTTTACAACTTTTTACAAAATTTAGGCCCAAAAGATAAAGTTGTAGATTTTACTGTGTGGCAGCAATAGCGGATAACAATGAATGAATGAACTTTATTGCTCAACAATCGCACATGGTACAATGTATGGCATCAAATCAACAATACTAAAGGCTAAACTATCCTACAATTCTAAGTACAAAAATATCATCGAAACAAGTATATGGGTTACAATATAGTCATGTATGGGTAATCCTGTCTCGCTTTTGGAATGATTTATGGAGGAATAGACCTATGTAGATGGAAATAGGAGTCGGACATGACAACACTAATGCCTGTCTTAGACTGTCTCCCCGCTGAAGTAATGATATATCTGCAATGCTGTTATGAAAGTCCCACAGAGACCATAAATATCCACGTTGTTGGTCCACTGTTATCGGGTGTTATTTATATCGCCTGTTTGCTGATTGGTTCAGGTGCTATATAACGTTATTGACAATGAGGAGTGTAAAGGCTGAGGTGGCCGGGGTGTACAGATGATACAGAACAACCAGTGCTCACTTCCAAAATCCACAGTAACATAGGTGAGAGGAATTGTGCAGATTTTTTTTTCAATGAGTTTAGTACCATTTTCAACTTTGGTCCAATGCCAGGTTCTCTTGAGCTGCTCAGCTTGAGAAGTCAATACTTCACCTTAATCTTGTATCAACGACAGCTTATCTTAAATCGATGGCATTACAGGAAATCTTACCACAGATAAATGGTACACTATCAAACTGTCTATTTTGATGGGGTCACGGTATGTAAGTTCCGTAACTACGAGTTACATTCGTAGTACTCAAAGAAAACGATACGCTATAATGGTACATGCCAATACTTCTTCATCTTCAAACAATTATCTCAGCAAATATGGATTTCTTATAACATTATCAAGAATCCAAGAATCGTAAATAACGATAGAAAGTACTTAAAACGATTTGGCAAGTTGGCACGTTGAAGGGAACAATATATCAGCAACCTCATGGTCGTAGTGCAACAGGAAGTATGGAGACTGTAATAGTGTTCTGTCAGAAAGCGTGGGGATACGGATGATGGCAGCTATTGGCGGGATTATCCGAACAGAAAGGAACGTGGCACTTTTCACAAAGATGTAACCAGTTGGGGTAAGTACTGTATTGACGACTCTACGTACTGTATGCACGCTTGCGTTTCTCTGTGCATATTCGTATGTGGATATGTTAAATATGTGTGTCTCATTTCATTTATCAATTAGAGGAAGTATTTGACCGTTGGAGCACCACAGAAGATTTGACAACCAGTTTTCTCCACCCTTTTTGTTTCTTCATATGTCACTTAGTGTCGTGCCTGTCCATTATCTAATCTTACCCTACCATCTTTTCCGTTGCGTTCCCTCTTTCTTTGGTTAGTCCCTATGTTCTCCGTACGACATGTTGTCATACGGAGGTCACCAGTCTGATCTTGAAGCTGAGTTTGATTTTCTTATCTGTCCAGATAGGCCTTAGTTTGTTGACCGGTTCTTGTCCTTTCTCAGAGACCCCGTTAATGTCGTCGGCGAAGCACAGAGTTGTGATTGTCCTTCCTCCAATACTGTCCCGTTATCATTTTCTAGGGCATCCGTCACTACCCTTTCTAGGTACATGTATATGTTGAACACTGTTGGGGAGAGCAGACAGTCTTGCCGTACTTATGGACGTTCTAAACTAATCGCTTATGCTACCATTGGCGTAGATGATGCACTACTGGTCTTATCAAAAGGTGCTTTATTGTCCTAATTAAGTTGTACAACCTTATCTTGGTGCCCATAGTGCTGCATGTCATACACTGTCGATGTTTACCAATGGTCTTGTGCGCTGTTTCAGTAACTGCTGTGTTGAAGCCGTCTAACATTTCTGTGGTTATGGCGCACGCGTATGTCTGGATGTTGGTGATGTTGATGGGGTTGCCCTTATGTGGATGGTGATCATTCGACTGGACATGGTCGAAATCCCAAGACAATATTCGTGTAGTATCTATTAATCAGGAAGCCAACACCATTCAGCCGGTGTGTGCACGTAGTGTGTCCCTCCTTTACATCTTGTTTCCCATAACGTTAGATTCTTCCAACGGACCTCATACAATTCTAATACAGCCTATGTGTATCGTTGGAGGTCTCATCTAGGTTTAGCGTTCCAATCAACGCTAGTGTTTCTTCTGATGCGCACTTTGTTGTTGTTGTTTGGTGCGCCTTTAGCATACTTGCCACCTCTGCCCTGTTGCGCAACGGAAGGTGACCCGGGTGCGATAGATCCGATATGGTGTTTACTTGATAAAAATGCGATTCAAATCCAGTATGAACACAGGACGTACCCGGACGTCCCCAAGTTGATCTTTTGCTATCCCGCTCTAAGATAATGCACGCTCTTCAGTTGACAAAAGAAATTGGGTCTGAGAAACACTGACGCTACCCCGGGATTAGAACCGGGGACCTTTGGTGTGCTCAGCGAACGTGCTAATACAAATTTGTCAGCTTACCATGTGTGTCAGTGTAAGTTTTTGTGCGATTTCTTATATACACAATTCAGGATTGCCATACATGCTTAGTGCCCGAGAGTGCATGGCAGTATGGATAAGGGGGTTAGTTCGTCCATCTCTAGCTCTGTTTGTGTGATCCCAACATTCTAACGATTTTCCCAGAAAAGCAATATTTCTAACCTGAAAGAATGGCGAAGCTGTTGCAGTAGAAACAATTGCGTAAAAGCAAAGTACAAAATTGCTGTACTTGAAACGTTTCTACCAACAACCCTTCCTCCATCTACCGACTTATTATCAAAGGACACAAATTAGTTGGCATCACATCACTTTCCCATATCGCCCGCGGTCACTGAGCTTGTGGGAACTTCTCACTAGGGTGCAATCATGGGTTATCATGGGTTATTGTCGTTTATCTTTAGACAATATCAAGTCCACCAATGTTCAGGCGAAAACTAAAGGCGTGCTGGAATATGCTTTTTGCAGCTTCAGACTGCTATAGTTGTATTTCAAGAAGACGATGTCATTAAATAATGTACCTGTCACTCGTCTGTAATCCGCCTGCTGCCTTCTAAAAGCCATAATGACTGGGATTGTTTTCTCTGAGGAAGGAAGCAGATGGACTATCGAGACCTTAGCAGGTGAGTTCATATTGATTGTGTGACAAATTTCTTCATAATAAACATATTTACCAACTTTATGAAACTGTTCACGTCTGTGCGTGTATGCAATGCTGTTTAATTCCACGCAGTAGTTAGGTAATATGCCATCAGCCTTCTTTTTTCAAAAATAGATGATCAGGTTGTCTTTATGCGTGTCCATGTACCTATAGTAGCTCTAATGGTCAGAATAAGATGTACAGTCAGATCACATCTATGTTGAAGAACACATATGGATATAACATGTGAGCAGCAACCGTTGCTTTATAAAGAGATTCAGATGATGTATTTTTCCCAGGTCCATTCAATGTCGCTCAGCAGATCGTTCCAGGCTTAATATCTCATGCACCCTTAGCTCCAGCTCTTTATCTACATTCGTTTCCTGAGGGGAAGAAGGTACAGTGAGTCATAACTCGTAGGCTGAAGGAGATTACGCCGTGACAGGCCGATAGATACTGTTATTCGCCCCGTACGTAATGGGCTCCTAACCCCTTTTGTGCTGGAGAAAAGGTATTTTACACTTGGTTCATGGGAAATCTTGCTAAAGTAATCTTATAGATCCACATAAAGTGGTATGTTTTAGACAAAAGGATAACTTGCGGTTGCGACGTGCATTGACTATTGTGGCATCTCGACATAGACCAACTTAGATGTCTATTACGGCACAGATGCTGCTGCAAATGTAAGGCGTTACTACCCCCCAGGCCGGGTGCTGTTGTGACTAGCAACGGCGTAGATAATTTACTTCAAATAAAATTAATGATTCAATCATATTAGATTATAATCCTTTGGGCTTGTTTTGAATTATGTTTTAAACAAAACGATTCTAGTCAAAATAAATAAATAAATAAAGACAGACACAAACAAATAAAAGATATTACCAAAGGGCCAGTCCAGCAGGACATTGGTGTTATTGTTCCTCATAGTTACAAGACAGCCTTCATTTACATCTGGGTTTTTTTATCCAGAAATACGAAAACGTTTGTCTCACTAATGCCATACATATGTCCTCCCCGATATCTATTGTTTATCTATCATGAAATAGAAGTATGTGAAAAAAACGTTTAACTCATCAGAATATTGGGAGATCCCAACAGTTTAAATCAGCCTATGTTATCTTGATTTTATAAAAGTATATGCCAAAACCAAATGAATATGTTTGCCCGGACCGGCTGTGCCAGTATTATGTAAAAGACGGAATCTGCATTTGCCAAATGCCAAGAGCTGTTAGTAGAATGCGGACAGTTTAAATAGACGTTGATACCATTTGAACAGTGGAGTCAAGATGTTTTGGTCATGTAAATGGAGACTTCTTAAACCTTTGGCTGCGGGGACAACCGCTAATAACAAGACCGGATCAAAGAAAATACAGGACCGTCCTCTTAGGACGCAGGAAGAGAAGCCCCGAGTTGCACAGCTTGAGATGTGAAGATTGATAAGAGAGGCAACGGGCCAGTTCCTGATCAGAGGCCATTGTGAATTACTTTGGACGTTTATTGATTAATTGTGTGCGAAAAAATGTGTTGAGCTCATGTATTCTGATATTTATCTGCTAATTATCGTCCAGTGTCTGTGGTAAGTGTTATGTCAAAGGTGCTGGAAAAACTCGTTGGAAATCAGATAACACGGTTCCTGACTAGACACGATCTCCTCACCACTCACCAAAGCGGGTTTAGGAAACATCATAGCACAGCGACTGCTGTGCAGAAAATTGTTGAGGATATCAAGTCTGCATTCAACTGTAGTAAGGTCACTGTTGCTCTCTTCCTGGACCTAAGGAAGGCCTTTGATACAGTTAATCATGATATCCTCCTGGGTAAACTCGAGAAGCTGGGCTTCGACACTGATGTGACAAACTGGTTCGCGTCATACCTGGCAGACCGCTTGCAGACAACACATCTACAAGGTCAATATTCCTCAAAATCGCGGGTCAGCTGCGGGTACCTCAGGGAAGTGTGTTGGGCCCTTTATTATTCTGTTTGTACGTCAATGACTTACCCAATGTTATTGAAAATTGTAGCATCCACATGTATGCTGATGACACAGTCCTGTACTTCTTAGCTGGCACCGTGAAGGATTGTGAGGAGGCAGTATCTATCGATGTCAGGAGGGTAGTTGACTGGATAAATGAAAATAAGCTACTACTACACCCAGACAAGACGAAATCAATGTTGTTTGAACTTCCACAGAAACTGAGATATGCTGGGGGAACAGTCAACATAACAGATGGCGTGAATATTTAGGAACAAGTCAGTTCGTTCGCGTACTTGGGCATCACTCTCGATCCGTCACCGGTGGATGGCACATGTCGCGAAAATCACCGCAAAAATCCGTTGTGGTCTAGGTGCCATGGGACGTGCCAGAGCCTTTGTCTCAACGGACATACTTCAAACAATGTGCCAGACACTGTTATTGTCTCACCTGGACTACTGCGCCATAGCCTGGCTACCCAGTTTAGTACTGTGAAACAAAACACTAGTCTTGCAACTTGGCAGAATGTTAAACAGAGCTGCAAGGCTTAGCACAGGACACTCACTTCAAGATCATGTCCCAGTGGAAGTATTGCTAGCAGAGGCAGGACTGGAGCCATTGGCCAAGCGGGTAGAGACAATCTCGCTTGCTACAGTTTTCAAGGCAGTACGGAGAAAGGCGCCAATGCACATGGCAGAACTCTTTCGCTGGAAGTCTCCGCCCACGCTAAGAGCCCGAACACGCACAGAGGCCAAACGGATTCGAGATTACGACCCCCACCTGCTTCACTGTCCCTCAACTAGAGTAGCATCATACCGTAGTAGTATGCAACATAATAGGGCTCAGTTGTGGAACACACTATTGCTGAAACAAAGAACTGCTATTACTTACAAGAACTTTAAGAATCGCAATACCGGCGGAAATTGACATCTGTAGTGTATATAACATGTCATTTATGATTGATTGATTATTATTGTTACTGTGTACTTAGTCGTAGTTGTGTTTTTATATGTAAAATCAGGGATACCTAAAAAACAGGCTTCACAGCCTGAGTTGTGTTTGCCCTATATAGATAAAATAAAATGAAAAAAATGAAATGTACTTATTAAGGTATTTATTGCATCGGTTGATCATCTTAACACCTCAACTCCACAACAAAGTTTTTGTCTAGTAGAGTTTGCGATTACCAGGATCATATGGGAAAAATGACATTATTCTTTTAACTTTTGCTGTATATCTAAAGGGCAAAAGGTCCCTGGCAGGAGTCATTTCCATTTTGCTTTGGAAAAGGATATTGTGATATTAGTAATTGGAGGAGAGAAGATTCAGACGGTTGGTGCGCTAGTTAGTATTCGTGGAACTGCATCTACTTTGTGCTACGATGTAAACAGTATAGCGCAGTAGTTTATTTATAGAATACTGAGGAAATATTGGCGACTTTGGTAAGGGGGCACATTGTGGCATTGTCCTATTTCCATATTGACTGATGGCTGCTGATTGCTATCGCTTTTCGAATAGTTACCTTCGCCAAGAAGGTTTTATTTTACCGAGCGCGTTTCTGTGTGTCTGTTGATGAACACGCTAAGTCGAGAACTCCTAAATGGATTGTCTTTATATTTGGTATGTCGGTATGTGCAAAATCTTAAGATGATTACATTTTGGGCGAACTACTTGCATAATTAACGAGGAAAGTGTAAAAGTCTGTTATATTGCATCATCAGTCTCTCTAACATGTGGTACCAATCATCTGGTATAGTCGGGGAGATACAGTACTCCCATGGTGGACTGGCGTATTCCCAGGGGCCTTACTAGTAGTGGTGAAAACACACCTAAAACGAGTGGTTACAAGAGTGGGTTCATAAAATCACAGGTGACGCGAGGATAAGTAGGAAAGGGATGATTAAGCCTAATCATTACCTTCACCGAGAAATTGGAATTTTCGATAGCGTTTGTATGCGCGTGTGTGTGTGTGTGTGTGTGTGTGTGTGTTTGTGTGTGTGTGTGTGTGTGTGTGTGTGCGTGTGCGTGTGTGTGTGTGTGTGTGTGTGTGTGTGTGTGTGTGTGTGTGTGTAGATTAGCAGCATAACTCGAGAAGGCTTGGATGGATTGCATTGATGTTTGGTATGCAGATAGGATGGCAAGTGCTTTTGGTAGGTAGATAGCTTAAATGATGATTTACATAAAACGAAACAAATTATGCAAATCAGAATTCAATTTGCATAATTAATGAGGAAAGTTTGTACGTGCATTGTATTTCATGATGAGACTCTTAAACATTTGACATGTGCCCGAGAAAGAAAAATATTGACAGATACTAATCATGGAAATGAAGACCTATTTTGCATAATTAATGAGAAAATAACTATAGCTCAAGATATGGATAGCTTAGGTGATGCTTGGTATAATCAAATTGTAATTATAAAAAGCAAAATCTTAATTGCATAATTAATTAGAACTTTCATAAACCCACTCGCAAACATTTGTAACTGAGGAAGAGAGGAATGTTGATACATAAAAAATATGCAAATTAAGACCTTATTGGCATTACTATTGAGAAACTACTATAATTCCATACTGTTAAATGACAGCAATTTCATACTTGTGGCATCTGAAAGTTTTGTGAACATGAACATCATTCAATAAACCTTATTTGCATAATAGATGAAAAAATGCTTCAATATCCTTCTTTGCCAAGATAACACTGAGTCATACTTTGGTAACTTCTGTTATTGGGGCGGAGAAGATGATCAATTGAAGTAGTTTACGCAAATAAGGACCTTTTTGGCACAATCTATGATGAACACCCTAAATACATCAGTCATAAAGGCTAGAATTATTGGCGAAGGTATGAGGTTGTTATCTATAGCTTTATAATAGTTATCTATATTTTCTTGTTTTGATCGATTTCTCAATTCCTTAAGAAAGGCCAGGGTTTAATTATCAAATAACGTAGTCATTAACTATGATCAATTTTGAACGTAATAGACGTAGCCACACAATAATTGTCAAAGACAGCTCAGGATGTCTATGAACCATTTTTTTAAACTTTGTGGCAAAACTGTTATAACTTAGCTATAGATCGTTGGAGGTATCTAAAATTCAAAGGACAAATTAAATGTAATGCAACTTTTTTTATAAGCTTGTTTCGTTCATTATTGTAAATTCATACATTTCCATTTTTCATAGAAAAACATGATTGGAGGAAATGTTTTCTGCCTGAGACCATTTTGGAAATCAGAACTGCTTTCTAACAGATAATGAGTAAATTCGCCATTCCGTCGAAATTTTGTAGCTTGTGGCGTCTGCGGATCAAAATTGGCATACACAAAGTACACAGATCATAGCATACGTAGTGATATGGATTCCTCAGCTTTAACCCTCAAACACCCGAACCTATTTTTGCGACTAAAATGACTGAGAGGGTCAAAAATGACCCCAAAATGTTTTGTTTTGTAAAATCTCCCTTTTCCCTTTTTTCACTGATTTTTATCCATACTTTGCTTCATCAATGTAAGAAGAATGTTTTTGCATCTTTGGATATAAATAATTCCCGTTCATTATCATGATTTATGCAAAAAGATTAGAAGGACCACGTCTTGAACTATTCCTATCTAGACCGGGAGGGGATTTTTGAGGCCCACACCAACTTTCGTGTTGCATAACTGATGAACGGCTTACATAAAATTTCCTTAACAAAAATTTCAAATTGATAAAGTAAGTTCATCGTTTTTCTTGTTGCCATGGCATCGGGTTTTTGACAGGCATATTGTACAAAATCTGCTAATTCCTGTTCAAACAATGACGTTTCGAGGCTTTGTTGGTACGCCAAATGTAGTTTCTTACATTGTTATCATCTTATGTAATCCAACTTTTAACATTGATATTTTATGCAAATTTGATGACGTCATCCGTCAAAATCTGAGATGGCGGATAGAATCAAATAAAATAACGTCATAATGACGTCAAATTACGTCAAAATGACATGAAATTTGTTATGGTAATACTAATTCACATGTGCATCATCCTCTGAAAATTTGGTGGTCATACAATAAGTAGTTCAGGAGTTACAGAGGGCAGGTCTCAAAAACAGCACATTATTTTTGCTGGGGTCTTTTTGGACTCAACACAGACTTTCCTATATAACATCAACAGTATTGTGCCCATCTCCCTAGAAAATTGTGAGAGGTAAGAAAAGATGCCTACTGACAAAGTCGCGGAAGGAATTTTTTTTCAGATCAAACATGTTCAAATAGCACGTCAAAATCCACGCCTGGGGTCAAAAATGACCCCACTCGGGTGTTTGAGGGTTAACGTAGCTTGAGAATTGGAGTACGTAAGGTAAGGTAACGTAGCGTAAAGCGAAGGGATTGGGAGTCGACCATCTGAGTGTACAATTATTTTCAGTATCAAGATATCGAAAATATCAACGAACTGATGCATTTTTTTTACAATGTTAAACAATATCTGTTGAATCACTTTGTACAAAATCTGAAAAAAGAAAATCCCTACCTCCCAACCCTAATCTGTTCAGGACCGTAATCGGAAACATGACATTAATTTTCCTTTGCCTAAGCAGCGTTATATTTTTACTACACAAAGACAACGTGCACGTGGATTACAGCATCGTTATGTAATGTATATTTAAAGGTAAAACTTATTCAACGTACGATGTCACATGTCTGCATACTGAGGAGGCGAGGTTTTGTGCATCAGTGTGTTTAATCACAATCCATCCTTTATTGCCACCGTATTTCATTGTTATTTCCAACTAGGGTTCAGCACAAATTTAGGAATAATCTATCTCTGAGACTACAGGCCATATCAAGTGACGCCTTAGTGAACGTAGCTTTTTATCAGTCCCCGTGCCCACTGATGACTACAGACGCCGTGAATTTCATTTGAATCTTGATTCTTTGAATATATATTTGTTGCCAAAGATGTAACGGGGTCCCTTAGTAAGACAGCGTTCTAATCCATAGCTTTTATCACTCAAAGAAAGATTTAATTGGCATTATAGGCAAGAACACACATCACATACACGTGTTTAAACATCCAAATCTGGGGCACATTGTCTTCACGAATGATGAAATATTAGATGTACTTGTCAACCTTGACTGTTCTAAGGCATATGGTCCTGACGGCATATCTCCTGTTGTTTTGCGTAGGTGCGCATATGAAATAGCACCTCATCTAACGACATTGTTCAACAAAAGTTTACGTCTCGGCTGGGTTCCGACACAGTGGAAAGACGCTAATGTTTGCCCTGTTCTCAAAAAGGGCCGCAAGGACCTTGTTGAAAACTATCGCCCTATATCTCTGTTAAGTATCGTTAGCAAGGTGATGGAAAGATGTTTATTTAACCGCATCTTTCCACATCTTAAAGGGCAGATTCACCCACTTCAACATGGCTTTATTAAGGGCAGATCTACCGCAACATTGTTACTTCAAATTTATGATAAAATCGGCCACATTCTAGATAATGGTGGCCAAGTTGATGTAGTATTTCTTGATTTCTCGAAAGCTTTCGACTGTGTCTCCCACCGCCTTCTAGTACACAAGCTAAAAATGTATGGAATACATTCCAACCTGCTAGCTTGGTTCGAAAGTTATTTGTCATGTCGTAGACAACGAGTTATTGTAGAGAATGTGCACTCCGAATGGCTCCCAGTTGTCTCAGGAGTCCCCCAAGGTTCCATACTTGGGCCGCTCCTATTTCTATTATTCATAAACGACCTTCCTTCTGTAGTCAGTAATACAATGGCGTTGTATGCAGACGACTCTAAATGTTTTAAACATATCTCAACTGTCATTGATTGTATATCACTCCAAAAAGACATCGATAACATGTACAATTGGGGCAAAACATGGATGATGAAGTTCAATGCAGGCAAATGTAAGTTACTATCAATAGGTAGGGGAAATAATCTAATCCAGTTTCAATACAAAATGAATGACACTTTTTTAGAGGTAGTCTCTGAATACAACGACCTAGGAGTTTCGGCAACTGGTCAGTTATCCTGGAAATTTCATGTTCAAAACATCATCTCCAAAGCCAATTCAACATTGGGTTTCATCAAACGGTCTTTGGGCTTCCATGCCCCATTGCTTGTCAAAAAAGCTCTCTATGTGTCCCTAGTTCGAAGTAAACTAGAATACTGTTCGACGGTGTGGTCTCCCCACACTCGAGAACTAATAGCAATGCTGGAGAGTGTACAAAGGCGAGGATCCAAGTTCATCCTCAATAGCTATTCCGCTGACTTCACGTATAAAGAAAGATTGCTTAAGTGTACATTTTTACCATTGTCATATAGACGTGAAATGCTAGATTTAGTTTTCATTTTTAAATGCTTCTTAGGCTATTACGAAATAGACGTCAACGATTACTTATCCTTTCCGCACCCTTTCCTAAGGGCATTCTCTCTGGCCAAATTGACCCCAAGAAAATGTCACACAGAAACCTTCAAGCACTCTTTTTTCTCAAGAATTGTCCGAATATGGAATGCCCTCCCAACTGAGATTAGACACCTCAGGCTAATTCCGAACTCTTCAACCAAACGCTTTAAGCGATCCATTTCAGAACATTACAGATCTCTTCTGACAACACACTTTGACATCAACAACATATGTACATGGACTACCTCCTGTTAATGCTGCACAAGATAGACAAACCGTCCTTTTCAATATCTTTGTTATTACATGTACCACCATTATTGTCTTTTTATTGTTATTATTGTTATTATTGTCATTTCTTGTATGTATTGTGATATTAGTGATGATTCTTTATTTGTTTTTAAATGTACTCTGGAGGTGTTGGCCTTGTAAAGGATGCATCGATCCTGTTGCCAACACCTCTCAGAATTTTATTCTGTGAAGCTTAATAAATAAATAAATAAATAAATAAACACGTAAGGCAGAAGTTGCTGGTTCGAAAAAGGACAACATGACTTGCCGCACAATGGGCACATTATATTGCAGCCGGCATATAACGTTCTATTGGTAAGAGTCAACATACCCACTAGGGGGTCGAAACATATACCAATAACTATCTGGCCAAAGAGCTATCTACCACTGAAAAATCAGAACCATTGCATGTCCAGAGCACGAGATATCAAAACAGAAAGTTCTACTGCAGTACCATAATAAGCCGCTAGGGGGCCCAAAATCTAATCTCAAATCTCAACCTACGTATACCGACATACCAAATATCAAGAAAATCCATTTGGCCTTCTTAAGTTATGTCGGATCGTTGCGAATACACATACATACATACACACACACATACATACATACATACATACATACATACGAACAAACGAAAACATAACCTCCTTGGTGAAGGTAATTAGAAAACATGAAATATTATGACGACAATTTCACAGTCAGGAACACATCAACTTGAAAATGTTGCTTTCGAATCACATGAGATGAGGCAATGAGTTGCTATCTTGTAGTTCAGTCCAATAAAGTCACAGAGATGTATGCTGACATATTTACGCTTCGGAATGGGGTAATAAAAGACAGTCTTCAAGTACATAAATAAATCAAAAAATATAGACATCTATCTATCGCTTCGGGGTAAATAACCTCAGGGTTAATTACATTTTCCTTAGAAGAGTGATCTCATGCCGTCAGCAGAAGTTACAATCGTTATGCCCAGAAACAATTCCGGACACGTACACGGTTAATGCCTTTCCTTCATCAACACAAGGTTAATGGACCTTCCATCTGGAAGCCTTCGGTGTTTCCTGATACCTTTCGTCGTCCACACAATAACGCCGGTGATTTCTGTCCAGTCACGATGTTCTAGGCAGTAGCCATCTTATCTGATGTTATCTGTGTTTCATGTGCTACTGACGTGAACGAGATGACGGCTAAGGATGGTGTACAGTATTTCTCGCCGTCACTACTCGCCCTTGAAACAGGCCGTGCATTTTGAAGGATGAACAACTTTTGTACAGATTTATCTTCACCAACAAAGAAATTATTATTCTTTATTTATCTACAGGGAAAATACAACCAGACAACAAGCCTGTTTTTCGGGTATCCCTGATACCAAACTCTAAAAACACATGTAGCACTAATCACCTAATAACAAACAGGCTTCAATCATTTGCTAGCTTAATTGCACCGCCATTTCCATGCTGACCGGCTGTTATGACTTGACATTTATATTTTCCCTCAGTCAGTTAACAAGAGAAATAACAGCTGATCAACTAATCACACATGATTTTCTTCATCACATATATTCACTAATCTCAGTTGCGCGGGAACGTTCAAAAGTCCTTTTATCACGTATCTAATGATATTGTGATAGACGAATGCCATAATGAAACAGTCTGACGGGGGAGGGGCGGTGTACAAGAGAATCGATTTCGCTCCATCTGCTTTACTCAGTATTAATATTCCGCTTATATAAACAAAGGTTTTAGGAGCTTTTTGTTAATAACCGTCAGGTATTAAGGATCGTAATAAGGGGTTAAGAGGGTGATTTACCATATTTCAGCACTTGGAGCTCATTCATTGTTATGAATATAAAGGTTTTTAATCGTTGTCAAGAATTATCTGCATGAAATATGTAAAGAAATCGACACCCTTGATTACATTAATACCATTGAGTAACGATAGGCGAAAAAGGACAAAACGCCCCAATGAACAATGTTGAACTTCCACGTGACAGGATTACACAAGAATAACAATAAAGGAGCCTTCTTATTGGCAGATTTGATAACAGTTAAGAGTCTTCGCATAAGAAAACCAGACAGAGGTCTAAAGACGGAGTCGGCCGAATTGGCTCAAGTATTATGAACAGTCATATAATCAAAAGCCTCCAGCCTTATTTTGTTATACTTGAAGAGTTCCGGGACTCACCTTCGACACCCTTCCACCCACAAAAATCGGGGAAATAAGACTGACTGAGTTGCAATGGAGCCCCTTATAATTGTGCAGACGATAACCGTAACTTTTACATATACTGCCACGACTTCAGCTTGCGAAAGGCACATATGCTATCCGTAATCATAAAATATACGTTGATGCAGAATTAACCCTGTAGTCATTGTAATTTTTGTTAATCCAGGCGAGGGTTTTCCGAGAACCCCATAATGCAATATAAGCTATATTGCATTAGGTCCTTTATTACATTGTTCTTCATGGTTCCTATCCCAGCTACAAACATAAGCGGACATGGTGGACTTGAATTTTCCTAGACGATTTTTTCGACGTGCCTAGTGCAATGACTCTCAAAACCACACTACACCACATTTACACAAGTGTTAACAAAGGGACGTTTCACAATTAGATTCATAATCTGGACCACACTTTACGCGATGAATACAAATATGTGCAGAAAGTTGCACTTTGTTATTATGTCCGATAGCAGGACTATGCTATGTTAGTTTTGGTTCAAGGGAGCCTTCGGACATTGATCAATTGACACTAATATGCACTAGGGCTGAGGGCAGTTTGTAAAGATACATATTGGTTTCTCCTGCTGGTTCAAGATCAAAGCCAGGGGCAATAATAAAGGATTGCACTACCTCTATCTTTGGAACTGAAAAATTGGGATTGGTCCTTGAGATCCCTCTTGTATTACTCGATCTTATCACGAAGCCCGTGTGCAAATGGCTCAAACGTGATTTATGACTTTCTACAACGCTTGGAGTGCATCTGTGGAAGATGGGAAGAGTGTATCATTTTTCATTTCCAACAAGTGTTCCGCACTGTCGAAAGGCCATCTCTCCGTGACGCGAGTATTTTATGAAACAGTGTGGGGAAAGCTAGCCGCCATCTCAAAGACGGTTGCTGTTACAAACTAGTAAATTCACATGATCAGCTTGTATGCAGCCTTGCACAAATCCTAGACCGGTATTATTGGTATCTTTGGACTTTGTATATGAAAAAAAGGTAAATTGATCCAATGGACTGATTGACAGAAGTCAACAGAAAATAGTAAGTTGTAAGCTATGGATATACGTAGACAGCCTGCATTGTACATTGGGAATTTGGCCTGTTATTATTGACAAACAACTTGCAAAAGTAAAAACTTAAACAATCGTATGCAGTCTTTTTCGAGCGTCATGCTAAAAGAGTGACATTTCAACCTTTCAACTTTAACGTATCCCTCACATATAAAGTAACCAGATATGCTGCGCTACAGATTATGATCCACTTTTGGTCATGCAAACATGTCGAGGTGTATTATGTAAAAGCCACTTACCATGAGTAATAAAGAACGACATAAGTATGACCCTTAGCCAGCACTCTCCTTTATAAGGTACAAAGCAATTGCAATGGAATGGGTCTACACACCGCGACACGACAGAATAAACTCCTGAAGTCATATGAACAAGTTACCGGTAGCGTCATGCATGTCGTGTTCTAAATGTAATTCGACATCGCAGACTTCACCTGTTTGTTTTCTAATTCTCACGATAGCTGGTATCTTTTTAAGGTAGCTGACAATAAACCTTTCTTTGTTATTCAAACTATCTGCGGTGATTCAAGATTTGACACTCTTGACAGTTTTAGGAAGAATTGATACAACCCTGCGCCCCCTCACCTAGGCTACATTTTCACACGTCAAGACATTATTGCCATGCGTTACCACGTGAACTTTACCTGCCGCTCAGCGTTGTTGAAATTGACTGCGTAACATTATTGTCTTCAATCGCATCAAGCAAGCGGTGGGGAAAATGTGATGACTTTACTATCATTTGTCTGTAGATTACTTTGGACAATTATGTGCTTTTTTTCTGATCTATGTTCTTCAAGTATAGACTCTGAGCTAGAAGGAGAAAGACTGAAATGGACCATAATGGGTAACTCTAACACAATTCTTCACCATAGACTTTAGTTTGAATACAGGTTTGCACGGCCGTAAACAGACGGAGAAAAGCGTACAGACCAAGCATTTTTCGTCGTAGAAGAGCTGATATTTCATCTTATGGGTTAAACGTTTGGCCCTGTCCTCGTGATTTAAAGATAAATGACGATTTGAATAAATTAGCGTTACGTTACATGATGAAGTCGTTATAACATGTTTCAAATAGGCAATGTTAAGATTCTGTTTTCGATACAAACATTTGATTATCATGCAGACCAAGGATAGACATTTAGCATCATACCTACTGAGACCTTTACTGGTTGAACCTATGTGGCTCTGTGAACTGTATACGGGACAATTTCAGACATCAGTGTGTTAATAGAAGCAAATGCCGTCATGTCTATATAATGCCTTAAAATTATAATTTAGATCCCTATCACTTTAAATGAGGAAACGTCTGTCCAACAGTAAGCACGGACAAATTCTACCCACTCATCATCATAGCTTGTCGCTGTTTCTCTCCACCCAGTCCAGTGCAGTTTCTACCCTCTGCAAAAATGTATTCATTCATGATTAATAAAAGCACGCTTTCATTAAGGTCAGATGTGTACAAATACATGCATTGAAGTATCCTTCGGCATGTAATCTTTTACTACAATTTTAGCCACAGTATTTTAGTATTTCTCCGTGTCTCTCCTAAACTGGCACGCGGAGTGACCACATCGCCTGATATCATCACCCTCTCCCTTTTAGTGTTTAATTGTCCAACGTTAACGCCTTGGTTCCTTCCGGCAACGCGCTTACAGGGTATCTACATGTACAATGTTGGCACTTCATGGTGCGTTAGTCACCAGCACCAGCTATGGTGCCGGGCATCTGAACCTACATCTAGTGTACGCTACATGCACGACAATTCCATAATCCGCCTACAGGCTACAATCAAATGTAGCTCATATGGCATATGATAGGTGTTCTTAACCCTCATACACCCGAACCCTTTTTTGCGACTAAAATGACTGAATGGGGTTAAATGACCCCAAAATGTTGTTTTTTTCAGTAAAATCTCCCTTTTCACTCTTTTCGCCGATTGTTATCCGTACATTGCTTCATCAATGTAAGAGGAATGTTTTGGTTTGTTTAGGTATGAATAATCCAGTTCATTATGATAATTCACGCAAAAAGATCAGAAGGACTACGTCTTGAACTATTCCTATTTAGACTGGGAGAGGATTTTTGAGGCCCACGCCAAATTTTAACTCCTTAATGGCTTACGGCAGAGCCACCAAACTTGGTGAATTTTCATAAAATGTCCTTAACCAAAAAATCTAATTAATAAAGTAAGTCCATCGTTTTTCGTGTTGCCATGGCAACGGGTTTTTGACAGGCATATCTTACAAAATCTGCTAATTTCAGTTCAAACAATTACGTGTCGAGGAATTGTTGGTACACCACATTCACTTTCTTACATTGTTATCATCTAGTATTTAATCCAATAATCTAACATTAATATTTTATGCTGATTTCATGACGCCATCGGTCAAAATCCAAGATGGCGGATAGAATCACATAAAAACGTCATAATGACGTCATATTACGTCATAATGACACAAAATTCATTGTGACGATATTAATTCACATGTGCACCATCCTCTCAAAATTTGGTGGTGATGCAATGAGTAGTTTAGGACTTACAGAGGGCAGGTCTCAAAAACAGCACATTGTTTTTGCTGGGGTCAAAAATGACCCCAGTGGAATCACTCCAGACTTTCCTCTATAATCTTAACAGTATTGTGCCAATCTCCCTAGAAAATAAGAAGAGGTTAGAATAAATGTCTACTGACAAAGTTACGGACGGATTTTTTTTTTCCAAACAAAATTTTTCAAATGGCACATCAAAATCCACGCCTGGGGTCAAAAATGACCCCGTTCGGGTGTATGAGGGTTAAGATGGTCTTAATCACTTGGCCATTTGCATTTGATTGACAGGAAACATAGGCGGAGTATGGAGCTGCAGAATAAAGTTCCCTTCGTGACAGGACGAAAAGCCGTTCATTATCCCCGTAGGAGGAAACATTAAAGTTTAACATGCAGGTGGGCGGGTTAGGTGGACCATTACACGCACCATCGCCGTTCATCAGCATCAGCCGTTATTCCCGCACAACCCGGAGGTACTTTACTATCTTAGAGTCAGGCGAACTCATGACTCCGACTTTTCCCCTGCGGCATAAACCTGGGAATAGGTTCAAAGTAACTTCTCGGTAGGATCGATTTAGATAACGATCGTGTACAGAACTCGGAATGGCTTCGTGCGGAATCGTATTTCTTGCCCTTGTATTTCCCTATCGTCTAAGCCAGAGGACAGCCACTTTGTCGATACTGAATTACTTATAGCGAAGCGGTATCAAAGCTTTCATTTTTGAAAACAAATAAGTTTGATCATTGGTCTCACGAGGTAAAATCGTGTAAATTAGAATGTTATGAAATTTCATAGTCCCACTAGGTAATGTAATTAATAAACCATGACCATTGCCATAACCGTGTCACCCACCAGAAAAGCTAATAATACTGTGGGGGAGAGTTACACTGACCGATATACCAAATAGCATGTTAGCAAGTTTCTGTTCAACGTGCACACTTTTTGAAACACTCTTTTTTAACAGAAAATGATTAAAAAGTGATAACACGTTTCATTTTGTGGTCTCTCACAGTCAGGATCTGGCTCGTCGAGTGGAAGAGGAAACATATATGGAGTGGCGCAACTCGATTTCTGCATGTCCACCATGTTCGTGGTTTTCTTTTAATTCTTGCATGCAGTAATGTCAGGTTTCAACCTACCGTTTTCAACTTGTGTCTATGTTGTCCCCACATGGATGACTTTCCATGTCGCTGATAATTCACTCGCCTGTGTAATCGCTCTTTTCACCATTTCGCTCATTCATTCTTTCTTTGTCGTTTGACATTCGACTTGACCTTCAAGGGAAATGATGTACAATTCACTATGATGATGGTGCAGAACACACAGACTGACGTGGCTTCGAGCACACATGCCCAGTGAGTTGTGACAACGGTGTATAGTTACTAGTTGCAAGTAGAAGACTATCGGAAAACAAATAAGCGTGAATACAAACATGGATGTGCTAAGCCTGAAACTCTGTACCAATGGATCACAGACGTTTAAGATTAGGTGAAAAGAAACGAACTATCATCAGAAACGGCCAGAGCTTACAAAACTACGTGTCAACACTACATGTAAACAAAACTATTACGATGGCATATTTCACAAAATTACAAACAGCACAATCTGTTTACTGGAGCTCAACCGACACAAGCCCCGTAAAATCATGGAAACAACCAGGCAGCTTCTCTGTACAAACAGATAAAAATGCAATCACATGGTTATCAAACACGATCATCTAAATTACAAACTATCCGCCAACCGAATCCCAGAAAAAATGTCCAGCACCTTGAATGGTTTGAAACTGTAATATCCTTAGATGTTGTTTATATTGTATTTGGACCTCAAGTATAGTCTTACTGTCATTAGATGTACATGTCTATTCTGTCTATGTTATTCTCTGTGTGTCGTTTAGTTTTGTACAGTTATGTTTGTTGATGATAACCACAGAGACTATTTTATTTATTTATTTGATTATTTATTTATTCGTACATAAAAGTAATAAATACATAACAAGGAAAATACAAATGAGAATATCATAGTGCAAGGGAGGCCGAAAGCTTATGCTGATGTAAATGCCTCCCTTTATCAAATTATGACAATTTAGATAGTAGCTAGAATGTACTTGTATAGTGTTAAGCTAATTGTGGATCTAAATAAACCCAAGCATAACGCTCACTGGAAGTACTCCCGACTTTGTAGACTTCGCATCCACAGGCCAGATTGCTGTGCGAATCTGGTCCGCGGCCTTCCAGCCTTCGTCATTTGTTTGAAAGAAAAAAAAATCGTCGAAAATCTTCAGATTGACGCCCGAATAACGATCGAATTCGAATGTCGGCTGTTCCCCGGGCGAGCTACGGGTGACCTGTAACGTGATCGGTGAACTTGAAAATTCACTGGAAAGTTTCATTGGCAAATCGCTGGTTTGGAAACGTCTTTCGGTGACCAGTGAGCATCTGTCGATTCGTTCACAATTCATTCACATCTTCACTTACTTAACATGTTATCCCATAGTTACTACAAAGGATTTATGTGATTTTCCCATAAACTATGCAAATTAGCTTCATGTGTTTAATCGATGCATGTAAATGTTCCACCTGCCAGAAAGTACATACATATGTATTGAAGTCCTGTTGTGGAAAGCACTGAGATTGGAGAATGTCATCGATACGCAAATCAAGTCATAGTTGGTGTGTGTAATTGTGTCCAAGCTACCTGCATGCCCTAAATCATGGAAATCTGTCCTTTTATTCTTGAATTTTCTTCTAGAGAGCCAAGCCTACAACACTTTTACGCCCCATTGGCGCTCGCTGCGACCGTTGGGCGCTCTTACGGCGCCCACTGTACTCGCTGCGCGCTCTGTTGGTGCTCTCTCTGTGCTCATTGTTGGATCGCCATCCCCGGCGCTCTCAGGGCGACTTATATATGGAACCGGTTCAAAACAGTAACAGAGATGACGGTGACCTTGGCGACCATGGCGCTCCCTGTACGCTCTCTTCGCGCTCCCAGGGCGACCTTTGGGCTCTCTACGCGCTCTGGCCAATTCTTGGTCACAGAGAGAGCGCGGCGAGAGCTTCTTCCTGGTGGAAAGGGGGTATTAAGCACACATCACACTTAATAGTAGTAGGGTTCCTTCCCGGTGTGAGTGAACCAAATAAATCTGTCCGAATATCAGCTTGTACTGCTCAGTACAATCCTGGTGTATTACGTGAGGCGGTTTACCGGGTATGCATTACAAACAATCATCACGATCTATACAGAGCTTCAGGCTAAAATTGATGGAAACACAAACATACAGACAGCAGCATCGAAAACAAGACATAAATGCTTACGGAGGTAACGTTACTAAAATGTTCTGTTTGGTGACCTGTTGTCCTTAATGTGGAAAGCACAAAAATGCTAGACAGACACCCCCTACCCGAACGTAACGTTGATTCGTCGTGTTGGGTTGAGTGACTTCCCAAAGTTTTCAAACTTAAGATGCTTCAACTTTTGTACTGTTCGTGCAGTACATCTTAGTTGTGCATAATATTTCTCTACACCTTAATGAACATATTTTCAAAAAGTGGTTTAAACAATGTTGCACTTGTACCGGACTTCAATAACTAGCGTTATACGCGATTAATTACTTGAGGTCGTTTAGATTACCTGACTGATCGAACCAGTACTATACAGTAGCGCTCTGAATAAAACTTTCGCTTATTTCTACAGGGTGTGGGTTGCAATTGTATTTTGTTCAACTGCACAGCTCTACCGTGAAAACGTATCATCTGAAGTATCAGTCAGTCATCTTGGAACCACGCTTCAGTACGGCCGTTCATATCAACATGCAGGAGAGTGGCGGAAACGTTTTAGATGATACCCACAGGTATTTTGCAATCTTCTAACTTGATAAGCCTCTCGTCTTTTTCCATAAGGCATTGCTATCACGCAGCTTTCCCAGTAATGATATCCTTGTTTTCACAGTCACGCTACATAAGATGGTCTCGTTGGAGGGAACAGTCGATCAGCAGCGCGAAATAACACCAGATTAACGAACCCACCGGAGTTTAGTAAACTATCGCATGCACACTAAGTGATATGAATTCTTCCCGAGGCTTAAACTCAGGTATTGAAAATGATAAAGAATCTTAAATTCCCGTCACTGGACCCGCGGCACGCTGGCGGCGTTGCTGCGGCCGATCGAATTGACAAAGCACTTTGTTTTGTTGTCTTTTTGTCAATGTTAACACAAATTCAGCGTGCCGCGGGTCCAGTGAGAGGGGGATTTACCCATGTATAGAGAGTGCCATCTTTAGGAGTAATCCGTATCTACGTTATGACAGAATAACAGTCTATACCCTTCTGCCTGGAATTCAGGTTCAGATTGGTGTTCAATATGTTACATAATGAGTTTCTTTATGCTACAGGTGAGGTAACGGTTCAGGTCCCATAGATTTTGAAGCCGTAGGGGCACCTGGGTTGGTAAGGCCCCCATTCCACTTCACGGCGCTCTCGCTGCGCTCTGGCTGCGACCTAAAGTTGGCCAAAGCGCCGTGAAACACGCGTGGAATCTCTCCGGCGACCCTTGCGCGCTCTCTGCGCGATCAAAATCTCAAATGTCGGCGACTTATGTGAGCGATCAAAGATTTCACAGAACATTTTATGTTTCATTGTTGCTTAACCCTATCTGGACGGGGGGGGGAGGCGGTGCTAAAACATGTTCAAAACAGTCGCTGAGGTGACGGCGCGCTCCCTTCGCGCTCCCAGGGTGATATATATATATATATATATATATATATCATGACCCACGCTGAGCGACCGTGCAGCGACCTAAATTTATTGTGATTTATCCTCGATTTCAAGATTCGTTCTTTATCTCTGGAATTCGTTATGATTTGTCACATCTTTTGTCGCTCATAAAAGTTGCTGACAAAAAGCGCCTACACGACCACCCCCGGGTTAAGGGACCGGTAATACCCTCATTTCACTGAGACGGCGCTCTCGCAGTGCTCTCTCTGCGACTTCAAATTGGCCAGAGCGCGGAGTGAGCGCCGAGAGCGCGCCAAAGTCACCATGGGAGCGCGAAGGGAGCGCGCCGTCACCTCAGCGACTGTTTTGAACATGTTTTAGCACCGCCTCCCCCCCCCCCCGTCTAGATAGGGTTAAGCAACAATTAAATGAAACATAAAATGTTAAACAAATTCGTTCTTTATCTCTTAAACGATATGTGAAATCTTTGGTCGCTCACATATGTTTAACTGAGCTGTCTCTCTCCTTCTACCGCCCTTTACCTTCTACCTCCCCAACCGAAGTCAGGGCGCACCGATTTCTACACTTAGGTGGAGTGAGGAAAGTCGTGTTAAGTGACTTTCCCAATCACAAATGTCTAGCCAGCACTGCCAGGAATCGAACCAGTGCCTGGCTTCTGGATCTTGTGTCCGCTAGCCTAGCCGCTCGGTCATTCGACGCCACTTAAAAAATAGTTGTATATGTTTGTATGTTAACGGGAAACATATGAGATACTGTCTGAAATATGTTTTGGCTACTTCATCCACAAATCCATGTTGATAAGAGCATGCCGCTCGTAGATTAGAATATAGAAGATACTTTCTAAACCTAACACAAAAATCATTGAAATCAAGTCGAGCTTCCGAACTCTTAAGGGTTAAGTTCATTTTTCAGATGGTTGGAAGAGTGAAACCTATTTACATACCGCTGTGCAGGAAATGGTAACTATTCTAAGAGGATTAAATCATGGAAACAATGTAAAAACAATCAAATCTAATGATCAACCGCAGATAACAGTTGACACTAAGGAGGCTTTCGCACAAGGCATACTTTTGTATCTGATGACAGACCGTCTTGACTATTTACCTAATCATTTGCTTTCATTCCTTAATTATTTTGCAACATCCATAGAATCAGAAGATAAACCGCTCATCTTTATCTTGTCATATCTACATTATCTGCCCATCCTGAACACGGGAAAGTCGATCGTCGGACGAGGTAATTTATCTTCTGTCGCAATATCGATCCAGACAAGGCAGAAATAGGTCACACTAATTAATAAATATAGACGCAATTACGTATGGATACACATTGAACGACACGGCACCATAGCAGCCTATATCATACGCTGTACGTATAGAGAGGTACTGAAAACGGCTAAATGTGTAGTGATTTAAGCATTTTTATTCTTTTGAGACACGCATTTTTCTGGTTTGGTGTCTTGTGTATTTGGTCAGCACTAAGACCAAGAAAAAACTTCTCAATCATACAGAAGCTGTGGGCTTTTTGGGAAATCAAGTGGGGCCGATGATACATGTTTAAAGTGCTTATTGCAACCTCGTGCCTAAATAGTCGAACCATTGAATATCGTCACACTTGGCATATTATACTAAGTGATATAAAATCATACGCATAGGAAGCCATGTTGAGCCCTTGCGAGTTTTCACTGTCTCCCAAGCATTACCGATTCATGTCTAGTCTAGCAGCAACTGGATTAGTAGCTACCTCCTCGGCCATCTAATGTAGCATTAAAGATTAAAGCACTGATTCCACTAAATCCTCTGTCCTCCCTCCTTCCCGAATCAGCGAATACACCAGTCATCACACCTGCTGATGGAGAGGAGCTGATATCGACAGACCTATAGTTCGTGACGGTCAGTGCGATGTTTAGCGCCCCGCGAGGACCCACAGAGGCGGATAATTTGACGCTGCCATGACAGCTGGTCGTTCATGGAGTATTGATGTCTGAGGGGCGAATGAGTTCTGAATTAGTCGAACTTGCGTTGACCTCACCACAAAAAGAATGTTGACCTTAAAACTAACATACGTGTGCATGTTCATGGATAAATTCAGTGTTACATACCAAGCAAATGTTCGTTTCTTTAGATGAAGTAGATATCTTTATTCATTTATTGTTTTATTCACAGATTGTTTGTGTGTTCATTTGTATACATTGAATGCTCAAAATTCTGATATGGGCATTTTATTTCAGCAAGCCTCACATCGCCACTTCTATATTGCATCTGGCTGAAACAAGGTGTCAAGTGACACTCTTGAATAAATGAATATCTAATCCCTTTCAGACTTCAGGTAATATATTTCTGAAAAAAATGCACACGGGGTGTATGCCATCACCGGTTAATCTTGCTTCCCCATTCAATATACCCTATTTTTAGTCGTTTGGGTGGGCATATCACAGCTATTTGATAAAGTCTGGTAGAACACACCATTTTACGATGTCCCAATAGTTTTCAGCAGGGTTGTGCTATCGGCTCTTTATTTTTATCAATCTTGATCAATCAATTTACCTTCAGTGTTCGGAGATATGAGATCCCATTAAGAAAAATAATCACAATTCTTTTTATATACTAGGACGTCAATTTCTAATTACAGAACATGTAGCTAATTACCTCGCCTGTTCATATCATTATCTAAGACGTACTTGATCGATGTTGCTTCATACTTGTGCCTGCGTGAACCGGCGTGGTGTTAAGTTATTACCACTATTATGTAAGGGGACATTGCGGATCGCATTGCACCATTTCGGGACGAAGAAGGGTCCTTATGTATTGATTGTTTGGAGGAAAACCATATACTGCTGAGTCAGCGAAATTCTTTTACCACTCTAAAAGGTTTCTTTATCGATCCTCCAGTTTATGATTGATGTTTTTTTCATTTAAGTTGGCCCATTTTCTCTTGTAAGTTTACTAGGCAAAATCGTTGCATTTACTTACATAGGTTAATGAGTTTTAGTTGAAGAACTCTGAATTTTTGCCTTCCTTGAAAAACGTTAGCAATGTTTCTTTTCACATAGCCTTCAAAATCAGCGAACGTCATCCAATTTAAAGTCCCCAAAACATCAATTTCCAGGTTCACTAATTGTGGGCGTCATCGTTGAACTGGAACAGACCCCATTCCGAGTCTGCGCCTGGAAGAGCGATACAAATGACTCCGTGATCGCGCGGGGGACGAAAGGACGATGGATTTTACTTTAACCTTGACTTGAAGCGAGCGGGTGGGAAAAGGTGGTAGGTTGAGGATTATGACCTGTTCTGTACGTCATACAACAACTCAATTTTCCACCTTCCGCCTTTACTGACCCCGACCCAGCCTTTTACCTTCGTCAACTCAGTTTTCTCGGTGATTTCTGATTGGTGTAATTTCCTCGAAAGCTTCGGGTTTTTTTATAACGTTTACTAGGCATGGGTATATGAATCTCTTTATAATGAACTTAAACTCCTCACAGCATTGCGATTCTCTTTAAAAGTAATGATTGAATGTGTAGTGATTGAATGTTTAGTGATTGGATCTGTAGTATTTCTGTTAGTTTGGAATTAATTTTGAATTGCTATAGGGCGTATTCAGTCATGTGACCCTCCCCCTAGCAACGAGCACTGGCGGCCATGTTGGTGCTCACTTGATAGTGGAGCCCTATGGAATTCTCCGTATAAATGGCAGATGTTTTCTACGCCATTCACAATTTCCCTTCGAAACGTTTTGTCTCACAATCATGGTGTTTTGCCTCGTGGTCAGATGTTGGATTGGGACTGATAAAGCACACACTGATCGGGTAACAGTAAGATTGGTTTGGCGTTTCTCGTGTAGGTGAGGGAACATACGAAGGGACTAACGACTGAAACAAAAGTGGATTTCTGACATACGAACAGCGGATCAAAATAGTTGAAGTTTGAGAATCAACGTGATTGTATGGAAACCTTTGTTTTAAGTTCGTATCTGGTCGAAAAGCAAATTACAGGCCCGTTGTGTAACACAGTGGCAGCACCGTGTAGTCGTTGCTTGAGATACGTTCGTAAACTGGGGGGTCTTTCAACGCCGAACTTTCCCGATCATAACGTACTCCCTGTCAACAAAATTTTTCATGACACTCAAGACACTGTACTACGTGGTTGCAGGCCTTGGAACACTTGTATGCTGTGAACTGATTTTATGCGTACTCTGTAAACAGTTTAGCGGCCATGTTTGTAGGCTGCTGGGGAAAACATTTCCTCGCTCGTCGATAATGGGTCATTTCAAGTAGGTGAAATTGGATTTTTGTAGCGAAAAGGATGTGAGGCTGGAGACTCTTTGCATATAATAAAACAGCGATCAGACGACTTCGCATTCCTTGGAAATGTAGAGACCGTCGGACACCGAGAAACTTCGCTGCAGGGTGAGCACCAACATGGCCGACCACGGAGGGCAGGGGTGATGACGTCACGTGAATACGCCCTATAGACCTAATTTCTAGGAGTAGTTTCTTTCATGTTCATATTAAGTTGTATGGAATCATGCCATTTTTCTACTTGGAATTGAACAGTCACAACTGAACCAACCCAGCATCAGCGCTCCGTCAGGTTGGCCACCTATTCCCCGACGAAGAAGTAGTTTAGTGACGGAGACCATGGGTAATTAATCCCCATGAAGTAATTATGAGGAGAATGACATGCATGTAATGTTGCCCCCTCTTTTCCGAATTTGATTTGAACTTTAATTATGTATACAGAGCTAATTTCATAGGAGTATTTTCTTTCATGTTCATGTCCATCTTATAATGAAGAAAGGAAAAGACTGATGATTACATGTAAGAAGGAAATAACACTACCTGGAACAAGTAGAGAAATATTTAATGTACTTCTGTCATGTCCTGACTCTGTATCTGTCTACCTAGGCCAATTCATATATAATGCTATGCAAAAGAGAAGCCGTGCCATAACGTGAAATATATCACGCCATTATCTTATGTATCGAGTAATGATGTTAGGTTAGTGCACTAGTATAGATAGTCTGTAGTTGTTAATATTCCATGTTATTTGCCGTACATTGTACCTGATGCAATTGTTGTGCAATAAACTTGACTTGACTTGACTTGTTAACCTGGAAGGAATTATGCCATGTCAGACATTGAAATGGTCGGAGGTATTAGCCTATGTCCTCGCATCGCTGTCTTCCTGTCTATAGCACATTTTACTGCGATAGTCCTTCAGCATTTACCTGTACCTATCGCTACTGTAGACCGTCGGGAACCGCAGATCTTCCAATGTAGAACTGGCAACTAATTGGGTTGTTATCGGGTCAGAGTCAAAACAGCCTCATTACACGCATGCATTATTGGCACTATTGTCGTTTCTTTCTAACGACAAGAGCCTGTGAATCCGGCGTTTTACCATCACGAATCCAAATCACCTCTTTACAAGATGGCGATTAACATTTAGCAAAGTTGAAAGAGGACGACATCTCTCTAAATAGCTTGATCTCCATTTGACAAGAAAATCAAAGCTGTCTAATGAAGGTGAAAACACAATACATGATGCGGCGTATTTCCCTGTAGGATAGTGTTAAGAAGCACAGCAGAACTTTGTAATTAACATTGTAATCAGAATATGCAATTAGAAACCCAACCTGTGGGTGGCATTTGATTGTTATTCAAAATTGCTGACTCAGCAATTGCATATGCCATTCGCGTGAATTAGCAAACTTACTGCTGTGATCTAATGTTCTTATGATGTTGTTACCAGAAATATATTCCTCGTCCTAAGGATGTTGTGTAAACATACTTTAGCGAAGACTTGCTATCCACCTCTGTTTTCAAGATCA
Source organism: Branchiostoma lanceolatum (assembly GCF_035083965.1). NCBI lineage: Eukaryota > Metazoa > Chordata > Leptocardii > Amphioxiformes > Branchiostomatidae > Branchiostoma > Branchiostoma lanceolatum. Next base: position 19,604,207 of record NC_089734.1, on the reverse strand, counting down.
TCATCATCATCATCATCATCATCATCATCGTCACCGCTTTTAGTCCTTTCACTGAGGCGGGCCGTCATTGCTTTCCACGATGCTCTGTTTTCAAGATAGCTGTTAAGTATTAACATCAAAACCAGTAATCGGATTTGACAATCGAGTAGGAAACACAAACTGTATTCGGTGATTCAACTGCAAATCAGAGAAAACAGTGCTAGTTTCAGACAGCATCTATAAAACACCCGTTACCCGCAAGCCAAAGATCCTGGGTGTCTCTAGGTCTGAGATAATTTGTCATCCCCGTCCAATACAGTACCCAGTACCATAACCGCCGCGAAGGCAGGAATTATGTATGTCTCCGTTAATGGTCAGGGAAAGTGCACATCCGGTTTACGTTCCCGATACCACCATTACCGCAGTGAGACGGCAGGGAGACGTCCACTCCGGGGTTTATGAGGGTTATCTCGACCATATCTCACGTAGCACCTGACACGTATGTTACTCCATGTGCAGCACATGACAAAAAACAGAGACATCTATTGCATGCATTTAACCAAGTTGAACGAAGATCGTTAGGTATGCTCAAAATCGTGGAGTTTGAAATAACAACTGAACATTGATTGCCAGATTGATTGACTGCTTTACTTTCCTTACTCCATTAGCGTTCAATTGTAACAAATGCAAGAAAGCTTTGTCTCCCTTCCAACGAAGCAGAATTTAAAACAAGAGAAGTGTTAGCTTAAAAGTCCCTCCATGTTCAAATTGGTAGAATTCATTGTGATGTAGGATTTGACTTTGATTGCCAAGACAAGAAAAAAATTATGTTTTTTTTTTAGGTTTATCTCCTGAACAAATACAGCATGTTTCGCCCAAACTCCTCCCCATGCAAAAAAATAGACCGTCCGAAAATAACACCTAAGCAAATCGAAATATTGACTAGAAAGGCAACATTAGCGAGAGCAAATACAATATACTTTGCCCATCTCCCTCCCGATGCAAAAATTGACTGTTCCAAAATTACCCCTGACCCATAAATTCTTTCTACAAGTTCGAGGCGCCAAGAGCCTTCCGCATAGTTTAGCAACTTCTTACCGCAAAGGCATGCGAGATTTTTCGCAAAGACTGTGAGAATTTCTGCGGAACACCTGCGGGTTCTCGCGGACTTTTCAATTTTCGACGTGTGCTATTCCGAAGTCATTAATTGTACTGGACCGATATGAAAATTAGGAGACCCGAAATAACGTTGATTTCTGCCTGAAATTGTGAATAGAATGCGTAATAGCAAAGCTAGGCCACATCGAACATGTCAACAGAAGCACGAGATGGGACCTTTATTCAAAATTACATTTATATTCCAGCTATAGTTGTCTGTATAATCCGTAACATCGCTACATAGAGCGGATTTGATCCATGTAATTCACACTGTAGGTTTGCTCTTATATGACGGCGTGTTGGAAGTTTTACAGAGACATCTTCAAACAACTTCAAGGATAACATTTTCTGACTGATCTGAAACTAACCCTCCTGTGTTGTAGAAATAAATAAATCAGGCAACAGCTGTTTCTGGTAAATTTCTAGGTGTTTGCTTGCTGCCGTTCTAGCTAACGGACTTACCACTTGCACTGAATGTTGAATCCTTCCTCCAGGCGTGCCGACAGACGGTTGGAAGACAAAAATTTCAGGTTGTTTGGCCCCAAAATGACAGAGTTGAATAGATTTAACTGAAATGACAGGAGGGGAAGGACAAGACACCTGACAAAAACAATATGTATCGCCTATACCATGTATGACAATATGACGAGCCCATAACTATGGGCTCAACATAACTAACAACGCTTCAGTTTAATTTCTTTAATTTCGGAGTTCCAGTTTTACTTCGAAAACTGAGGAACGAAATACGTAGCATCCATTAATGCCCCATGTGATTAATCGTATTATTCACTATCATGCATCACGCATTATGATTATATGAATAAGGTTCAATGTGAGACCTTATACATGGCCATTGGGATCTCATTCATATCTAAAATTATGCATAACCCTTGGGATCTTATAACGTAACCTTTCCAATTATTGTCCAATTTATTAAAAACGTAACTATCTATCTTCAAACCGCGCGGACAGAGCCAAATGTTTAACCTATGTGAAGAAATATCAGCTCTTCTAAAAGAAAATGCATAGTCTGCAAGTTCTCCTCCGCCTGTTTAAAGCCGTGGGAGCATGTATATCTACTACCCGCTTTTTCCAAGGTTTCCATCGGTCCAATTGTGTGTAACGTTTCCATATGGGTGGGTGCTGTTTTTATTCGATTGTAAGGAACTTTCTGATTAAGACAGACTTGTAAAGGCACAGTGATAAATGAATTTAGTAATGATAAAAAGTAAAAACAATCCAAAACAAAGGTATATCCTGTAAATAACAACATTATTATCATTTCTAAACTGCCCCCTGGTTTTCACATGGTACAGCCCTCAAAGAAAACAAAGTAGCCATCTTGGTTTTCTTCGGTGGTGTTGGCGTGTTTGATGTGTGACAATGAGTTATGACTCCATATAGACTTTAGGGCAGGTCATTAATCTTATATTCCACACATTGTGTAATGTTTTCGTTGACAGGCCGTATGTTTTGTTACAAACCAACTTATTCTATAAATGGTGGTTGCCATATTAATCAAATAGCATAAGCTTGAATAATGCCATATTTACAAAACTTAGCAATAACATTGAGAGGTAACTTTGTAACAGAATTGTGAAAATTCTGCAAACTCGACGAGGACCGTTAATTGTTTTTTTGGAGCGGATTGGCTGCAACTCCTGTGAATGAATTTAGTGTTAATTATCCAGAAGGCGGGAACAAGGGACGAACACTGGAGACCTCTGGTTCTCAAGGGACATGGAATAAAAGAGAGGAGCTGTAGTTAATCAACAACACTGCAATCAGGGACGCTGTCATAGCAACGACAGGAAAATGATTAGGTTGTGACAATGGTGTCCTTTAAGTCAAAGGAACCCATAGATTAGTGAATAGTTCTACATTTGCATAAAAATACGTTGCATAAAAGAGGAGGACTATGATTGGGACGAAATCGTTGTTGTCAGCTGGCATCCGATCTATTTTAGGCAGGTTTTAGAGAGCAGGTATCAATAAACTGTAATATTGATTTCAAACATCGATTGATATCGTATTGTCGACCCTAACGACTGTAGGGTCATTTCAAAACTGTTTGCACTCCAAACGATCATGAGGCTATTGTTTTCAATATTTTTTGCACAGGATTTGTACGAAACAGATCGATAAACATCTGCTGTTTTGGCTCGGGGGAGAAAGGAAATTGGATAATGCGAGCCAAACGAGTGTACTCAGCTGTGCACTTTGGAAATCGTCGTATATACCGACTACCAAAAAAACCCTTGCCGTAGGGGTGCATACATACAAGGGCACGGTTAGAGTACATGATGTCCGCGGCGTGATCATTGCCAGGACAAGTGCTAGATGTCAGTATGATAATACTTTCGAACTCCACTTCAACCACTTAGTACTCAGCGCCGACAGCTAGATACTCGCTTACAAGTCACCTGTGATCCACAGATATGGCATTGGGTTTAATCTGGTTACCAGGGACATGGGGGATATTCAGGGTCACATGTGAGACGGTCTGAACGTGATACAATATAAATATTGTTAAGACCTTTACTAGTCTGGTTTTTATGTTGTTTTTTTTTACATTGTGGCAGCCATCAATTCGTTACGTGATTTTTACACAATTGTCATTTTGTATATAGTGATAATGGTACCTGTACTGCTCAATTACAGTTGTAACATATGACACATTCTACTATTTAAAGATATTGATTCGACCTTAATATTGGGAGAGACTATATACTGATTTAGACTTTTGTTGAATTGAGTACATGAGTTACGTCCGTGGACTGGAGGTACTGTTTTTGGTTTATGTGTCATGCTGTCTGTCTGTCTATTTGTGTTTAGGATATTCGACTTGCAATAGCGTAAGAAGCTTAGGATGAATTGTAGGTATATCTAACTCATACGAAATAATATTAAACTTACCGATTGGTGCAAGTACTAAATTCCAATTGACAAATATGACATTATGTACGAGCATTCAAATTAAGTCTTCATTTATTTAAACCATATGTATCGATATCGCCTTCTTTCCCAAGGGCATATGTCACATGTTTGAACGTCTTATCATGATATGTCGATCATACGCAAAAACAAAAGTTACTCAAGCAACAGTCTAGATTTTGGAAACGCAATGGATTTATGTAATTTCACCAAATACACACATTAGCTCATGTTTTGCATAATCAGCATGTCAATCATCAGATTCACTTAAGCTATCTTGAAATACCAAACATAAATTTGATAAATTGATAAATTTTGCCCTTTTATCCAGGATTTCTGTAAAGAAGTTGATTGGACACTGTTGACAATGCGTTGCATATATCACAATATTTTTAACATTGATAAGAAATGAAATATTCAAGTGAATTACAATCACTAGTTTTCATCCATGCATGCATTGACATTGACTCTAGTATCACATTAAACATGTCCTCATTGTGTTGAAATACCGAAGATTGTCGTAATATCGAACACGTTTGCAAACTTAAAGATAAGATTTCTGAAATATTAGCTTATAATCAGACTTTCAGACATATTCCCATTTAAACTCACGAAAAGTTTCAAAAGTAAGAGGACGTAAATTATCCCCGATTAGCGTACGGGAAACACTGGGTCTATACTTACATATTCATGAAACCGCCAACAAGTATGCAGTTTAAATATGATATGATATTACTCCATTACCTTATTCAATATACCTTATTGGATTGCTATGCGAATGTTCTCTGAGAAAGAATTAATCTCATTGGTGTGGAGCGGCTGGCAGGATGACTTACACTATTAAGCTCTCATGGTCAGAAGTTCATGGTTGTCAAAAGTCGTGCATTTCTTCTACAGCCACATCTTACATTGATGGAATCATAGGTAGGAAGTTTACGTTCCGTCTAGAAATAGATCATAATTGTAATGATGCTAAAAACGCTTGGGTGGTAGACAGCATTTTTTTCTTTCTCATGTACATCACAGTAAAAATATGATCGCAACATATGTCAGTTAACAAATTTGACTTTATATATCTATCCTAGACGAGTAAATGGAGCTTTTAACATCCCGATCAATCAACGTTCATTTAACTAGAACGGGGGCTGCTACATACTACTAACGGAAGTAACGACTTTTGACCCGTCCCTGAACTGTGTTCTATGCAAATGGGTCTTAGTTATCCTACGGAAGACCAAGACACTGGTTAAGATTTGTTTCTAAAGATCCTTATGTTGTTGAATGATGCTGGTGGTTAGAGCAGATGCCCATGCCCAATAAAACTCTAAGTGAAACTCCTGTTTCCAGCAATTCACAGGTTCCAGCTTCCCAAATCCCCTTGTGTTTGACGACTGTAAGTACTCTCAAAGCAGAGGAGTGGGTCCGGCAGGTTTTTGACGTGTTTTTAGGCGTTTTTGTCGGGCTCTCTACTTTGTCATGGTTTCTTTCTATCTAGAAAGAAAGATAGAAAAGATAGAAAGAAACCATGACAAAGTAGAAAGCCCGACAAAAACGCCTAAAAACACGTCAAAACCTGCCGGACCCACTCCTCTGCTTGGAGAGTAGACTGTAAGGCCCCTGCCCCAGTGTGTCAGCTGTCAGTTACATTTTCTCCAGATTTCACCTTACGACTTACCTTACAAATGTAGCAACAATGGCATTCCCATTACTTACCAATATGAAATTATAGCATTTTCTAATGAGTTATGCAAATAAGATGTTCGTTTGCATAATTGATTGCTATCGATATTCCTCTATTTCTTAGTTACGTATGCCACGTGTATGAGTGTCATATCATAGAATGCAGTGGATTCATAAGCATTCCTAATTGATCATGAAAATTAGATGATAATAATAGTGTTATGTGAATAATTACTTAAGCTATCTACACACCAAAATCATGACGATCCATTGACACCTTCTTGAGTCATTTTCTTTTAAACCCAGAAAGAAAACTGGCCCCTGCAGTTCCAAAACAGCCGCTAGGGGGGGGGGGTTGATCACCCTTCGAAGAGTTATCTACCAGTCAAAAATCATGACTATGGCATGACCAGAATGCGAGATATAAAAACCAAACTTCCCGCTGCAGTACGTTGAAAAGTCACCTGGGGACCCACAATCTAATCATTTTGAGGTCGTAGCAAGACCTACCTTTACACCAAATACCAAAACAATCCGTTCGCGTTCAGGACAGACAGGCACACACGCGCGAGCGCTTCCTAAAACGTAACTAGCTGGGCGAAAGTAACAAGCTTTGCCATTATGACCTTATATCATGTGGCTGTAGTGTGTTATATCTCACCTTCTCACTATGTTGCCTTAGGACCTTAGTCTTGTTAATTGTCAACCTCATTGTGAAACGTCTTCATACTGCTCATTCCGCAGCTAGCAACTGCCTTCACTGCCTCGAACGTCGGCTCTACTCTTCGTGAGGTCTCTTTGATTATATCTAACCAGCTTCTTCTAGCAAAACACAGTAGAAGGAGAGGGATGGACTCTGCCTTCCAATGCCGTGCACAAAACATAGTAGGCTAACAAACTGTAGGATGTCGCGAGCAACCATTGGACAAACTTCAACTGGGATAAAGATGTGGTTTAGGATTTAGAAAATAACACCTCCTTCTGGGGTAGAGTATGCCTATATATAGTCAAGTAAAATTGATTGATATCAGCAAAGCTGCGCATTTTATAACATTTATGACTACCGAAGTATTCAAATACAGCATTGAATCTTCTATAATGTATTGCTGCCTGGGATGTCTGGTATTGCCTGTTGCAATTTGATAAAATAGATAATGATGAATCTAAATAAGGGCCCATTTGTCTTCAATGAACCGTGACACGACCATACTGAATGCCAGGAAAATCTTAGCCAGTGCTTACGTCACAATTCATTTCCTTTAAGGTCAAGTTTTCTGAGCAAAAGGTTTGTACTGAAGTAGACCAGAGAACTGGTCGAGATGTTGATGGAGTCACTCATTCTGTGCTGGATTAATTCGAAGTTAATACCTTTTCCATTATCGTCAGATACTATCCAGTGTAAAGCTGTGCGTAGAACATCACTGAAATTATCACATACTAGTCCTTTACGGCACCGTGGATATAGTAATAATGTTTTTTTTATTGGTCAGAAATTACCCGCAATGGCAGCCTTTCTAGCGCTGAATTGATGCAGGGTATTACAGGTTTCACACACTACACAACATATATATAATATCTTATCCAGGATTATATATCAAGGATTGAAATATGTTAACCAATTACAATTTATAACACAATATATACCCAGCAGACCCTAAACCTTAGTTTGATCCAAAACTACCCATTCATTTGCACTGATATTCAAACACCTGAATTCTTGGGGGGTCAGATTTCCATATGTATTGGACATTTTTGCCGGGGGGCACAAGGCTCCCGGCTTAATGCTGAGTAACCATTTGGGTTTTGGGCAGGGTTTTGTTTTGGGTTTTTCGTTTTGGGTCGACGCCGCGGCATTAAGATGCAAATGACTCCAAAGCAAGAACACAGCAATGTACAAAATACAGCCCGCAAACATCTTCATACAGCCTCCGTCGGTCTGTATTGACCATGGTAAAATCCTAATGCACATTAGCCCCACAGCGAGAATGACAGTCTCTACCAAATAGGTCACATATGTAAGTTGACTCAGTTTTGTTCCAAAGTTCTTTCCTGCTGATCCGCTGCAAGCCTCGGATAAACCTCATATGCGTAATGTTGCAAACCGCGTTTCCGCCAGATGACCTCTCAAAACAAATGCACCACACATTTTGCCGAAAAATCAGTGGAAAAATTGAGAAATCCGCATTGGTATTTTGCAAATCAAGAGGAAGACTAAAGCACGGCTGACAACCGAAAACCTAATAAGAATTTGTATCCAAGCGATACGCCGTGGAAACATTCAATTTCTACAAGGATATTCAAAGATTGATTTGAAAAAAAAATTCCACTGCGGTAGTTTCAAATCAAATGCCTCAAAAACAGCTAACTATTTAGATACCATTGACATTGACATCCACTTTGACAGAGGTAGTGGTATAAGCAGTGTGTAACTAGGTTCTTGACTAGACTTACTTGACTTGTGTATTGAACTAAGGCCGGTCTTGTATATTGGCATTAGTCCAATTCAAATCACCAAGATGACCAATTATTTGGGTCACATATCGTCATCACACTCACACCAGTGACACCATCCCACCAGCCATTAGTATCTTGGCCCCCCCGACCTAGATTTTTAAAAAAAATTCTTGTTACATTAATGGGTGACATGATAAACATGATACAGTAACAGCATTTTATTATACAAAATAAATAAACAAATGCATAAAGTCTTCAAAGCGTCCGACCTTTTCTAACAATCACTTATCCTTTATCAATACCTGAGACTCAGTCTGGAGGAAAGTGTAACATGCGGTGGTCCTGCAGTTCATTTGTGTCCTTCCTAGAGATTGGCTGATTGTTTTTCCAAATGCACGCGTTGTTACAGTTAGGCTCCTAACACTTTAGCCTGTAGATGGCATTAGCTTTGATACTATTACGGGACGATCTTTAGGATCAACTATTATCAGAGGGTTCATTAGGGTTTGTAGCTGTTGAATTTCTGGAAGATCGGTCGGATTTTTTTTCTTCTATCCCTTGTACTCAAGGGATGGTGATGTTCACCGTTTTGTTGTTGCTCAGCTGTTTGGATTTATAGGGTATCTTCGACTCATCAGAAAATATATTGTACTTGTTAAAGGTCCATGTTTGGCATTCGCACTCGGTCTACGTGTCCATGCTCATTTTCTCTATCTTTGTCTGATATGATGGTAGTGAATAAGACCTTTACTCCCTGCAATTTTTTGTCCCATGGATAGGGAGACATAAGTACAGGTCTGTTGCCGTGATCCTTCAGCACAACGACTTAGGAGTCCATGAACGTTGTCTTGACTATCCTCCTGGGTAAAGTTATAACTGGTTGATGTGTTCAAAGAGGTCATCCACTTCACGGGTTTTCCGTAGAGGAGTTTGTTGACTGCAGGAGTGCTGAGGGTTTCCTTTCGAACCTATCCATGTTGAGCACGATAGAAAGTTAAAGCTTTCTTAAACGTCTGAATATTACTTTATCATTTTATTTTCATTTTGAGTAATATAGTATTTCACATTGCTATCTACCCTTCATTGAGGCGGTATGTTATAAGTAATGGTGGCATGACGGTGATCATTTGTGATGTTTGTCTAGAACCCTGGGAAAATCTGCCCCTAGTCCATGCGTTTACAGGTTCCGATCTTCCAAAATCGGCCCCCAATAGTCTGTAGCGCCCCGGGGTTTAGACCTGCTCCTACCGGCTGGTTGTGACCTAAAGGTCTACACCTGTCTTCAGTTGCTAGCCTCAGTAAGAAAAAAAACATACTACAAAAACGTTTAGTACAGACAACATTTACCAACGCCTACGGGGCAACATGAAGTACATTTGCAGCGATGAGGAGAGTGGTTTGATACATGACTTTTTCATGATTTTTTTAAATGTGTATTTTTTCATGTATTGTGGTAATGCGTGAATCCGGCCTTCAGGATACACGACGTCTACTTGTCAGCGTTCCCAAAGTATGATTGGATTCACTATTTTGATTTATATCCTGTCAGGATACTTGAGTTTGAGCTCTGATGGCAAAATTGATACCACATGTACCTGTGTACATCCTTTCTAGCTTTGAGGCGCCTGGGGTATCTCCTTGTTAGTATTCCACTCGTACCATTACCATGAATCCACATCAGCAATCACATAAAAGCAATCTCATACTTCAGAACCTCGCAACCATGGATACATTCTCCACGTCTGTGACGACAAACGGGATGGAATGGACCAAGGTATAAATCAAACAAATCCATCGTTGATCAAGAGGTCTGGTAGTATTTTGATCTTACGCATAAATAGACACATCAAACCTGGACAAGCAGCAAGATAATGTAAATTCAGTGCTTTTTTACGCAAGTTTGTCGGAACATTCTACGCACACGTCGATCTAATTTTAGTTACATTTAGGTGGAAACCTACCACTATTTCTCAACAGAAGATCACCGTCTCGGTCTACACCATATGACTGTATTGAATTATCGCAAAAACCGAAATTTACCCTTACCTCTCGCTACTGACATCGTACGACAATATCTCTTGACTACCTTATCAAAGTTACGATATAGCTGAAAATCCACCTCGCCCCTTTTGATACTACCGCCTCAGCTGAACTGACTGGAAAGGGAAGGTAACAGTTGTTGGACCATATTGGAAGTGCGCAGTTGTCTCCCGAGCGCCATTCCTTTGCAGCCAACAAAAGATACATTGTGGAAATAGGAAATAAAGCATCAAATAAAAGCACCGTGGAGAACTATTAAATGTTTTACGAGTTCCATGTCGTTAGTACAAGACACACACCCGGAGAGTCCGGACGTAATGTCAATACCTCATCCCCCCGTGGTGACATTCGTCACCGGTACGAGAACTTCCATTTCCTGCCGACTTCTGTCTCTCCTGTCAGCAACCCACACATACATGGATGTCTTTTCTTCATAAGGGAACCAGGAAATATGCAGTACATAGATGAGCACTGCGGGAAAAATACGACTTAACGTTTTTGAAAATGACATGGTGCTCCCACTAGATATAAGCATCATTTCCAAATAGACTGGAAGACGTAAATAATCTTGCATTTCCTCCTAGTATAAAAATGCAAATGTTACACTTTTGAATAATTTTGAACAATTCGACAGATATGTCAAAATTTACCGGAAGATCTGCATGAGACAATCACGAAGAACATATTTCAGTCTGCTTCATTAATGCTAGTTATGCCGGAAAATTGACTACCTCGCTCACTCAAATTAACGGCGACTTGTACGTGCGCTGACAAGTATTGACGGGGAAAATGTATCCTGTAATTAACCATCATAAACGGTAGGAATATATTAACATCCAAAAGGAGTTGATGCCTATATACTTTATGCGCGGCACTTCTACCTTCAAAAAGATTAAGGCAGCTGCAGTAGTAGCAAATATGAAAACAAAGCACACCTACCTATTTGAAAACCAACCGTTAGTATGCCCATGGTTGTTAGGAGGAAACTGTAAGTGAGGAAGGTGGCCATGTTATCAACGTGGTGCCGCTCAGGTTGAAACGATGTGTGCTAAACCCGCGATCCTGTCCACGCTCTGCTGTTCCGACTAATCAAACGGATGGTATGTTCCTCGGCGTGCGGAGAACTCAGCCTTGTAACATGCAGGCGCCTGGAGCAGCTGACGGCCGAACAAGGCGATAGAAGCTGACAGTAGTGCCGTAACTGATGGGACCGCTGAAATGCGTCGGTAGCAGCTGATTGGCTTGATTCTAGCCCATGCGCAGTAAAGTCATTTTCTAATCTTTTCAATGTCTTATTCTACTGAAAATAAATATCCCAGTGAAAAAATGAAAAAATGTAGGTCATGACCAGCAGCGAGAATTTTCGTCTATCTCTTTGTAATGTCAAACTTCCCACTGCTTTGAGAGTACTTCTTTAATTCATCATAGACGCCACCCGATTTCAGGCAGTTTTGCTCAGAAGATCATGAAAAATGGCAACAAATTCAAAAACCATTGATTTAACACATATATTTGTTGTTCAGCAGATAAGTATTGTCGTTTAATTGACTATAAAACTGAACTAGAATGTTCCTTGATATTTAAGATTTATTCATTGTTTGTTGATAAGGTATGGTACGATATGGTACTACATGTATAGGTTATCCCTCACCAAACTAGCTTTCGATCATTCCTGGGAAAATTGCTCAGATTCCCCGGCTCTGATATTAGTGCCTTTCTTGACCCTTCAGCCGCTGAATGGATTCTTCTCAGACCCTTTATTTCAGACCAAGGATACGGTTCATTAGACGCCTCCACGATCAATATTTCGCTACTATCTAGAAGTGCCTTGTGAATATTTACAGTGAATATGTATTTGCTTCAGTCTCCCTTTGAGACACGCACAATGGTCTTCTGTAAGACCAGGAGACAATTTAACTAATAGATACTTTCTGCAAATTTCGATCTCTTGATAATTTAGCTGTGAGGGCCAAAAAAGGAATACTTATTTGGGATTGCCTGACTTTCTTATGGCAATTTCTCTCTAAACAGCCCTTTCATATGATTAGAATTGTTTTGCGCGGGTGCCCTGTGGCCTCTAGCCATCGCAAACCAGCCAGGAGTTTATCATGTGATGAAAATCACGTCATGGTGCCACCTTTGCCTTGTGCTACTTAATACGTCTTAAAAAGGTGAGAGGATAATGCTGAAAAATATTGTGCCGGGAACTGTAACAAATCTTACATATCAATATTTCCTAGAGTGTCTCAAAAGCTATTCTTTGATGATATGGCCCATTAATAAGAAGCATTGAGCTGTTTCCCAAGAACCTAGCCAAACCTACATACTTTTTCATAATAGGTCTTTAGAGTTTTAAAGGCTGCGATGAATTTTAATTGAATAAACCATTGATCATCAGAAGCCATCTCAAGCAAAATTTGCCACGACACGCTTTACTTCGGACGTTAGCAAGATATCACCATATTACATATCTGCCCCCCCCCCCCATATCTGCCTCATATCACAACCTGATACCTTGAACTGGTAAGTGTAGATTAAGCCGCTTGAGAAAGGCATAGACCGTGAGGTGGAATAGCGGAGTTAGGCCAATAATTGAAGAGCTAGTAGGTCCAATCCCTATCAGCTGGGTCATTCGTTTTCGCGAGAAGCTATTATAGGTCTTGTCTGGAATGGCCTAACCTCCATTAAGGGAAGAGTCTTTGGTCAGCCATTGAAACAATGCAAATACAGGAGGTACTGGTGCAAGAGACACAATAGTTAGGTTCAAGAATACGAAGGCCCATCTATATAATTTAAAAGAACCTATATTTGGCAAAGGCTCATTTGAATACTAAAGAATAGCTCACACTACACAACATATGCATACTCTTTTATAGTCTTTTTAGATATCTTTGGTGTGATAGAAAAAAACACACACAATCAATTAAGGCATTGATATCAGCAAAACTTGTAACCACCTAAATGCTTAATCGATCCTAAAATAGAGGTGCAGTATGGGATCCTACTGGCGTGGGAAATATTGCACTGAGAATTCAAACAGTGTTTGGTCTCTCAGTGATGACAGTTCTGGTCGTTACGTCGTTTTAGGAACTTGTGGCTTCTATTCCTGCGGGTTGTTTTTATTTCGCTGAGATTCATCCAATGAATCATGCGCTCAGCATATAGACTTATAATACTGCGAGCTTAAACCGTCAGCATTATTTTTTCAAGCTCTCACTGTCCTTAGCTGCACTGGCCAACAGCTGTGAGAATTTGCAAAATTTCACAAACAACCTAGCCAACATAGGTGGAAAGATTGGTCTCAGGGTAAGCGGCGAAAAAACAAAAGCCATGACAACCATAGAAAACCCTACACCAATCCTACTTGACAACAAACAAAAAGAGTATGTCGACAGCTTCACATACCTAGGAAGTACTATTACTAGGCACGGTGGCACAGAAAAGGACATCAAAACTCGCCTTGGTAAAGCCACGGGAATGTGGCAATACTTAAGGAAAATCTGGCTTTCTAAACAAATCAGCATACCCTTAAAGTTAAAGCTTTTTCAGTCCATTGTGGTACCGACAGCCATCTACGCATGCGAGACGTGGAAAAGCACCACAGAGACAGTACAAGCTCTAGATACATTTCAACGCAAATGTCTTATATCAATTCTTGGCATTTCATGGCGAGATCATGTTACAAATGAAGAGCTCATGCAAAGAGCAAAAGTCCCCCCACTTAGCACAATTGTAATGAAAAGAAGATTAACCTTTGCCGGACATGCGTGGAGGTTACCCGAGCACAGAACGACTAAGATTGCCATGACCTGGAAACCGAAAGGCACACGTCCAAGAGGACGGTCTAAGGTCACTCTCAGGCGAACACTGCAAAACGACAGGAAGAAGCTGGGATTACATTCACTGGGGGAAATGGCAGTAGCGGCACAAGACCGCATCCTTTGGAGGAGAAGTATCCGGGGCCAAGTTGACCTATGCAACAAAGTTGCGGGAGGATCTAAGGTCTAAGGTAAGGTCATCACTGTCCTGTTAAAACTTGCCTCAGTCATATACCATTGTTATCACAGAATGTTGGTGGGCATATCTCATCATATCTAAAAACGTGTCCTACGTATGTAAGGCCACACCATCTTAATTTTATGGATGACATCCTCTGGAGTCCCCAAAACTAATGCGAGAGGGCGAAAAAATGAAAAATCTAGCAAAAAAAAGAAAAGATGATAAACCGGAGGACTACATAGCTGGTACTGCAAATTAAACCACAGAACACAGTGTAACAGACAAACTAGTCTTTATTTGTTGGAATTAACTCATATCAAAGTGCTTTTAACATGGATGATGCCTAGTTTCTTTATACTCTTTATTAAAAATTGCGACAAGACAATACATAGTGGAGCGCCAGGCAGCCAAGCTGATGTTGCGGACCACTTAACATTACAATTACATTGAAATACAACAATAAAATACTAGAGACAATGCAATATACAAGTTAAAGTAATGCATTTAAGCGCACATTGTAAAGGTGTCTCAGCTGGAAGCAAATCTTTTCGTGGTTTAAAGGAGTCCTAAAATCTAGAGGGCGGTGTTAACTTCCACTAGATTATGTATCAATCAATACAAAATTAGCCGACTTTGTACAGAATTCCGCTTGTGGGGAATTACACAAGGTGTGTTTTTTAAAACAATATGATACTCACTAAACCCCTGCAGACCCTACCAGACGTATTCCCTATGCGTAAACATACATTCTTAAACGTGGATATTTTCGGCGTAAATGAGGGTGGTTAAGCACAATAAGAAGGCCAATTGTTAATAAGATATAAAAGAACACATAGCAAGACGAGTTTTTCTTAACCACCCTGACATTCTTTTGTAATCTAACTTTTGTAATCTAACTTTTGTCAGGCATTGTCAGGCACATTGTAGAAAACACATAGGCTGAGGGTCACCTGAGGAATTTGGTAGAATACTGAATGCTTTTGGATGCGCACGGGAGTAGTGGGTACTTTATCGTATACTGTAAAAATATTCATTTCTACTGCCTAGAATTACCATCCATTGAAAAATAACTCCCCCCTCTGGGGTTTAGGACTCCTTTAAAGACCCATATGTAACATTTGGCCGTTCAAAGAAAAAATTGTGTTCAGCTGTGTACACAACATCACGCCTTCAGTCAGAGCAAAACATCAAATTCTGTAGGCAACCCATCCAGAGATAATATCATTCAGTTTAATACAGACATGTACAATGATAAGTATTGTCATATCTTGAACAAAAAACTACTGGGCTCATGAGGGGCGGCGCCCTCTTCAAATCGCTCCTAGTCACATACATAACAGTTGTGTTGGACAATGTGAGTGCATATAGTGTATTACGACAAGCCGGCTCAATGCTGCCCCTTTGCGGCAGTATGAGTCTACAAGTTTCGGAGCCTCTTCGGAGGTGATTTTTCTCTTTTTTTTGAGAACAGGCGAAAATCAATGCGCGCGCGGATGTCATCCATAAAATTAAGATGGTGTGGCCTAATGGCATAAAGCAAAATGTGCACAATTACTGTAGAGTTTGGTATTCTGTGTGTGTTCATATTTATGAAGTATAATGTTCATTCCTACTATCTTTATTATTTTCCTTATTACTCAAAGCGGTTAAAGGCTATAATACATATAATGTTGCTGAAAAGTTCAGGACCTTGAAATCTGAATTTTAACTTGCTGATATTATGTATGTCATCTTGGGCGACGGATACATCACAGCCGCCGTGTCATAAGGAGCGACAGCAACATGGGTTCGCATGTGAATAATGTGCATGCATGTTACTGTAATTATGTATACAGACAGGGATATTACCTGAAATTTCTTTCATTTGGCATGGCATGGTAAAGCATATCCACGCTCGTGCACACGGCCTAAATAAGGACGAAAAAGGAACATGTGTTTCCTTTCAGTAAAAACTATCTAGAGCGATAGAAATTTTCTTGTATTATACATGCAGATAATGGTTGTGGCTCTACATTACAAAGCGATACGCTCTATTATCATATATCCAGATGACGTCGACCAATCAGAAGTCCCCATTGCATATAAGTTATGACGCCGTAATGTCATAGAAGTGCCACAATTGGTGAATCTCAAGTGGTGAATATTGATTCTCAAGTGGTGAATAATGATGTTGACCAACTCATGATGAATAGAATAGAGAAGAGTGGATTTGAAAAAAAACATTCATATGCAAAGATTGCAATGTTATGAAATATTTACCGACCGAAGACACCATGTACACCGAGAGATAGGCGGGTCACTAACCATTAATTATCACATAGCTGGATGGCGTCGACCAATCAGAAGCCTCCATTGCCCATGTGTTATGACGCGCCCCATAACACACCCGTTCGACCGTTTATTTGTTCCCCAAAATGTTTACTATCTTAGAATAAATCAAATATTTTGTAAGCATATGATCAATACAAGTCAAATCTAAACGGCCGGTTGGAAAGCAAACAGTATTCAGACACCCAGAAATCTGTGGAAATTTTGGTTTTCAAAATGAAATCTATCATCTTCTGTACAAAAAGGACAAATGTAAATTCTGAAATGCATTCTTAATAGTATAAGGGATTTATGCGCCATACAGGAATTGTCTACTTTTATATTGGTCAGGTTGGATAGGCTATATGATGATAACGCTAATGACCCGCCTATTCCTCGGTGTATGTGGTGTCATGACGCCTGGCCATGTGCTATAACCACCGAATAAAACGACATAATATTCGAAGCGAATGAGGTGGTTTTATTCGGTGGTTATAGCGGATGTCCAGTCAATATGACACCATATACACCTCGGGACGGGTTATTAACCCTTAATCATTCTACTCTTTCAGTATAGAACAGCTAACAATTCATTCCTAGCTTAAGAAGTACTTATGTTATTGCAAAATCATTAGTAATGAATCTCGGCACCCATGACCTGGTGATTGGTAATACGTAACCGTTCGGTCAAGTTTAACCTCGTTCTTGACCATTTGCATCGGACCAATTTTTCATTATTTTGAAATTACAGACAAATGTAAGACTGTTTAGCTGGTGAGGAAGTTCATTATGGTATTCACCTTTGATATGCTAATAAGCTAGTAGTTGCTAATAATGAACGGAAGTCATGTGTAAAGCTTGGCCTCTCAAGTTATCTTATTCAATTCGCACTAGTACTAACACAAGAGCAGATTCTTGGTTAAAAACATGCCTTTGTCCAGTTTTGTTTTACTCTCCAAATTGGACTTTTTTTATTGGGTCAAGAAGTAAAACAAGAACTGAAACTATTCTTTATTTTGTGGCCTTGACAAACACGTTTTGTGATACCCCAAAACGTATCAAGCTGCAAATTATTGGACAAGCATTCCATTGGATACACCTATTATTCGCCAGGAAGGTTATATTTTCGATAGAGTTTGTGTGTGTGTGTGTGTGTGTGTGTGTTTGTGTGTGCGTATGTGTGTGTGTGTGTGTATGTGTGTGTGTGTGTGTGTGTGTGTGTGTGTGTGTGTGTGTGTGTGTGTGTGTGTGTGTGTGTGTGTGTGTGTGTGTGTGTGTGTGTGTGTGCATGTAGAGCAACACTCTAGAGGGTCTGGATGGATTGGCTTGATATTTGATATGTAGGTAGGTCTTGATGAGACCTGAAATGACCTGAAGCGGAGGTTTCTGTTTTGATATCTCGTGCTCTGGACATGCCATGGTTGTGATTTTTAAGAGGTAGACAGCTCTACGGTTAGACAGTAAGTGGTGTTTGGGCCCCCTAGCGGTTTTTACTTTTACTTTACTTCAGACTTTGAAAGAGAATAACTTAAGAAGAGGTTAATGGATCGTTATGATTTTGGTATGTAGATAGCTTGAGTGGTGATTTGAATAGTTAAATACTAATTATGGAAATCAGTATTTGATTTGTATACTTAATGAGGAAAGTTCTCACGTCCGCTGTATCTTATGATAGCACTTTCAAATATGTGACATATGTAACTGAGAAAGAGAGGAATGTTGATTCATGTCAACTATGTAAATATGAATATCATTTGCATAATAAATGAGAAAGACTTTAAGTCAAGATGGGGTTGACGAATCATCTTGATTTTTGGTATGTGGATAGCTTAAGTGATGCCTTGTATAATCCGACCATAATTATGCAAACTATATTCTGATTTGCATATTTCATAAGGATGTTCAAAAAACCTACTGCGTTTTACCATGATATGACATTTGTATCTGAGGGAGAGAGGAATGTGGATATATCAAAACATGCAAATGAAGACCTGATTTGCATGATTAATAAATTTATAGCAATATTTCATAATTCTATAAACTGCTAATCACGGCAATTTCATACTTGATGCATCTGGACGTAAAGTGAATATAACGACTATTGAATCGGAATTATGCTAATGAGGACCTCATCATTGATATTAAAGTCCGTAAATAGCTCTCTTTGTTAGAATACTTTGGACAACCTCTGTTATTTAGGTTGAAAATATGACACTGGTAAGACTTATGCAAATGAGAAGCCTATTTGCATTACAGATGGAAAACACTCATAATACGTCAGTCATGAAGGTTAAAATCATTTGGCGAAGGGATGAGATCGTGAAACTCTAGTTCGAACTGCAAACGTTCTAATTAGTATGTGGGTCTTCAAGATCACTACATACTGCATTAATGGGTTAGCAAATTCAAAATAAAACTAGAATATGAGACGCGAGCTATTGTAATATTGTAGATGTTCCTGTTTTTTCCTATTCCGTGGTCCCTTTTATGTATACATTAGTACCATATGATAAGAAAATGGCAGGTACAATCAATATAAGAATGGACACTACATAAATGATTTGCTCGCGGACATATTGGCGGGAAGACCCATCGCCTTGCATGCAATTACTAGACCTTGTAAAGGGAGTGAGAAGCGTTAAAGTTGCATGTCATGAAGGGTAACACAGCCAGTATGCTGACTGAATGTCACCGAAGCGACCCATAGACAAAGAACATCAGGTATGGGAAACTATGTACTGAATTTCGCAATTCCGCCCTTTTGGGCTGTGAAGAGAGTTCATTCAATAAACCAGTCATATATGCTTTGACCTTTAGATGTGGGATAAATTGATACTCTCACAGACATCATGTACGGATGCAAAAAGTTCCTTAAATAATAGAAGGTATCGAGGGAAAACTTGCAAACGACATGTATTTGCTCAAACCTCATGCCTAAGAACATGATGATATTTCCGTCTATTACAGATTTTAAACTGTTATTTTTTTGGCGACGCCTCAGAGGCGAGCCAAATTTTTACTATATTGTGTGCAGATTGCAAGAATTCTAGGAATTGTACAGGAATGTGAAAGTCCATGGGATGATAACTCAAGAATGCCTGGATGTATTGTCTTCATATTTTGTAGGTAGGTAGGTCTGTGGGAGACCTTGAAATGATTGGATTTTGGGCGCCCTAGCGACTTTCTATGGTACTGCAGGGGAACTTTCACTTTTCAAATCTCGTCTTCTGAACATGCTATAGGCTTGATTCTTAAGTGGTGGATAGCTCTTTGTTAGGAAAATATGTCTTGTAGATTTGGACCCCCTAGCGGCTTTTTTTGGAACTGCAGGAGCTGATTTTGACTCAAACTTTGAAAGAGAATAACGCAAGAAGGGGATGACGGATCTTCGTAATTTTTGGTGTGTAGATAGCTTAAGTGATGATTTACATAATTATATGCCAATTATGCAAATCAATATCTGATTTGCATAATTAATGAGGACAGTTGATAAATCAGCTGAATTCTATTATAGGACTCTCAAACACATGACATATGTAACTGAGAAAGAGATAAATATAGATAGATATCAATTATGCAAATTGATACTTAATTTGCATAATTAATGCCAAAATACTATAAATCCATAGTGGTTAATGATGGGGATTTCGTTTTTGCACCATTTGGAAGTTGAGTAAATTTGGCCACTATTAGACACAAATCTTGCATAGAGGGCGTCATTTACATAATTTATGAGGAAATGGTACGTTATCTTTTTTGTGAAAACAAGATTTTCATACATTGGACTTGTGTTATTTTGGTAGAGAAGGTGATCGACTGATATGATTTATGCGAGGTCCTTATTTGCATGTGGGCTAAGAATCTTTTTATGTTGCCAATCTTGTTTAGAATTTGGTGCAAATATTTTGTTCGTAATTCAAAATAAAAATACGGTCAAATCCAATGAGTAAAAACAACCCTCAAGGCAACTATCTGCCCAAGCTGGTTTGCCATTTGGTCCTTTAGATATAATAACAACCAGCAACTGCAGTCAAAATCTTACATCGTGTCATGATTGTACATAATGTGTCAAAATCCGAGAAAACCGATCATCCTCATCATCTAACCGCATGTTCCTTTGATGGTTCTTGTGCCATGGAACATCACGAAGCTTACATTCTTGCTAAGCGTCTAAGGGATTGATTAATGATTACCTTTATATATGCAATACTTCATATTATCAGAAAGGCAATAATTGCCAGCCAATGCAAAATAATTTGATCAGCCCTATATCTCTTTTCCTATAATTTGAACTGCCTAAGATTTGTCTAAATATGAATACCAAAATCATACAGAATTCTAAAACCATCCCAGCCCAACATTAAGTTTCCCAAATATAACCCCTGTGTAAGTATACGAAACTATGAACTTCTATGTCAAAATCACCACAGTCCACAATTCAACTTTGCAAATTTAATGATGCAATAAAAGACTAGACTCTTTCTGGCACCCAGTGTAAAAATGCCCTAAGGTGAAGTCTACTACTCAAAGATAAATCCAGTCCAAAGTTGGCGTTCCAGAATTCTCCTTATTCTCAAATGACTCAAATGAGCCCGTCTATTTCAGCATTTCTAATCTGAAAATAGACAGAAATATCAAACAAAAAATTGTAAGTAGCTTTATGCCTAACCTCTATGTAACAGTTGGTGTATATTTCCCACAGCACCCCAATACCTAATTTCTGGCCATTTAGTAGCATGACACAGGAGCACATAAATACCCCCCCCCCCGTGCACATTAAACGTCGGCCAGTAATTTTCTAGAGAGGTCATATGGTCAGAGAGGTCAATTTTCATATGGTCACCGAACGTCACCGACAATTAGCCAATAACGGCCGCCTTGTGAGTTGTTAAAACCCCTGGTCTTATGTAAATGTCACAAACTCAATCCAAGCGCATTTGAGTTATTGTTTCCAGTAATTTCACTTCGTTCCGTATATCTAGATCTATCAGTTTGTAAAGTAAACTTTCATATCTTTGCCGACAAAGGCCACAGAACATAGTTACGAAATAAAGTAGTGCGAAATGTGAACGTTCTTTGGACGATCACGACTTGCACATGCGTAGACATTGTTAAGTGTAAAAAGGCATGGCGAATGTGCGTACTTCATGCTACACTAAAAACAAGTCGGCTGTGAGGCTGTATGAGTGGGATCGTGAAGTTTGTTCTGTCGTACGTATTGCCGCGCCAATTTGACACTGCATTTTGGGAGGAGCCAGCCGCATGCATATTGCGTCATTTAAAAGTATGATACGAAGTGCTACAGCTTACAACTTTAACCATGCAAAAGTAACAAATTACCCTCTCCGAAGCGTGGCGCAACGGCTGTTTTGCATTATCAATGTTGTGTGGTCAGGTCGTGTCGATGTTTCAAACTTTTTCATTGCGTCGTTCTCCTCTTCATAGCCAGGATGAAACGTCATCTGCTGTTAAAACATATGCTGCAAACTAAATGAAGTCCTATGGAAAGTTCCTTTGTAATGTATTACCGCTATTAACAATCAACCAGTATTCGACGGACAATGCGTGTAAAATATTCCTTCTTGTCCCTCGGGGCCAGTAGATTGGCGTTGATTGGCTACTTTGCATTCAAAAGGACCGGTTCTGTGGGCGTTGACCTCGCTAAAAATCTAGTGCCTGTCATTAAGACTTGATTCCCCCAATTAATCAATTCTAAAGCCCTGTATTTTTCAAAAATAATGAAAAAAATGGTATCCAAAAACTATTGTTATGGTGACGTATGAATGTAAGAGCTATTGCCAAAAATACACGAGAACTATAAAGACTAAGAAGGTGAATTTAATCCCGCGACATGTGCTTGGACCCATCGAGTCATTCTGCCCTATTGTACACCAACCTTCACCGGGAGACGATCCTGGCCATGTAAGGAGCAGATATTGATACTTGTCGTTGTCTTTTTGCAATTTTTATAATGTAGAACACATTCCCAAGCATTTCTACAAAAATCCAGGAACCAAGAAATAGCTTAATGTGTGATAGCCCTGCTCCATTCAGCATTATTCTGCGCGTATGTAGTTGGCTGAGTTGGTGAGTTTCTTACACATGTGTTGCATTCCTAGCCATCCTGAATAGAAATGGAAAGAACACAAACATGACATAAAAATTAAAGGTTGGAATCAAATAGGCGTTCTTGAGCTGTCTTGAGTTATGGCTCGAGTCGAGTCTACTACTTTGCTTAAGATGAATGAATAGACCATACACAGTGACAAATTGTCTGACAAAAGGCCTTCAACTGATATATTTTCTATTCTCCTAGACTTATTCATCGTTATCCACTTGTGGCTGCGTGATTAGTGGCTTCCAAAGAGGAATTGCAACCTCATCAGGTCTGGCTGTTAAAGACGCCACGTCAGTCTTCCTGGGCAATTGAACAGCTCTTAAAGGAAATGGCGCTCTCCGGAACCTAAGCCGCTTATTGATGGTATCTGTCAGCAGCGCCACTGTAACAATTATGAGGCAAACTTAGCCGGTGGAAAGCAGGTATTCCCGTTTCCGCTGTTGCCCTGCATTGACTCGATCAGGAAGTCAGGGATAATAGATATTGCGTAGCTCTTGCCCATTTGGCTGAACTAGATACGACGTGCTTAGAGACAGTGATTTTATAGCAATGGCGAGAACGCCTTTTCCTGTAGATTGTTGCTGCATCATCTGCATGTCTTCTGAATGGAGTTTAAACTGTAAACGCCAACGTATTTGTCATAGTTTGTTTGTAATTACGCGGGAAGTAAATCAGTTGAGATTTGAAAGTTTCACTAAGAAGAGTAACTCTGAGTAATATAGTTGAGCGATTTTAAACTGGAAAGTCATCCTCAGTAGTTTCTGTCGTTCTCCTATTCTGATAATAGATGTTCTAGCGAGTTGTAATTTGCCAGGTTTGTGCTGCGTATATATCGGTCTACATTCTCTATGGTCCATTCCACTTTAGTGAGGTATTAGTCAAATAGGCGTCGAAAACGAACGAGTAGCTCTTTCCACCAGAATCCCATTGGATTTGAAAAGTATGGTTTACAGAGAACCTTTCCCGAGGTAACGTTATATTTCGTAAAGTGTTCCTGTGAGATGTTACGATAAAGTGCTTGCAGCAAAGTTTTATGCCCAGGGGATACACAGCTGCTGCGTAGATATATATTATCGTAGGGCTGGCTTGAATCATCCAACAACAATCAATGGATTGTCGCAGAAGCGTTACCTGTAGAATTGTATATTCAGGACTTTTTCTTGAGTAGATCGATTGTGTCACTTTGTGTGGGTGCTGGGTTGGTTGCTTAGTTGATTTGGATGGACAAGGTCAAGGACTTCAATGTTGTCGGTATATGAGTAGGTCTTGGTCGAATGAAAAATAAATACATTATTGTACACTGATGTATTTGTAATTTTTTTTTTAAATTTCCAACCTCTTTCAAAGTTACTTATTTCTGCCATGGATTGTTATTATTATTTTTTGTTACCTGGGAAGATGGGACTGTCGTTACCTGGTATCTTATCGTCAAATCCTTCCTCAACCCTTAAACTATCAATGGCACTATTACAACCTTGCATGTCGACAAGTTCGAAGTCCTGTCCATCGACTTTGTAAATAATTTTAATTTCTGTCCCTAAAACACCGTTTCAGAAATTCAACATTCTATGGCAAGTCACTGATTGCCATTTTAAAGTTGGCGAAATCAACATCCTAAACGCTACTCGGGTTATAAGCAAGCTAACGAAGATAGAGAACTTGTGAAAAATTGGGATGAGGCAAACCAGATGTCTCTCACTATGACCCAGTCCTCTGGATCCTTTAATAACTCCAGAAGAAGGCAACCCCACGCCAGGTGTTTGTGCCCAACGACATCACTAATCAATGTCAAAAGGTTCTGCTTGACCCAATCGCAAATCCCCAGCATCGACTAATAGGGTTTAACGTCAACGTAATTTCACCTGGAGTAGTTTCCTTCTTCCGACGATTCAATTTCACGAAGACCAAATGGGAAGAGTACGTCAAATATCTTGATTCTTAAAACCGGTATTGTGTACATTTGCCGACATGGTGGCGAAACATCCGTCGAAGATATTGACCCAGCTGAATCCCGGAACATACAGAGGAACCCGTGACGATGTTGCACAATGAAAGAAATCTCCGTATTGCACGTTTCAGTACAGAGACCTTCAGAATCTCACAAATGCTAACAGCGGAAATCAGACTGAAACAATAGCAAGAAACACGGTTACAGCAGTCATATGTTACCACACCCATAAATTCCCACACCCCTATGTCCCGACACCACCTATATAGCCACAGCTGTAAAGGAACGCTCAGGTACATAGGTGGGTGGGAACATAGGGGTGCCGGTGCTCCATTTTTTGGGACCCCCATGGTGATTTGGGCGCATCTCAACATCTGCTTTGAATTTGCGTGACCTCAAAACTACGAAGGCCCACAGCGATATAAAACCATCCTATGTAAAAAAAAATACATGCATGGATACATGCATTAAGTTCAACTAAAAGAGTCCGTATGTATACGAGTTCAAGGAGGAATCGAAGTAATGATAGTTGGGGCTCTTTACATTAAAGGCTTCTTTCCGTGAATCAAACGCACGCCAATAGGTCTTACCAACAAATACATTCTAGTCCCCCTTGCCATGATATTCTAGATCCCTTCCTCATGGCATTCTGGGACCCCTCTGTAAGGGCTCAATATCTTGTGGCTTGTTTCTTCAGATCCAATAATATTCCGTGTTTTTTTCCATAGAAATAGTACGTGTATTTACAAGTCTAAGGAGGGGACCAGATTTCAAAGGAGCGGCCATGATATTTTGCCCCCCCCCCCCTTACAATGATATTCTTGGCCCCCTCCGCATGGCCCTCAATACATTTGAAGATATAACCTAAATGATATAGCCCAGAATTGGTAAACAATTTGACCCAACAAATGGGCGATAAAAAAAAACAGAGACCTGGAACGACATAAGTATGATTCTAAGTCATAACTCTCTTTATCCAAACAATGAAATGTGTTTACATCCAGCGTCAAAACAGAATGAACTCAAAAAGTCTGAACAACAAGTTACCTCGAAGCGCCTTGCCTGACGCATTTCATATGTTACCCGACACCGCGTACTTCGTCATGTTTTTCTAACTCGCACTGTAGCTATTATCTTTTAAAAGTAGCTGACATCAAACCTTTCTTTTATATTCAAACTATTAATGGCGATTCGCGGCTTGAAACTTCAGGAAGGAAGTTTTAGGAAGGTTTAATACAATCCAGTGACCCCCTCATCTACGCTACATTTTCGCGCGTCAAAACATTGTTGCCATCACGTGAACTCCCCGTACCACCAGTGTTGTTGAAATTCACTGCACATCATTAGTTTCTTCAATCGCGTCAAACAAGCGGTGGGACAAACATAGTGGTTTGACTATCGTTTGTCTATAGACTACTTTGGACGGTTTATGTGCATTTCTTATCTATGTTCTTCAAGTAGAGGGCTATCCGGAAACAAAACTGAGGTAACCCTAGCATAGTTCTCCATCATAGACCTCAGTATATATACATAGGTGACGTAGGTTGGATCGCAAGAATTAGGTTGAATCAGTACGTGTCATGGCCAAGAGGGTGGTGTGTTTGCTTTTGAATAACAAGATCAGGAGTTCTAACCCTGTTCATGTTTTTATTGACAGGGACATCCCTTTTATAGCCTCGACATTCTTAGATTGCTTTATCGCATCTTCACCCTTGTCATTTTACACCGTAAATCATCATCATCATCTATCGGCCATCGGCCGGGACTAAATAAGAACATACATCACTCCATATTGCCCTGTCCAACATCATTTGTCCTAAGTGTTCATATGCAATCTCAGTGTCTCTGACTAAACTATCGGTAAAAGTCAAACTTCTGCAGTGCACTTGGCCTCTTGGTTTCCATAGAAGGATGTCCGAAACTATTTGCTGTTTGGCTCGAAAGCAGTGTCCAGCAAATATTACACGACGGTGGGTGAGCTTTTGAGACAACCGTGGAAGACTTGCATAAATCGTTTTAAGAGTAGCGTGTTGTGTCCAAGAAATGTTCTGTGCCCTAAGTAGGAGCTTTGTAAATAGGCTTAACGATCTCTTGGAGATATCTATAAACTAGAGTTCCACGACATCATACCTTCGTCAAATGATGTCAACCTTTTCGAGTGATGTATTCTAAATGTTTCTCATTGCTTTTGCAAAAAAGGTCCATATTAGCATTTATTATATAAGTGGAACATATTTTCGCCCAACTAACAATATGCTTTGAATGAAGGATTTTTAAACTAATACGCACGACTAAAAATTGACAAGCTACAAGGAGCTTTCAGATGACATCCGTCATCTTACTTCAGCTATAAGAGGTGTCACGTGACCTAGGTGTCAAAGGTCACCCAGGTCACATGACTGGACGAGGGAGTTGTGGTCGCAGAACACAGTATTAATGGGCGACCCCCGTGGACAATAGTGGTTCGGGTACAAAGTAGTGCGTCACATTGCTTGAAAAGGCCGTAGTTTTTCTTCTGTGTACGTTAGCGAGGCTGAAACTGTGGTGAATGGCAGAGAAATACGTCAGTTTTGAGACAGTACGAGTTTGATTACGATGTTTGTTCGGTCGGGTTGGATTCGCGCCTGGATATTGTTACCGCCCGACTACTGTAAGTCGCCTGCAGTATGGTGACCTCCGCTGGGTGTCATATCATAGTGGCTTTTTAAAGAGAACGAGCTGGCAAATTTAACCTCATTTTGCAGATATTTTGTAGATTGAACCTTGAAGTCAAACATATAAAAAAACTGGCGCCCTAATTGTGCACCTTTATATAAATTTTCAAGCGTCGAAGCTTCTCTCCTTGGGATCCTTAACTATATAAATCCCTATAGGAGAAATACTGTGGTCTACAACCTTGTAGATTGGAGGGAGTCTGTGGCGTCCTTGGTCACGGTTGAGGGACGGAGAGCGCGACCTGATGTGCACAGCTTCCTTGACTCCCCGTCCAAACTCTCGGTCCAAGATGGTTACCTTCTTCGTTGGTTGGTGTTTGTAAGTCAACAATATGCTTATCTTAGGAAAGATGGCTATTGTAGCATTTCCTGATAAATTATGAAAATAAGGCCCTGGTTTGCATGATGTATGTCCAATAATGTTCACTTTTACTTCGCTTCCAAATTTCGCAATAATGAAATTTCCAGCATTTACCACTATGGTATTATCATATAGTATTTTACCAGCTATGGAAATTAGGTAGACATTTGCATAACTGATGTTTATCGATATTTCTCTCCTTTAGGTACATACGTCACGTGTTTAAAATTCCTATTTACTTTATTATGTTGAGCATCACCCAAGCTATCTACATACAGAAAATCATCACGATCCGTCGACCCCTACTTGTCCAAAGGTCAAAACAAAAATGGCCACTGCAATTCCAAACAAGTTACTATGGGGCAAATACTTAGTACAAAACTTACTCCCTGCGAGCTTTACATGTACAAGAGTTATCTATCATACAAAAGTCACGACCGTAGCTCTTGCAGAAAATCTGACCTCTGACTAGGAGGCCCATTAACGAACTTCAATTTTCTTTGTGTGACCCCTACCCATCCACCAAATATCAAGCAGAGCCATTCACATCTTCTCGAATTATATTGTCCACATACAAACACACATGCATACACATCCCGCAGCAGTACCTTAGAAAAACGTCAGGTAAACTATTCGAAGACTTGAATTTTGTTTCCGCAACCACGACTCACCTACATATGTCATGAAGATACATCTACAGCTTCTGGAGTTATGCTGTAGACCTACATACACACCCAGACCGAAGCCACTCCACCATTGGACAACTGAAAATATAACCTTCTTGGCGAAGGTAGAAAAAAATCTAACAGCACCACGAGGATGCATATAGGAAGAAAATTCGGAGCAGTCAACAGTCCAGACAATATCAGATTTATGTTTAGTACCTTGTATAAATAAAAAAAAAAGTAGGCAAAGAGGCAAAACAAGAAGTTTCGAAGGCAAAGAAGCAAATTAAGGAAAGGTGGGTACCCAGTGAAGCAACTGTACAAACTCTGGTGCTAGGTTAGCATAGTCTATTCATAGCACACAAATCAATATGACCTCGATCCAGGCATGGTCGTTGCTTTGTTGTAGTGCCGTCAACTTCAAAGGCGCGTGATCTGTTTATTGATTTTTATACTGGTGCTGCCAGAGATAATAAATCTCTATCCATATGTACTGATGTAAGACACAAATCGTATTTCTACATTCCCGTTGATCCGCAGTCGATGATATTTAACTGCCAATAGTAATGATTCGTTTTAGAAACACTTCTCACTACCATATATTTTCTATAGTAGAGAATCATTTAAGGTTTTTATGCGTATTCAAAGACCAGAATTCCCAACAAGTAACCATTGACCTCAGTATCAAGTAAAGGCATTCTCCGTAGCAGATAACAGTATAAGAAAATGTCAACAAATCACACCTTAAGTTAGTCATGCATTTACATTACCAGAACATTTCGTTATACAGTTGTTTGTCATCAAACACCTCCTGTGGCACTCTTAGCGTGGAAATGGGTGACTGTACTTCAGGTAGTCCGATATGAAATGTATGTTGACCAATGCAGCCTTGCTAATGTACAAATGGAATGCATTATATATCAGACAAGTAACGTTACCATCTGTACTCATGTTTGAGGCTTAGTTTGGTCTTACAATCTGGACAATGATCAGTAGAAATTACAAAGTATATCGTTAACATAAAATCTATTTTGCATTGGGATACAACATTATTGAACATGTGGTTGTCAAGGGGAATCACTATTCTTTATCAACCATCAAGATATGTTTCTTGCACATCATATCACTTAGAAACAAACTAGATGTCCCTGTAACTACTATGACCTCTGCATTTCATAGGTGTAAAATTCATTATTTCTTCTTCCTCTTCTCCTCCGGTCCTTTGGTTAAATAAATTTAACTCCGTGCCTTTTCAGCCAAATGACCTAAAATTAAGCATTGTGATCGAGTTAGCAAATACTCACTCTTAGAGTCACATTCCCATTTTAATATAGGCCTCTGATATTATTTCATTGATTTTTTTTCTGTAATTTATAGCCAGGGCAAAAGTATTTTGGGGCTCCTGTGCCAAATTTGGTATGGGAGATCCATGAATCCAATAGTATCATTAGCATATATGCGTTTAAATCATTTAGCTCCTATTTCCTGGTGTTGAATCCCAATGACTTGAAATTTGCAAATTGGCATGAAGATGCCTATTACACACACACACCAGGACTTAAGTTACTTCATAATCCTGCCACCACATTTGCAACACCACACGCTGTACCATTTGTGGTGTCGACTGCCTAAAACACCTAAAATAGCTAGATGTAATCATAACTATATGTAACATTGATGTAATCATATGCACAATTTAAAGTTGTAAATATGAAAGTGATGAAATCACATGAAAATGTGTATTAGTGACTAAACAACTTAGCAAAAAGTAAATACATGTACGGGCATATATCATCCTTTCCACGGAAATGCTCGCAACCACTTAAAAAACAAGAATTGCGCCAGATTTGGGTACCAAGAAATACAAGTGAAGCGGACTGTTGCAGCGACCTCGAGTGAACATCCCAGCATGTCTCGTGCTCTTATCCCTTGTCTGCACTCGCACACCTGGATGCCACACCCCCATCAGTCTTCACCTGTGTACAGCTCAACATAACCATGTAACTGCAGAAACACAATTTCACGCTAATAACTTCGTCAAACGCTATAAATTGTGATTTTGAATTGTCAATACTGTCAATCACAGCTCATTGCCACATGTATGTTTCCAGCGTTTCTATAGCGTAATTGCAATCAGCCTTCGGGCGTGAATTTACAAATAAGCTTTCTTATAATAACGTGTTAAAAGATGTTCGCGCCAACTTTTATCTAGTATATTATGATGCTTCCCTTTGATTTAATATGGATCTACCATTCAGAGATGATTTATAGTTTCTAATCAGGATCCGACGTCCCTTTTCAAAGCAATATTGATACGTCATCCTTAGTAATGACTGATCTACAAATATATGAACCTATATATAGTAGAGCCTGCAAATAGTTATGCAAAATATGTTAGCCATTCGCGGTGGTCTCAATTACTGACATTATCAACGCATTGCCTCGGAGGTATATGACAAAATTGGCAAATCAATCTGTTGGTTTATAGCTTCAGTTTGCAGGAAATGCGATGGTGCACCGCAATTATCACTTCATCGTGTCGTCATTCATCACAAACTAGTTGGAATCCTGGTCCAGGCGTTACGGGATACTTTGAGAAATGTTCTAATACTACATATCATGCGTCTACACGGAGTTCCGATGATGAATTTTATGTATAAATACAACGCACTTCGATTAATTTCTCGGAAGAACATCGATGTGCCTTTGGTTTGACTGAACTGCTTATAACGGAACTTTCCAAGATTGCTCGATTATTTACAAACCAATTTTATTTATTGAAATGGTATAATCCTTATTGGTAGTAAGTGACAGAAATTAACTTCATGTTTAAAGCAGTCCTTTAGGCCTTAAAATGTAAAATGACAAATTGACTTTTTTCCTTAGCTTTAGTCTACATGACTGAGTAGAAACGTGTAGCTATACTTGAACTCATCACGAATTCCTCAAGTGTCACAATGTCACTGCACTGTACCACAGAATAGTTATAAAAACCATAAGATTTATCTAGAAGTTTCTAGTCACATATGTGTGAGAGAAAACAACTCGGTCAGAGAAAAATATTGCAAGAAAAAGTTTAACGTTACGTCCTCACTGACTTTTGTTACTTTCTTGCACACAGAATAGTTTTCTTTATGAAAGAGAAGTTTTCTTCAACAAAGAAAAAAACAAGAATGCATTTTTTTGTAGTGTAGTGATGCGCATGGTTAGTATTGAACTTCATGTAGCTCTTCTTACTGACAGTGAGGAGTGTGATCTGACCGGAGATGAGGTATGTTTCTCTGTGCTGGTATTCAATACACCAATATCTTCTAGACAAATGATTTCCTGGTCAATATAGCCACTATTATTTCACACTCACGCTGCAAACAACCAATTAGCGGGCAATGTTCCAGGCTTTATGTCACGTAGAACAAGCTGAGTCCTAGAGTTCTAGAGATTATAAAACTGAATTTCCATGTATTGCCAGAAATATTGTTTAATCCCTAGGGTTTTTTGCCCTATAAAAAAAGAGAAGCTATATTGTGCGGAACGCATCTATCACTCTGACATCTCCAAACCTTTGTTCGTTATAGCAGCAAGTTTACAGATGGTTGGCTCTGAAAAAAAACATTATAAACTAATGATGGAGTAGCATTTTTAGCAAAACTAACATTGTTATTGCAAGGGAAACAAGAGTTCATTTTCTGAAAAAGGAAAAGAACAACGTTTAGGAATTTCATGTAAATTGTTTTACAGGTTCTTGATTCTCTTGTTTTTCTTAACTGTATCTGATCAACAAAGTGAAGAAACAAAATTGTATTTTCCTAGATATTACTAACAATAAAAGAAAAACATATTTCTAAGACTTCCTTCATAAAGAAAATGAGAAAGCTCTATAATGTTATTAGTGAAAGCAAATTGAAAACAAAACCTGATGCATGGCAAAAATTAAGATATTAAGAGACCCTGTAAAATAGTCCATTTGATCAAACAAGAAGTATTGTGAGAATACAAAAAAAGAAAGATTGGCCTAAGTTTCTATAATATTCTCGCTGATAAAATTATACCATAAATACTTTCTTCATCGATGAAAAAAGTAAGACTCTTCATATAATTGATTACATACGAAGGTTTTACAAAATGTTTCTGGATTTTTTCTTGACTTTCTTTATAACAAGGAGATCTTTCTCTCCATAAAAAAAGAGAACAAGAAAAATTTAAAAAAACTGTTTGTAGTGTATGCATACCTACTATCTCATTTACCCTATCTGAGGTCTTATCCACGCGATGATCAAGGTATATTCTAAGTAATAAGTAGAAAGCATTTAAATGCACATGGCTATCGTCATCATCCGGCCTGGTCGTTCATTCATCATATCTAGCTGCTACACTAGTGACATACCTCAGAAACAGTGACGGCATTGTCATCTCAGTAGGATCTAGTCGATAGAGGACGGTTGAAAGCTAAATGTCGCAAATTTAGTAACGTTAATGACCGTGTACGTAACCCGTGTATCACCGGAAAGAGTCTATTTCTACAATTAGAGTCGCGGTCTTGGCACTTTCTACCCTAGAGCTGTAACTGTGTTATTTGTAACAATTCCAACGGACTGGGGAAACTCGGTTGCTCATAGAGCCCTGAGACACATATATTGAATGACACTTGCACACTTCTCATGTGGATGGAGATCCAGGTCAGTATTGAATCAATAAGAAGAAGCAATCCCAGAGTGGGGGGTATTGAGTGCGTATTGATCTGCGTGAAGCTAATGGACTGTGTCATAGGTCAGCGGAGTGAGAACTTTCATAAATAATCTTTAAGTCAACGAAAAGCTTTGGGAAATGGCATAAGACAGCCGAGAAATATCTGTTCAGTAGCTATAGCTAATAGCATTGCTAAACCCGTGGCAGACAAACACAAACAGTTGTAACGTAACGTGACCAATTATCGTGACCATCTATGATGAAGAACTGTGGTAGTATTACCCATTATCGTCCACTTCAGTCTTTTTCCTTCTAGCGCTATACTTGAAGAACATAGACCAGACAAAAATGCACATTAACTGTCCAAAGTAGTCTACAGACAAATGATAGGAAAGTCACTATGTTTGTTGTCCTGCCGCTTGCTTGACGCGATGGAAGAAAACAATATTATGCTATGAATTTCACCGACATGAGGGGCACGTGGCGTCCACATGATAAAGGCATGGCCATGATATTTTGCCGTGCAAAATTGTACCAGCGGTCCGAGGGTCGCTAGGTTGTATCCATCCTTCCTAAAACTAGTAAGAGTTTTCAACCTCGAATCGCCATGGATAGTTTGAATATCAAAGAAAGGCTCAACGTCGGCTACTTTTAACAGATACTAGCTATCGTGTAAGTTAGAAAAACATGATGAAGTACCCGGTGTGAAATTGCATATGAAATACGTCATGCATGACGCTTCCATGCAACTTGCTGTTACTGGTTCAGGAGTTTATCCCGTATCCTGTTATGTCGCTAGACGTAAACCTATTTCATTGTTTTGTATAAAGGAGAGTTATGGCTAAGGATCATACTTATGACGTTCTTTATTGCTCATGAGAACAAGCTTTGGCAAAATACACCTTGACATGTGGACATGTTTCTCCTACTGTCGGTCAAGCAAGGTTTGATCTTCTTTATATTGACTTTGACAGCTGATATGTGACAAATTCAACTTTGATTGCTTTGTTGACAAATTAAGAAAGGAGAAGGGTAGAAAAGTGACTTGTACACGTCTTCTATGATTTTATCAACTCTTCTCGATGGCTTGTGCGAAAGCCACACCTTTACCAAATCACAGGTCATTTGGCCTTCATAATGATGCAGGAACCCAAGACATGCATATAGAGATGTATTTAGAAAGGACAGTAATGTCATGTGAGTATATATACGTCCTTCGAACCCCCTTGCCAAAGTTCTAGTCAATTGCTTTTAATTCCAGTGCTGGGAGTTAGTTGGGCAACCCTGGCATGAAAATACAAAGTACATGTTCGACCAATAAATAAATAAATGAATAAACAATTTTTTTTCTTTAGATAGTAAAAATAAATAAGACAATTTGAATTGGTGTACGACAGTGTGAATGTAATCCGTTGTTTCTATGCCATAGGCAACCCCGTGCCGAATCTCATTGCCGAAGGTCATTTGGTTTCGGTACCGGGGCATAGAAGCCAAAAAATATACATATGCCTAGAAATTGCCAAGAGGCCCGAAATAGATAGTTTTGAAGTATTGCATACAGAAAGTGTTAATAAATTCCTGTAACCATATGCCATAAGCATCTACTTGATACAAATTAAAAATCCAAAGCGGGGATATTTGCCTACTGTAGCCTTCCGTCAAATTTCGGGTCATCAAAAATGAAAGAGATGAATCGATTTGAAGATTTGACACATATTTCATCCCTCTCCCTTCCCTTGCACACCTCGTCATTTAAACTCATCGGTGTGATCGTCACTAGTGACTTGTCCTGGGCTCTCCATGTTGATTATATGCTGTCCAAAGTTAGACCACGTATACACCACCTGCGGCTGTCGAGGCGAGCGGGGCTGTCAGTGGACGTTCTCCTTCAGATCTACACAACATTCATTCGGCCGGTGTTAGAGTACGCCTCATCATGATCACCGGTGTGGGGATTACTGCCTCGTGGACTGTCTGACGGGGTCGAGAAAGTACAGAAAACCTGTTGCAATATCCTACGACCAGCTGCCGACCCTGGAGACGCGGAGACGCGAGGAATCCGTGCGTGAGCTCGGGAGGGTGGTGGCGGACGGCACACACCCCTGCCGGCAGTTCCTGGTGCAGTCCGAGGACACTCCATATCAACTTAGACGAATATTAACCTTCAAAATACCGCTCAGCCGAACAAAGAGACATGAACAATCCTTTATTCCTAGAACGCTCAAAATCATGCAATAATGATAAACAAAAAGTGGACACTATTGACCTTCAATGCTGTAGTCTTTATGTTTTATCTTAATATGTATACGATCTTCTTTTAGATTGGTAGCAGATTTGAGATAATTCATGTTATTGTGTCATTTGTACCTTCTGTGATACTGTGTAATTTTAACATTTAATTTTATAATGACATGATGACGTGTTGATAGCTGTAAAAATTGTGAATTGCAACGCAATTCAGGCTGTCTCAGCCTGCGATGTTGTAAACATTGAATAAAGTTAAAAGTTAAAAGTTTATAGTTGAGCAGAACTGAAATATACCAAAAAAAGTCATCTCAGTCCGAAAGAAGCTTTCCCAATTTGATCCCCTATGCAAGAATAGACTCTTCCACAGGCAACCTCATACATAAGGTTCCGGTTCGGAATTGTTTTGACCAAATAGATCCTAAAATAAGACGCAAATCCTAGGTTTTCTCGGTAGTTTTGGCTCCCGATTATTCGGCTATCGCTAAAGCAGTGCGTTATCTTTTATATTTCCTGAAAAGCCCGATCTTCGTAGCGTTTTACGGTTTCCGAGTTTTGGTCGTCCGCGGGTATTTCCTGGTATTAGTGCGCGATGACGGTAACGCGGCTTTGTCGCCTGATTACCCGAATCGTGCGTTCTATGTGCGTTTTGCGTGGTTTCGTACCATCGGGGATTGCGGAAAACGTATCCTCACGATTTTTTTTCATTCTTCCTAATTGCACAGACAGAATGATGACATTTATTCCCATATCAGTCATTATCCAAGGAAAACTCTTATTTTCCTTCCAGCGGCCTTGGAAGAATGCCCTAAAAATAGCAGTTTTGGGGATGAAAATTGCTTTTAGTGACGGTTTTCACTAAAATTGACGTTTCCACAGAAAATATCAAATTCGTCTGTCGTTCGAAGACAAGTCACCCCTATCCATCGGAAACATTGAATCGGCCGAAAAAGGATGTTTGGAAAAGCGCTATTGCTTTTCTGGGAACGAGTCAGGTCGGCCCCGAATTGTAAAAAAAAAACTCCGAACCGAGGCCTTAATGGACCATTCTAGAATAGACCTCTTGTCAATTACGGCAGCCATTTTGAATTACCCGGGGTCAGCTCGGGGTCATGCACCAAAATGAGGCTAAGGTTGTTGTAAGCCTATAGTAAGCCTATGTTACAATATAGGTAGGCCATCTTTAGCGGTACATTTTGCCCCTCTATAAAGGTGAATTTCTGCGGTACATGCGCCTGTCATATGTAGAAAATATGCTGTGGACATTTGGACTTGAATTTTTAGGCTAAATTTCTATCTATCTTTTAAAGCTTTTGACGGGTGACTTGAGACTATTAAGCGTCAGTGTTTACATTTGTCATTTTGGACTTTGCATCGGTAACCGCGGTATACTGTAAAAGCTTCACTAGTAGGATTAGACGCTACAAAAACATAGAAATACCCAGCTGGCATCCTATGTGTGTAGAAAGTTATAAGACATTTGGCGACAATTTGATGCCAAGATCCATTCTGCAAACTAAGCTCTAAGGGGGAGGAATGACTCAGTGGGGGAGGTAAGGTACGTATCCGTAGCGGGTGCGCTCCATGTTTACTAGTATGTCAGTTTGCTCCGATGGTATTTAGGTCA
This sequence comes from Branchiostoma lanceolatum, assembly GCF_035083965.1. NCBI lineage: Eukaryota > Metazoa > Chordata > Leptocardii > Amphioxiformes > Branchiostomatidae > Branchiostoma > Branchiostoma lanceolatum. Next base: position 19,567,293 of record NC_089734.1, on the reverse strand, counting down.
GCAACGTAAGTTTACGCAAAAAGTGCAGATCATTGTGGGCTGAAATTAAGCAGATTTTATTCCGGTTAATTTGACAATTTCTGAATGCTAAGATCGGCATGGTAAAAAAATCTTTATATCATACATGATTGGCTGGAGAGGGGAATTCTAGCCTTTTCACGGACTGACTCTCGTGGCCAATATTATTCCCCTTTTGCATAATTCTACCACTGTATGAAGGCCTGGTGGAAGCTACCCACAACCTGGTGTTTATTCCCAACAAAAAACATGCACATGCTGTTTTGAGATTAGTGTGGGTAGAAATTTAATAGACTCTTAAGGGTAAATGAGCAAATTATGGTTTGAGATCTTTGAAAATAGAAATCTAACGGTATGTATGTGGTTTAATTTCATGGGGCAAATTGTTATGAACAAAGAGCGGGCTAGAGTGCAATACATTATAGAAATTACACTGCCACCCCCACACGCACAGATGATAGAATTACGAAGACACTGAAAAGTTTAGAACAACCACCAAACTTTAATTTTTTCCCGAAAGGAAATCAGCCAGATTTCGGTGCACATTTTTGTTGGATTTCACGCGGTCCAATCTATGCAAAGTACAAATGGGATATAAGCACTGACACAAAATGTTCTGAATTCACCCGTGAAAAATGAGTAAGAATTTAGCCAAAATCAAATCTAAATGTCCACAACAATATTTTCTACACATGACAGGCGCATGCACAACAGCATTGCATCTTAGAGGGACTCTACCACCAAAGATGACAAACCTACAATGTAACATAGGTTTATCATAGGCTCACAACAACCTGAGCCTCACTTTGGTGCATGGCCCCGAGCTGACGCCGGGTAATTCAAAAAGGCCGCCGCAATTGGCAAGAGGCTTATTCGTCCATTCAAAAGAATAGATCACACCAGTCCAAATCGGAGTTTGAAAAAAAAATAGTCCCCTCGTTCAAGCATTGACTATTCAGGTGCCATCCTCATGTAAAAAGGATCAGTCAAAATGCACTTAAAAAATAGACTTTTGCGTAATGACCCCAGTCCGAAATTGAATTTTTGACAGATTTCCCCTCGTGCAAAAATGGACTTTTACAATGCCATCTTCGTGTAAGATAGACCAGTCCGAAAATACTTCAGTTAAAAAATGGACTTTTGCGTAATAACCCCAGTGCAAAATATTGCCCCCCCCCCTAAGAATGGACTCTTCTAGTGCCAACCCCGGGTAAAGTAGGCCAGTACAAAAAATTCACTTTTTCATATTCAACACAGTCCAAAATTGAATTCTAAAAAACTCGTGCAAGAATGGACTCATCCCGATTACATATATAATGAATATAGAAATGATGCCAGGAAAACAAGAATATGAACCAAAACAATAATTTTACCCATAGTATAAGTGAAATATGAAAATATGACAACCCCATATTTGAATGGATGCTTCAAGAGTGTACATTTTTGGTTTAGATATAACGAAAACTTTTACAAAATCGTTTAAGGGGGGGTTGATTGCCTAACATTTGAATTAGGACCTGCGTTCATGGCCAAAACAGACAGATGCCAAATTATACATCATTTTGGTTTACAGTGACATAGGAACTGAAGAGATATCTTTGTTCTGAAAATAGCCAAACAAATCAAGAACAAGAACTAACCACCACTCTAAAATCACTATCTCAAAAACTTTGAAGGTAGCTAGGATGCTCATTTGTTGACCCCACCAACCCACCGAATTTTATCACGATCCATCATATGTCTCTTGAGTTATCCCAACAACAAACAAACAAACAAACAGACAAACACAAAAAGTCCACTGCAGCACAGAAGACATTTTTTTCGAACTTCACCTTCCTCTCCCCAACAAAAAAGTACCTACCAAAAATGATCAACATCCGTATATGGCATCAAGAGTTTTACCGCCTACACCCATAGGCACTCCACAATTGCCCGAACAAAAATATAACCTTACGCCTATGGCGAAGTTTAAAAAAGTAATGTGTGCCAAATGTGTGAACAATTCTGTTCGCACATGTCCTAGGCAGTCCCAGGCCACATTTGGTAAATATGCTAGGGAACCTACGCCAGAAATACAAGGTATCCGAACAATCAATAGGCCCCACAAATGTGAAACGTAGTGCTCCCATTGAATGTCACTTCTAACACCATATATGGTATATCGGAAGTGACAGAAGTGGCAAAATATTGCCAAACTATAAAGGCAACATTTGAGAGCAAGTACAGCATATCTTACCCATCTCCCTCCCCATGCAAAAATGGATTGTTCCGGAATCACACCTTGACAAAATTGAAATATTTTAAAGGAAACTTCTGCCTAGAAATGGTCTATTGCAGGGTCATCCAGGGGTCATCCCAGTCCGAAAGGGAGCATACCCAATTGAAGCCCCTATGCAAGAATCATCCACAGGCAGCCTTATTCATTAAATTGACACACTTATCCTCAAAAAGAATCACCCCAGTCCAAAATTGAGTTGGAAAAATGTGCCTCCGTGCAGGAATGGACTCTTCCAGTAGCACTTCCACATAAAATAGACCCGTCCAAAACCACATCAATTTAAAGCTCAATCCATGCAACATTTTGCAACGCTAAGATTGAAAATATTCTTGTGAATAAATCTTGAACAATGCAAATGACATGTACAACCACTTGTTAGCATTTTTTTTATCATTATTTCGTCTATTTCTGGTGTTAGAGAACGGTCCAAAAAGAACACAAGCTGCACAAGGTTGGGCGACCACCGGAACGTAGACCCACCTGCTGTAACAACAGCACCCTGTACACTGGCGGTAGGCTAATTAGTTAGACACGCTTCAGTGGATCTAGATAACGACGAATCTGGCCGTATGGGGTCCAAGCGAATCAAATTTTGTTTCAGCATGAAAGTCCATCTGTGTTGGTGAAAAGAATAATGAGAAATAAACTGTTCTCCAATTATCTATGGAGACTATTTTGACAAGTCAATTGTCAATTTACATTATCATAACTTATGCATAAAATTAGGAGAACCCGCATTTTGCTTTTGAAATGTATGATACTCCCCTTATTCCAACAGTTACAGTGATCTATAATTAGTGTCAATGATAGCGCTCCAAAAGGATACTGATAGCATAGGAATCTTATTAAATAAGAAATATTAGAATACATGTGGATAATAAAAAAAAATTATCAACACGTCAATTTTCATCACAAAAATCTTTACTGTTGTCTTTTTTTATTTCTATTGATATATTATTCAATCAATCTATTAAAGATAATCTGACGTGTTTTGGATATAAGAAAAATAGTGCTCATTTATTTGAGTATCATAATTAATGCAAACATTAGTAAAAAGCATTTTTTTTCCAGAAAAATGCTACGTTAATTCTTAAAAAGTTGGTATCTTTCTTTTCTATGCAACAATAAATTGTTGCTAGAATGGCAATGATAAGAAATTACTAGTTCATGGACAGGAATTTCTTTCAAATTACGTTAGAAACAATGCAATGTTATCTGGGGTCCGTTTGGATCGCAGTGGACAACTCTCAAACTTTGAGTATAACTCCAACATAAATGGGCCAATATCAGTGAAAATGTCTCTGAAGATGTAAGACATAGACACAAAGAAACTCATGAAATAATTTTTTGACGAAAAACGTTGATACGGCACTCATTATTACACGCCTTGGGTCCAAACGGATCCCATGTGGTCGGATGAGGGTTAAGACTAAAAGGTCCTCCTGTGAAAGAATCGACTCTTCCAGAATTTACATTTCTTTTGTCTAGAAATGCGTCAATATACCCAAATGAATCACTCAAAAGTGGCGTATGAATAAAGTGCTTATACGCTCTGCGAATGTGTACAAGGCATGCTTTGTTTATCCTGCCCATTCTGCCTACATGCCAAATTTCATTCGGCCTCAAAATTTAAAAAAAAATTCTATACATTCGAAGAACTTGCAGAAGAAAAACAATATTGCAAAAACAATATGTTTCACTGCTATACCTACGGGCTGCGGTATATGAAATATGATAATGTCTGCCGCTCGTGATCGAATAGCATCCTCCCGCTTTCACACGTTACGTCAAATAGTACACGAACACACACATAAAATCTAAGTAAGGTGTAGAGAAAACCCTAAAAAAAAACTGCCGACCCTAAGCCTTCTTTCGGCCTACCGCTGAAATGGTCCTTAAAGTTTTAGATATAAAAAATTGAATGATGAAAGCACATATAACGTTGTGATATTGCAGCTGCTAAGCTCACCAACACATCAAATAGTAAGAGCGTAGCAGAATGTATATCGTCGGCGTTTACAGGCAACCAATGCCCAATACAAGTTTCTGAGATTCTTGGAAATAGAAAGAAGGTAAGAATCTAAATTTCATCAATAACGGAAGTATTTTAAGAGTCATTGCACGAGAAAACCAGGCAGAGGTGGGAAGATGGGGGTCGGCCAAATCGACTCAAACTTTGTATGTGTTATAGATATGTGGAACTATGAACCGCCATATAATTAAAACCCTCCAGCTATTTTTCGTTATGGCGTTCTGGGACCCCCCTCCGAGACCCTCAAAAATCCAATAATTTATGGCTGAAAATTACTGAAATTGCAATGGCTACCCTGACAATTCTGATTAAGATACGATTATAAATTTCATATTTTCATATAGCATGGCATTCCTAGTTCTACCTACCGAAAGTTGAAGGTGAAGCATTGAAATTAAGAGGGTGTACTAGGGCGTTACCAGAACCAATGAAAACGGACTTTTCATCTCTTCGAATTTTAAGGGGCATTATCTGCCCTGGGCAGTGGCTTTGGAGAATGGTTTTACTGTTGCTGGAGAGAGGATTCTACTGATTCAAAAACAAGCGTCGTTTAATTGGGCCACCCATAACGCGAGCCGTGAATGGGGGCTCTTTATGGGGATTTTTCGGGTTTGGGGCTATGATAAATCAGGTTGTGACTCTCACTACAGGGTAAGTTATGGCAATTTTTTCTGCTCTTGGGTGAAAACCATGCATAATTGTCATAAAATGCTAGCACAAATCAGAAATGTTGATTTGGGCTCTACATGGGGGGTATATGGATACTTAAAAAGTAAATTAACATTGTTTTGCACATTTTACAGTTGCTGTCTAAGACGTTAATCAGTTAATTAATTACTTAGTATGTGCAATTATGAAGTGGTCAATAGTGGAAAAGGCTATGTATGGGGGTTATCAGGACCCCCAATATGTGATATCACTGGTACACGCAGCTATATGGAAAATCAAGAAACAAGACAGTCACTATAACAAATGTCAGGGAACAGTTTCAAACTAAATATATACACTATATACTTATCAATTTGGGTCAGTACATGAATCATAATGAAATCAACAGACTAGTCTGTTTATTGCAGTTGCAATTGTTCCATTTTAAAGAACATTCGATATTCGGTATCAAGCATTCTCGAAGAACTCAGCCAATGACTGTAGCTAGTAATTTCAATCTCTTTTACACATGCAAACGATCTAAAATGATAAAATCCACACAACTCATGCAATACAAGGCACCTGGCTATTGGCTAGCGGGACAGCCAGGTACTTGGGAGCTAAGTGGTTAAGTACTATGCTACAATTGCAATAGTTTTGAATATTGTTTAACCAATACAGCATCAAAACTAACATCATTTAATTGAAAAACACCAAAATATACATCCGCTGTAGCCGGTTAGAGGTTGTCATAATGTTATGGGAATGTGAAATCTCAAAGATTGAAAAAAGTTAAGGGTATCACTTAAATTCTTTGTATGTATCATTGCCGTAATACAGATAATAGTGCGTTACTAAAGTCAATGCTTCATGACATAGAAAAGTCCATAGAAACAGCCCAAAATGTGCAGGTACGCACAATGGTCTCCATTGGGCAGATATAGGATGCTTTCCCGTATACTGGTCGTGTTACTGACGAGTGGCAGGTACATGGAAATTGCGATGCGTCACTCCTGTCAGCTTCAAGGCATTCAGCCCTTCACATTTGGCGAGTTTGCAGATGTTCCTTTCTCACAAATGATAGATGATGGCAATAGTTGATATTTTTGTATTATCCCATTCATTTCATACTCTGTGAGGTGACACAAGTTTCTTTACAAGTCCTTGTCAAGCATGACAGAATAAAGATCATCATCCTGAAAACCAACATCCTCCTTAATCACCTTCTTGAGAGTCACACTGAGTGAATAACAAGTTGATGTGCATGATCTTGGACTTCAATTTTTGCATAATGATATTCATCTGTTCAACGCGTATGTCTGTTTCAATGGTCCTATGGCATGATTTCAAGAATTGCATGCATTTTGTAGATATATGTAGCATCAAAATTTTAATATTGTATGTGTAACCCTGGGAATGAAAATTACATTACATGCTACAGTAATGGGCTACGTTTTTGAGAACAATTTGAAAGTTTGATAATCTGTGAACTGCAGTTTATTGAATTCAGTATGATACCAATTTTGTTTGAAGTTTGAAGTGTCGTGTGACGCAACTGTAGAGCACGCGGCTGTCAAACAATGGGTCCCGGGATCTAATCCCAGGTGTGCCCAGAGACATGTCCGAACTTGCGCCCCGACGTTGTGCCCTTGGGAAAGGCACTTAACAAGACTTTCCTCACTTCACTCAGGTGTAAATGAGTACCTAGCTCATCTAGGGTTAGGGACGTCCCTCGGATAGGACGTTAAATGGAGGTCCCGTGTTTGGGGAGAGCAACACCCCGCGCACGTCAAAGAACCCACCACACCTTTCGAAAAAGAGTAGGGGCATGCCCCGGTGTGCGATGGTCCAAATCTTACAGTCCGGTCTGGGATGACATCTTGAAAAGGTGATAGTTCACCTGTTATGTCAATCCTTCCACAAAATGTGGTAAATCAAAATAAAAATACCTGTACTGATCCTGATTAACCATCAAAATTTTATATTTTTAGCTAAAATCTAAAATTGTTCTTGACATTTCTTATAGTCTAAATTCTTTAATGTCTATGTAAAGTATATGTAGCTCTGCACGAGTGGTGCGGATCGGTCCGGCCGGACCGGTTCCGGACTTGTAAAACGTTTAGGTTCAAGTCTAAAAAAACCTAAACGTCTGGAAACAAGTCCGGACTTGAAAAAAAATTCTCTCACACATACACTCCTTTTTGTTTTAAACTATCTTAAACCTTCCTTAAATCGTGAAATTTGCACTAGAAAAATATTAAAAACATTGCTGTTTTTGTGTTTATAACTGAACTTTTGTGTTAATTACTGACTGTATATAATTCCGTACATATAGTTTTCAAATTACGTGTAAAATATCTGCCAATATGCAATTTTACATGTAACACGAAAAAATATTCCAAAATTATTGTTCAGGTCCGGACTTTCAAGTCCGGACCTGAACCTAAACCTGGACTCGAGTCCGAACCTAAACCTAAACTCGGCTTTAGATCCACACCACTACTCTGCACCCATGTGAACGGGTGTGTACCAATGATAATGTCGAGTTCTGATAACCCCCATACATAGCCTTTTTTCAGTACGTATTATTCAACGAATGGATATGGATATGATTTTTTATTAGTGAGGAACTAACTAATTCTTAGACAGCAACTGTAAAATGTGTAAAACAAGCTTAATTTACTTTTTAAGTATCCTTATATCCCCCATGTAGAGCCCAAATCAACATTTCTGATTTGTGCTAGCATTCTATGACAAGTATGCATGGTTTTCACCCAGCGGCAGAAAAATTGCCATAACTTACCCCGTAGTGAGACGTCACAACCTGATTTATCATAGCCCCAAACCCGAAAAATCCCCATAAAGAGCCCCCATTCACAGCTCGCGTTATAGGTGGCCCAATTAAACGACGCTTGTTTTTGAATCAGTAGATGTTCTTCTTTCCAGCAACAGTAAAGCCATTCTCCAAAGCCACTGCCCAGGGCAGATAATGCCCCTTAAAAATGACTAAAATTCGAAGAGATGAAAATTCCGTTTTCATTGGTTCTGGCAACCCCCTAGTACACCCTCTTTATTTCAATGCTTCACCTTCAACTTTTGGTAGGTGAAACTAGGAATGCCATGCTATATGAAAATATAAAATTTATAATCGTATCTTAATCAGAATTGTCAGGGTAGCCATTGCAATTTCAGTAATTTTCAGCCATAAATTATTGGATTTTTGAGGGGGGTCCCAGAACGTCAAAACGAAAAATAGCTGGAAGGTTTTAATTATATGGCGGTTCATAGTTCCACATATCTATAACACATACAAAGTATGAGCCGATTTGGCCGACCCCCATCTTCCCACCTCTGCCTGGTTTTGCCTGGTTTTCTCGTGCAATGACTCTTAAATGTTTATACATGGAAACGCTGTGTTTTAGCGGAACAACAACATATATGTTTGCCCGCCGCAAAAACACTTTCGGCAGTATTTAGTCCCTATGGCATCCTTCGTGACACAGAGACAATATTTTTTATGAATGTATGGATAGTGATTTCTGTGGATCCAGGTGGAAGGAATTATGTGTCATTATCTCTATGAAAAAATACTTTTTCTTGGGGATATTGTTTTGAGTGTGTTTGCGTGTGTGTGTGTGTTTGCGTGTATGTAATAACTATGTTTGTGTCATCGGATGATTAAAATCAACATAACTATAGAACGTGGATTGTAATGATATTTGGTATGTGGGTAGGTGTTGGGAGGAGAAAGGTCAAGGTCGATTTTGGGCCCCCTGGTATGTGTCACTGGAACTGCAATGGCGTGTTTGTAGAAGTCATCTATGGAGAATATCAGAAGAAAGGAGCGACAGATTTTCATGTTATATGATATGCTGGTAGGTTGGACAGAGATGTACACAATGAAGTGCAAATTATGCAAATTAGACTTAATGAGGAAAATCAATGTTTACAGTGTTGTCTAATGCATGTTGTGTCACACCTGTTACTGGTAGTGAAACTGGGTCACTTTCCGAGGGGCTCGACAGCTGGTGGTCAAACCACAGAGGGATATATACTCTGGCACATAAAACAAAACGAACGGCAACAAGAAATAAGTTGGGCAAATAAAACACATTTTATATAAAAGCAAAGTTCATGGAGATTTTGGATCTTCAGACTCTTGTTTTAATTTGCTTTGGAGGTCACCAATCTCCAACACAGTGGTGTTTTGGCAAGCGTTCTTGCAGATTCAGCAAAAACAGCGCATGTGGAATGAGTCTAGTTTCCTGTGTGGTATAAATGGTTTATTCAGGAATTGACACATGCAGAAATTAAAACAGCATTGCAGCCGATGTTACCTTCTTTAAAGTAAACCGGCTGAATTACGCAGTGTTGAAATTAAAAGTACAAAAGAACACACTCAAACAATCTGAGATCCAAGATTCACAGCCGCACAAGAGAGAAGTTAACAATACTGCTCTTTAGACACCTATCTTTGTGGCCAACTTTATATCGTGGCTCTTCCACAGCCGGTGTGTCTTGACAAGGAGTTCTGGAATAAAATCTGGTCCTCCCGTTCTTCAAATCAGTCGCTGACGAAAGATAGCGGAAACGTCTTTTTCAAAAGTTTTATCCACTTTCTTGAGTCATTATTTTTGGCGTACACAGCAGTCTCTCCAATACCCTTTACTGGGTGATATATATATCCTTCTGATTGGTCAATGCTATATGTATCTCTCCTATTGCCTGGTCAGAAAAGGACCGTGGGTGGTTCCAATTATAGTAGGGTGTCTTCTCCCCTGTCATTTAGATTCCACTTGTATTGAAATGATCTATTCTATTTTGTCATGTATTGACATATTAAGGATTTGGTTTATCTTACAATGGTTAACATGTAGTGGAACAAAGAAACGTTATACCAACGTTAATGTTACCACTACATTATAAGATAAATGACCACTTTAGATAAAGGAGGGACTTTCGAATTCGTGAGCTGAGTTATCCATACGAAAAACATGTCCAGCCTAGCGCAGGTTAGCCCTTAAGGACTGCTTCGATAGTGGGTATTCACAATGTTAATGTTATCATTACATTATAAAACGGTTCACTGGGTAGGTTTTAAAAATAAATGACCACTTGAGATTCACTATTCACCACATGTGGGTTAGGTAAGACTTTTATGACGATATTAAGGCATCATAGCCAATATGAAGTGGGGATCTCTGATTAGTCGACATCATTCATCCTTTTGCACGTAGTGCGTAGAGTCCACTAGTTTCACCAGGCGTCGCCACCTGTCCTCTGCCATCTGCTGTGTCTGGGGAGGTGAGATGTTGACGTTCCTCAGGTCACGTGTCATGACATCCATTCGGTTACGAGGAGCCCCCGTGGCCGCCGCCAGCCTGCCAGTTTGGGGTTGAAGTCCAGCTTAGCTCGGGTGGGGTGCTCTTGTGGGAGGCGGGGACATGTCCATACCATCGGATCTGTCTCATCTGGATGAGACACAAAGCAAGGCACGTACAAACTCGCTATTGGACAACCGGTGACGCCATCTTGGCTCATTAACGTACCACGTGACCTCGCCCCCAGGTTCCATCAGGCTAATGCCTTACTAGGCTTTCAGACTGCCTGGGGAACGAGCGATCTGGAGAAGATGCTCTTCAGAATGAAAAAAAAAGGTTTCTAGGGCAAAGTTCGGGTGAGATATGATTTTTTGAAAATTTTACAAGGTCGTGAGGTGATGACTAATGATCTTAATGATGTCTAGGAGTAATTAGTCCGTAATTTACTGCTGTCTAGAACTAGCTGATTTTGTGTGGCTTCCTGACATGTTTAGGAGTGTTGTTGCATAGGTCGTTGTTCTATACGCGGCTGATTTTTTTTATACACGAGGAATATGCAAGGATTTTTAGCATGAAACGTGAGCCGGTAGTCTCTGTCCCAGGGGAACTTGCTAATATTTCATAACCTAACTGTACAGAGTAAGTTGTATTTTTAGGCTCAGAAGCTTACTAGTAGCGGCAAGTGACATGATTTGAATGTTCCGATCTGAAGTCAAGAAAATGGCCAGGAAAGTCGCTAGTTTAGAAATATTTACATAGAATGTCGAAAATTTAGGACTGACAAGCCAAATCCATATGCTGTTATTAATACAAAATGTAAAGAAATTGTAATTTTTTTTAAAAATCTACATGTACATAAGAGTCAAAGACAGTTGTTGAACTTAGTTTAATAGTTTTCTAGAATCATTGTAGATATTGCCATATGTTGCATCATACTGACTGTAATTGAACAATACAGTTTTATTTTCATTTTCTCATCTCAACTGCAGCTGCTGCGCTGTGACTACACACGGCTGGAGAAGACTGGGGAACGGTCCCAGTACTACAAAAGCCTGACAGCATTTTCTACCCGAATGAGAACAACAAGCGCTAGATTGTTGAGCCGACGCAGTATGTTATCAATTGAGCCAAAGTTTCAGAATATATTTTTAACTGAATGTGATATATAATAATTTATAAGACACAATACACAATAGAAATTGCAACATGTCTTATAAATAAAGTTACAGCATTGTATGAATGCTGTTGTTGCTTCTCATGGTTGCACTATCTTTTTATAACCACAGCAGTTTAACCCTATCTAGACCAGGCTTTTTTCCATCCCCCCATCATAACTTCCGAACGATATACCCTATCATCACCAAATTTGCAGGGAGTAATGTTCACGTGAAGTTTTATAATTCCAGTAATTTTGGTGACGCTTTGACGTAATATGACGTAATTATGACGTCATCGATGTGATTTTATTGGCTAAATAGGGAATTCCCATGATATCTAAACGTATTAGACAAAATAGTGCGTATCATTGATTTAAAGGTATGCCAAGACATTTGACGTCAGTGGTGACGCTATTTCCTGCGTTCTTAGGGGAAATCTTGCTGAAAGAGTAAGGTAAGTCAGATGAGATCTGTATTTTGTAAAAAAAAAAGAATACATAAGCTAGGGTGTAAATGCCAATGTTTCTTAAATTTGCCGCCTTTAGAAATGTTAATAAGATACAGGCAAGTTCCCGCCAAATCTAGGACACGTGTTTGGATAGACTCTAGGGACCTCAGCACATGGAAAGAAAAAAGGCTCACTCAGAAGAGAGGGACAGGCTTCTCAACACAGCAGAGCTCAGGGCTTTCTCACAGTTAGAAAGAAGACTTTAGGCTTCCCATAGGGGGAAGAAATCAGGACTTCCTTGCCGGACAAGCAGGAATAAATCAGGCTCTTCACTGGGAGGAGAAAAACAAGTCAAGAAAGGATAGAGGACTGGGTCAGAAAGGTTGGGAGAATTGACCAGTTTTTACTGCACTTATCTGGACTTTGGAGGCACTAACCAGGCACTTACTTTGGTGCATGGACAATTGTTGGATCGTTATTCAACTTGGATTACTGCGACATCTACTCGGAACTTTGAACTAATCATACAACTCGGACTAACTTCAAGATTCCACACGAGGAGGCTTTTCATCACAATCAAGAACTGTACCGGGACTTGCATAGTCAGTAGACTCAGGTGGCATATATGTAATCACGGTGAACTACTAACTCTTCTTTATAAAACCATCAAAACGCAACCTTCCGACTCCGTTCATGTTGCCATCAAACCAGGTAAGACCAGTTAAATTCCCTCTCCTACCTTGCTGGCCGGCGGTGTCAAGCACAGGGCAAGTCACCGCGCTAACGTAGGGTTTCAGCTTGATTTTTGACAGGCATGACGCAGACATATATTTCGCCGGAATCTTGACACACTGAAACGCTATGTCTTGCATTTCGACGGGAAAATATTACTTCAATTGTAATTCTAGTTTGAAGACATCTCTGTGAAGTAATACAGAAAAGTTTCAGCCTTGAGTTTTAGGCTAAGGGGGCGACGCCCTCCTGACAATACCGTTCGACGGAGGCGCGACTTGCTCCCGGGGAAATTTTTGAAATCTTGCCCAATGTGCTCGATAGAAAGGCCTGGAATTTGTCAGTTTTGTTGACAAGAGATCGTGCATTAGTAAGAAGGAATGTCGGCACTGCAGTGGCACAGCTGGCTGGGTCCGGCACTGCTGTTTACAGTTTAATGTTCGTCAAGTTTGCGCGGGATAATACCGGAGTCTGTTGTTCATGCTGGAATGTTTGGGATTTGCATATGAAGTCGAGGGGCGATTTTATAGGTCTGTTTCCAACAACAGTACCTATAACCCTCTGTAAGTTCTTACCAGCTCTTTTCCCTCTGTATCTGCCCGCATCTTCAGGACCCCAAGGCATGGTAGGTTTGACTTCAGCAGAGGCTCAGCAGGCAATGTCATCTGTCTCAGACTGCGTAGAAATCCCATAGAGTACAGAACACCGGCGGACGCCATGGCACACACTGTGATACGCTCCGGGCTCCAGGTTACTTTCTGCACTCAAAGTTCCCCTCACGGAGAAGATCGACAGTTCTGCACACTCCTCAGACACTTATTTTGCACAGTCCTAAAAATGTTGCACTTTTAAAACCGGTTGAAGACACCGGGGAGGCGCTCTGTAGGAGAGAGGTAAAACACCGCGGCTGCTCGCTACAGAGCGCCACATATCTTTTGTTTGTGGTACTACAGTCTTCTGGCACATCTTCTGTATACAGCATATAAGCAATTGTGTGTAGATAGTCTGTAGAGTTAACAATAGTGTTGGTAGCTGTGATTTTCCAGAGTCTGTAGTCCATCCGGTCCTGTGGCTTTCTTTTGGTTGAGATTTAAGAGATGAGTAGTGGTAAAGTAGATACCAAGCGATGGTATGTTGTTTTCGTCCTCCTTGGTGAAGACTAAGCTGAATTTGTCCCCAATTTGTCTTTTCATTAGGTTCGCATATAATGGTTTATTGTCAACATTGTCACTTGTCCAACAGCTTGCAGCCATGTATCAGTATATGGCTGAATTGACGAACAGACATCACAACAAGTAATGCACTAAGCATGTCTTGGTAACATTACGTATTACTAATATATCACACTAAACTAATCGAAGTTTAAAAAATACGTTTACGTTTAAAATTCCAGATCAGGATAAATGTTACACATGTACTTTTGCACTAGGAGTGATCGTGCTAAGGTACAGAGAAGAACTCGCCGAGCGGGCGAAGGTCACAGAGTGCATACTGCATTTATATGCAGGTGCGCTTATTAACTAGTAGGGCGAGGAATTTAACAGTCTGACGATATGTGGGATACAGCTATTGTGAAAACGGGCAGCTCTAGCAAAGATTGTGTCCAGGTTGTTGCATGTTCTGGTCTGACGTCCGCTGATCTCTCCACGGGGCATGAAGAGCCAGTCTCGGTAGGCGGTAGATTTCAAAAGTCCGCGCCCAAACTTCCTGGACAGCTGTTCGCGTCTGGACACGAGTGAGGGGAGGTTGAGTTGGGTACATGCTTCTGAGTAAGAGGTGTAATGTTTACCCAGAATTGTGCGACATGCCAGGCGCTGGATGTTCTCGAGTTGTTTTGCCTGGGTACTGGTGAGACCTGGGCTCCCGACAGGTGCAGCGTACTCCAGATGTGGCCGTACGTAGCATGTGTACACTGCTAGGAGGTCGTTCTGAGGGAGGTGGAACTTTTTTAGCTGCCTTAGAAGAAATAGACTTTTTGCGCTCTGTTTGGTGATGAAGTTGACGTGAGTGCCCCATTTCAGGTCAGCTTGTACCCATACTCCCAGCAATTTGGCAACACGGACTTCCTGGAGGCCATGGCCGTTGATGTGAAGTGGTGGGAGTGCTGGTGGGGTTTTAGAGAAGTAGATGTGAATTGTCTTGCATTTAGCAGGATGTAACTTCATGAAACTATCTAAGGTCCATCGGTCTAGTGAGTCTAGGTCTTCTTGTAGGAGAGAGGGTTGGAGTGCCTGTCTGCTCTCAATGAGGGTGAGATCGTCTACGAATTTCCAGTTATTCACTATTGAGTCCTTTGTGGCGTTATTAATCAAATCGGTTAGGGTCAGATGTGAAGACCTTCTGATGTATAATGGCTGCTGTGTTGCTTTAGTCTTGAGCGTTTTGGATGTTTTGCATGTATTTCTTCTGACATGGATGTCACTGAGTTCTGACACAATCTTACTTTTATTTCCTTCTCCTGAGGTTAGAAGTGAAGAACAGGTCCAGGGCGATTACTGCTTGTCCGATATGATGGAACGGTTCACTGATGACGTGCGACAATATATAGATATTGATATTATTGTTATAGGTTGACCTAGGTCATGACCCCAGGTCACCTGCCTCGTGTTGGCGGCCATTTTTGTCCGCCATCTTTATTCCCTGATTTGGTTACCATTAAAGGTGCCCAGAGCATTTTATAAGGCTTGAAACTTGAATACAAAAACTCCAATTTCTAGTCATTCCTACACATAGTAAGTTTCAAAAATACTCTACCATTACATATCGACATTCAAGGAGCAAAGATACGATGTCGTTGTGTGGTGAAAATTGACAGAAAATCCAAGCCATAATAGACTAATCCTGACTATTCATCACAATTAGTGGTTCAACCAATGAGAGAGTGACTGCATGTCCGTCAAAAATTGGCATTTTTATGTTTTAATTTTGCATTTCTACGTTTTGACGGAGGTGGGCGGGGCAATGGTATCGGTCTATTTACTCTAGGCGCGTAAAACTAAAAGGTCACCATGTAGGTAATTTTTGTGCCGCTTTTTAGCACTTTTGATTAGAAATCCGCACTAAAATGTGGTAAACAGTGGCATTTAATGTCAATTTCATAAAGATTACAGCAACTAGAATATTTCTAGTTTTCAAGCCTCAAAAAATGCTCTGGTTGCCTTTAAAGTGTGCTCGGTTCGCACTCTGAAAGTTACCGCCCAAGAGTTGTCCTTTTGCGGTTCAAGTCGACGGTGGTCTAACCCAAACGTCGTTAGCCAGGCTTATGTATTAAACGTTGCCATGAAGGTTATGTTTTCAGGTGCTTCTGTGTGTGTGTGTGTGTGTGTGTGTGTGTGTGTGTGTGTGTGTGTGTGTGTGTGTGTGTGTGTGTGTGTGTGTGTGTGCGTTGGTCCGTGTGCGTCTGTGTGTGTGTGTGCGTATGTGTGTGTGCGTGTGTGTGCGCCTGTCTGTGTGTGTGTGTGCGTCTGTCTATGTGCGTCTGTGTGTGTGTGTGCGTCTGTGTGTATGTGCGTGTGTGTGTGTATGCGTGCGTGTGTGTGTGTGTGTGTGCGCGCGTCTGTGTGTGTGCGTGTGTTTGTGTGTGTGTGCGCGCGCGTGTGTGTGTGCAGTGTGTGTGCGTGTGCGTGTGCGTTTGTGTGTGTGTGTCTGTGTGTGTGTGTGTGTGTGTGTGTGTGTGTGTGTGTGGTGGGGTCCGGGCATCTTAGGGGTGTCTATTGTAGAATAGACTCTATACTTGTTGAATTACATGCAAAAAGACCATGTAAATCTTGGGGTTGAGGCACCCCAAGAAATAGTGGAATGATCGCTCGCTGTTGTAAGCCAATATGACCAATCAAAGAGCTCTGGTTCGGCGGGATTTATTTACTGAATAGCCGTATAGAATTTTAGGAAATGCTTTTGTTCTTTGTTTGCACTTTCCCATGATAGCATTACATGCATAACTGACATATATTGGAACCTGGAAGTGACGTAAGGAACCGTGGGGTTGCAAGCTAACTTCCTTCACCAGCTTGGCTTCTCTGAACGAAGTTGACTGATTTTGGAAGTTGTCTCGGAAACAACAAGTAGCTTTCAATCACCATCATCATCATCGTTCATCCGGATTACTCCGGTGGGATACAGTCAATAAAGTTCTTCCAGTACGATTTGTCCTTCATGGCGGAAAATAACTCAGAACCTGAGAGTCCAGTGTCTCTTTCGATCAATGTCATTAAAGTTGTGTGAGGTCTTCCAACCCTTCGTTTTCCCTCAGGTAGCCACTGCATTAGTCGCCCAGCAGGCTCGTCACTGCGAACAACGTGCCCCGCCAGTGCGAGCCGGCGGCGTCGCACAACTGACGAAATGGGTGGCAGAGAACCATAGAGTTGCTTATTTGCTAGATGACTTCTCCAAGATACAGTGTACACCATTCTTAGCATTCTTGTGTATGTACCATCTAGTTTCTTACTCTGGGCTGTACTCATGGCCCATGACTCAGAGCTGTAAAGTAGGATGGTCTCGGTACAAGCTTTAAACACTTTAGTTTTTGTCTGCTTTCTAATAGGAGCCTTCCATATCTTTTGTAGAGAATTGAGATAACTCCAAGCTTGAGCAATCCTGCGCTTCATATCTCTCCCTGAATCAGTATAGCCCCCTAGATACTTGAAGTCAGCTACACACTCGATTTCAGAGCCGTCAGATGTAGTTAGTCGCTCTGAAGATGTAGGGTTCAAATGCATATATTTCGTTTTGGATGGGTTTAGATATAAGCCGATGGCCTGACATGCCACTTCTACTTTGTTAAGCAGGATTTGTGCGAAAAGTAGTGAGAGAGTAGCGAAAAGTAATGTCATCAGCAAAATCAATGTCGGCAAGCACTTCGGCGGGGTAGCGACTACTGCGACGACGGCGGAGGGTAAAACCATCAGTGTCTGCAATCGAGTACCTTAAAGCATAATCTAGACATATAATGAATAGGAACGGGGCCAGAGGGTCCCCTTGCAGTACACCAGTGTCAATGCTAAACATATCAGTCTCTCCATCTGGTGTAATAACTACTGCAGAGGTGTCTCTATACATGACTGCTATAGCATTAACAATGTCTAATGGAACTCCATATGCCTCTTGGATCTTAAACATTTTGCTGTGATTGATACAATCAAAAGCCTTACGAAAGTCGATGAATACTACAACAGCTTCTTTGTCAAAATTTCTTAGTTCTTCAACAATGCGACGCAGCGCAAGAATGTGTGATGTAGTAAATCGGCCTTGGCGGAAGCCATTTTGATTTGGGCGAAGAATTCCATCGACAATAGGGTGAATCCTGTTAAGCAGGCAACGGTTATACACTTCACATGCAGTTTGTGATAATGAGATACCTCTATAATTGTCCACAGATGGAAGGTCCCCCTTCTTAGGAATTGGAACAGCCCCGGATACTTCCCATTCCTCTGGGCGCCTCCCATTGTAAGTGTCATTGCAGAATTGGAGCAACACTCTCCTTACACCAGGCATTCTCCAGAATTCCAGTGGTAGGCCGTCGAGGCCAGAGGCCTTTCCGTGCTTCATCTGCTGTACAGCAAGCTCTACCTCCTCTAGTGAGAGTTCTCCACTTTTCATTTCTATGTTGATGTCCACCACTTTTTGGATTGGAATTACTTAGTGTTAGTGTTAAGTGTTAGTTACTGATTCAACGTTTGAGTTCAAAAGATTCTTGAAGTGGTTCTCCCAAGATTTGAGTCTATCTTCCCCATCTATACAAGCAACATTGTTTGTTTTCTTACCAGAAATAGTTTTTACAAGTTCCCAGGCATTCTTTAAGTTAGAGGGATCAGAAGGGGATTCAAAATGATGCAGAATGTCGTTGATTCTTCTGTCCTCTTGTGTGTCAAAGGTTTTGCGCAGGAAAGTTTGGGATGCTTGAATGTTACGGGTTGTGGCTCTAAGTGTTGCCTTTCGTGCTGCGACCACTGGGTCAATGTCCCTAGTGGCTTGTGGTCTGCGTGGTTTGTTTGGTAGTAGTTCGGCACCAGTTTCGTTGGCAATTTTAATAAATGCACTATAATTTTGCTCATCCGGAGGGAGGTTTTCAAAACTTGTGACAATCTTGTCATCAATCTTGGATGCCAGTACATTATCTGTGAGCACAGCTTTCCAGAATAGCTTCTTGGCAGCTTTTGGCTTTGAGTGTCTAAGACTAAGTCTGACTGAGATGGTCACAATGCGGTGGTCGCTGCCCACTGGGTTTGACGACGAGTAAGCCTTGCAATCCGTGATACTGTTTCGCCATCGTTTGCGATAAATGCAGTAGTCAATCTGGGAAAGAGTATCCTTTGGTGATCTGTGAGTCCATAGCTTCTTCGCAGACTTGCGGAAAGAAATTTTGCCAATTATGAGGCTATGCTGCTCAACAAAAGCATTCAGGAGGCGACCATTTCGATTGGTGGATTTGTGCAATGAAAAACCCGGGGCAATTTGGGCATTCATATCCCCGCCAATGATCAGCATTGAATGAAGGGGAATATCATAGAAAACAGTGATATCATCTTCGGATGAACAATTATGAGGAGCATGTCAAGATAAAACAGCAGTTTTGGGGTTTCCTTTGAATGTCGCTAACACGATACGTTCGTCAAGCTTTTTCACCGAGAGCAGGAATGGGAGTAGGCGAGACTTTATGAGAATGCCTACTCCTCTGATGGACGCACCTGTGGAATTTCTAACTGCTGATGCTGTAAACAGGGTTGTGCCTCCCAAATTACGAATGACAATGTCGGGTTCATCCCCTAAATGTACAAAACGATGTTCTTGGATACAAATTGCGGATATATCATAGGCAAGCATTAGTTTATCAAGTTCAGTCTTAGCTGAAGTCGTCTGCAGGGTTCTACAGTTAAGTGTAGCCACTTTGAAGGACTGCGAAGCTGTTGACAGGCCTTTCTTGAACTGTCTTCCAATATCATTTTCAGTACTGGAATTACACTTCATCTCTCGTACCTTTTCTCCTGGCTGCGGGTAAATATGTGGCTCGCCACGCCTACATATAGCAGTGACTCGCTTACTGAGCCAGTTGACCCTGGTAGTTGTCCAGCGTCGTGTGCAGATTCACCGTTGTCTCGCCGTTGAGATCATCCGCTGTGCCCGCACGAATCCGCCTCGCTGCGTCCCGAGGTTTCCGCCTTAACCCTGGCTAGGGCAGCAGTTCGTGGTTCCTGCCTTGCTGAATGGCAGTCCAAGCGTTGGTTGGGGGTTTGGGGTCACGTTTTTGGGAGAATAGAGAAAAAAACGTCGGTAGAACACAAAACAAAATGGCGTGGGAGGGGGCGCCCTGGTGTACGGAGGTAAGATTTCAATAAAGAACATAAATATTAAAAGTTAGTTGAGACGTAACATTATTTCAATTTGCTACACGTTCATACTATTCACCCAAATATCAATGATGATATTAATTATAATTGAACCAAATAAAAATTATATAATCGATTGTAGCCTGTTCTGACAGTTATGCGTTATTCTCACATAGCAAAACCAAAATTTTTCCATATTTTACCCCGTAATTAATAATTCGAGAACGGCTAAATGGATTGGTTTCATATTTGGTATGGCGATATATTTTGGGTCCCTTGTCACTTTCCTAGATACTGCAACGGAAATTCTGGTTTTGACAACCCGGGTTTGTGCGCCTGAAAAGAATTGACATTAGATTTTGAAACCACAGGAGCTTTTTGGTCAAAAAAGTTCGGTAACGGATAGCCGAAAATATTTATTACTTGGAGTATATAGGAAGCTTAGACTGAGGTGTACATGGTGAAATGCAAATTATGAAAAAAGAGGTACATTTACATGATTAAAAGAAATTTCCACCATGGTATTTTTTTTAATGTATCTTTTTTCTCCGGACATACTATGGTCTTGACATTTTGGTGGCAGGTAGCTTTTGACGTCAGGACAAAGTTTTGCAGGTTTGAGCCTCCTGACATTTATTGTCGGAACTGCAGAAGCATTTTGTTTCAATATTCCAAAGAGGATAACTAAATAAAGGACAGACCGCCAAAAAAAGTTGCTCAAGCAACAGGATAAAATTTATTTAAGCAACTGGACAAGTTTCAAAATTTTATCCAGTTGCTTGAGTAACTCTTTTTGGCGTAACTTACTACCTGGATGTCTAACCTTCATCAACGTATAAAGGACACACGGGTATCCATCATTTTAGGCATGCTGGTAGCCTAAGCAGAGATTGCAAATGAGGACTTGATTTCCATAATTAATGAATAAATTATATAACCCAAGTATTTTTCTTAACTGGATTTGTAATTCATATAACACATGTAATTCATGACAGGTGTAACATCAACAAATGCCAAATGTGCTGATAAGGAACTGATTTGCATATTTGATACAAAAATTGCAAAAAAGTAGTGATAAATGATTGGAATTGTAAACAAGTTAGCTGCAAGCGAACATCACTACGCATTGGTTTATTTGTTTGTTTATTTTGATTTATCACAAAAGTGAAGGGAGGGCAAAACAGGTGCTTGCGCACCTTTACAAGTTGCCCTTCCAAACACAATACATTACATTCAAATATACAAATTCTTACGTACAAAAATGGAATTATAAGATCTACATACAACATTGGAAATAAAAATCTTCAATAAATAAATACAATAAATGAATGTATCATGATGAAGCTAGTGCTGTCTTGGGGCAACACATGAGCCACACCCACATGAAGCGGTCCAGGTGCATGGCAGATTAAGATCGTAAAAGGTGTTGAATCTGCTGTAGGTGGCCTTAAGGAGTTTGTGTTTAAAGGCCATGATATCAGACGAGAGAACTTCTCTCTCACCAATACACCGAAGGTCAGAACTTAGCTTATTCCAGGTAGTTATATAAATTTGTAAGTCATTTACAAACAGAAGCTTTCCCTTGTTTTGCTAACCTCCGCGAAGAACCTTTCTTTCACTGCTTCATCATCACCTTTTTGGTTTGTAAACTAGAAAATCTATGCTTTGTGGAAATAAAGTGAGCATTTGCTATTGATTTACCAGCCTGATGAAATTATTCATGGATTCGAGAACGATGTTTGACATGTAAACATCGATGGTGAGGGTTGTCCTTTTTCTGCATAGCTTCCTTCTGCAATTTCTCATTCGGAAGCTTAGACTGCGGCACATCCTTCCCACGACATGACTAATGCACCCTCCCGGCCATCGCGGAGAACGTCATCTTCCGGCATATTCAAGATGGCGTAGTTGCAAAGGTGGTGTCTTTTCAAGAGACAGGTAAGTCAACAGCCTACCTTTCTTCAACACAGCCCATGTCGCATCTAGTTAAGACGATTTTGTGCTTGGCATTAGCGACCTATTCTTCATATCTAACAGTTCGAAAATTTTCTACGCGAAACTGTTGCAGTAGTTCATGAAATGTCCGATTGGTGGGTAAAAGAGGTTATGGGTGCGCCAACCTGAATACCATTAGAATTTGTGTCATTTATGTTGTCAATATGTGTGTGTGTGTGTGTGTGTGATGTGCGTGGGTGTGTGTGTGTGTGTGTGTGTGTGTGTATGTGTGTGTGTGTGTGTGTGCGTGTGTGTATGTAAAACTGACTTGTGGATAAGTAAATGGTATAATGATAACGCCAGTTATATTTACGGTACCGGTAGACATATCAAATAAAATCACAGCAGTTGTCTGTAAACGCTGCAGACAGCACGTTGGTGTGCGTGTATAGCATATAAATGCTGAACGTTTAAGATATTTAACGTATATATATTGCATTGTGGAATTCTACAACCATTCAAAGGCGTAACACACCATTATGTACGGCCTTGTATTGTACATTTTTAAAAAAAAGAGGTTGCTACTATTATCATGAATAATCACTTCGATTTTTTTACTCATCTAACACCAAAAAGTCAAACATTTCTGTAGATGAACGCAATGTGAGAGATGTGCATGACATTGTTTTATCACATCTGACAAGCATCCATTTTTGTATGTAAAATTTTACGATGTGTCAATATGTTGCTGCCATTTAGATTTAGGCAGTAACGGAAATGTGCTTTGATTTTTAAAGTGTACATATTTCAACATGCACTGCATCATATACAGGATCATTCAATACTACTAAACGTTTTGTTCTTCGTGACCCTGTAATGATTTGTGATAATACATGTACATTAGATTGATTTAGTCTCCTTTGCAGACCTTTCTGAGTGGTGCCGGCGTTTATTTTCGCGGGAAGGGACGCTGATTTTCAACATATCGCGACTAGGTCCTTTTGCTGGAGAGATCGTATTACCGACCCAAGAAGGGGCACATTGAAGATCCGGCGCCGCTAAGAAGGCTGCAAAGGAAGCTAAGATTGGCTAGAGATTGGGAGGTCGGATGATTTACAATCATATAATGGTTACGCAATTTATCGATCCAAACAGCGTGCCATGAAGTTCTATGAACCCATACCTTCGCCAACTGATGACCGTCTTGTTGAGTGGCATGTCATAAATGATTCTCATGTATTATGCAGATATGGACCTGATGTGCAGAAATAAGTTCAGATAACTTTTTCTGTGCCCAAATAAATCGTTGAGGGTACAATGGCCCACATTTCAAAACATACTACTCTTGGCAGCTACCATTCACAAAGCTACCTGCATACTGAATATCGAGAAAATCCATTGTTCATTTGTTCAGTTATTCTCCTTGATAGATTTTGACTAAACGTCAATGCACTTTCATCAAATGTTTCATCAGCACTACATATCAATAACCTCCATATATACCCTACAACACCTACCGTATGATGTAAACTGATAAGTCACCTCTTCCTTTCCTGATGTAAGATGGTTAACTCACCTACCCTGAACACCTTCCTATCTCCATGTTGTGACACACGGCTACTGATTGTTCTTTTGATGCAAGGCAGTGTATATCCTACTTAGCTCTGCTTCTAGCAAGGTCCACATTAGGATGTGCCACTTAGTAACCTCTGTTATACCAAATTAGGCCAATTCTCACCACTACCAGTTAAACGTCCCTGGAAATAATCCATGGCTCCATGGGAATATCTTCTGACTACACCAAGAACAAATACCAGCTAGTATGGAGACTGGTGATGCAATTTAACAGATGTTCAAACTTTCGTTGTTATTTATGCAAAGTAGTTCGCCCAAAATCTAATCATCTTGAGGTTTCCCACATTCCTACCGACACAAATATGACGACAATCCATCCAGGCGTTCACGACATAACTTACAGACACACAGACACACGCCCGGTAAAATATAACCTTCTTGGCGAAGGTAATAATATGTAGGTACACCAGAGAGGTAAGGTATCTGTGTAACGTGCATACACATATATGGTTGTTGGATTCTATAATTTTTTCCTTGCAAGACTCTTTTCCAGTTATGTCTTTTAATTAGTAATCAAATTATATTCCTTGCAAACACTGATCTTGTTATTTAAAGATGGTATCAAACTATGTGAAGGGCACAGCACGGCGTTACGTTGCAATTGTACGTTATCCACTTATAATCAGATTGCTTACTAATATGAAATAAATCGAAATGACATGTAGACTCATTTTTATGCACCCAGTGCATTGATTAAATCAAATATTCCGAAATTATTGGACAAACGAAAGAGAAGTTTGTAAAGATCAAACAACAATCGAGCGAACCCTGGGTCAGGCAATGTCCTGCACACTGTGACCTTCCCAGCAGTATGAGGGGTGATGCGTTATTCCTCATAACAACGTTATCACATAAAACTCGCGGACTGTCTACACGCTGGAAAACAGGAGCAGGGGCAAATTATCATAATACTGGTAATAATATTCAATTTTCTTCTCTTATGGTTTTAAAGTAACATTATCAAACCATGCAGACTGATCCAGACAGCTGCAACAGATCAATACTTTTTGGAGCACTAACCTTGAGCTCATACATCAACTGTAAAATCATCTTTGTCAGACTTGTATCAAAGTGTCTGATTTTATCTATGCAACTCGAGAATTTCTTCCTCATAGCTGAAATGCGGCTAGTAGAGTGGCATCTATTTGAAAGTCTTAGAAACCAGTAGAGACAGGGGCTGTGTACTTGTAGAACTGTACATGTAACTACTAGTCATGTCTCACAATACAGGTAAGAGCATGGACAGCCAGGGTTGTCATTACTATGTATTCTTTAGACACAACAATGCTTCAATTCCTTATCTGCTGTGTCTACATTTCAAAACTGTCTTGAAAATTAACTTGTGTTAGTCACTGTCTAGGCCAGTCCTCCATCAATGTGAACACGACGACAGTCAGTAGCAGACTGAAGCTGGAAGTTACGTCAGACTAATAAATTAAGTGATTTCATAGTAAAGTCTATATAAGGCAATGCAAATTTATTTTGTGTTGAACGTATTAAGGTGGATATTCAACGGTTCATTGAAAATAATTCACCATAAATGAAATGTGGACACCGAGGACAATACTTCCTGTTCTTTCTGCTGTTGATTTGGATATGTTAATCTGTATATTCATGAACCGAGACAAAAATAACACTTGACTTTCTGAATTTTTCCCCAAAAGGACTAGTTCAAAGTACAAATTCACTACAAATGTAAAAGAAAAAAATAATTTGTCTTCTGAAGCACGCCCAGACTTCGGCAGGGCGTCTATAGACTTATTAACGGTCGGCCGAAGCTCAGACGGCGTTCGCCCGAGTGTCATCCGATTTCCGTTTGGTGAAAATTATGGCATTTACGTTGAGTCGACGGGTCTGTTGATTTTGTGGCTACTGTGGTGGCATTTGAGTTGGTCTATCGCAAAACTCTTGTTTATGGTTTCATTTTCACTGTGCCCGTCCACTCTACCCATGGCCAATATATTTCCCACTACTAAGAAATCAAAGTTAATCCAAATATTAGATTTTTACCAGGTTAGTCGATTCTGACTTCGCCCGTTTCCAAGAGATGGTGCTATCTCATGGAGGATTTATAATCAATAGTGTTCGCATGACGTCACCCAGAACCCGTATGCGTACAATTCGTGACCAGGCAGCTGATTTTTTAGCGAAAACTACCGTCGACGCTCGGGCGATTATGAAATTGGGGAAGCTTCGGGCGATCTATAAATTCGGCCGACGCTCGCATGAATTGTGACGCCGGCTTTACGGGGTGACATATATTGTAACCCTTTCGCCAAAAAATGAAGGCTTATTATGGAGAGCGATTAATATTTACATGCTTATCACCCCCTTCAAATTTGATCATACACCATACCGTTTGGAAGTTATGATGGCGGGGGGGAGGGGGGTCGAATGAGTCCAGTCTAGAAAATCATTTGGTGGTGCAAGACTAGTATATGTGCCTCGTGTGCTGATATATGTTATAACTGGTCGTGAAAAATATGAGTATAGTGATATCATATGGGCCACAGGGGTTTGATATTGCAGTGTTGTAAGTTTAAAGTGATGATGTTTTAAGGTGTTTTTGCCGGGCTTTCTATTTTGACACCTTTTCGTTATGTCGCCAACCGTCTGTTGGACAAAAATGTCTAATCTGAACGTAATAGATACCAGCCGGACCCACACCTCTGCTTTGAGAGTAGTGCGGTGCCTCATATCATCTGTTTATTTATATAGCCTGCTTTTGCGAGGCCCTCTGTTTATATGACCTGTTTTCGGGGACACTGTCACATGTTTGCGAGTCCCATCATGAGATGCAATGGATCTATAAGATTATGCAAATTAGCTGCTGATTTGCATCATAAGTCTTCAATTGTGTTAAGCACAATCTGAGCTCTCCACATACCAAACATCACGACGATCTGTCGGCCCTCTCTCAAGTTATTCATGTCCGAAGGTCAAAACAAAACACCCATTGCAGTTTCAAACAAGCTGCTAGGGGGCCCAAACTTACACAACTTACTTCCTGTGGCATGATCCATCTACCACACAAAAGTCATGACCATAACATTTGTAGAAAATATGCTTCCGAATTTTGAAGCTCCGCTGCGGTACCTTAGGTACCCGCTAGATGGCCCATTTTCGAACTTGACCTTTCTTTTCTTAAACCCTACCCATCCATCAAATATCATACAGAACCATCAACAGCTTTTTGAGTTATCTTAGCGACATACAAACACAGAAACATACACAGCTCGCTGCACAACGGTAGGAAAGCGCCAGGTAAATCATTTTCGAACTTGACCTCCGTTCCCACAACCGCTACTCACCTACCAACAAATCATGAAGATCCATCAACGTTAATATTACGTCACTTTTTTTACCTACATGCAAACACACAAACATGCAAATTCCACTGCAGTACTGTTATAAAAGCAAGGTAAATGATTTTCTAACCTGACCTTCACAACCACGACACACCTCATAAAAATCATCAAGATTCTTTAAAGGTTTCTCGACTTATGCTCTTGACATACATACAGACCCGGCCTACAGCTAGCGTAACTGAAAACATAATCCTCTCGGTAAAGATAATAACTGTTTGTCGGGAATGGGAGGACCTAAAAGAGATGGGATGATTAATGAGGTACTAATTGCTATTTTGCCAAATAGAGATAATTTTCCTTCCCAAGGATATCTTATTTATTCAAAAGATGCTCAAAATTCAAATCAATAACAGTGTCTATTTTCTCGAGTGGACGTATGCCTAATGATTTGACATTATCATTTACCCATTAAAAAGTAAGTGTGGGGTGTAAGACCCGAGTGGGGTCATTTTTGACCCCAGGCGTGGATTTTGACGTGCTATTTGAACATGTTTGATCTGAAAAAATTCATTCCGTGACTTTGTCAGTAGACATCTTTTCTAACCTCTCACAATTTTCTAGGGAGATGGGCACAAATAATGTGCTGTTTTTGAGACCTGCCCTCTGTAACTCCTGAACTACTTATTGTATGACCACCGAATTTTCAGGGGATGATGCACATGTAAATTGGTATAACCATAACGAATTCCATGTCATTCTGACGTAATATGACGTCATTATGACGTAATTTTAAGTGACTATCCGCCATCTTGGATTTTGACGGATGACGTCATCAAATCAGCCTAGAATATCAATGTTGAATCATAAAAGGTACATTGGATTACATAAGATGATAACAATGTAAGAAAATACATTTGGTGTGCCAACAAAGCCTCGCGAGCTCGTTTGACCTTGTTTGAACTGAAATTAGCAGATTTTGTAAAATATGCCTGTCAAAAACCCGTTGTCATGGCAACACGAAAAACGATGAACTTACCTTATCACTTTGAAATTTTTGTTGATAAAATTTCATGAAAAACCACCAAGTTTGGTGGCTCTCGCGTAAGCCGTTCATAAGGTTATGCAACATGAAATTTTGCGTGGGCCTCAAAAATCCCCTCCCAGTCTAGGTAGGAATAGTTCAAGACGTGGTCGTTCTGATCTTTTTGCATTAATTATGATAATGAACGGGAATTATTTATATCTAAAGATTTCAAAATATTCCTCTTACATCGATGAAGCAATGTATGGATAACAATCAGTGAAAAAACTGAAAAGGGAGGTTTTACTGAACAAAACATTTTGGGGTCATTTTTGACCCCGCTCAGTCATTTTAGTCGCAAAAGTAGGTTTGGGTGTTTGAGGGTTAGTTATGTGTTCGTAATGTTTCTTTCTCCTGTCAAATCTTCCAATCGACTCAGCTCGGTCGTCCCTGGACCAACTGAGCTGAAATTTGGTATACAGGTAGAGTGGGTAAATACCCTGGGACCTTTTTTTTCTTCTTTTTTTCGATATTGACCTTGAAAATGATTTTATTGAGTTTTTTCTGTCCAAAAACGTACATTTGGGCCTCCTGTGCTCTGGAAATACATCCAAATGACCTGGAATTTGCTATGGGGGTACATTGAACAAATATTCAAAGAATCCCATTCACACCTGCGGCATACAACACTTCGAAATACGATTTTAGAGGGTATTTTGGAGAGAAAATCTGCTATTTTCCTCATATGGGGTCACTGACCTTTAGGTCACATCTTTACTCATCTGGCCAGGTAGACTAATTTGGTCAGCCAATGAGAGAGCGCGGATTTAACAAGCTCAATCTGATTGGTTGAAATAGTCAATTTAATTAGGGGCACTACTCTGACAGGCGCAGACACAACTTCACTACTCCCTGGCTCCCATCCTTGTGTTGATATTGTTGTGTCCTACTGAAGTTAAGTGCTATTGAGAAGGTTAAAAACTTTTCTGGTGGTATTTTTCGACACACACGGTGTTTTTCTTATTCTAACACTGCATGGAAACAAAGATTTCTACATGTTTGCAAGCTTGGACACTATGGTGAAACCTGACATGTCCTCGCTATGTAAACGAATTGTCTACCCCTGTGTCACCAAGTGCGCACAATAGTGCACACAAAGTGGCTAAAGAATTTTCACCCATTCTCACTACCATCTACCAGTCCTCAATACGCACAGGTCAAGTACCCCAAGACTGGAAGAAGGCGCTGGTGACCCCGGTTTTCAAAAAGGGAGAGCACTACAAGGCGTCAAATTACCGCCCCATCTCCCTCACCAGTGTTCCGGCCAAAATCCTCGAACATGTCCTATTCAGTGCCATCATGCAACACCTCGAATCGAACAGCATTCTGTCTGCACAACAACACGGCTTCCGCAAGCACCACTCCTGTGAGACTCAGCTTCTCGAATTCGTAAATGAAGCCTCTTCAGCCATGGAGAATGGTATTGTGACTGACGTAATCATCATGGACTTCGAGAAAGCATTCGATCGAGTGTACTACAGCCTCCTCGTGCATAAACGATCTCCCGAAGCGGATCTCCTCCCCATCCCGACTATTTGCCGATGGCACTGCTGTGTACCGGTTGATCGCCTGCCCTTCAGACCCAGTAAAGCTACAAGAGGACCTCAAGAAGCTGGAAGACTGGGAGCGGGAGTGGGACATGGCTTTCCATCCAGACAAGTGCACTCAGCTGCCCTTGACACGTGGACTCCAGCTACACCCTCCACGGTCAAACCCTCAAGCGAGTGTCATCTGCTAAGTACCTGCAGACAGACCTATCCTGGGGAACGCACATTAACAACATATACTCCAAGGCCAACAGAACGCTGGGTTTCTTGAGGCGGAATCTGAGGGTGTTTTCCAGCAACACCAAGGAATTGGCATACAAAGCACAAAGGAATTGCTTCATCTTATTTTATTGCGACACCCCGTTGTACAGGGCCACAGTCGTATGTAGGAACGGCAGTTGCGGCCGTTTTGTCCTTGCTCTGGGAACACTCACGGCCTGGCTGTTCCTTAGCTTCCTGCCAGTTGCAGTTGCTCTCTGAGGTGGTACTACATGAAGGCCGTGCAGTGGATGTTCAGCTTTAAAATTGACCTGAAAAGGGACACTGCAGCGGCCTTTCTTCTTTCCTTTAGTAGGTACGTTACATCGTGTCTGCCGCCG
The DNA here is from genome assembly GCF_035083965.1 of Branchiostoma lanceolatum. Classification (NCBI taxonomy): domain Eukaryota; kingdom Metazoa; phylum Chordata; class Leptocardii; order Amphioxiformes; family Branchiostomatidae; genus Branchiostoma; species Branchiostoma lanceolatum. The sequence goes on along the minus strand of NC_089734.1, from coordinate 19,537,229 downwards.
CAGGAGATGATACGGAGGGCGCGCCATTGGACTCGTTCCATACTGTTTATCTGCACATTACTACAACCAACTGGCAAGACGTGGCCAGATTCTAGTACAGGGCGAATGAGAGACAGGTAAATCTGTTTGAGATCGGCAACACGCATTCCCTGCTTAGTTAACAACCGTAGAAAGTAAAGCCAGCTGCCAAAGACTTAACGGGTCCTCCCAGGACAGTTTGTCGTCAAAAGGTGAAACCAAGGCTTTTAGCCGTGTTCGTAACTGGGACAAGTTTACCTCCCAGGGAGAGCGGCGACGGTATTGGTGTGCTTGGACTAAAACAGATCAGTGGCTTTTCTTTCCATTAATGAATGAATGAATGAACTTCATTGCTCAACAATCGTACATGGTACAATGTATGGCATTAAATCAACAATACTTTAAGGCTAATCTATTCTATAATTCTAAGTACAAAATATTGCCGAAACCAGTATATTGGTTACAATATAGTAATGTATGGGTAGATCTGTCTCGCTTTTGGAATGATCAGTGGAGAAATTGACCTGTGTAGATGGATATAGGAGTTGGACATGACAACAGTACATAGAAAATATCGCTCTGTGTGCCAGATAGGGTGACGTATGTCTTAGTAGTAATAGTCTTTAACAGCGCATCTCTCCCTTCACTATAAGTTGGACACATGTTGGGCACAATCTCCAAATGGCTGGTGTGTTGTGGTGTCTACCCTATTCAATTTCTAAGCAATGTGCACTGATTCTCAGTTGTGTTATGCTATTTGCAAACGGTTTGTTATGAACTGATGTTAGATATTTTTCCATCCCAAATTGCTTTTTGATTTTAGAATAGGTATGGAGTTCACTGGGATTTCTAAGTTGTTCCCTTTAGCCAGAGAAATATTTGTCTCTCAGACGTTCTTTGAATATGTTTCCAAAATGGTTGGCATTAAGGAGCTCGTCATTTCGTCCAGCCCAAGAGTCCAGCTGCGATGGTTCCCTTGTCATAGTATTGTCCAAACCAAGTTGCACTGACCTACAAATTCCTACATCATCCGCATATCCCACGTCTAGTGTGTTCCTGTATACCGTGTCGAATCAGCTCATGAACAGGCAAAAGAGGTCGGGTGACAATACTCCCCCTAGCTTGCGGAACTCCCGAGGTGAGTTGGCACCAGCTGCTGACATTGTTGTTGGCAGCCACTCTTTGAATACGGCCCTGCAGGTAGGCTACCATACGGGGACTCCCACTACATCGTTCACTCGCTTGAGCAGTACGAGTCTCCGAGTTCATTACAGTTATGGCTAGCAAGTTGAACTTCTACCTGAGTCATGGTTTGCTGGGAATGTCGTGTAAGATTGGAGTTCAACTGGGATGGGCACGGTAAAATTATATCTGTAGCAAACAAAATTGAACAAACGTTACAAAAATATCCAGACTTTGCATGATATAAAAATGACCTTGTGGAAGTACCTAAAACCAGCTCAGAAAAGTCATGTCTTTAAGTACAAGAGTTATTAACCAAGGATTGAGGTGTTCACAAAAATTCGTATTAAGCTATAGTAGAATGGAACTCAGTGTTTTCAAGTACTGTAGGAGCATCCTCACTAAATAGCTTAAAGAACGGTTTCAGTCAGATGTGCAAAGACTGGGCGTGACAGGCCGTTCAGTGTAATATTATTATGGCAATCACTCGGAATCTTTATTCCGATCATACAGAAGTACAGATACAGATATTCGAGCATGATGATCGTGTCAGTTCCTACACCTGAGTGAGGAGGGTTGACACGGTAGCCTTCGCGTGGATTTGTTTAGGGTGAATGACAGGTTGCGAATCTGACACCCACACACTTTGGGCATCCGTCTTCTTCAGAGGCACCAATTCGAGGGAGACGTGCTGGTTCTAGTTGGGATGCTCGCAGCGATCTGCCGGATGACTCTTACGCTCGAGGTTCGCCAGTTGAAGACAGCTGCCGTTGGAGACTTGTCCCTCTTACCGAGGGGGGAAATACGTGTAAAGTGCCTTTCCCAAGGCCACAACGACGGGACGCAACTTCCCCTGTACAACCCGAGATCGATCCCGGGTCCCATTGTGCCGCGTGCCTACGAAGCTGGTGTGTTGCGCAGATACAGATACAGATGCGGAAAAATTACCTGATCAAATAAATCAAAACATAACAGAGTAAAAACGATGTTTTAATGACACTAGCGAGTTTCTAAACCTCCGGGAGAAGTGAACTCAAACTAACCTCAGATCCACGGGCGGCAGTCATTTTTGTGGGAGGGGAGCTCCGCATCCGCTGCATGGAGGTGGACTCCTTGGTGCTCGTGCTGCTTCCCAGCAGTGCGGGCGGGGAAGGACAGTTTAAGAACCATGGACCGGAAACGTGGGGTAAGTTGTGAGGTTGCCCGGTTTAGAGTGTAGATGAAGTACAAAATACTGGAGCTGGGGAACAAAACGTCACACCCTTGCCACCATCTTGGATCGTTCCAGCTGGGGCAAATATTCTCCCGCTGCCAGGGCCTGTTCCCAAAGGCCCTACAGTGGGCAAAACACAAAGGGATGAAGGAAGCCAGAGCCTGTATATAACTTTGAACCAGATGATTCACTTGAAATTTACTGGGTTTGTATTGTCCGAAAAACCTCTCACCACCAGCAGCATTGAACCACATTAAGGTTTACATTTTGGCGAAGGTATATGTTCGTGGAGCTCACGCTATGCACTGTATGCTGTATTTTGCCTACTTGTTGGGTGACATGAAACTTGCTTGACAAATGTTATTATCAATGACTTACCACTTAGCCCTCTTCTTATCGTATCTCTGTCGAGTTAGTAGGTTTATTGGTTTATTAGATGCCCTTTAGGGCTCATGAAACAATACAACACATAATACATACACAAGATATACACATAAGTACATATTTACATATAAGTACGACATATTACATATAAGCATGGTACCTACAAATTACAACATTTGTATAACAAATACGTATTTCATACATGTTTCGCTAATTTAGAATATCTTTTGATTCATATTTTCATTGAACCTTTCAAAGTGCAACATGCATTCGACATCGTACCTGCCTTACAAACATTACATCTTCTAGAGTACATAAATATTGTCTTTCCATCTCTTTTGCTGGGTTCATAGGCCGGGATTGGTGTCATTTACTTTGAAAGTATCAGAAGAGGATAGATTGACAACATGGCAGATGGAAAAGCATCAACATGGACCCAATTTCCATTTAAACAGGTAATGCTTCGATTACCTTGAATACGTATTCATTTTTGTAAAATCTAACTTACACGTACATGTCACTGTTATCATATTCAACTAATTGAATTTTTCGCTCAATCATGAAAACTAAAATAGAAACGCTAATGAACTATATGACCTTGAACATTTGTTTGCTTTCTAATGATGAGCAGCAACTCACGTCATGTCACTATGCTCGATTTGAACACAGAAATCATAACTATTAGTAACTGCATCATCGTATTCGTTTAGAAATAAAGTAGACAGCTATGTTACAGGAATTAGAGAGAAATTTCTCCTATTGTATTATTCATTCAAGAACTCGGGGTTTACTTGGTAGTTTTATATGATTTAACGTTACAACGAAGAAAAATAGTTGGATGCCGATTAAACTGCATGCGTGTTGATTTAGAGTCATTGCACGAGAAAACTAGGCAAAACCAGGCAGAGGTCGGATACTTTGTATGCTTGATAGGTATCTGGAACTAGTTGGGGAGTTCTGGAACCCCCTCCGAGATCCTCAAAAATCCAACAATTAATGGCTGAAAATTACTGAAATTGCGATGGCTACGCTGGCAATTCTGATTAAGATACGATTTGTATTTCCATATAACATGGGTTCCCTAGTTTTACCTACCAAAAGTTGAAGGTGAAGCATTAAGATTAAGAAAAGGTGTTTGGGGGTTACCAGAACCAATGAAAGCAGAATTTTCATCTCTTATGTGAAGTTTAGCCTTTTTCAACCCTATCTAGACTGGGGAGGGGGTGCCAAAAGTTCCCGCGCCAACTTTGACATCGTATAACTGCCAAACGACGTATGCTAGGACTACCAAACTTGGCGACTTTACCTAAGATATATTTGGCAACAATTTATTATAATAATTGAATTTATGATTTTCGTGTTGCCATGGCAACGGGTTTCTGACAGGTATTTTATGCAGAAATTAATACTTGTTCTCAAACAATGTCATTTCTTAGGTTTGCTTGCTCAAACACACTAATTTTCCGACATTCATAATTTAGAATTCATAATCTATGCTAATTTGATAACGTAGGTCAAAATCCAAGATGGCGGACCAAATCGCTATTTTAGGTTTAAACAGGCTTTTTGGCCTTAAAAACCATCACTACCTGGTATTTTCTTTTTACCAGAAACATTCAGATTAACGTTTTAGTCTATTTTCAGTGTAATTTGGGGTAACAGATGGAAAAAAAAGGATTTAAAAAAAATCAAAATGACCGATCCAAGCTGGCGGATCCCAAGGGATAGCTAAATAGACCTGACGTCATTCCATGACGTCATTTTGACGTCAACGTAGTTAACATTTAAATGAGATGTATTGGAATACCTTGACATAAATAACACACACGTTTCTGTTCAATACCTTTAGATATTACGGTAATTCCATATTTAGCCAAAATATCACTTCGACGAGGTCATATTTACGTCATATTACGTCATAACATTATCGAAAGTACAGAAATTATTAACGTTTCCGTGAGCATCACTCCCTGCAAATTTTGTGATGATACACCATACCGCTCGAAGTTATGTGTGTGGGGGGGGGGGCGAATCAGACACCCCCCCCCCCCCCCCGTCCCCAAAAAAGCCCAGTCTAGATAGGGTTAAGGGGATTTATCTGCCATGGACAGTGGCTTTTAAATGGTTTTACTGTTGCAGGAGAGAGAAACATCTTCTGATTCAAAAACAGGTGTCGTTTAATTCGGACACTCATAACGCGAGCCGTTAATGCAGCCAATTTGGCTGACCCACATCTTCCGACCTTTGCCTGGTTGTCTCAAGCAATGACTCTCAGTACCCTTCAATTGCCGTCAGCTATTGCAGGAACCTGCACTGTGACCCTTGCACCCTCGCCCCGAGCCCAAGTGATATGTAAAACACAAGTCACTGCGTTTTCAGAGGTACTATTATAGTTAGACCCATGTTGTTCTCAAGAAAAGTTCTTTCCCTTATTTGCCTACGTTCACAGCTAATGTTATAATGCCAAAACATTGCGGTCTCCGTGGTGCGCCGCTGACTATTTGACAGGTTTTTTAAGCTTTCTCCCATCTCAGATGAAAGAATGTGGTGAAAGCGGCATTCCGATCTTTCTCACAAACGAAGGGGTCATTCTCTGATATTGGCCCATGACATTACGATGCTGTTTATGCAGTAGAACTACTCCATATACGTTTAGTCTGCTTGTGCACGTACATGAATAGGATAGGTTGTACGGAAAGGGAAACGACTCCCTTTGTCAATAATACCATCATAATATAACCACTTAAAGTGTAGGATATGCAATTTATACACTACCAAAAATGCTATGTCTTATTTTTCTTGTTTTCTTATTTTTCTTATGGAGAGAAATATTTTTCCACAAAGAATTTCAAGAAAATCAAGAAACCTTACGCAAAATCTTTGAATGTGATATCTTACATTTAGAGTTTTATTCTTGTTTTTCTTAGGTGAAGAGAGGATTTCTAGTATGATTTCTTATCAGCAAGAATTTTCTAGAAATTTTAGTTAATCTTTCTTCTTTATTCTTCACACAATATTTGCTTCTAGTTTGGTCAAATGCAGTATATTACAGAATCTACTCTTAAGATTTTTATTCTTGCAATACATTCATTTTTCTTTATACTTTCATTTCACTAAGAAAACATGATTTTATTTCATAATGTAGGAAGTCTGAGAAATATGATTCTTGCATTTCTTATTAATACTTAAGAAGATGGAAGGATTTTCTTGACCAACTACAGCTAAGAAAAATGAGAAAATCAACAAACTCCAAACAAGTAATTCCTAAATGTTTTCGTTCGAATTCATTTTCCACAAAGTTAAAGAAAGATGATTCTTGCTTTTTCTGTGTTATCTTAAGTTAGAAAGTAAAATGAAAGTTTGAATTTGCATGTTTCCTTTATTTTCGTAACATTGTTAGGTTTAAGAAGACAATGATTGTTTTTCTTGTAATAAAAAAGTAAATCATGCTAAGGATGATGGTAAATTTGATACTCCCATCATCCTTTGCTGTAAGAACAGTTTGAATGTCGACGGTTGAGTTTTGGCTCCAGCTGCATTTGTCTGATGCATTTGTCTGATGTGACCGGGAAGGACCCCTACACTTTTCGATAAGTGCGGTGGGTTCTTTAACGTGCTCGAGGTGTGGCTCTCCTCAAACACGGGACCTCCATTTAACGTCCTATCCGAGGGACGTCCCTAACCGAAGCTAGGTACTCATTTACACCTGAGTGAAGTGAGGAAATTCGTGTAAAGTGCCTTTCCTAAGGGCACAACGTCAACGGGACAAATCAGGGAACCCCGGATTCGACCTCAGTATCTCTGGGCCCGGGGGTCAAGCACCCTGCCACTGCGCCACCGCGGCGATACTCTTAGTTTTGTGTTTGCATGATACAGCCAACAAGTAATTGTAGAACATGGACGTTTAGTGCAGTAATACATACAAGGTACTAAAAATGTTAAAGTATAACATTTTCAAGCAAATGCACCCCCCTCCCCATGCATGTATAAGGGGGATGGGGGTGATATATGAAAATGACAGTCACAGTCTTTGTGCTTCTCCTAGGCTTAGAAACCTGTTGGACCAAAGAAGATGCCCCCGTCTCAAGTTTGATTATAAGAAGGACAGAGAGAGAGAGAAACAATTGTATTGCAAACTTGTTGATCTTTGGTTAAGAATGGGCATTAGATTAAAAAAAATCCAAAACCGTGTATTAAACAATTAGATCGATAACAATAAATATGATTGGAACACTTTACATTATATTATCATTGATTCAATGGTATTCTTGATTCGAGACCTCCATCTTAGTGAAGAAACTGTTTCTAGGTTTAAGGAATTCATTTTTGAGGACAGAAAGGTATTCCTATGTCAAGAACCTGGCTCTCAGTGGATGAAACTCGTTCTAAGGTGTTAGAAATTCATTCTTGAGGACAGAAAGATATTCCTATCACAAGGACCTCACTCTCAGTGGAGGAAACTCGCTGTAGGTGTAAGAAATGCATTCTTAGGGTCAGAAAGGTTTCCTATGTCAAAAACCTCGCTCTCAGTGGAAGCAACTAATTCTAGGTGTAAGAAATTCATTCTTGAGGACAGAAAGGTATTCCTATTTCAAGAACCTTACTTTCAGTGCAAAAACTCATCATAGGCCTAAGAAATTCATTCTTGAGGACAGAAAGGTATTTCCTGTACAAGAACCTCACTCTTAGTGCAAGAAACTCATTCTAGGTGTAAGAAATTTATTCTTGAGGACAGAAGAAATAAGAAAGTGTCAGTGAGGACGTAAATTTTTTGTTACAACATTTTTCTCTGAATTTATATCTTACATAAAAATTCTGTGCCAAAGAAGAGTCATAACAACAAGAAAATTTGTCTGGAGGTTTCTAGTCACATATGTGTGAAGAAAAAACAAATTTGTCAGAGAAAAATATTCTACGAAAAAGTCTACGTCCTCACTGACATTTCCTTATCCTTTATCATTCTTGCACACAGATTGATTTTCTTTCTGGAAGATAATTTTTCTTCAAAAAGGAAAAAAAAACAATAAAAAACAAGAATGTCATTTTTTGTAGTGTAGCATTTAAAACGTTTGACAACGGACTTGCGGGAGTGCTTTTTCCGTACGTCCGTCTCTCACGGCGCCCAGAGCACAATTGGGCGAACCCGGACGCGGCACGCTCTTTTACCATGTTCCGTAGAGCTAGGCATGAATATTAGGGTATTATATAGAAGGGGTTCCCGTTTAGCAGATATTTTCGAAAGTAGTTTACTCTAGAACATATAACTATGGTGCAGAAATAGGAACACAACGACACCAGAGTAAATCTTAGATGCTAGTCAAATTTCTCAGGCTGCTCATTCCAATGAAATCTAGAATGTTTTTCAGGTTGCAGTCGTAGGTGGAATCCTGTTTTCAGAGGACTTTGGTGGAAGTGTCATCTTCCCCATTCTGCCATTCCTCACTCATGACTTCTACTCGTACCTTAAGAGTAATCAGCTAGGTAGGTGGTCCGTCATAGCCTCTTTCACGTACAGCATTGCTAGGTATGAATAAGTCATTCAACGGAAAATAACAGACCTTGCACAAAATACAAGATGTCCGTCAACTTGACAGGTTTGAAAATGCAAAAAAATAAGACACACAAAATTAGCTGCAGCCACTACCAGTTTTACTGTAATAACCAGTTAGCATTGTCATACGTTTTGCAACTTACTTCTTCCCTACTTCCTTTCACGTTTAACTGTGATACTCAGAGGACGTGATTTCATTTCCTTCTGGAGGTACGATGGCATGTCTTTTGTGATTTTGTTTCTTGGCAATTTGCAGGATACCATGCAGGCTTCTTGACGAGTGGCCATTACTTGGGCAATTTCCTGGGAAGCTTTATGGTAGGGAACTTTTAAATGAGAGAGAGAGAGAGAGAGAGAGAGAGAGAGAGAGAGATCAAACACATCAAACTGTAAACTTTGATGTGCGATGTCTATAGTTAAAGTTAAAAGGACGTTGAATTCTTCGCACTGCTCTATGAGTCATTTTATGAAAAAAAATACTGAACGAAATCCTCATGATTTTCACTAACTAAAGGTAAAATGCCAATATTTTATATTTTAGTGGGGAAAGTTGGCTGACAAGTTTGGGCTAAGGTAAGTCAAATTAGACACCTCTGATCAACTTATGTGCTATATTTTCTACCACGGCATTATCAAAGCATACAGGTATGCTGTTAGGTTACTTGTGAGCCCCGACACGAATCGGCTTTGTAGTGTGCAATGATAAAGATCCTAATAGTCTTGAGTAGTGCATGATTTGTCGTCATTTCCATTCAAACTCCTCTTTGATTATGTATGAACAATATTTGCAGACCTACACTACTGACTGGGAGTCTAACGACGATGTTTACTTTCCTCATGTTTGGCTTTAGGTAAGTAGACCAGATTATTTTACAAAGCAGACTCGGCGTACTATTAGTTTAAGTGAGCCCAGCTGTGTGTGTGTGGTCGTCAGGAGGTACCGTCATGGCATGTGACGGATTTCTATCAGAATTGAGTTCTTCCTCATTTAGTTCTATCATTTTAAAAACAGGACATCCAATAGTTTTGTATATCATAATAGCATAGAATACTTAATTGTGTGATCAAAAAATTAGCATAAGATTTTTATCTTTTTATTTTCCCTGTCAGTTTCTCATTCGCCTGGGCAGTGTTTATTCTGTTCCTTGGTGGACTTCTCGCTGGCAACTCCCGAATCGCCAAGACGTACCTTTACGAGGTTGGTCAGTTGTTGTGAGTTTTTTTTTCAAATTCCATAACGAATTCTTGGTGGTAGAGGACTTAAGAATATGTGTCTAGTGCGCTGATATATGTTATACTGGTCATTTGAAAACATTGAGTCTGTATGTTGGTATTATAAAAATTTGATATTGTAGCGTCGTAAGTTGAACGTGATGATGAAATGGTATAGTCAATATGCATAAATAGAATAAATCTTTATTCCATATCATACACATTTTGAAAGACATTATAGTGAATGTGACTTTTCCGTACCTTAGCAGTCGAGCAGTTTTGGAGCAGTGAAGTCTCCTAGCAGAGGGTTAGCTCTTGATTTGCATAATTAGTCGTTAATTACGAAAATCACAATCTGAGCTATCTACATACCGATAATCAAGACGATATGTCGACCCCTTCTCAAGTTATTCATGTTCAAAGATCAAAACAGAAACACCCACTGCAGCTCCAAACAAACCGCTAGGGGGCCCACACTTACACAACTTACTTCCTGTGGCATGAACTATCTACAACACAAATATCATGACCACAGCACTTGCAGGAAATATGCGCCCAAATTTTGAAGTGCCCGCCAGAAGGCCAATTATCAAACTTGACCTTCAATTCTGTTAACCCTGACCACTAAATATTATACAGAACCCTCGACAGCTTCTCGAGTTATGTTGGCGACATACAAATACACATACATACAAGGCCCGCTGCAGTACTGACGGAAAATGCCAGGGGACCCATTTTTGAATTTGACCTTCGTTCTTACAACTACTACTTACCTACCAAAAATCATGAAGATTCATTAACGTTTCCATCACTTTTTTTGCCCACATACAAACACACAAAAATGCAAAGTCCGCTACAGTACTGTTGGAAAACGCCAGGTAAACCATTTTCGAGCATGACCTTCCTTTGTTCAATCGCTACATACCTACCGAAAATCATGAAGATCCATCAAAATTTTTTCAAGTTATGCTCTTGACACACATACAGACCCACCCAGCAGCTGGAGTAACCAATAACATAATCTTTTGGGCGAAGATAAATATAGCTTTAGTGGTAATCTTGGATACTTGAAGTTAGTCAAGCTCATAACATATTATGAACTAATTGAGAGCAAATGCATGAGTCTATCACAATGGTGAGTCTATCACAATGGTGAGTGTTGGAATGGATCCATGGCTAACGAAAATACCACAAATACGACATTCATAACATCATCAGATATAGAGTTAAGAGTCAGTATGCTCCATCGGCCCTCTGTAGGTGAGCCCTGCGAAGATGCACGCTGTAGTATTTGCTGTAGTGTCTCTTGCTAACGGGCTGGCTTATGTTGTGGTAAGTACAGCATTGTTGTTGCTTCTCTTACCCACATGCACCTATATTTACCTCTGTTAAAACTAGTACCCCTCTGAGTCTAACTGCTGAACCTTACTTTTACATTGTATTCAAATAAAAATCTAGTGTATACCATAATCCCGTAGACATAGAAAGGTGAGTGTGTTGAGACGATCTACTTAGTATTCCATCCAAAGCTCTGTGATATAAGTGGTCTGTCGCGCTTCCTATTGCAATACCTTTTCCACGCGTCGAAAGGATAAACCCACGCAAGGCTGAATAATCAAAGGCTGAATAAAGAAAAACGCAATTTTACAGTCATTGACTTCGCAAAGATAATGCAAAGAGGGACCGATATATGAATGAAGTACGTTACCCTATTGATGCGCCTAAGGGTTCACCAAGGTCTGATAAAAGGAGTGGGAGATTGATGTAAATCAACTGCGGACTATTCTTATCGTCACCTCTCAACGTTGTTCAGAGTAAAAGCTAGACATGGGTTCTAAGGTCTCGACATTACAAAGCCTTCTATGTCCTGATCACAACCGTCTCAAGTCAGACTTTTCAGTTTGCCTTATTCTGCACCAATACATGCAACATTCGTACTAGTCAGGTGGCGGCGATGTTTACGTTGTTTTATCAGATCGGTTTTCTACTCAATAAACGCATTGGTCCCCAAGCTATTAACCCACAGATACCTACATGTTGTGTTATCAGTGAAACTAGATCAGATAAGATCGAGAGCGGTCCAACACACCCCGCTGTAACGGGGAGTTAAGGAGGTAATATATAAGAGAATGTGCAATCGCACCATCCACAAAAAAGGAGGCTTTTCGGCGTCATTGTGCACCGCCATACTGGATTCTAACGTTATGCAGGCGCCATCTTTTTCCCCTGTTGGAATATGACACTTTTTCATCAGATTTCGCCATGATAAAACTTTCACCCTAAAAATCTGGCTGTACTTGTATATCAAATTATGTTTATCTGTGTTATTGATAATCGGTGTGACGAAGCTTGGCATTCTGGGATTGTTCACCCCTATCGAGACCTGTCAGAAATACAACAAGTCTTGGACCTTACTCACCCATAACGTGTGCATAATGCATCTTTGGCAATTTCACTGCAATTAATACTAACGAATAGAGAAAATTCACAATTAAATGGTTCAGAACCGTAGACATCAGAAACATCCTCTGTCAGCTCTACTATCACTATGTCCACCTGAGTCTAACACATCTTCCGAACATTGCACCACTAACATACCATGTGTCCTGCCAGGGTCCAACGGTAGGTGGCTTCTTGTCCTGTCCCGCCACCAGGTTCTCATCCCTTGACACACCTGTCTTCAGACGCTTCCCGTACCTTCTGCCCTGCATTACATCCATGCTGGTGGCCTTCGTAGGGCTACTAGGTTTGTCATGTTCTGGCAACAGTCGCTTGATGAGATAATACTTTCACTATATATATACACAATTGTAACTTGCACAGAAAGCTCACCTGTATTCGTATATTACATCATATAAGAATCCAACTGTTTCTCAACACTTTTGACCTATTGCTCACGTCACGTTGACTGTCATATGTACCGAGCAATGGAGTCCTCTGTTATCTTAGCCTGAAGAGAACCGTAGGAAACCCCAATGTGTTGGAACGGGTTCAACTCTTTCATGATGTAACCGGAAAGCGCTGCATACAAATATGCAAAATACATCAAGTTTGTGAGAAGATCCTATGTCTATAGCATCGACTATTGCCTGCTGCACTAACAAAGGGCTTACGGTAAACTTGAGCACAAGAACATTCTTGTATCAATACATTAAGTAGATTGGCAATTGGATTCCACAAGTCATGAAATTCAAAGGTTACAATTGTGTAGCCTAGGTTAAAAATAGTGCATCAATGTGACAATGCATATGTGTAATAAGATTTCATAATCTGGTCGTGCTTACCTCCGATACAGCTGGTTTCTTATTCTTGGAGGAAACCAAACAACAGGGCTGCAGAGGGGACCACGTGACCGCCATGGAAGAAATCAACCTCAGGCAGGTTTCAGGATAGTCCATGTAAAGCGATATCGGTTTGCTCTATTGCCTTTATATTGAGACATAAAATCAGTTGCATGATATTTCAACTTGCATCCTCCTCAAAACGTACGATTTTTAGAAATTTTTTTTTAATTACAATCCACATGGACGTAACTCACTTTCCTGGTCGAGGATTGAGAAAGCAACCCCATCCTCACCACAACTTTTCTTTGGGGATTTAGATACATGATGTATGTTTGAAAATGTGATGTGTTAAGGTTTTCCTACCACTGCCTCCATGGAGCCAATTTAGAAGTGTGAGCTAAACAAGCATTTCGTCTCAGGCCACAGCAAGTGAATTCTATGGATGATATCTTCTGCAAACTCCAAAAGTAATGCCCGCGAGCGATAAAAAACAAGATGAGCAAAAAACTAGATCTACATTTTCAGAAGGCCATAAAGCATGTTAGACGACCTGAAGCGAAAAAAAAGGATAACAACGAACAATTCTATTACTGTACTCAATGAAACAGTAAGTAATACTGGTGTCAACATTGAAGTCCTTATAGACAGAATAACGCGAGCATTTTTAGAGAACTTATACATGAAACTTAACTCTCGTGTCCAAGAGATCACTCGTCTTTTTAATATCTTATTAGACAGACTGCTAGACAAAGGTCTATTCAAACCGCATGGCATTATTACTTCACCTGGTCCTTTTACTGGATTTAATGATAGTTCACTTTAACAAAGAAAGACACATCGGATAACAAGTTGTTAATGATAAAGGCACAAAAGCTACAGACTAATTACAATGAAAAGTTGGGTGCGTGGGCAGTTCTGTTGATTATTGTAAGTTAGTGACAAGGAGCAACCTTTCTGCATCTTGCAAACACAACAATTACACAACACATCTGAATGGATCTTTTGCCATTAATACATGTGCAAGTTTGGACATTTTTTTGATAGAACTAACAGGCGTTGACGACATATTGGCCCATTGCCGGGGTAGTGACCTTTAGTATACTAGTACTAACGCTTTTAGACCGGATGTCTAAGGCATGCAGTCACGTATACCATGACGTACCCAGCCAGTGTGCTGTTGAAGGGCCTACGTGTATTATTGTACAGTGTAACATGAGCAGAGAGTAGATTAAAAACCTGCATCTGTGGAAGAAATACATGTCTGAAAGTATCTCTGAGGTATACTTCAGTAGAAGATATTACGGATACAACAGCCGGTATGTTGACCATTGCCGGAGAGTGAACCTTTTTTGTTCAAAATTAGGCCAAAATCAATGGGCGCGCTGATGTCATCCGTAAAATATACTTGCTGTAGCCTTAATATATGTATATATATATGGAACAAAGGGCCCCGCCGGGTATACGTAGTTGACGGGCTTCACCATTTTCACCTAGCACCGAGGTCTACTTTCTACCCAAGGCCAGGACTAAAGATATGACGAACACATTAATTTCATTAAAGACATAAGTGGTCAAATGTTTGCTACATGACTTCTTCTGTGTTTTAGAGTTCTCGGATCTGACCTCAGAAGAGAGGGTACAGGAGAAAAACTCCAGGGTGGTGCTGTTACATCGGAAGACTACGGAACAATGACGAATGTTGAGAACCAGGAGCATATGGTACACGTCTCATTCAAATTATCTACATCAAACATTTTTGTTCCAGATTATTAAAAGTCATAGAACTGCTGAGTCAGCATGTTTTCTAGACTCTGATTGGTCAGTTCTAGCCAGTGCAAAGCGAAATCCTGTAAGCTGATTGGCTATTTCCTAGAGCGCCCTGACCTTTTAAAGCAGGGAGTAGAATGCCCTGACCTGACTTGAACTAGAGGCTATAAAAGGAAGTGCGGTACCACTCTTTGTCATTCTGATGAAGACTTTTGAATAAAAGGTCGAAACCGGTAAATCGTTGTGTCTCAGCCGTCATCCTTCTGACGCCCATTCAATTAAAAGTCCTGTTTTTGAAGCACGGCAAAGCGGTTGTCTATAACTGGCCTTTTCAAAAGATTATAACTGAGGCACAAGGTTTAATTTCCGTACCATTTGTATTCCACTAGCCCAGATGGTCTTAAAACCTTTTATCACACGTGATACAAGACAAAAAAAGAAAGAAATACAATTAATGAAAAACAATCTTTTTTACTCCAATACCTGTCACACACATAACTGTAATATAACAATCAAACGTAACGGACCGTTGATATATATCTGCACCTCTGAAGACACAGCAACAATGCGACACTATCATAAATGTTCCAGGCTCCTGACGGATCAGACCGCAGAAGAGACATCCAAGGAAAGTTTCACGGTGTGCGGTCTACACTTGCCGGATATCAACGTATGGAGGAAGGTGTCGGGTCTGAAAGTAGGAACCTTTTTCGCCAAGGTTATATTTTGGGTGAATTTGTTGGTGGCTGTGTGTATTTCTGCCATAAATCATTAGTTAATGGGTCTTAATAATGTTTGGTACGGTAGTAGAGCTCACGAAAATGAATGTTATACTCGAAAGTGGGCCTCCTAGAGGTGCAGGACCGCAGAAGAACTTTCTGATTTCGATATGTCGTTTTCTGGACATGCCATGGTGTCTTTAACTGCAGGGGCAAATTCTAAAATAGAATAACTACATATGACAAATGTAACTAATTAGTGTAAATTATGCAAAAAAAAAACATTTGCATAATTAATGAGATGATATTATTCCATAGAGGTAAATGACGGATAATTTATACTCAAGGACGATTAAATAAAGACGAACATTATCATACATAAACCTTGCAAATTAATGCCTCATTTACAGAATTTCTGAGGAAATGCTATGATAGCCTTCATTTCTTACATATGTGTTTCATACTTTTAACAGCTTTGTTATTGGCTTATTTGGGTGGAAAAGACTATCAACTGCACTGATACAATGATGCAAATGAAACATTATTAACATAATCAATGAGAAACCTTTACAATATGTCACTCGAAATGTTATGAGGTCGTTGAACTCTAGTTTTTATTTCGGTACTAATCAGTGTTTCAAAAGATAAGCATGTGCTTTTGATGCCGGTTATGTCTGCAAATATGTGAAAACAAATAAATAAAAACAACATGACTCAGACAATGCCTTCAATCTTCAGCAGATTCCTGGACGCTGTCCCGTCTGATGTGGGACAGACGAGTGATGCTGTCGTCATTACTGTATGGGCTGCTGGTCTTTGTAACAATAGCTGTAGCGCAGGTATCTTACATTCATTACTGGTAAAAGGTTCTTACGTTTTGTTAGCTCCTTGGGCGTGAAGCTGCTGACTTAACGTTTAGAAAAAAAATGCATTTCTGTGGTAGAAACATGTATTTATGTAGGTACCTTCCGGCTGGGAGATTAATACTTATTCTGTTTTGGTAGCGTTGAAAGTCTTACTCTAGTCACCCGTAGCAACGTTTCACGGTCACTTTTTTTTTCAAAGCTATGGACATTACCGGAAGGCGCCACTTTAACAAAACAAAACTGTTTTATATCATGTATAAACGGCACCTATGATAGGTGTTAAGGACACGGTTGAGCTTTATTGAACATGTGCCGTCATTGAAAAAGATGCATCGACTGTTTTCCAAACCCTATTCTGATATTTCAGATAAATTTGACCACTCTCAGATTGTAAAAACACTCCTTTATCACCAAATTTGATGACTGAAATGTGGTTCGAGGTATGAAAAATACGTTGTTTTATGTCATACCTGGGCCTGAAACGGGTGTTCCGGACCGTGTAATAAGTATTCGTATCACATAGGGTTCTGGAGTTGTATCACACGGGCTTCCATAGAATATTTCGAATGCATTTCGAGCGCGCCGGTTGCGCCACCACCGAAAATTTGAATACCGGATTCGGAGATTGGAATCAATGTTGGCACAGTTTTTTTGTTCGAGGACACAAAACTCCCTCAACTTCTAGCGCATTCTGCATTGAAATGTGTGTTTTCTCGGGTGGGTACGTTATAAAATACAACACGGTGTCTTCCGTATCAGAGGCCGTCGGCCGATCCAACCCGCGGTCGGGCTGGCACCTCGGGTGATCTATATGTATGCACGAAGAACCACCTTTAGATTGTCTCTTAGTATCATCAAATGACTAAGTGGTCAGTTCTACCATGGCTTTGATTATACCAGTATGTATGATGGCTCATTCTGTCTGCCACTGCAGCTCCTACCTCTTCTCCTTGTGTCTGGTTATGAGCATGGTGGGTTCAGCATGGACTCTAGTCAGATTTCAGTAGTGGTCACTGTTCTTGGAGCTGCCGTGATGGTGGATCAGGTGGGTTGATCACCCTCATGTCGCTTGACTCAAAGGTTAGCAAGACATGTATCATCGTTAGGGTCTTCTAAAAATGCCCAAAGTTTCGAACGGTTACTCATTTCCTGATCACGTTATTCTCATTTCTATAATTGATGTATTCACTGCTTGATTTGTAAACTAGATGCAGGTTTCTATTTCAGGTGTTTATAGTTCCGTGGCTGGCACGGCGGTTGAAGTATACAACATTGTACAAGTACAGTCTTCTGATATTTGCCTTTGGGGTGTTGATGATCCCTCTGACGGCCTCGATGACCGGTCCTTCAACTGTTGTTTCTCCATTACCCGTAAAAACAGCTGTAACTTTGCCTACAGCAACAGTGCTGCCATCCAGTCAGCCCCCTAGTTCCTCAGCACAGACCACGCCTGGTACGCCACCAGGCGTGGTCACCGTTTCTTCACAAACGTCCAGCCCCATTTCTCCGCCGCATGCCCCTGTTATCCCTGCCAGTACCACTTCCAAAACTGAAACTCCAATCAAACCCGGCAAACCCGGCCCGAACCCCCAGACCCCCAACACACCCGGCCCTAACCCCCAGACCCCCAACACACCCGGTCCTAACCCCCAGACCCCCAACACACCCGGTCCTAACCCCCAGACCCCTAACACACCCGGCCCTAACCCCCAGACCCCCAACACACCCGGTTCTAACCCTCAGACCCCCAACCCACCCGGTCCTAACCCCCAGACCCCTAATACGCCCGGTTCTAACCCTCAGACCCCCAACGCACCCGGTACTAACCCCCAAACCCCCAACACACCCGGCTCTAACCCCCAAAACCCCAACACACCAGGTTCTAACCCCCAAACCCCCAACACACCAGTTTCTAGCCCCCAACCCCCCAACACACCTGGTTCTAACCCCCCGACCCCCAACACACCCGGTCCTAACCCCCAGACCCCTAACACACCCGGTCCTAACCCCCAGACCCCTAATACGCCCGGTTCTAACCCTCAGACCCCCAACCCACCCGGTACTAACCCCCAAACCCCCAACACACCCGGCTCTAACCCCCAAAACCCCAACACACCAGGTTCTAACCCCCAAACCCCCAACACACCAGGTTCTAGCCCCCAACCCCCCAACACACCCGATTCTAACCCCCCGACCCCCAACACACCCGGTTCTAACCCCCAGACCCCCAACAAACCCGGTCCTAACCCCCAAACCCCCAACACACCCGGTTCTAACCCCCCGACCCCCAACACATCTACCCCTAAGCTCCCGACCCCCACTTCAGCCGGTGCGAAGCCGCAGGTACCCAATCTAGAGCCACAGGCTCCTTCCACCCCTCAGACGACAAACGTTTCTCCTCAGCAGCCTAGCTCTCCAAGTGCAACTAACGGGCCAGTTTCTGAAGCTCCCTTCGCGTCCGCTCAGGTTCCCAGCGCTGCTTCTCAAGAAACTGCATCGACCATGTCAAGTACCGTGTCACTGGTGTCCGCCATCTCTTTACAAGCATCTATCCCCACTTCTCCTGCACCGAAGAACAGCGTTTCAAAGTCCCCTCAAGCCCGAAACCCGCCAACTGGGACTTCCCTTGTTACGAAAAACCCCCCACCCCCGCAAGTTCCTACATCAATGGCGCAAATCGGTTACAGCCCAATTGTCGATACAGTCGCCTCAATTGTCGACACAGTCGCCTCAAGGTCCAACAACAGCCAACTGGTCGGTCAGTGCAGGATCATCAACGACACAACAAAAAGTATGAGAACTCGGATTCCACATAATGTCTGGGTTGCTGTGATCCTGATCAATATCATTGTGGTACTAGGAAGGTGAGTAATTGACATTCAATTTTTTATTATTAAATGAAGTCCTACATTTGACAAATAGGGTTAGACAAGTTTGGGAAATTTCACTTGCCCTATTGGGCAAGCACATAAAAAATTGACTGGCCCGAACCAACTTGTAATTAAAGGTCAATCGACTGCGAGAGTCTCGTTTGTGGTGCCTATCAGCAATATAAGGATGCATTATAAAGCGTTGTAAGAGATGGGCAATATAAACAAAGATGGTAATACACATAGGACAAAACATGACACGTTAGGCCCAAATATTCCGTAAAAAAGGCCACTCACTGCTCTATTTAATAAGATAAGGGTATTGAGGGACTTGAAACACGTTTTCTGACAAATGAACGGGCATCAATATGACATTTTTACGACAAAACGATCAGTAGATTTGCCCCATACACAAAACTCACTGTGGCCCGATTGGGCAAGTGCAGGAAGATATCCATTTGCCAGATCAGCAGTTTGACTTGCCCGGGGCAATCGTGCAAATGGACTTGTTCAACCCTGCATGTAATGAACTATAGTCATTATTATTCTTATTTTTGTACGGTAAAGGTAAGATATTATTATTTAATGTTTCACAAAGAATTCCACATTTTCTATTTCTCACATTATAATATCAAACTTGATTAACATTGACTTGGTTTCTTCCACGAAGTTCTACCGCTTTGACAGCAGCGATGGTGATGATGGGCAACTCGGCTTCGGTGAGACCCTTTGAATCTCTTTTGGCACCCTCATTATCTAAAAGGGAACTCAACTCCAGAACTATGTGTTCTGTTTCTTTAGATACTCTTCCTGAATCCCCCAATATACTTGTATTGACAACTTAACATTGAGTCTGGACCTAGCAGTAGTTGCAGCATTTTTAGAAGTGCGTGTAGCAGATGAAGCATATAGCCATAGCAAATCTTATTTTCCCTTGCTTTGGGCCGATGTTGATGCGGTTCATAAGCAAATATCCAATAGGACCCAATACCTAGATACAAGGACTGGTCTGCATTATCGGTTACTGGATTACAAAATGCCATTTCTTATTCTGCCATCTAATTCCACAAAGTTTAGTTTATTTTGCATTCAAAAACACGTGATATCTTAGAACACTCAAGTTGCTTTTGTAGTTTAGAGCCCCTTATTTTATTCTAGTCCCAATCTAATCTAAAATATCTTTGGTATGGTACTAATGTTTTAATATCCTTGATACAAAATTATATTAGGCTATGTAACCCGACCACCTGACACTGATATTAAGTAATTTATTAGTCATCTTGCAACAACATTGGACGCAATAAATACGTAAAGGAAAACATGTTTCCTTCGCGATTTCAATATAGATTGACTAAATAATGAAAGCCATGAACTAACTGCTGATTTTTTAAATATGTTGTTCTAGTGCATTATCTGTCCAACCATTTCAAAACCAACAAGAATATCTGATAATAATAAATCAACTACTTTACTTGACAATATCTTATCAAACTCATTTATAGAATCATACACATCAGGTGTGCTTGTAACAGATATTTCGGACCATTTTCCTACATTCTACACATAATTAGGTGTAAAAGTAGAATAAATAAAAGTCAAAGTCAAAAACGTCGTTTACGAAGATTTCATCATCATCATCATCATATCGGGCGGCTTGCCCGGACTAAGGTTGCTCTCTCCATCCAAGCGTCACGGTCTGCCATTAGTTGGTTTAGTTTTTAATTCAGACCTCACCCCTACATCCCCAGCAAGTTGGTCTATGTAGGTCCGTCGGGGTCGCCCGACACAGGAGTGCCCATGAGTTGGTGCCCAGAGCAGGAGTTCGCTTACAAGTTCTTCTTTGTTTCTGTAGCCATGTCCTGCAAATCGTACCCTTCTCTCTCGTATGATTACCAGTTCAAATATTACTCAATTCAAAGATCTATTAGCTGCGGAAGCGTGGGGCAACTTATCCAATCTAATAGACGCGATTGACGCCTAAGGTAATTTTATTAATGTATTCACCTCTCTCTTTGAAAGATGTTTCCTTATTGTGACTCAATCCAGACACAATGCAGACAAAAACAAACCCTGGTTCAGTCCTTCTCTACACATATCGTCCATCAAGAAAAACTAATTGACAATGTATAGAAATGTATTATGGAAAGAATCCTAATCCAACTTCTTTCAAGACATACAAAACTTACAGAAATAAATTCAACACATTAATTTGCATACCTAAAAGAAACTACTATCATCAAAAATTTAAAGACACAACGAATGATATAACCAAAACATGGAAATTAATAAATGAGCTTATTGATAAGGAAAGGAAGTTATTAATCTGAAATATCCAACCCACAAAACATAGTCGATAGTTTCAACAACTTCTTTGTTAATATTGGACCCTCTCTGGCAAAAAAGATCGAGAAAAAGGACATTTTTTCCTTGAAGAGAGGACATAGTCGATAGGTTAAACAACTTCTTGAGCCACCATTCTTGAGCCCCTCATGCATATTCTCAAAATGTCTTTGGAGACCGGTATAGTCCCAACTAACTTTAAAAAAGCAAAAGTTATTCCCCTTTTCAAATCTGGAGACTCCTGTTCGCTTTTAAATTACTGACCCATGAATATTTTGCCCGTCTTTTCAAAAGTAAATTAGTAATTAGTATGTAAAAAAAATCGCAACATCTGGAAGAAGATAAAATACTTCACGAACATCAATACGGTTTCCGAAAACATCACTCAACATACATGACCCTCTTGAAATTAGTAGATAAAATAACCGCGGCCATAGAAAATAATGAATTCACCATTTCGAGTTTTTCTAGATCTATCGAAGGCTTTCGATACGGTGGACCATGAAATATTGTTGGAGAAACTCAAGTGCCACGGTTTTCACGGCTTAGTCTTCACCTGGTTAAATGATTTCTTATCAAATAGAAAACAATTTGTCTCCAATAATATGTACTCTTAAGACACAAAAAAATTTCCTGTAGCGTCCCTCAAGGTCCACATGTTCACATGGAAATATGATAATCTGTAACATATTGTCTCTCATTGTTGTCTTTGAAGCCGGCATTTCGAGGGTCCGCTAACGGTATCGCCCAGACAATGGCCGCCCTGGTCCGTGTCCTGGCACCTGTCGTCTTAGGTAACCTGTTTGCGTGGAGTACTGACAATGGTAGGGCATATTTTGAATGGAGTTTTGGTAACATTACAAAACCTGGTAACGTTATAAAACCTGGTTCTCCAGTTTTTCCCTTTAGTCACTGATGAAATATCGCGGTTGCCATCTGAAACGTCTGAATGTTTCAACGTTTTATACAGCTCTTGTCAATGAGTGGCGTATTGAACGTTTGTATCATAGCTTATCATAATCGGTCTATCTTTACAGTGTCATGCTTGTGCTTCCACTAGACGTACTAAATATGAAAAATGCTACGGAATAATGTTATTTCTCTCAAACGTTTTCCTTTTTCATTTCTATCTCCTCTCCATAGGCTTGCCGTGGCCTCTGAACCATCACCTCTCTTTCATCCTGGTTGTTGTGCTGAGTCTTCTCGCCGCCTTCCTCTGTAGCCGCCTGCCAGACGCCATCAACTGTCAGAGAGAGGAGGACACTCTGCAGCCTGAGGACACCCAGGAAGGGGACCAAGGCTTCTATGAAGATGGGGCAGAAGAATATTACGCACAGCAAGCTCTACGTTGATTTACTGATTCCTGCAAGTGTTATCAACGCGTCACTTTTAGTAGACATTTAGCTGATTTTGTTAAAGTGCAATATAATGTAGACATGTACATGGAAAAAAAACTATATTCGTTGGAACTTGGCATACTAAATCAGGGTATAGAGTGTTTTAAAGAGTAGCCAGCACGAGTAGTTTCCAAAACATACTACATATGTATAACTAGGCAGTCCAAAATCGGTCGCAAATATTGCAGTAATGAGCTGTGTAACAGTCATGACGTAGATGCAGAAATGTCAAAGACAATCTAAGTTCGAAAATTTAGTTTCGAAAACTCGTCAAGAAAAGTACCGGTTTTCATCTCTGACTTCTTCAATCAAACGAAAATGAGTCCAGACTATAGAATGAACAATAAACAAGAGTCCGTAGGACACAATTCTCCGTGAAGTATTTATAGTATGTACAAGTATTGACCCACACAAATTGCATCTCTGCACAGTCCAAGTAGTGTTTTAGAGCAAGTAAAGAAAAGGTGTTTGTTTATCTTTTTCTTTCAATACAGGAGTGGTCAACCTGCTGAAAAATATGTTTTTACAGCATGGCACAGATGGGATCTAGAAATTCCGGGAAAAGTCACAAAGTTAGATCTAGATGGCCCCTTTTCAATTATCAACGAACCATTCAGCCTTACAACTAAGATGTATCAGAAATCACAAATATGCAGTAAATCCTCTCTCCACAATTTATTGCAGGCCGGCCTGGTCTATAGCTATCAAGCTTTTTGCAATAAAAAAGGCTAATTTTATATTATCGTAACATTTCACGAAGGTCAAAGGTCACCGGATCTAACCACCCGGAAGTGACACTGGCGCGCGCACTTTTCTGAGAGATATTTCTCAACAATCTTTCATCCCCTGCGTAAACTTTTTACATTGTCACAGCCTCCGTATTATAAACTACAAGTGTGGTAAGTTTGAAGGTCCAGAGATTTGCCATTTTCACACTGTGCGTAAAAGTGCATCGTCCGTCCCGTGCGCACATACTGTATGCGAGTTGCGAGTGGACACCGCATACTTAATACACAGACTGAAGCTCACTCGGCACATGTTCGCAGCGAAAACTCACAATTCCCGTTGCCGCATTGGTATGTAACTTGGTATATCGTTTGCTAGGTTGCGTGTGGTGATGCACGTTGTCTATTTTTCAATGTAACAGTGACTATACGATCACAGCAAGTAAGGAAGATTTTTACCCCGTATCTGCCTGAAGTATTCCAGTCATGCATAACGGATTATAACATGGTCCCTATGGCAGGGCAGTGGGACATAGCATTAATTATAGGGGTGCAATTACGATATTGGATTGACGTTTAAAGTAGTTATGGTGTAACAAAGCTGTTGTGCATCACCACGCCGAACCAGGCAAACGATATGCCAAGTTACACACCAATGCGACAACGGGATCGTGAGTTATAGCTGCGAACGCGCAAACAAATGCATTCCCAACACTCCCAGAAGGAGGTCATCCTCCTTCCCGGAGTAATAAGCCAAATGAACTCGGATAACTCGGCTAGTAGGATGCCAAGTAACCGGACCGCATCTATGCGAAAGTAATCAGAAAAATCAATGATGTTAGCATCTCTCCAGAAAGTAGGAGACAATGGGAAAATGGTAATACATAGTTTACGACTTTGATGCATAGTTTACGACTTTGATTTTGCTGAAGTTTCCGTCGGCTTCTGTGTATCGGTATGGCCTCCGTCGGTTAGTATTGACCATGTAACCAAGTAACGGTATGCTAAACTGAAATGAAGAAATATCTAATAAAAAGCAACTTATCGTGTGTTTTTGTTGAAATAGGGCAAAAAAATCACATTGTTGATACGTTTGACTGAAGGGCTATGGTATATGAGATGAAAAAAAAAACGTAGTTCGGAAGGAACAAAAGATCTAGTGTTCGGAAACCTCACATCTCTGGAATATATAGAGCTTTTGTAGATATGCATAATATATTTCAAAGGTGCCCTAAGCGAGTTCTACGAATCCATATGAAATTGACATTTAATTTCCCATATTCGCACATTTGCATCATTATTCCATACTTTGGGTGTTTAAAAAGTCCGCAGAAATAAGCCACTAAAGGATCTAGGAGTATCTTGTTTACTAGTACAACCAAAAAATCAGCCCAGAATCCAGCCATAACCGTTTTCTGTCGACAATTTTCGGTAACATCCGGCCGAGTCACGTCACAATGCCCGAGCACATCGACCCATGACCATGTGATGATTTCTCCGGAAGCGTTCTGGACGTATCGGTCAGAATCGCTCATGTTCAGAAGATTTGAAATGATGGCTGGCCTCCACGTGCTCAGATTGTCCAACCACACAACGACATCGCATATTTGCTCAATGATGGTCAATATGCAATGGGATTATTATTCCGACTTACTATGGGTAGAAATGACTAAAAAATTAATTTCAAAATACGTCTTTCAACACCCTGATATTGCTTAGGTTGCCTTTAAATGACGGTCGTCACTGCAAAATCCGCATACATTGTATCCGTGAAAGTCATTTTCGTCAACAGAGGTCCATGTTTACGTTATAAATCATACAAATTAATTGCGCATTTACTTAAACTATGCATAGTGATATACAACTTTAACCCTATCTAGACCGGGCTTTTTTTAGACTTCTTGGACGGGGGGGTGGGCATGGGCTCATTCGCCCCCCCCCTCATTACTTCCGAGCGGTATGTTGTGTCATCACCAAATTTGTAGGGAGTAATGTACACGTGAAGTTTTGTAATTCTTGTAATTTTGGTGACGTTATGACGTAATATAACGTAATTATGACGTCATCGATGTGATTGTATTGGCTAAATAGGGAATTCCCATAATATCTAAAGGTATCAGACAAAATAGTGCGTATTATTGATTTTAAGGTATGCCAAGACATTTGACGTCAGTGTTGACTATGTTGACGTCAAAATGACGTCGACGAATGACGTCATGTGTTGTTAGCGACCCCCAGGGATCCGCCATCTTGGATCGGCCATTTTGAAATTTTCAAAAATATATTTTTTCCACTTATGACCCCAAAGTGTTTTTAGTTAAGAAAATTCCAGGTTGTGACGAATTTGAAGGCGAAAAAGCATGACTATAGCGAATACAATTATCTTGTCCGCCATCTTGGATTTTGAGCGATGACGTCATCAAATTAGCATAATTTATGAATATCAAATTATGAAAGTTACATTAAATCACATATGATGTTAGACATGTAGGAAACTAGTGTGTTTGAGCAAAGAAACATTGGAAACAACTATGTTTAAATCAAAATTAGTGAAATTTGCATAAAATGCCTGTTCAGAAACCCGTTGCCATGGCAACACAAAAAATGATAAAATTATACTTTTATCATAATATTGTTTCCAACTAAATTCTAGGAAAAGTCACCAAGTTTGGTTGTCCTACCATACGTCGTTGGGCAGTTATACGATGTCAAAGTTTGCGCGGGCACTTTTACCCCCCCCCCCCCCCCCCGGTCTAGATAGGGTTAACTAGCTTACGTATGTTCCGAAAATAATTTCATCAGGTTGGTAGAACATAGGATATTTGGAGTTTCTTATTACACAACCAGGTAATCTCACCTGCTGACGTTTCGGTGTCAGAGCTTCTGACTGGAGTACTGCTTCTCACCGCTGTAAGTAGCCGTATGTTATTCCCACGCTCGTACCCAGCGCCGTGAAGAAGCCATAGGTTTAGATCGTGGGCTTAGAATCAACTGCCGATCAAGCTCAACAAAATTAACTTCTGGATTTAACAGCTGTCGTTTTTGTTTTGTTTTGTGCCTTTCTTGTTCCTCCGCGCGTAGTTGTATACTCAAGTACGTAACAGGCGACCTTCTACACTGGTAGTTAACCGTTATTTCTTCTAACTAAACACGTTGGAAACAAGACGAAAGTTCGCTATCTTGGGGGGTAAAATGTTGCTCAAGTGTGTTATGTTATAAGAAACAGAGATTTACAAAGTACCTTATCGTTGGCGCTGTTAGGGTGTTAAGATTACCTCCCTACATTGCGCTCGGAGTGGAGTTAGTCACGGACCCTACTTTGCCACGGGAGGGAGTTTGGCATCTAAAACACTCGTCCCCAGGACAGTTTGAGTTTCCCAGCATGCGTTGCGCACACAAACTGCGTTCTCTTTCCCAGGACACAGAGAATGGCACACACGCTAAATGCGCCCCGCTATGCCCATGCCCGGGTCTAATTAGGGGAAAGAAAGGACGCTGTGGAGGAGCGTGTGTAATTCCTATTCTCCAAGGAGAGGTTTCTGTCGCGAGGGCTAGGAATGGCCGCGATTTTCAACGTTTCTATACTTTCGACATATATAAGATAGTTGAAGATGTATACCTCTATGCATTGATTAACTTGTGTAAACCTGCAAGACATTTTTATTATTCATGTCAACATGGGATTCTACTGAAGGAAATGACTTTCAGACGTAAAAAAATACGTAAATTTTGCAGTAAAGACCATCATCAACGTTATAAATCGCGGCCACTCCCTGGACCGAAACCTCTGCTTGGAGAATATGTAATTTACCACTAAGGACTTAGACACTTTCGCAAATTAGATTAGGCAGATTAGACTCTTATTTGTATAATTGATATCTGTTTATGTTCAACCTGCCATGTAGTACGTCCGTCGCATGCATTAAACTCCAATCATGAAAAACACTGGAATTATAAAATTTCCTAATCAATTATGCAAATGAAGCTAGCCCTAGTTTGCATAATTTGAATCCACTTAACTTTTTCCTTACATCAAGGGCTATCTGCAAAAAAATAAATCAAGATCATAGCATGTCCAGGCCCAAAGATGACAAAACCTGAATTTCTGCTGCAGGTCCAATGCAACACTCCAGGAGGCCCCAAATTGACCTTGGTAAAAACGGGCCGAGGAAAGATGAAGTTTTATATCAGACGTCACTGCCGAGTACGTGAATGTACTTGCGAATGGAAGTACAATGTTCATTACACTTTATGTATCCGAGTGCGTGCTTCTTGTTTTGTTAGCTCCGTGATGGAGCTTCAGCTACTGCCTTTGGTTCACTTTGTTGTGTGTTCGCACCAGAACTCAAGATCCTGTTGATGGCCTTCCATGAAATTCGGTACGTTGGCTGTAATTAAAGACCCCAGTAAAACTACGAGGGCGATTCAAAAACTAACGCAATTTCTATCATAACAGGTTCGTTTTTGTATGAAATGAGTTGAAATTTGGCACATATATAAAGAGACATCCCGTCTTGAGTTGGTGTAGATCACTGTATTTTTCACATTTTTACCAGCGACTGAGTTGACGTCAAGTTGGCCACACCCTTGGAAGCTTGTCGGAGCAAAGGATAAGTCAGACCTGACCCAGTAACAATTACTGCGAGAAGCTTAAATTACACCTGTATGATAGTACATGTCTCTATAACTTACATGCCAAATTTGGTTGCTGAACTCCTTACAGTTCCTCTTTTACAGCTCCTAGAATAGAGTGAGGTGTGATATTAGAGCCAGTTGAATTCATAGCCGAATGCGCGATTTGTTGATTAAAGACCTTGTATACTACTATCCCATTAATTAATGGAAATGAACCTTGACACAAATATTATGTGTTTAATGATTAAGACGTGTACTTAGTATCATTTCTCTGACTCTGTGGGAAAGTGGTGTACAAAAAGGATTTATCAACATAGCGCATATTCAGGGCCCTGATACCCGCTCTGAATAAACTCATACCTCACTCCACCCTAGGAACGAAAAAAAGAAAAACTGATTAGAGTTCAGAGATGAAAATAAGCATGAGGCTTATAGAGATATGCATTTTGAAACATGTTCAGATTCAGTCTCCTACAATAATTGTAAGTGGGACATAGTGGGTCATACTTTACTGCTAATTGAACTTCCCTTTTACTGCTGTTCGCCTCCGACAAGTTTTCAACTTGAAGTCAACTCAGTCGCTTGTAAAATTTGAAAAAAAACAGTGACTTACACCAACTCAAGAAGAGATGTTTCTTTATATATGTGCAAAATTTCAACTCATTTTATACAAATATGAACCTGCTATGATAGAAATTGCGTTACTTTTTGAATCGCCCTCGTATATAAAGGCTAGATAACATAGATTATAGGCTTCAGTGTGCTGCTGGCAGCCGTGCAGTGCACATCAGTGGAGGCCTGGCTGAGACAGTTACTCTTCAACTTAGGTTGGAAATAACAACCTTTTAGTACCTTTTTCCGGTACTTCAGCTTACAAAGGACACCCCCTGCTGTTATTAGGTAGTTGCACAGTCCATAAATGAACCTCATGAGCATGAGAATCATAGACAGTTGTAGGCAAACAGAGAAAATGCTGATGTACATGACCATCTATGAACGTCTGTGTTTCTAGCTAGATTACGAAATACCCCATGTCATTGTTTTGTCTCAATCGATTCGTGATGAGATAAGGTAAAGCAAGAAATTTTCATAAATATCTATAGATATATAACTAAAATATGATATCCCCGAACTCATGTTAGATATGGTATCATAACGGGGCTTAACCGCTACGTTCACTGACATAAATGATATCTTTTGTGCTGCTGTATTTCAGGGACGAAAATATCTTGTTTCCCTTGTGTTTCTTCCCTTCCTGATATTCCTAGTTGCATCAAGTGCTTCAACTGTACATTAAAAAGGTTAGACATCAAAGATAAGTCAGCGATAGGTTTTCAAGCAACAACTGGATAAAATTTCAACTGTTTCAACTTAATCATTAAAAAAACTTACATTGAGTGATTGAGGTAGTGGCATTGGGGTAAATTGGGCAAAATCTAAGTAGAATTACATAGAAAGATGTGTAAATCTCTCGTAAGTTATGTTCCAACATATTCTTCAAAACGGCTTTTCGTCCCTTTTAAAGAATCTTTACTAGAAAGAGTGTGAGCTATGACTCAACTCACACGTACGTGTGGTGATTCATTTGAAAAGGATGAACTACTGAGGCTTGCGCAGCGATTCGAACTACATAGAAAACCTGTTTGATTCGTGTTCTATTGAGCACATGGCGTGCCAGCTGTGCGTCTGGGCTTAAATTAGAAAAGGACAACTTCGCAATTGCAAATGTACTTCTCCCTCCACATATCGAAGAATTTGATATGGTTTTCAAACAAGAAATGCTTTTTAAAAACTGGCCACGCAACCATTAGATAATGGTGAAGACGAAGTGGTGGTTGTACGTGTAATGACTTGAATGTATAGACTTTGTTACGCCCTGCTTTCCCCATCGATCGTCACATATGTATACCTTGCATGAAAACCGTCACAATTTTTACCGCCCTATCTTTGGTGCATAATTGCTGATGGCCACATTATTGTCCTATGTATTTTATCAGTCGAGGTAAAAAGTCAAACCAAAAGAAATCGGATTATCAGCAGCTGCGCATACACATTTTCAATTATAGTCAGCCATGAGCAATGGCGAAATGCGATCCTCTGGCCTTGCATGAAGCGCCCTCCAGCGAGGCTCAGCCTGTCTGCAGCTTGGACGAAGCAGAGTGGACAGAACGGAGGACATCTTAATGGCGGTTGCGAAAAAAATATAACGTAACATCACCAATTAACGTCCGATTTATTCAAAACGTATTTATCTTAAAACCGCGCGGACAGAGCCAAATTTCAAACCCATGGGCAGAAATATCAGCTCTTCTAAAAAGAAAATGCATAGTCTGTAAGTTTTTCTCCGCCTGTTTAACGCCGTGCGAGCATGTATTTATACTGAGGTACATGATGAAGAATTGTGCTAGGGTAACCTATTATCGTCCACTTCTGAATCTTTTCCCTTCTAGCGCTATGCTTGAAGAACATAGACCAGAAAAAAATGCACAGTAATTGTCCAAAGTATTCTGCAGACAAATGATAGTAAAATCACTACATCTGTCCGGCAACTTGCTTAACGCGATGGAAAAAAAACAATGTTTATCTGTAAATTTCCCCCACATGCGCGGCACGTGGCGTTCACGTGGTAAACGCATGGCGATTATGTTTTGCTATACAAAAATTAAAGAGATGGCTAGGGATCATGCTTATGATGTTCTTTATTGCTCATGAGAACAGGCTTTGGCATAATACACCGCGACATGTGGACATGAGCCAAACCGGACGTAAATAGGTTCTGCACGTAAATAGGTCATGTTACGTTACTTGGAGCCCATGCGAATTCATCAAACGACGGCATTCGTGGTGAAATAGGGACCTTTCCAATTTCTAATCACGATTAATGCTGAGATATAACTAATCAAATGCTGGCACCGTTAAGTAAACTTACCCAAATACACTCTAATTACTCCGGGAAGCATGCGACGTTTACTATTTGGTGGCTATGGTTGACTGAATCAAGTAACTGACACTCTTAACTATAACGGTTCGGCATGTACGGACAAACCATATGTTGTACCAAATTGATATGTTAACCAACCCATTACGACTCCGTGTGCAGGATAGATACATACAAGAATGGCTTACTTCTACCAAAACAATTCAAAACTCTCCAGTTTTTATCTGGTACAAATATCCGAAAACACACACAAGAAACAATACATATTCACCAAAGGACATATTTTATGAGACTAATTGAGAGTCAAAACAAATGGACAATGCGGATCATGTCTGTAGTCCTACCTCCTAGATAAAGTGGGAATGATATCTTTACAAAGTTGTCAATGATCTAGATCTATTCAGAAACCTTACCATTTATACGTATCAGGAAAATGTTTGCAGCAACAAAAACCATACAGACCCATTGACTTTTTGAAAAGCATTAATTGTAACGTTAACACAAACATGTGAATCTTTTCAAGGCGATAATGTAATTTGAATATCTCTAATGATTAAATCGTTTGTTCATTTCAACAAAATGAGTGATATCAATGTCGTTACAATATTAACTCTACATCCTTGTCACTGTTCACAATTGTTTAACATCGCCTACCGGAATGACCACCAACCACAACACACACACACATGTGACATCATATTTACAACACAAGAAAGGCAGCAACACCATTAAAATGTTCGACGCATTTACCGTTTCGGTGAGTAAGACTAACTCATTCCCAAGGCTATGCTCAAAACTAAAAAATCCTAGGGTTGAAATTGAATTTACTGTTGGAGCGATGGCAAGCCTTCTTGACTATATAATGTTGACTGTCACTGTGCCAACTATTCCTAAATGTAAGGCGACCGCTGATATGAAAATCAGTTCGACATAAACATGTGGTCCCGATAGAACACCAGACCAGGTGTCCTCTCTTGTTTGAGGAGGGAATAAATGCAGTTGAGGTGACAGCGTTATGTTTTCGGTAATTGCGGAAGCGGGTTGCGTCGCGTAGCATTACCATTGTGGTGGCCATCAGTGAACGGTTTTTGACAAGTGGCCGATGCACGTGTAAAACAGGGTACGTATATCTGTGACAGGTTTCCCTCTGTGTTAGCATGCATAACAGCTGTATGATCTTTAGTGATTTAATATTGAAATGCCATTTTACTTCCAATGTTACTTCCAATTTAATCAAAATCACACACGAGTACAAAAGAGACGGAACTCTACACCAGCGGACATTGTTGTAGTTGACAATGTGTTACAAGGTCCCTTCCCTTGAGTCCTCGAGTTGTTTTCTCTTTCATTTTGTTTGTTTTTCTTTCCGGAGCATTTATCCAGCCAAGGCAGTGGAAACCTGTCACAGATATACGTACCCTGCTTAACACGTGCCATTTCTGTCCTGCTATGGCTGTTTTTGACAGACGTTTTTCAAATAGAACAGGGGGCTCTATATGTTCGATATGGCGTTCGACGGGAACGGTCCAATGGAAACGGGGCCCCGCAAGGTATAGTTTTTGGGCTGTTTTCTTGCACTTTCGAGTGAGGCTCACTGCTGCTGCCAGGCTATTTTGCGGCTAGAGTCAAATGTGGAGGTAAAATCAACCCGGTTTCGGCAAAAAAAAGGATTCGAGCCGTAAAAAGGGCTAATAAATAAAGAATACAACAAAGAATATTCCGTATCGCCCGAGGTTCCGGCCTGACCGCGAGTCGACCGGAACACTCGTATTTACTGTATTCTATTGATATCATACGCACCCACAAAAAAACACATATTTTAATGCCAAATGTGCCAGAAGCTGACAGAGTTTTGTGTCGATCCTCGAACCAAAAAATTGTAGCAACATCGATTCCAACCTCCGAATCTGGTATTCGAATTTTCGACAGCGGCGCAACCGGTGCACTCGAAATGCATTCCAAAAATTATATGGAAGTCCGTGTGATAAAAGTAGAGACCCGTGTGATAACCAAAGATATCGTCCGGTCCGGAACACCCGTATCGAACGCTTTTGCGGCCCAGGTATGACATAACACCACTTACTTATAGTCTTATAAAACGAACTTCTATAATTTGAACAATACCCCTTACTGACGATTACTAACCAATTTCAACCAGACACAATACAAGAGTTGGAATGTGCCTGACATATTTCATACCTTACTCACTCTCCCCCTCCACGAGGAATGACTTTTAGTGAAACTCAGTCTGTGAAGGCATCACACATCCAACAAGGCAGACAATAGAAGCAGGACCAGCTAAAAGATGTCTTTCCAAACAGCTGAGAACCCATAGGTAAGGTTTGAGACTTGATTTTTGGAATGCCGAACTGCAACACCAGGACCTTTGAGTCCCAATTATACAATAGACCCCTTTCCAAATACCGCGGCCATTTTGAATCCAGGCCGAGCGCACGTGATTCGAGCGCGGGAAAAGTCAACACCCGGTAAGACCAAGCCAGCGGTAAGGCGTCCCCAATAGAAACCAGCGTTGAGTCATCTTCGGCGGCGAGATGTTCTCCTCCTCGGTGAAATCCATCCATATATTTGCATGGCACAAGTAGATGATATTGTTGTGGACACTTGGACTCGATATCGGCCAGTAAAATTGTGAATTTCTGCTCCTTTTCCACAGTTCCTGCCGGGATGTTGAACGCGCGCTACGGTGATCGAATGCTAATATGTTTACACCGCGTGCTTGTAGTTTCCCTAATAACGTTAGCTAAATTCGAGAAAAATCCCACAAAACATACACTTTCAGGCTGGGATCCTTATAGCTACTTAGATAGACATATACAGAATTTTACCGGTTGTGACCGTAATTTTGGTCCATGCCAACTTCGCCTGGGAAAACACGCGTTGAGAGGGGGTCGTGTGTTCTGTCTAGCCTTTCTTTCTTTTCTGTCTAACTTTTCCTTTCTTTCTTGTTACATCGCCCCGCATGGCGATATTTGACATTTCCGCTGAATGCAATCCCACAAAAAAAGACGTGTAGGCTTGAGCTTAAGGTCATTTTTGTTTAGTCTCTACCAGACTAACCGCGCCGGCTTCGGGGAGATCATTTGCCGGGGGACTTTGGCCATGGAGGGTTGCAATATTGGACCCCATCTCCATATAGCCGACCCCCTTCATACATTTGACTCTATTTGGCCAATTGCTACTATTTTCCCAGCAACCCGTGGAGACTGGTAGAGTCTAATTCTGGTTAGGAATTTAGCAGAATTTCAGCGGCTTCTTTTGACGAGTTTTCTGAATTATCAAAACCTAAAGTACGTGAGTGAAGATGGAGTGTTTTCACTTTGCGCCGTAATATCTTAATTTCCGTCGGGTGATATTACAAAAACGTGAAAATATAGGCTTGAGGGCTTTGCGAGTATAGAAATTTGACGAAACTTCGGTGGCTCCTTTGACTTTGACGATATTCTAGTGCCAAGATTAGTTTCATGAAGTTCGTGAGTGAAGCAGGGGGTGTGTTTTCTTTGTAGCGTTTCATTACATCACTTTTCGCGGAAATATTTTCGATTTCCACAGGATGAAACCCCACAAAAAAAAGGAAAAATATCGGCCTGAGGTCCTTCCCTCCTCAAGTCAATATTATCTAACGTTTTTTGGGTTCCATCCGGTCAACAGATAACGTTATCTGAAATATTGCCGCGCAAAATGATTTAAAGAAACGTCAGATACAGTGGAAAACGCACCTTCACTCACGTACTTGGAGTCCGCAAGACTAAATTCTTGGAATCCGAAAAGATCGTCTAAAAGCCGCTGGAATGCTGCCAAATTTGTACCCAAAAGGACATTGAACTCAAGCCTATATCTTAATGTCTTTTTTGTGGGATTGAATTCAGCGGAAATGTCAGATATTGCTGAGCGAAGTCGATGTTGATGATGTTGGCATTCTCACGACAACCAAAAGGCTCAAGAGTCATACCTAAACTTAGCTACAAGGATCCCAGCCCGAAAAGTGTATGTTTTGTGGGATTTTTCTGGACTTAAGCTAACATCATTAGGGAAACTACAAGCACGCGGTGTAAACATATAAGCATTCGATCACTGTAGCGCGCGTTCAACATCCTGGCAGGAACTGTGGAAAAGGAGCAGAAATTCACAATTTTACTGGCCGATATCGAGTCCAAGTGTCCACAACAATATCATCTACTTGTGCCATGCAAATATATGGATGGATTTCACCGAGGAGGAGAACATCTCGCCGCAGAAGATGACTCAACGCTGGTTTCTATTGGGGACGCCTTACCGCTGGCTTGGTCTTACCGGGTGTTGACTTTTCCCGCGCTCGAATCACGTGCGCTCGGCCTGGATTCAAAATGGCCGCGGTATTTGGAAAGGGGTCTATTCACCCGTACTACACTATATCAGTTATAAACATTGGACTCCTACTAGCGTAGCTGGTTTCCAATACTTTGTTAATTTAACAATTGGCGTTATGTTACTATTTATATAACTTTTTCTCATTAAAGATGCAAGTTGAATCAAGTTAAACCTAATTTAACCCTATCCAGACTGGGGGGGGGTGGCTAAAAGTGCCCGCGCCAACTTTGACATCGTATAACAGCCGAACGACATATGCTAGGACTACCAAACTTGGTGACTTCTCCTAAAATTTAGTTGTCAACAATATTATGATAAGATTATAAGTTTATAATCTTTCATGTTGCCATGGCAAAGGGTTTCTGAAAGGCATTTTATGCAAAAATCACTGATTTTTTTAAAACAATGATATTCTTAGGTTTCATTGCTCAATCACACAAGTTTTCCTACATGTATAGCATCATATGTAATTAGATGTAACTTTCATGATTTAATATTGATAGTTTATGCTAATTTGATGACGTAATCGGTCAAAATCAAAGATGGCGGACCATTACACTACTTTAGGTATCAACAGGCTTTTTGCCTTCAAAATCGGCACTACGTGGCATTTTCTTTACCAGAAACATTAAGATTAACGTTTCTAGTCTAATTTTAGTGTTTTTTGGGGTCATAAGTGGAAAAAAAGGATTTTTGCAAATTTCAAAATGGCCGATCCAAGATGGCGGATCCCAAGGGGTCGCTAACAACACGTGACGTCATTTAATGACGTCATTTTGACGTCAACGTAGTAACCATTTACATCATATGTCTTGGTATACTTTGAAATCAGAACTATATACTGTTTTGTTTAATACCTTTAGATATTAGGGGAATTCCCTATTTAGCCAATAAAATCACATCAATGACGTCATAATTACGTCATATTACATCATAACGTCACCAAAATTCTAGGAATCATAAAACTTTACATGAACATCACTCCCTACAAATTTTGGAATAATACATTATACCGTTCAGAAGTTATGAGGAGGGGCCGAATGACCCCCCTCCCTCCCCCCCCAGTCCCAGATATCCCAAAAAAGCCCAGTCTGGATAGGGTTAAAGGGTTCCATATATTTCCTTAATTCACCATTGAGCCTTTATACCGATTTCTCATTTATCATCCCCCCATTTGTATAATTAACATCTGTTCCTCTCCTCCCTACCCAATTACAGACGTAATGGATATGAAAGTCCAGTCATTTGACACCATTAGTATCTAATCCTGTGCATCTTCGCCTATGCCACCAACAACCAACAAACCATGCCAATACGTCAATAACGACTCGACTCATGCTGATTCGACTTTCCAGCCAAAAACGCCCTTGCGCTTTCATAAAAAACTGCTAGGAGGCCCACACTTATGCCACTTCTTTCATTGATTATGGGAATCAAGTCCACATTAATATCATTATGTGCACCTTTACCTACAACCCAAACATCAGGCCAATCCGTCAAAACAATTTCCCGTTATGCCGATTCGAACCTTCTGACAAAAACGCTTCTGCCATTTTAGAAATGCAGCTTGGATGCCCAGACCGATGTCCTTTTTTTGTCAGCCCAAGATCTGTCTACCACACCAACTTGGCCTTATACCATATTCAGATAAGAAGATACAAAACCCGGAGGTTCCCGTAAGTTCCGCTACGGCACCATAACAAGCTGTTGATTTGGAGGACAAAAATTTATGTTTGAGGGACCAAAATGCTATCACTTCGGTGTCTTATCAAGTACTAACCACATACCAAACACCAACACGATCCTCCGAGGCATTCTTGGGTTATACTTTTTACAGACACCGAATCACACACTAAAGCAGGCAAAAACATTTACCTTCTGCCTTCGGCGAATGACAAACTTCAACGGTCGAAGGACATCGGGCCTAATTTGTGACGTCAGATAATGTTACATATTGTATACGTTTTGCTAGTGACACATTATGCGAAAGAGGCAGGGGAGGAGGGAGACTAAGTGGAGCGGCCTGCTACATATCAAAGTTTGTGACGGCACAGCAACCTCAGCAAAGGTCCCCGTTATCCCAAGTCCCTTCACGTGTTGACACTAACGGCTTGAATGGCAGTTTTTCAGTATAGCTTGTAACTGAGGGTTTCCCATCATATACCCTGCTGCCCAATATAGTACAATCGGGTTCGGAATATCTAAGGTTAGTCTACTACATGTAGCAAACCTTTGCCCTCAAAATTTAGAATATAGCGTTTCAGAGACTCAAGATTTCGACATTTTTCAGAGGAAGCATGCCGAATCAGGTACATGTACAGAAGACTGAATATATTATCTGGAAAAGCATGGTGAGGTACTTTCCAGTCGAGTGTGCTTCTCACAAAGTGGTGTCTCCCACACGGTATTCTCTGTAGTGGATGAGTACCGGCGAGTCTGCCAGCGCCTTGGATATCCGGGGTGAACGAGGAGGCGAGTTTCCTGGACTATCACGTGACCCTCGACTGACCAATGAAAGAGTAGTGGTCGGCAGTCCACTCTGGCGCTCCCAACCTAGTTCTCGGCTTTCCCGCCAAAGGCCCCATCTTCTCCTCAGCTCCGACTGAACCTATCAAAATGCAGAAGTAGTGTGTGCATCTTTTTTTATTCTTTTTTCATAATTGTTATATGAAAGCTTACAGGCTGGGTTGTTTGTTGCAATATCATGATATGCTATTCTAGAATTTTCTTTCAACATAAAGTCTTGGATTGATACAAATGATGTCATATGGTTCTCATTACCGCTGCGTTTTGTCAGTCGATCTAAAACATTCACCATAATCACTGAAAGCAAAAGTACATTTGTGTAACATTGACAGTAAACATGCTTCTCACCTCTCCGTTCAAAAAGCAGTATAGTACGGCCACTATCATTCCCTGTTGAAACAAAAACATCGATGTTCTTCCCCTTCGACAGTATGTTGAACGAAAATATCCAAAACAGTCAGTTAAAGCGTATCTACTTTGCATGGCTTTAAATTTGCATGCATACAAGTACACATGTGGTTTTATGTTTCATCACTTACATCGCCCTCACCATTCTTCAGTTAGTTAAAGATATGTTATCAAACAATCATGCTACAAGTAGACATCAACCCTATTTCAATTTCCATGCTTTTACAAGTCAATTTCTACGAACTAAGTAAATGTGATAAAAAAATCAGTTCTACACTCTTCATGTTACATTTCCCCAACTCACCTGGAATGAGTTCATGAAAGTGTCGAAGAAGTAGCTGACATATTTCACCTGTCCCGTGACGTCTTCAGGAAGGCCGATGAAGACGATGTAGTGAACGCCAAAGAGTGGGATCAACACAAGCGTGGAGCGGGTCAGCTTCCTGAAGATATAAAACAGGAGTATAGGTTTAGCGGAGAATTTACCCGTGACGTTATCATGACAGTGGGTCAGCTTCCTGAAGATATGAAACAGGAGTACAGGTTTAGTGGAGAATTTACACGTGGCGTTATCATGACAGTGGGTCAGCTTCCTGAAGATATAAAATAGACGTTCCAGTTTAGTGGAGAAATAAGACACATTATCACAACT
Organism: Branchiostoma lanceolatum; assembly: GCF_035083965.1. NCBI lineage: Eukaryota > Metazoa > Chordata > Leptocardii > Amphioxiformes > Branchiostomatidae > Branchiostoma > Branchiostoma lanceolatum. The sequence goes on along the minus strand of NC_089734.1, from coordinate 19,498,174 downwards.
GTGGGTCAGCTACCTGAAAATACCAGACAGAAATACCGATTCAATACTAGCAGAGATATTACACACGACATTATCACAATAATGTTATTATCGCTGAATATACTAATACCGAACTATGTACGTGTGGTTCTTTCACACAACCAAAAATGGTCCTCCCAACGCTCCGGTAGTCTTTCTGCTACCTTTCTCAAGGCAATGATGAATACTTCTCCACGGATGTACCCCCTTTATCCCGGAAAAGATACTTCCGTCAGTAAGAAAGCAGAAAGACTACCGGAACATTGGCCGCTAAGAACATTTCTGTTGTGTAAATTGATTAAACTATTAATGGAGGATACTGTATTGTTGCACTTACTTGTACTGCGTTGAATGCTCCCTGCTTCTGTTCGCCTGTTTTAATTTAACCGCCAGGATGCGAACTATGTTTAGGAAGAGGATAAAATTGACCTGAAAATGGAAAGCAGAGAGTTGAAAACGTTTATACTCGGGTAAATTATCAGAAATCCTCTCAAGCGTGTCCCATTTGTATTTCAGACATGATTTTCAGTTGCTAACACACCAGGCAATGCTAGCGTGCAACTACAGGTTATCTTTGCGTCTGAATGCTCATCTTACCTTACAGAAACATTGTCTGCCACTTAACATAACAGTACAGTAAGAAAGGGAATTTCTCAGAAGTTGCCTGTGATAAGATTCCGGCCGAACCCAGCACTACATTTTGCCTCAGTCACGCCTCAGCTACATTTCCAAACCGATGCCCATGATTCACTGTTTTCACACTTTCAGACGGGGCCTCAGAGAGCTGATGACAGCAGGACTACGTCTTGTTTCGTACGGGTTGATTTTGATCCACACTTCAAATGTTCTGGCAGGGGCATGTCAATGTTACCAAGATTAGGTTATGACTTGGATACAAACGGGGCCTGCTCGAACCTGCAAATATCCCGACAACCGCGGGAGGTTCCACGGGGCCCCGCCTAATGCTTCAGTCACAATTGCGCGGGTGCCCGTCGGGGATGTAGCCCCGGCCGGGCTCTGACGTCTGGGGGGCACCGGCTGTCGTGGTCACAATTAAAAGTTTCCTTCACGCTGCCCTGTAGGGGTCCCTGGGTGCTCGGGCGGGCACTCGGTAGCATTTTTGTAAAATTGTGTCACCTTCGTTGGTCGGTCTCCGGCAGGTACCCGTCAGTCAGCTCCGACATGGTACCGCGTGCTTATCACATCTAGGTGGGGCAGTTGTAGGGTCCCTGCCGAATACCCCGCCAACGACGATCGGGCATCAGGCAGGCTCCTGGCGGGCACTCGTCATATCTCGAGGGGTATATGAAATTGCACTGGAGCTCAAAAGAAACAACCGTATATACCCGCATTTAACATTGATATTGGTTGGGGATGCGCTTGCCGTGCAACTCTGCAGCCTCTTATATCTCTCCAAAAGAGGAGAAGGATAGCTCTGCTTCTGACTTTCACTCACACATGGCTCGTCTATTTAAAAATCAAAGATATCCACGATATCAATAAATTGCAAATTAATATCTTAACATTCAACTTTCTTTGCAACAATTTTTATTTTCCCGAACCCTAATTCACCCTTGTACACAACTATCATACCTGGGGCAATCAACTCCATGTTCCTCTCGTCCGCGCATTATTAGCACAGTTCTCCGTAAAATGCAAACACGTCACACTATGGAACAGTCTTCCGACGTATGTACAAACAATCACCTCTTTTCTGACGTTTGTGCACTGAAAACCCACCATAGCCCGTGTAGTAGAGACACATATTCAGTTCGTATCTAATTTTGATTTGTACTATCAGTTATTTTATTATCATTATCTATCGTTCTCATACTTTATGTATTACTTTGCTATATCATCTATGATTTATAATCAAGTTTGATAAGTATAAACGAGGAGGTCCTACAGTAACGTTATATAGTATAAGCTATATACGCTTTTTCCTCCTCCTGAAACTGTTTTTATCTATAGTTTATCGTATATGTATAATGTCAAAGCAGGACACTTTCATATACCTGATGTCATGTACGAATGAGCACATAATGGAAAAAGGATGTAGTCATTTTCAAAATATTTCAAAAAGAGAGAAGAAACTTTTACATGTATAAGATGATCAATATCAGTTTAGCGACAGTCCATCGATTGTTTGATTTTTAGTTCACTATGTTAGAATGTAGAGTTGTGAAAATTCTTTTTATGTATTTTGCTTCTTATAGACCATGTGTGGTCATTTGTTCATTTAGCCCATCTGGGCAGGAACATGCAATAAAGACTATTATTATTTATTGAATATTTCCTTTGTGTGCAAATAAAAAACAAACAAACAGACAAACTACTATTTGACCCGATGAACTGTCGGCAACCGGAGGGGAACTTCTCGGTGTGCTCACGGTTAGGTCACGGCGTCGTTTTGTCCGCAGGGTCCGGGTAGATTTTAAGACAGAACTAAATTTTTGGCGGGTCCCGCCGTGCCCCAAAATAGCCCGATAGCCGCAGGGTGCCCAACGGGGCCACGTAGGGGTCACGCCCGAAAGCGCAAAAAACGGCCCGGGAAGTACCCGGCAGGGCCCCTTTTTCTAATTGTGACCATAGCATTAAATCACAAAAAAGCAATGACGTAAACTACCCGGCGGTACATCATCATCATCCTCTTCTTCTTGTCATCCTGACGGACGTTCAGTTCAGCGTCGATGGACTCGGCCGTGGGCGGCGAGTCCAGCTCTGCTCTTGCAAAGTTTGCCGCATGTAGGGCAGGTCAATGCTGTAGTTTGGCACAGGGCGTGTCTCTTTTGCCTTCTAACAGCCTCGTGTAGCTCCAGATCATGTTCAAGTTTTTTTTTCCGCCTTGATGGAGTTTGAGCCGCCCAGCTGAGCGGTCTTGAGCTAAAGTGCTCCACTCAGCTGCGATACACACGGCGATACACCGGTGTGGAAATGTGACTGAAGCAGTTTAGAACGGCTCCCCTTACCAGTACAGACACCAAGATGGGACCCCTGTAGATCCACCAGTACTGCAGGTGTTTGATTTCCCAGCAGCTGTTAACAAACGAAAGAACGGGAGACTAAGAACTAGAAAGGCAACATTTGCGAGCAAATACAGCATGTTTAGCCACACTCCTCACCATGCAAAAAATGGACTGTCCCAAAATAACAATGGACCATTCTAAAATACTTTCACTAAAAAAAGGGATCACCCCAGTCCAAAATTGAGTTTAAAAACAATAAGTCTCTCCATACAGGAATGGAGTCTTCCAGGAGCACCTCAACACAATATGGACCAGTCCAAAACCATATCAACTTGAACAAATGCACTTCTGCCAACAAATGGACTTTTTCATACTCACTCCAGCTCAACATTGAAATAAATAATTAAAGAATCCTCCCCTTGCAAGAATGGGATATTCCGTGCCATCTCCATGTAAACTAGACCAGTCGAAAAATATCCGCTCAAAATTACACTCTTGCGCATAATCAACCCAGTTCAAGATTGAATTTTAAAAAAGCTTGACCCCAGGGAAGAATGAAGTTTTCCGTAGTATACATAATGATATATATGAAGATTTAACAGGAGAAGAAGGAAATGACCAAAAACAACATATTTCAGCGATAGTATGGGTGAAATATAAAAATGTGACACCCCTATGTTTGAATGCATGATACAATAGTACATTTTGTGTTGAAAATAACGAAACGAAAAAATTGTTTATTTCAAAAATCGTTGTGAAAGGCTGTATGTCAAACATTTGAATGAGGGCCTGTGTACATGACCAAGGCAGACACATGCCAAATTCTATATCATTTTGGTTTAATACATAGGAACTGGAGATGTGTATCTTTGTTCATAAAAGAGTGAACAAAGCCATGTAATCACATGTCCTAGGCATTCCCATACCACACCTGCGCCAGAAATGCAAGATAAAATGATCAGCTCAATTGGCCAATCAGGTGGTTGCATTTTTTTAATGCAGTACTCCCATTGGCTGTCACTTCCAACACTGTATGTAGTATTGAAAGTGACAGAAGTGGCAAATATTGTCAAAAAGCCCAAAATTAATAGTTTTGAAGAAATGTATAGCAAAAAAATGGGAACGTAGTACTTTAAATATTTGTTCAAGGCACATCCACAGCAAATTTCAGGTCATTCGGTTGAAATACCAGGGCGCAGGAGGCCAAGATATGCATCATTAGTCATAAAAACCTCAATAACATCACTTTCAAGGTCAATATCGAAAAAATTAGAAAAAAAACGGGGGGTATACTACCTTTGTACCAAATTTCAGGTCAAAAAATAACAGAGATGAATCAATTTGATTTGACAGAAGGACAAGGAGAAGAAACCTGAGCAAAAACAATATGTTGAGCCATACTAGGTATGGCTAAACATAAGAAGGTAAAATGTAGCTGAATCGGAGGGAACTACTCCGGTTATATCAGCATCAACACTCTCTAGCCAGGCACTTGAATCACAGAAAGTGGCTAATCCCTAACATCTCTTCAACCGAGTCGCTTTTAAACATTCAAGATTTTTCCACGATCTTACCCTGCATCCGCTATCTTTCGTCAGTGATTAAGGAAAGATCTGGCAGATCTAGGTTTTATACCAAAACTCTGAACAGATATGTTAATGAAGTGAATACAATTTCAGATGGTTCAATAGAATAGTAAGTCAAGACAGAGTTGTATTGTAATGAGTCAATTAGCTCCTGTTGTTTTAGGAGCTAAGTTTGTTCGTCGGAGATGGGGGTGCGTATACCTCCTTTCCTGTTGAGGGCGGGATTGTACATTCTCTCATATATTGCCTCTGTAACTCCCCGTTCGAACAAACAGTGTTCGCTCGCGGTCTAGGATATTTATGGATTCTAGATTGAATGAGTGTCCCTGGTTGTGTTGTAAATGGTGGACAATGGCCGTTTGCGCTCTTTCTGCAATGTTCATTGTACCTTTGTCTTAGTGGCCGACTAGTCTCCCCAATGTACGTGTTATTGCTGTTGGGTTCCTCACATTTCAGTTTGTAGATAACATTGGCTTCGATAACTTTGTGAGGTCGGTCTCCTCAGCCTTTCTCCACCATTTACAACACAACCAGGGGCACTCATTTAATCTAGAATCCACCGATATCCTAGACCGCAAACGCCGTTTTTTCGAACGGCCGGGGAGATAGAGAAGCAATATTTGCGAGAATGTACAACTTTCAGGCACTTGGGATAACGCGCTACTCCCACCTCAACCCCGACGAACAAACAACCTTAGCTCCTAAAACAACAGGAGCTAATTGAGCATACAACCTTGTCTTCACTTAATATTCTAATGAATCTGAGGAGTGTTGAGATGGTTCAGCGAAGAGCAGCCCGCTACGCGTGTAATGATTACAGACGCACCAGTTCAGTCACTGCTATGCTGCGAAACTTGGGCTGGCAAACGCTAGAACTGCGCAGAAAGACTGCCCGCCAAGTCACCCTATATAAGATTATCCATAATACTGTTTATGTTCAACACACGACCATGGCGCACCAATCACTCTCAAACATTGCAGGCCATCGCGTGCAGGAACAACTACTACAGGCTCTCGTTGTTCCCTCGGACCATCAAAGAGTGGAACGAACTTGAGCCTGGTGTGGCGGAGGCAGGGTCCCTCTCCCAGTTCAGACCCTGCTGCATTGCGCCACCCCAACACGTCGTTGTATATATGTAAATACATGTATTACTAACTCAATAAATTAACTTGTCCTGTCTTCTGCAAACACAAATCCAGTTGTTTATGTCCCTTAGCGCCTTCCCTTTATTTTCCCTTCGTTTTATTTGTACCGGGCACTTGTGTTGTATCTAACCCATGCGCAACTGCTGATAATCTCAGATATGAGGCTAAGCAGTAAAGATGAAGAAAAAGAAGAACAACGAAAATGTCTTCACTTCATTAACATATCTTTTCAGAGGTTTGGTATAAAACCTCGTTCTACCAGATCTTTCTTTAGTCACTGGCGAAAGATAGCGGATGCTGTCTAAAACGTCTGTTTCAAAATTTTATCCAGTTCGCTTGAGTAACTATTTTTGGCGTATCTTATTACCTGGATTCATCAACGTATCATGCAGCATAGACTGTTAGGTATGGGACTATGTATAATCAGAATCTGAGGTAGACTGATACAAACGTAGACTAGAAAGGCAGCATTTGTGAGCAAATACAGCATATTCACTCATCACCCTCACATTCAAAAATTGAGTTCCAATGTCGCAACGGTAATATCCGGTCAAAAACCGCATCCACTATATATGAAGGAAATGAACACTTGCATAATAACCCCTGTCCAAATTGAATTTGCAGAGTGACCCCCCCCCCCCCGTGGGAGAATGAACTTTTCAAGCGGCACATATCTCTAAAATGGACAGTTAAAAATGCTTCAACTAAAAAAATTGACTTTTGAATAAATCCAGTCCAAATTTGAATTTACTTCCCCCCTCGTGCAAGAATTTACTCTTCCAGTGATGCCTCAACGTAAATTCTTTGAAAACACTCACTCCAAAATTTTTTTTAGCATGATAACCTCTGTCCAAATACCAGGAATGGACTCTAGGAATGAAAATACAATGTGGATCAAAAATAATATAAAAGTTGATCGAAAAATCCTTTTAAATTGGGGTATGGCAAACATTTGAATAAGAGTACATATGCACAAGGCAGCTACATGCCAAATACCACGTCATTTGAAATTAATACATTGACAAAGGAACTCAAAATATCATTTTTGTCTAAATTAGTAAAAAAAATTAATCTGAAGAAATGTTTGCCAAAAGTGCGAATAAAGTCATATGTCCTTGAAAACGTTTATTCTCTAGACTGCCCACCGTTTGTCCTGTACGGCGACTCGCACAGCAATCCATGGGATCATAAACAGCCACGGGGTGCCTGGAGAAATAACGGAAGAGATATAATTGACGACCACGCATACATAACAGGTAACCGTTTGATTCGCTCCCGTGATTTCTTTTGAAAGCAGTAAAATTGTTCTCCGTAATAACAGAGGTATTGTTTGGATGACTGTGTTGATCGCTTGGTTGTGATGATACATAGTAAGTGGGTTGGTCTTGGAAAGACGAAGGTCAATGTCGATTTTGGGCCTTCTGGTGGTTTTCATTTGTACTGAAGCCGAACGTCGGGCTTCTGACTCTGTTTTCCTGGAAATGTATATGTGTAGATTAGCAGCATGACTCCAGAGGCCTGGATGGATTGTATTCATATTTGGTATATGGGTAGATCTTGATAAGACCTCCAGATGATTAGATTTTGGGCCCCCCTAGCGACTTCCTAAGTTACTTCAGCGGAACTTCCTTTTTTTGCTTTCTCGTGTTCCGGACATTGTATAGTCGTGATTCTTGAGTGGTAGATAGCTCTTTGATAGGATATAAGTTGTGTAGGTTTGGGCACCCTAGCAGCATTTTATCTCCATGGAAAATTGAGATTTGTTCATGGAGATATTGTTTTGAGCGTGTTTGTGTGCGTGTTAGCGTGTGTGTTTGTGTGTGTGTCCGGATGCGTAAAGTCAGCATAACTTAAGAACGTCTAAATGGATTGCAATGATATTTGGTATGTGGGCAGGTGTCGGAAAAACAAAGGTCAAGGTCGATTTTGGCCCCCTGGTATGAGACACTGGAACTGCATTGGCGTTTTTGTCAAAATCTTGCAAGGAGACTAACTAAACAAAGGAACGACGTGTTATTTAATATGCAGGTAGCTTGGACAGAGATGTACACAATGAAGTGCATTTTGCAAATTGGGACTTAATTTGCATAAGTAAAGAGGAAAATCAACATTTCCATTCTAGGCGTGTTGTGGCAGCTTACACCATCGAAACTAGGGCAAGTATTCCCCCAGGGACCCTACAGCTAGTGGTCAAACCACAAAGGGATATAAAGCCAAACCTGTAAACTTGTTTCTATTATGTGGATAGCTTAAGTGTTGCTTGAAATGATGATAAAGCAAATCAGAATCTAATTTGCATAATTAATGGGGGCATTTAATAAACCCACTCCGTTCAATGGTAGAACAGTTCAAAAATGCAGCATATGTAACTGAGAAATAAACGAACATTGATAGATAAAAGTTATGCAAATGGAGACCTAACTTGCATTATAAATGAGAAAATACTGAAATTCAATATTGGTAGATAACTGAAATTTCATACTTGTGGCATTTCGAAGTTATGTGGCAGTGAACATTGTTGAATATAGATGATGCAAATGTGGGCCTAATGTGCATAATATATATTTCATGGAGATTTGAGGTCTCCGAACTCTTATTTGGAATTGCAGGAGCTGGTTTTATTTCAGAATTTGAAAGGATATAACTCAAGAAGGGGTGACAGATGATGATAATTTTTTAGTGTGTAGATAGTTTAATTAGATACTGATTTTGCAAATCAGTACCTGATTTGCATAATTAATGAGGGGTGTTTATGCATCCACTGCATTTCATGATAGGACTTTCAAACATGCCACATATGTTAAGCCCCTGTCACACTTGTGCGTATAAGCAATTCCGTGTGAGTTCCGTATTACATTTTGTCAATACGAAGTTGTACGCTGAAAATATCAAATTTCTTGAGTTATGCGTGACGCACATATAGCGTATGAATAACGAATTTAGCGCATCCATTGCGTATAAGACACGTATGATTTGCATATGAAGTGCGCAATACTATAATCGTGAATAGCCGCGTATCAGGTGCGTATGCTGAGCGTATTTCGGGCGCACGCACACAACGTCTGCCGACCGCATGCCTGACGTACTTCCCAGTAATGCTAATCGAACAAGAGTCTGAAGACCCAAAATCTCCATGAAATTTGTTTTTATATATGATGTGTTTTATTTGCTCAAGTTATTTGTTGATGGTCTTTTTTCATGGAGATAACAAGTATACAGCTTTGGTTGTATATCCCTTTGTGGTTTGAGCACCAGCTGTCGGGCCCTGGGGAATATATTCGAACCAGTTTCGCTACCAACAGGTGTGCCATAACATGCAATAGACAACACTACAAATACGGGTTTTACTCATTACTTGTGCAAATTAAGTCGCAATTTGCTTAATTTGCACTTCATTGTGTACATCTCTGTCCAAGCTACCCGCATAGTAAATAACAAAGAAGATCTGTCGTTCCTTTCTTCAGTTATTCTCCTTAGAAGATTTTTTACAAATACACCATTGCAGTTCCAGTCACACAAACCAGGGGGCCCAATATCGACCTTGACCTTTCTCTTCCCAACACCTACCCATATACCAAATATCATTACAGTCCATCTACACGTTCGATAGTTATGCTGACTTTAAGCATCCGGTGACACAAACATACGACCGGTGACACAAACACGCAAAAACACACTCAAAACAATATCCCCATGAAAAAGTATTTTTTCATGGAGATACTTACGAGCGTATTTGGTTGCATTGATATTAGTAGGGGAGACATGATATACGCACAAGTGTGACAGGGCCCTAACGTAAACTGTTATTGGAAGACGACTCCATAGGTGACGACAAGCAGGCTTTTAGGTGTGTGTAACAGAGACACTGCCGTTGTGTGGGGCATTTTAATGATTAAAAGTAATGTACACTATTGGGGTCTTATTTGTTTCCTCTCTGCCCTTTACTAAATCAAATACCCGACCAATTAAATACCTAGTTTGGAATATACCCATGATGTTCGTCAAGTACATTATGTGTAAGCTATCCGTACGCTATCTGTGCGTTTGTCAAACGTTCCTAATACGTACAATGCGCTGTCCGATCGCAAGACGAACGGCACTAATTCGTGACATATTTGCTTATTCGCTATACGTTCGTTTATCATGCGTTGTATCTGCACTGCAAACACGCTATGTGTACGCTGTTCGGAGCTAGTGCCGCAAGAGAAGCGTATTACCGCGTATGGAGGGCGAATACATAGAGAGCCCGTGCCGCACTCGAACGATGTCGAGCTGCCTAACAGCGTTCGAACGAAAGTTTTGGGCGTTCCAAAATGACCAGGCGTACTGGGCCGTACCTTGCGAATGTCTGCGTACCTAAAACTTTCACAAAACTATTGAGATACGCATTAGGTGCGTATTGTGCGTGGGCCGGCGTATGACAAAATGTTAATATACAACTCAAACGGACATGATCTACGCACAAGTGTGATAGGCCCTTCTTAGAAAAAGAGAAATATTGATAGATATTATTCATTCAAATAAATACCTAATTTGCATAATTGATGAGAAAATACTATAGCTAAAGATGGGATTAACGAATCATCATGTCCTGCGTGAAATGTTAAAATGGAATCCCCCCAAAATAAGACTTTTCCACATACTTTATATGTGATTTTGATAGAAAGACTATCAATATAAAATTAGATTAGGACTTGATAATAAGGCCATCAATGATGATTTAGATTATGCTAATCGTATTCCCATTATGAATGTTAATGATGAAACAAAAATCTTACTAAATCTTTCAATATATCACGGAGGTATGAGGCTGCCGAACTCTTTTTTCCCTTGGTGACGAGATTGAAAATGTTGACACATGCGATCTGCTGACTTCTAATGTGAACAAATACATCATTATTTTAATTTTGTTCCATTGCCTCTTGTCAGTTTCAAAAATAATGCGTACAAAGTCCGCTCAACGCAACGTACATTTGATTTCCAGTCGTGCTGGATCTACTTCTCGCACCCGTCCCACTGTCTGCCCGAGAAATGCCCTTTCGTGTTTCAGACAGAGTCCTATAAGATGGATATCAGACACTATTGAATCCCAACTGATTAGCTTTGGACTGATATTACTATGTTTGTCTCTGTGCGGGCATTTGCTACAAGCGCGTGTTTTGTGTGGATACTTCTCATAGGTCTAATGCTATTTCACTTCTTTGTGGACGAGACTTGTTCAATGTCACCAGATCAACTAACTAATTAACAACAAACCTCTCTACACTAGTGACATCTGAAACTTGACAAGTGTCAGCCTGGTTTTAGGCAATCCCACGGTGAAGGTTTTGATGTGAAAATCAAGAAGACCAGCATGTTTCCTGTCTGAATGTTCCCCAGGGACTTACCCCACTGAAAATACCTGGCCCACCATAGTACCATGTACCACCGAAAGTACCAATCTTGTCATAGTACCATGTCCACTGAATGTACTTACCCCATCCCAGAACCATGTACCACCGGAAGTACTTCCGTTCGGAGAAGAAGCCGACGGCGATGAGGGAGTGCAGGAAGAGTCCCTCCACCAGCAGCCAGAAGTAGTTGGCAGCGATAAAGTAGTTGTACAGAGTCACAACGACCTTACACCAAATCTGAAAAGCAATACTTAGCATCGTAAGAATCACCTATTGGCAGTAGTAGTGGGCAACCTCAAGCCAACCGTACACACTCACGCCTTGTCTTTAGAAAATACGCTATAGCCGCATAGGCCCTGTTTAGAACTTTATTCAAGCCCACATCCAGACTAGTTTCGCCTTGGTGTGGCTTTCTCGGTGGTTTAAGGCTCGAATGAGCCAAGTACAGTGTGTCCTGTCTTATTAAGATCAGGTGCAAAGTGCCCTGGTGGCTTAACCAATCACAGTTCAGCAAATAACATGGTAGTGCAGTTTGCACTCTTAGGTCTACGCCACATGTACACAACGTTAAGTTGTGTTATGTTGTAATGAGCCGCGGGTCAATGATGGCATCACTGTTACTGTATAGGAGTCACGTGGTCACTCCGCTTACGTCACATCTTACCATCGTGTCACAGAGACCGCCATGTCTCCCATCTTGGTCTGAATAAACATCTCTGTTATCGAGCTGCATCATCGCCTCTCAGTCTCTCAATCCCGCTCCTTGGTTACTTGATGACGCTAAGTGCACTAAATGACCTCACGTGACTTCAACTATTGTTTTAGAACAATTACAATTGTCACAAAGGTCAAAACATGTAAACAAAAGGGAGTCCGAGTGTAGTTTCTGGCGTTGTCTCTGCCCTTGTATCGGCTGTGTCTAGCATTGGCGTGGAGGCTCTGGCGTTCATCGCTGCAGGCTTCAAATTTGAGCAACAGTGGCGACGTCTTCAGACTCTCTTCTCTCGCTGTAGAACCTTGGACTGTGGTGGATGGGCAGTTTTGTTGTACTTGGTTCAGGCGGCGATGTTTTTCCCGCTTCCTTTCTTTGTGAAGGCTCTTAGGCTGGTGTTCAGCGAAGTCGACTCCATTGGGAGAGTTCAATAGGCAGTAGTAGTGAGCAACCTAAAGCCAACCGTACACACTCACGCCGTATCTTAAGAAAAGACGCTATAGCCGTATAGTTCCTGTTTAGAACTTAATTCAAGCCCACATCCGTAAGAATCACCTATTGTTACGTTTCTTTGTTTATATGTTGATTATGGATACAAAGAATATCACTCACTCACTCACTCCGTCGAGCTCGCTCGAGGTCTCATGACCAGTTGTCTTTGTCTTTGTCATTATTGTCTTTATTGAAGAAAATCCATTAGTGGTGTGCCCTAAGGCACATCACTAATCTTCCTGGACTTCTTAACATCTTACAATACAACATCAAAATAACAATACATGCATTGACGATAACAACATAACAACATTCAATATTTACATTGATTACAGATAGCTGATTACATGTCATTTAAAAAAAACTATCGAATTGAAATTGATTCAGGAATCTACTTAAAATTAGAGGTCCTTCCTTAATTGAGTAAAATCATTTGCGATTCAATGCCACTTTACTTATGAATCAGTTTTACACTTTATAACAAGAGCTCACAGATTCTGGCTTTAAAAGTACGAGCAGAAAGGGTGGTCTGTAGCTCTACCGGGAGCTGATTCCACGTTGAAACAGCCCTGTACATAATTGTCTTCTTCAATGCATTTGTTCTAGGTTTGTCTACTCTAAAAGTTGGCTTTGAAGCAAATCGTGTTCTGTGCGTGTGCTGCTTGTTGACAGAAAGCAGTCTACTCGCAAGACACACAGGTTCATTAGTGAAAACAATCCTTCTAAAAGTAGTCATTGTGTTCAATGATAGTCTAGTGTGTACAGGTTTCCACAGTGGTTTCAACTGAAGCAAACGTGAAGCCTTATTTTGCACTATTTGTAGGGACTTGATATTTCTCTTTGTAGTGCATGACCAGACAGGGCTACAGTAGTCCATGTGAGTCAATGTCAGGCATTCAATCACCATTTTTAAGAGCGTCTGGTCCATGTATGTTGCACATCTTCTGATCATTCCAAGGGACCTGGCCATTTTCTTTGAGGTTGTCTTCGTGTGAGTGTTCCAGGTAAGACATTCATCGACAGTTGTACCAAGTAGTTTTACCTCCGGGACTTGTTCAATACGTTTGCCATCAACAACTTGAGGAACGCCGCAAGGTAACTCCACAAAAGAAGAGTTTGTCCCATTGATGTGTACACATTGCTCCCTGCCTATCAGGTAGCTTGCCATCCATTCTGTTGTGGATTCACTGAAACCATAGCATCCTAGTTTCTGAAGTAGACAACTGTGGTCGACTAGGTCAAAGGCAGCAGAAAAGTCAAGGAAAATAGCACCTACCAAGTTTCCCTGATCAATATTGCGATACCAATCATCCACCATGTGCAGCAGTGCAGTACAAGTTGAATGGTTTTTCCTGTACGCGTGTTGGTGATTGGACATTAATGAGTTCTGCTGAAAGTAATCTGAGATTTGTTTACTGACGATGCGCTCCATAATCTTGTTGGTAGCAGAGAGAAGACTGATTGGCCTGCTATTCGAACCACAGAAGGATGCTGTTGTTGACTTTGGAATGGGTACGACCTTGGCTTTCTTCCATTCCCTTGGATAGACTGAGGTAGTCATAGACAAGTTGATGATGTAACAGAGAGGGATGGAAACGTGCTTCGCTGCAAGCCTCAGAAGTTTGTTATCCATGTTATCTAGGCCTGTTGATTTTCCTTCTGGAAGAGCCAGGAGGAGTTTGTACACTTCGTCACTATCAACTTGCTTAAGTTCAAAACTGCAGTCTTCTTTACCAGCCATGATCTTCCTTTCAATCAAGTGAAGTAAGGTATCATCAGTCATACCACTCTGTCGTCCATCGCTGCAGGCAGTTGGTGTAGGTCTAAACCGCTGTCAGCTTCAAGTTGTGTGGCCTCCCGCGGGTTCTGTCTCAGTGATTCTCATCCTTATTTCTCCAGCAGTGACCTACAGTCTGCTTTGCCGTACGGTTTCAGCGATCGGCGGTATATTCTTGTAAAGCTCGCAATTTGAAATTCTATGCCTCACAGAGATGTTAAGGACATTTCTCAGCATTATGGTGTGTGAGCCATTTAGTTTTTTCTCCAGTGTTTTTTGTAAGCGTCCAACATTCTGAACTATATAGGAGAATTGATTCTACAGCTGCTCTAAAAAAGCTGATTTTTGTAGCTGGACTTCAGTCAGTTTTCCACACTACGGCCATCTTGCTCATAGCTCCCCAAGCAGGAGCCATTCTGACCTCAACATCTTTGCTTGAACGTTTAACCCATGATCCCTGGTGTATGAAGTCTGGTACGCAGTTACGTGCCTGGCCTTTAGTTGATACCAGGATTCCTTCAGGTTGTTTGAAAATCATCTACTCTGTTTTTGAGTCATTTGCATGGAGCCCAACCAGTTTGGAGGCGTTTTCAACTTCTTCCAACAATAATTGTGTTTCTGCAATTATATTTGAAGTAAGGGCAATGTCGTCAGAAAGTCCGTATCAGTTAGTAACTCGGCGGGATATCTTTTGCTCTTTCTTGGTCTGAGTACAAATCCAGTAAGCTCGGGTTCCTCTGTGGCTTGTCCCATTGCATAGTCCAGAGCCACTATGAAAAGGAAGGGAGCTAAACTATCTCATTGTGGAACACCTGCAGTAATTACAAAAATCTGTTTCTCCATCAGGTGAAAGCACATTGGCTTTTGTACCTACATACAGAATATTTATTGCCTCAACGATTTTGTCTGGTATGCCATATCCTTTCCATCAAAGTTTTGCGATGAATGGAATCAAAAGCTTTGCTGAAGTCTATAAATGTGATAACTGCTTTAAGATTCTGGTCTCTGATTCCTTCAATGAGTCTTCGCAGAGCTGTATTTGTGATAAAGTTGATCTTCCAGGCCAAAACCCATTTTGATTGTTTCGAAGCAGTGGTTCTACATGTGGTCTAAACCTCAGCAAAAGCATTTTGTTGTGAATCTTAGCTGATGCAACAGACAATTTGATTCCTCTATAGTTAGTCTCCTTTTTTGGTAGTGGAAGAATTCTTTTGGTTATCCAGATGTCTGCTCTGTGTTGGTGAAACGTTCTGTTACAGATTTCAAGGAGCGGATCAATCAAGGCCTCAGTCTTCCACACTTCTATCGGTATATTGTCCAAACCAAGGGTTTTACCGTTACTAAATGTCTTAATACATTCCAGAAGTTCCTCTCTGGTGAAGTCATTTGAATATCATACAAATAGTATATCTAAAGGCAATATATGCAGCTGTCTACAGAAAGGCTTTGACCTAAAATAAATGGAAACCACTACCAGTTGAAACGGTTAATGAGGCAACGCGTAGTATAGGTGTCTATATGTTGTACCACGGGCTTTGTACACACGGAGTCCCACGCTGTCTGTGAGGAAATCTAGTGTTATGCAAGAGAATACACCGTCTCTGGGTCAAGGTAAGGGCGCCACACATGGGATACGACGGAACAACGTGCGCAGATCTCTCCAGTCTCCCAGGCAGTCAGACTTCAGCCGAGCTGCCCGTGGATCACAGCTACGCCAACGAGAGAGTCAGCCCGGACGCGGTGGACTCCATGACGAAAGATCTGAATCCCAGGCGTATGACCCGAAGTACTGGGAAAGTAGTCACATGCAATACACACAGAGGGGCTCGCTTAGAACAGATAAGAAGATTGGCCGAGAAGGATCTATCTGACACCCAACCTCAGTTGCTCATTCTTCACGTCGGGACCAACAATCTCCATGAGGACCTTTCGTCCATAACGAGAAAGTTCGAGACGCTGGGTATGTGTATATCTGAAAACTTGACTCAAGTCTGCTCCTCTAGTCTGGTAGTTCGGGGTAGGTTTACTGTGAAAGTTAACAGAGTTATCCAACACTTAGCATCCTTGTGCGCAAGGAAAAAGTGTTTGTTTTTAAACAACAAGGACATCGAGCTGCATCACTTGTATGACGGAGTCCATCTCACCACGGAAGAAACTGCTCTTCTAGCAACCCACCTTCACCATTAACCACTTTATCAGGCAGGTTTTTTAGGGGGAGGCATTCAACAGGAGAAGCCGGTGGAGCGGAGTCCAAAGGAGATTACTGCAACTCAGCCGGAAGAGTTACTGACACAGCAGATAAACACAGACTTCTGCTCAAACGCTAGTACCCCTGAAGAAAGACTTGTGAACACGCCTCTCAGTAGTAGAACTCTGAGCTCAGTCAGCTCTTATACAGTATCTCCACTACATGGGGAGGACAAGAGTAAAGAATGTAAGGACTTGCATAAAGTAGATAGCGCAAACCAAATTAAAGTTCTGTATTTGAATGGTCGTAGCATTAAGTAGCATTAATAGTAAATGAAATAAGTTAGTACAATTCCAAAATCTTGTTGCATCCAATAAGGCTTCTATTGCAGCTGATACGGAAACACGTTTAACCCCTGATGTTAAAGATGAAGAACTACTTTCTCAGCATTATCTAGTCTACCGTTAAGACCGGTGTACTATCATTCCGGGAAATACAGGAGGTGGCATTGTCTTAGCTTTCTGTCGGGGCATTCACTCTGGAAGAAGTCCCGACCCTGACCCTGCTGATGAAATCTTGGTCTGTGAAATTCATACAGAGA
This sequence comes from Branchiostoma lanceolatum, assembly GCF_035083965.1. Classification (NCBI taxonomy): domain Eukaryota; kingdom Metazoa; phylum Chordata; class Leptocardii; order Amphioxiformes; family Branchiostomatidae; genus Branchiostoma; species Branchiostoma lanceolatum. Next base: position 19,481,295 of record NC_089734.1, on the reverse strand, counting down.
AACAGGCTTGGATTGGCATCATCCTCTGTTACAGACCCCCCCCCCCTCTAGTAATGCACTTGCCTTTTCTCACAACTTACAGCATGTAATTAGCCTTGTTGATCGTGAATACGACCAGGTGATTTTGTTAGGGGACTTCAATCTTCCGAATATTGATTGGTTTAATTAGACTGGTAAATCGTTTGTAGAGAACCAGGTCTGTGATGTGTTGAATGATTTCTCAGATAAATGATGTCACCTCAAACAATCATAATCATTTTTTGGATGTGATACTGACCATTGTTCCAGAAAATTGCTCCAAAGTTGAAAAAATTTAATCTGTATTACAAATTACAAATACAAATTGTTCTTTGAAAATTTAGGATCTTTAGTAAAAACAATCTAAAGAGGTCTTGGACTTTTTTCAAGAGTGAAACTAAATCTCGTTGTCTGCATCAAGCTCTGAAATACAGGCATTATCAAGTAACGACACCAATAGAAAAAGCAAACCTGTTTAACAAGTTCTTCCACTCTGTCTTCACCACTCCAGTATCTGGAAACATCCCTTTCTCGGCAACATTTATTTCACAGCTGAGGAAGTACTGGATATTTTGCTCACCTTAGACTGTACAAAAGCTGTTGGTCCGATTTCTATTTCCCCAGTGATCATAAGCGAAGGTGCGCATACAATAGCCCCTCACTTTACTACCATCTTCAACAAAAGTATTCAATATGGCAGAGTCTCAGCAAGACGGAAAGGAGCTAACGTCTGTCCTATCTTCAAGAAAGGTAGCAGAGAACGTGTGGAAAATTATCGACCTATGTCGTTACTTAGGCGGAGTTTCCATGTAAGACATCACGAAATCGCCGGCGAATGCACCCAGACACACGGCGACATGCCGACCTGAGTGCCGATTACCGGCGCTGCGAACGTCCCATGCTCGCACGTAAATGTTTCCCGACTTGTGTGGGTCGACTTCTTCTTCGGCGCAGACGGAGCTCTCTTCCGCCTAAGTCGAATTTGGCACCCGGTGGTAGAGAAGGTCACTATTCTTAGACGAGAGAAGGAATAGGCAGCGCTACTCTAAGGCTTGTGGTATAAGTGGTACATGGTGGTATAGGTGGGTTTTTTTTAGACGAGTGAAGGAATGGGCAGCGCTACTGTAAGGCTTGCAGTATAAGTGGTACACGGTGGTATAGGTGGTTTTCATCATATACCACCGTGTACCACTTTTGACTTGTGGTATAAGTGGTACATGGTGGTATATGTGGTTTTCATACTTAGACGAGTGAAGGAATAGGCAGCGATACTCTAAGGCTTGTGGTATAAGTGGTACACGGTGGTATAGGTGGTTTTCATACTGAGACGAGCGAAGGAATAGGCATCGCTACTCTAAGGCTTGTGGTATAAGTGGTACACGGTGGTATAGGTGCTTTTCATACTTAAACGAGTGAAGGAATAGGCAGCGCTACTCTAAGGCTTGTGGTATAAGTGGTACACGGTGGTATAGGTGGTTTTCATACTGAGACGAGCGAAGGAATAGGCAGCGCTACTCTAAGGCTTGTGGTATAAGTGGTACACGGTGGTATAGGTGGTTTTCATACTTAGACGAGTGAAGGAATAGGCAGCGATACTCTAAGGCTTGTGGTATAAGTGGTACACGGTGGTATAGGTGGTTTTCATCATATACCACCGTGTACCACTTTTGACTTGTGGTATAAGTGGTACACGGTGGTATATGTGGTTTTCATACTTAGACGAGTGAAGGAATAGGCAGCGATACTCTAAGGCTTGTGGTATAAGTGGTACACGGTGGTATAGGTGGTTTTCATACTGAGACGAGCGAAGGAATAGGCATCGCTACTCTAAGGCTTGTGGTATAAGTGGTACACGGTGGTATAGGTGCTTTTCATACTTAAACGAGTGAAGGAATAGGCAGCGCTACTCTAAGGCTTGTGGTATAAGTGGTACACGGTGGTATAGGTGGTTTTCATACTTAGACGAGCGAAGGAATAGGCAGCGCTACTCTAAGGCTTGTGGTATAAGTGGTACACGGTGGTATAGGTGGTTTTCATACTTAGACGAGTGAAGGAATAGGCAGCGCTACTCTAAGGCTTGTGGTATAAGTGGTACACGGTGGTATAGGTGGTTTTCATCATATACCACCGTGTAACACTTGTGCCTTAGAGTAGCGATGCCTATTCCTTCGCTCGTCTCAGTATGAAAACCACCTATACCACCGTGTACCACTTAAACCACAAGCCTTAGAGTAGCGCTTCCTATTCCTTCACTCGTCTAAGTATGAAAACCACCTATACCACCGTGTACCACTTATACCACAAGCCTTAAAATAGCACTGCCTATTCCTTCACTCGTCTAAGTATGAAAACCACCTATACCACCGTGTACCACTTATACCACAAGCCTTAGAGTAGCGCTGCCTTTTCCTTTGCTCGTCTCAGTATGAAAACCACCTATACCACCGTGTACCACTTATACCACAAGCCTTAGAGTAGCGCTGCCTTTTCCTTTGCTCGTCTCAGTATGAAAACCACCTATACCACCGGGTGCCAAATTAGACCCAGGCGGAAGATAGCTCCGTCTGCCCCGTAGAAGGATTGGCCACCTATTCGGTGCCTTAGGCCTCACAAGAGCGCTGCCCATTCCTTAGCTCGTCTCAGTATGAAAACCACCTATACCACCGTGTACCACTCATACCACAAGCCGTCTGAATGCATTCGCCTGCGTTTTGGGGATGTGGACTCACACAAGTCGGGTAACATTTACGTGCGAGCAAGGGACGTTCGTAGCGCCGGTAATCGGCACGCAGGTCGGCATGTCGCCGTGTGTCTGGGTGCATTCGCCGGCGATTTCGTGATGTGGACCCACACAAGGGACGTTCGTAGCGCCGGTAATCGGCACGCAGGTCGGCATGTCGACGTGTATCCGGGTGCATTCACACATGCACAATAAGCTGCATCTCACTTTGGCTGGTACTACTCTTGACCAAGTTGATACCTTTAAATACCTCGGAGTCAGTATTGACAACAAGTTAAAGTGGCATAATCATATAGAACAGGTCAGCAAGAAGCTAGCCCAAGTAGTCGGTGTCATGAAATGCCTATAACCATATGTAAACAAAGAAGCACTTCTCACAATCTACATCGGTCTGTTCCTTCCACACATACAATATTGCAGTACAGTATGGGACCAAGGGGGTAAAGGGAATCTGGGAAAATTGCAGAAACTTCAGTGTAGAGCTGGGCGTTTGATATTGGGGTGTAATCGCTACATTTCTTCTGCAACCGTCTTGAACACACTTGGGTGGACCCCGGTAGCTGACTTACATAAGAAATCCAAAGCCACGCTAGTATTTAAAGCACTCAACGGCATGACCCCTCCCCACCTTACTGCACTGTTCAGCCAGCTCTCGGAAATTCACACTCACAATACCCGCCTCAGAGCACAGGGCGGCCTCCAACTACCTAAAGCGAAATCTGAACATAGAGAGCAAGCTTTGTCGTGCTCTGGTGCGGTGCTCTGGAACTCTTTATCCAGCAGGCTCAAATCGGTAAGAACACTCCAACTCTTCAAACGAATATACAGAGAAGAACATATGACTTAAGTTTCTTTTACTTCTCAATGAATCATTATGATTTCTTCTTGTTTTCATTTGATAATATGATTTGAAGACTAGAGTAATTCACATTCTTGACATGAGTTTTCTTATGATTTTCACTTTGATATGCAAATTCCGCATCATGTTGATTTACATTTAAGTTCCTTGTTTTGATTCGCCATCTTTATTGTCTTGAGTCAATATTTCTAGTCTATTACGTTACTGTTAGTTATTTTGATAAGGATTTATGTTGTTTGGTGAAAAGTTGTCAAGTCAATCTTTATTTCTGTATTATTTGTTATTACTTGACAGTTTTATTGTTACTATGTATTACTATGTATGGGGTAAAACCCCCCAGGAATCTTTGAAAAACGCCGCCTGCAGGCGATATGTATTCCTGGGTTAACAAAATAAACAAACAAAACAAATGTCGACGTGTATCCGGGTGCATTCGCCGGCGATTTCGTGATATCTTACATGGAAACTCCGCCGTTACTGGGTGTTGTATGGTCCTTAAGATCCAATTCTCAGGCCAAGCTCCAACCCAACAAATGTCTTACCACTACTTTTTTTCCAAAGAATTGTACCCATCTGGAACGCTTTGCCCCTCAACACTAGACTCCTAAAACTATGCCCTACCGTTTCTATCAACACTTTTAAAAAGCTGTCCTAGTTCACTACCACTCCCTTAACACCAACAGTTTTGACCCCAACGACATTTGCTCATGGCTCACCCACTGCCAATGCCCTAAATGCACCCCTTTTTGAATTCTTCATTCTGATTTGATATACATCTCACTATTACATCTATTTATTTCTTTATTTATTGGTTTGGCTGACACACAGCCAGGGCTGCCCAACTAGCTTGAGTCTATTACAAAGGGCTAGCCCTGCTGACAAAGACAATAATACATTACAATCTACTGCATAACGAGCTACATGTATAACAATATTCTAAATACAATACATGTACGTATAAAAAACTGTTGTATATGAATGATTAAAAGGATAAATAACGTCTATTGTGGTATCTACATTACATTTATGATTTATTATCACATTTCTGTCCAATAATATTTGTTATAATTATTGTTGATATTTTATTGTTATCATTGTTATTGTCATGTGGTTTCCACTAAATTTGTTTTATTTATCTTTAGTTGGTGTTGGTTACCAACAATATTTGTTATCATTATTGTTGTCAATATTTAGTAGTAGTAGTAGTAGTGTTACCACTGTTATTATTATGTGGATTCCACCAAGTTTTGGTTTGTTAAATTTATCTATTCCCTGTTGGGTTTTTTTTTTACCCGGACTGGGATTACAAAGGAAGTATGCCGATATCCTGTTTCCCTTCGTCCGTTTGCATTATGTGATGTAATAAAGTTGTAATAAATCAATAAACAAATAAATGCAAAATCACCTTATTCTCGAAATCATTGTACGTTGGTTTTCCGATCCCCCCGAACAGGACGGCGTCTTTGATGAAGATAAACACCGCACGGAGGATGAAGGACACGAACAGGTGCAGGTGGATGTAGTTCCGGATACAGTGGAGTTTCCTGTGAAGGGAGCAAGAGATGAAGGACACGAACAGGTGCAGGTGGATGTAGTTCCGGATACAGTGGAGTTTCCTGTGAAGGGAGCAAGAGATGACAGGTGCAGGTGGATGTAGTTCTGGAATCAGTGGATTTTCCTGTGAAGGGAGCAAGAGATGACAGGTGCAGGTGGATGTAGTTCCGGATACAGTGGAGTTTCCTGTGAAGGGAGCAAGAGATGACAGGTGCAGGTGGATGTAGTTCCGGATACAGTGGATTTTCCTGTGAAGGGAGCAAGAGATGACAGGTGCAGGTGGATGTAGTTTCGGAATCAGTGGAGTTTCCTGTGAAGGGAGCAAGAGATGACAGGTGCAGGTGGATGTAGTTCCGGATACAGTGGAGTTTCCTGTGAAGGGAGCAAGAGATGACAGGTGCAGGTGGATGTAGTTCCGGAATCAGTGGATTTTCCTGTGAAGGGAGCAAGAGATGACAGGTGCAGGTGGATGTAGTTCCGGATACAGTGGAGTTTCCTGTGAAGGGAGCAAGAGATGAAGGACAAGGAGAGGTGTAGGTGGATGTAGTTCCGGATACAGTGGAGTTTCCTGTGAAGGGAGCAAGAGATGACAGGTGCAGGTGGATGTAGTTCCGGATACAGTGGAGTTTCATGTGAAGGGAGCAAGAGATGACAGGTGCAGGTGGATGTAGTTTCGGAATCAGTGGAGTTTCCTGTGAAGGGAGCATGAGATGACAGGTGCAGGTGGATGTATTTCCGGATACAGTGGAGTTTCATGTGAAGGGAGCAAGAGATGACAGGTGCAGGTGGATGTAGTTTCGGAATCAGTGGAGTTTCCTGTGAAGGGAGCAAGAGATGACAGGTGCAGGTGGATGTAGTTTCGGAATCAGTGGAGTTTCCTGTGAAGGGAGCATGAGATGACAGGTGCAGGTGGATGTAGTTCCGGATACAGTGGAGTTTCCTGTGAAGGGAGCAAGAGATGACAGGTGCAGGTGGATGTAGTTTCGGAATCAGTGGAGTTTCCTGTGAAGGGAGCATGAGATGACAGGTGCAGGTGGATGTAGTTCCGGATACAGTGGAGTTTCCTGTGAAGGGAGCAAGAGATGACAGGTGCAGGTGGATGTAGTTCTGGAATCAGTGGATTTTCCTGTGAAGGGAGCAAGAGATGACAGGTGCAGGTGGATGTAGTTCCGGATACAGTGGAGTTTCCTGTGAAGGGAGCAAGAGATGAAGGACAAGGAGAGGTGTAGGTGGATGTAGTTCCGGATACAGTGGAGTTTCCTGTGAAGGGAGCAAGAGATGACAGGTGCAGGTGGATGTAGTTCCGGATACAGTGGATTTTCCTGTGAAGGGAGCAAGAGATGAAGGAGACGAACAGGTGCAGGACATACAGGATTATAGAAAGGGAGATTAGAACAGTCTCAAAACATCACTTCGTTTACTTAACCTGTCCCTTCATCTGCATCTTTCCTCATTTTCTTCATTTGACATATCATCAACTTCTTTTCCGGAACTGTGATGCTATCAATGATTATGCACCGGATCTTTTACATGGACATGTATACATTGAAGTTACTTGCCAAGATCGGTGGCAGTATTTTCTTTAGTCACTTACCTGAATCTAATAATGATCCCCACAGCGACTGTGAGGGACGCCAGAGACAGGGAGTACCCGACTGTGTAGATGATCTGCACCGTGTACAGGTCCGTCTGGGGAATATCATGGAAACTTGAAAACATTTCAAAGTAGGAGAGTTTTGCTAATTTATGATAAATACATGTCATGTTCTGATATATGGCATACCACGATTAATGACATACCACAACCAAATAAAGTAGAATGAAACAAGATGGCGTCATAATCATTTGATTTTGTTGTTGTTATCTTTTAGAAACGTTGCAAGGATGAAACAATGATTCAGTATGGAGAAACAGTAATATATCAATACCATGTCGGACTCCTTGTGGATGTAGCACCTACTCGGGTAGTCTTCGGTAAGGTTTAGTGGGTTCCTGTTCCAAGTCCCGTTCCCACAGGTGCGTTGGACAGTTCCTGTTATCAGACCAACCTCGTTAATTCTGATAAAATCTCATTCATTAGAAAAACTGATTATGATCGTTTGCTGAGGAGGCTATGTTATATCTCTACAGCTTCTTAATACCCAAGCTACATTGAAATATAAATGTTCCATTAGTTCAAAGAGTAAGTGGGAATAGTCTTATATAAAAACACTATCAATGTGGAAGGGAGTGAGGTTCAGTCTTGACGCTTACTGGAATGGTTGAAGAAGGCGATGTGCTCAGGGCAGGGCAACGTCACGACTTGGCCAGGTGCAGCATCGGGCCAACAGGAACCGAGATAGTCAGGTCCGCCATGACAGTATCCTGTGACTAAAGAGCATAATGGACCGAAACCCCTAGATTAGTCTGAGAGCAACTGTTCTCTTGTTTTCACTTCATTAACTTTGGGCACGTTGATCGTGCATTTTCTTAAAACACCCGGGTGTCCGTATGTAATACTTTGAAGAATTCCATACACCAAAGTTTTGGAAAACATTTATCCCAAATGCCTTTTTGGCTCTAAATGTACATGCGGATTGGTAATAGCAGTCGTAGATTTTTAATGCATGTGAACGTGAAAGTACAACGGAATAAATACATTTTGTGTTCAATACCACAAATTTATTAAATAGATAATTTTGCCTGTAGATTCTTTTATTTTACAGACTGAAAAAGACTGAAGAAAGCGTCACTTACTGTTTGGACGCACCGTTTCATTCATCCTTTTTAGACATGAAAATGTCTGTTCTTTGATCAGTGTTGCCAGTGTCTTTTGGTCGATCTCCGTAGATGTTTTATCCATCTGTAGAAAAAAAGTTTGTAATACTTATAAATCTATAGATGCGATGGATGTAAAGCAGATAGAAATGAAAACTTTAAGCTATTTCTGATTTATTCAGAAAATCAATCATTTGAATACATAAAATGGCTGGCTATCGTGTTTCGAGACTGTTTTTTATGTATCGTCCATACTATAGGTATAACGTTAGTATTTAGTCATGTTTCTTTCTTTTCCTGTCAAATATTCAAATCGATTCATCTCCGTCGTCCCTGGGCCAAACGATCTGAAATGTGGTATACAAGTAGAGTTAGCGCATACCCCAGACTTTTTATTTATTTTTTCATAAATACCTTTAAAATGATTTTATTGAAGATTTTCAGACCAAAAACATATTTGGACCTCCTGTGCTCTGGAATAACATTCAAATGACCTGGAATTTGATAACGGGGTACATTGAACAAATTATCAAAGAAACCTATTCGCACTTTCGGCATACATCACTTCAAAATAAAATTTTGGGGGTATTTTAAGTAGTTGGCTATGTACAATTGAGAAGGTTCAAAATCTACGCCTTCGTGATAAACTTTTCTGGTGGTGTTTTCCGACATAACTGTATTGCCATATATTCCTCTGTGTGTGTGTATGTATATTCGCAAAGGCTCATATCCCTACAAATGGTTGTGCATCCTTTCTTTAGAAACGTTTTTGTAATGCTGGTATGTGTCAGTGTTACAGTACAGGACACGAAATCCGCATCGAAAATTTATGAAACACTTGCAAAACCTGAGTTGGTTCCGAAGAACTGTTCGCTGGGCAAAGCAAAATTGTCTGGACCCTCGGATTGCGGAAATTCTTCCGCAGAAGAAATCTAGACGTAGATCTTCAGCAATATTCTAGTTGTTTACATTCTGAAATTTGCATAATACATGTTGGTCCAAACACAGCTGGAAGAGTCCATCCTGGAAGAAGGGGGGGGGGGGCATTTTAATTTTGGGCTTGGTTGATTATCAAAAAGGTCCAGGTCCAAACGTTAGCCTGGATGGTGTTGATATTTACAATGGTCATTACATGGTCTTACTTTATGAAAGTTAAACGTTACTTTGAAATGCTCAATTTTTGCATAGGGGTGATTTTAGAACAGTCGCTTTGTACATGGGGAGGGAAATGAGCGATACATGTTGCTCGTGCAGATGTTGCCTTTTTAGTTGAATTATCATTCCATCATTTCGTTACTCTTACACCTGACATTGTAAAGGGTCTGTATGAGTTACAGCCTACCTGAAGTCAATGCATTGGAACTATATAATCTAATTCATCAGAGATAAAGGGAGACAAATATGATTATAAATATATTTGGGACAAGTGCATGTTTTTTGCAGTTTTTAGTTATTTTTCTGTCTATTTTAGAGCAACCAACTGCCAAATATGTAAGAAAGATTGATTATTTTTCCTGTGGGATTAGATGGAGAGACTCTCTCTTTTTGACGTTCATAGACAAATGTATAGATCACACGTCGTTCTACTGGATCTTGATAATAGTGCCCTTACTACGGTCGGTTCGTATTCAAGCTGCTTATTCAACCAATCCTAAAACTTGTTGACTTATACGCCGTGTATATTTTTGCAGCCTTAAAGGCCATCAGCATTGAATATTGCAAAAAGACAAATTTGCGATCATGCACTTCTAGCAACCTTGAGGTGACCTTGTTTTTTTCAGGAAGTGTTCCAAGATCATCTCATGTATTACTGAAAAGTGATTTCTACCGCAATATCTCTTTTTACATACATAGTATACACAGTATATCCCTTTACACAAATACGGATGTTTTATATATTGGCACACTATATCAGACACACACACACACACACACACACACAAGAGCTGAAAACGTCTGCATCTACATCCGATTTGGCAGTGAGAAGCTATTTGTGTCTACGCTACAGAAAAGTTGTTTATAGATATAACGTAATTACAACAGCACTATACAGTGATAGATGGTGCCGCGGCTTTGTGGCTTTATCTGATTTTTGAACGTAATTTTCTCGTTCACGTCACTCGAGACCCCTAAATCCCTAACTTCATTACAGGAGTTAAGTCCCGACAAAATCAAGACGATTTTGAATACTGGAATGCAATATGCCATGTGATCTGATACAGCTTTTTGTTGCGTATAGCAGTTATTTTGAGGCTTATCCAATGGTTTATCTGAAGGTTGTTTCCACGCAGGATGTATGACGCCACACAAGTCCAAGCCTGGCGTTCATGTACATGTGCACATATAGCCGGTCTTATGAGATCAGCAATCACCAGAGCGTTATAACGGTAAGTGGGCATCTGTTTTCCTGCAATATTACGCCCCCTCACATTTGTGTCGGACATCACTTCTTGAGTATTTGTTTTCGATATTTTTTTATCTATGCTGTTTCCATGTGTAGGTTGATGATGTGTAGGTTTGGTGTGTGAGTAGGTGTCATAAAACAGAACAAATGAAAATATCCAATTAGCTAGACACAGACTGATAGTGTATTTCTTCACCTCTTAATTGATACAAAAGTCTCTCATACTTAATTGATACAAAAGCGAAACAGTGCCCCACTGCAAAGTAGTGTCAATCAATAAGCTGGGCAACCATGGATAAAGATGACAGAAAATGAAATAAATAAACTAGAATTCGGAAACCTCATAAAATGTTCAGAGATTTTGTTAATTTATGCAAATGCTTACACATTAATATGTTTTTGGCATGGCGCTGTTCACCTTCAACCAAGTCACATATGTCACTGGTATAAAATCATTTATCACCAAGCGGTTTTGCTATTTTTGTACTAATTATGCGCATGAGCTCCTCATTTGCTTGTTTATTATCTGTTTATGTTCCACTTGCCATAACTTACATAACTTACATGTCTTACGTTTATTGAAGTCCAGGTATGGAGTAATAGAATTTTCTAATTGATTGTGTAAATTAAGTACTTATTTGCATTATATGTATCTCATTATATACATCTCTGCCTTAGCTACCTGCATACCAAAAATGAGAAAAATCCGTATTTCCTTTCTTCAGTTATCCTCTCTAAAATGTTTTGACAAAAACGCCCCTGCAGTTCCAATTTTTTTTATTGTCGGGGGACTAAACTGCCAAACTTTATCTTGATGTCAAAATTTATCTGCCACCCAAACATGAAGACCATATAGCATGTCCGGGACGAGAGATGCATACAAGAACCACCAAGATAACATGGTCTCATTAATTAATTATGCAAATGTCCTCCTATTTTGCATAATTTGTAACTCCTATTTCATTTTGTACATCTTTGTCTAAGCTACCTATATACCAACAATCATGCAAATCCGTTATTCCCTTCTTGAGTTATCATCTTCGGAAATTCTTTTACAAAAACGCCCCTGCAATTCCAGAACTGACAGCTTGGAGGCCCAAACTTATGCCACTTCTTGCCGAGCACAAGAGCTATCTAACACCGAAAAATCGTGACCGTTGCATGTCCAGAACACGAGATATAAAACAGAAAGTTCCGCTGCAGTACCTACGGAAGACGCTAGGTGGCCTGAAATCTAACCATTCTCCGTTTTTGCCACACCCTGTCATCATGCCAAATATAAAACTAATCTATCAATCAGTTCTCCGGTTATCTTGATGTCCAACAGACACACAGACAAACGCTGTTGAAAATATAACCTCCATAACACATGGCGGTAATAACTGAACAAAAGACAGACGAATTTCTATAATGCTCCGTATACAGCTAGTTCCGATAAAGATATGCACAATGAGATGTACACAAATATATGTTTATGGACATTACAAGATAGGACTTGATTTGTATAATTAATCAGGAAATTCTATATTTTCACCATAATAAGGCTATGCATAGATTATATAAGTGCGCAAGCAATTTGCATGATTTATGATGAGATGAAAACGTGGAATTCTCGAAAGGTCCTTCATATACACAATATATGTAGTTTTGGTTGAGAAGACCATCATTCAAAAGAGATTATGCTAATTAAAGCCTTATTTTGGTAATTAATGGGACGATATGAAACAATGAATCTACAAAGTCTCTTGGCGTAATTTTGGCGTTCAACCAACCCGGAAGTGTACCGAGATTAGCGTGGGTTTCCATGTATAAAGCTACCCCGCTGATTTAGTATTTCGCACGTTAAAATAAAAACAAAACTCCCGCTAAAGAGAACCCTTGAACATTTCAGATTCTAGCGATCACGTTTGTGTGCTTTCGTTGGAATTGTTGTCGCAAGTTTAATCAAATTGTATGTTTTATTGCGTGTTATGTACATAATTACATTAAAAGCTTTTGTAATGAACTTATTGTACATTTCTAAAGAAAGTTGTGAGCCAAGACCAGTTTTTCTAAAAGCACTTGTTTTTTCTAATTTTCAACAGAATCTTATTGACTTTTTGCATTTACAGATAGTAGCTAGCGTAGGAAAATAGCTATCTAGTACGTATTACTGCGTTACATTCATAGCCGGTCCATTACAAAGTATACCATGTAACACTTAAGCTTCATCAAAAACCAACTCTATAAAATAGCGACCCAACTGGCTGATGTTGATCCTTCCAGCAGTGTAGTTATGAATATGGTCTTTGATGTGTACGTAGGTCGGGATTACTATCAGCGTCATTCCATGCATTTTACTTGACTAATGGGAGAAGAAAAACTGTCCCTGCTGAAAATAATAAACTAACAACGTGAGTTGAATTATAATCGTATGAATAGGGGGTCATCTAAGAGTACTAGTATTCAGGGATTGTTTGAGATACTAAGTAATATATGCTGTGGAACTGCATGTGTATAATCATTCTCTCCCAATTCTCTGATCTACATCTGAGTCCACTGCTTCCATGCACTCTTGATAAGGTACAGACAAGGCTGATTTCTTCTGCATCTGCATCTTGGGCATGGCGTTATTTTGTAGTCAATTTTGTGATGAGCCAGTTCCTACATGATAAAACCAAACTAACAATGAACATTAATTCACACGATCAAGGAACATTTCACTTGATTTTGACATAATTGAGATGGTTGTGCCTTGGTGTACCACAGCAGGGAACAATACAGGCTTGTTCCCAGCCAAGCTCCACACAACATATGCTGCATTTTTAAAGGAAGTAACTGCCGATGCTGTACTGGATATATACATAAAGTGGAACAATTACAAATAATTAACATATCACATAATTACATTTGTCAAAAATCTGGGCATCATTCAATTGCCTACGTAAAAGTTACATTTATGACTTGAATATGATATTGTTCAAACAGCTATAATTGGATACAAACACTACTGCGGCTACTTAAGTTCTTTCTCACTATCCACTAACTGTGGAAGATTTGTTGGACGGATACTTATGACATCTTTCTTCCCTTCCTTGGGGTATCTTTAAGTATTTATCCCTCAACTGCTTGCTGTTTTGTATCTGAAAGTTTAACCAGACACAAGTGTCTGTTGACCAATGAGAATTTTGAACAAATTGAAAGTTATAAATTTCCTAAATCCTAAAGGTGCAGGTCGGCTAGAGAATTCTTATTGTAATGCGATGATATGTCAAGAACACAATGGGAGGATAACTGCCAAAAGTTCAAGCTGGTTAGAAACAGGAATTTTCTAATTTGTACCTACCAAAGGGCAGTCCCTCTAAATGATGAATTGACTACCTGCCAGCTGTACAAGGGGGGAGGGGGGCGACGAATATTACATGGACGAAGAAGACAACGTCGCAATTCCGCGCGTTTGAGTTTACATCGATTTCCCTTCGACTCTCAAGTCATTTAAAAATCACTGGTCGACTGTGGTAGACTCTGGTCATGCCATATTAAGCACTTTTGTAAAGAGTGATGAAACGCCGTTCTTGTCTGTGCTGTTCACCGAAACAAAACGTTTCTCGCGCCTATCTGAAGTCATGACACGCATTGTCTTGTGGGTAATTCAGAGATCGGACACGGATCCCGGTTCTGTACACGTCAACTCCGACTTTCAAATAATCCGAATTTCTAACATATTGGCAAATACATAAAAGATGAAAGATCCGAGTAAATATTGAATCTGTACCCGAAACGTATCAAGGATCCAGACGTATACGGCGCCGGCATTGTCGGATCGGAACCAATCAGAAAATCCCCGTATCTGCTATGATGCACGATTGCGGATCCGCCCAATTCGTCAGGATCCGAGGTCATTTCGTGCATTGTGTATTTGTTGGTCAGGATCTGAAGCAACTACCGACAAACAAACACTCTGAACATCTCTGCCATATTAACAAATATCTAAAAACGACGGATCCGCGCGAATATCCTCAGGCATCCGATGCGCATCACGGATCCAGACGTATACAGCGTCGGAATTGCCGGATCTGAGGTGTACTTGGTATTTGTCCGAATTTGCTCGGAAACGTTCCGTATCCACTATGATGCAAGATTCCGGATCTGTTGGATTCGTCAGGATCTGAGATCATGCCGTGCAGTGTGTATTTATTCGTCAGGATCCGAAGCAACTACCGACATACAAACGAACCAAACATTTAAAATAGTGGCAACTAGAGTTACACAACCTCATACCTTCGCCAATAAGTTTAGCCTTTATGACTGATGTATCTAGGGTGTTTTTATCATTGATTATACAAAAAAGGTCCCCATTTGCATAAACTACATCAATTAATCATCTTTTCCACCCAAATAACAGAAGTTGTCCAAGGTATGACAGTGTTGTCTCAGCAAAGAAGGTCATAGTAGTATTTTATCATGTAAACCTACCATGCAAATAAGGTCCTTATTTGCATAATCTTAATTCCTCTCTTCCTTAGCCTCAGTTACAAACGTTACGGGGCTAAGTAGAATAGTTGAATAGTCCTATCATGAAACGTAGTGGGTTTACCAAAGTCCTAATTAATTATGCAATCAAATAATTTTCATTCGATTATACCAAGCATCACCTAAGCTATCCATATATAAAAATCATGATGAGTCAGAGTTACAGTTCAATTCTCATTAATAATGTACATGATGGTAACCTGTTCAACTTACGGCGCCTACAGGCGCATACCAAGACCCTAGAGCAACTCATCCGTGAGCTGCTCTTTGCTGACGATGCCGCCCTTGTAGCCCACACTGAGTCAGCCATGCAGCGTTTGACTTCGTGCTTCGCAGAGGCAGCCGAACTCTTTGGCCTTAAAGTCAGTCTGAAGAAGACAGACTTTCTCTACCAGCCCGCACCGCAGAAATAGTATCGCCCACCCCACATCACGACTGGTGAGACCGAACTGAAGGCAGTCCAGCAGTTTACCTACCTAGAGAGTACCATCTCCTCCGATGCTAGGATTGACAAGGAGGTTGACAACAGACTGGCAAAGGCAAACAGTGCCTTCGGCAGACTCTACAGACGTGTCTGGAGCAACAAGCATCTGAAGAAAGGCACTAAAGTCAGCGTCTACAGAGCCGTGGTACATGGTACTGACCACCCTCCTGTACGGCTCAGAGTCGTGTGTGACCTACAGACAGCATCTACGTCTTCTAGAACGTTCCCACCAACGCTGTCTCCGCTCCATCCTCAACATTCACTGGAGTGACTACGTCACAAACGTTGAAGTGCTGGAGCGAGCTGAGATCACCAGCATCGAGGCCATGCTGATGAAAACACAGTTACGCTGGGTAGGGCACATTTCGAGAATGGAGGACCATCGTCTGCCCAAGATCGTCCTCTATAGTGAACTGTCCACTGGGAACCGCAACAGAGGGGCGCCGAAGAAGCGGTATAAAGACACAGTGAAGAAATCCCTACAATGCTGCAACATAGACAACCGTCAGTGGTCAGTGCTTGCTGCTGACCGAGGGACGTGGCGAAACACAGTTCACCAGGCAGTCTCCTCCTTTGAGAAGAGGCGAAGAGCTGCCCTAGAGGAGAAGTGCAGCAGGAGGAAGAACCGCACCGTCACGGCACCAACCCCAGAGTCATTCTTCCCCTGCAGCCGCTGTGGCCGAGTCTGCAGATCCCGCATCGGACTCATCAGCCACCAGAGGGCGTGCACCAGTTGTGGACAAAACCCCTGAAATCTTCGTCAGCAAAGACAAGCCAGAGAGATATATCAATATTTCTCTTTGTCAGGCACATGTCACATGTTTGTCTATGATCGTCTTACAAACTTTCCTCATTAATTGTGCAAATCAAATTATGGTTTGCATAATTACTATCGTATTTCGTATTATGTAAATCATCATTTAAGGTACCAACCTACCCGCATACCAAACAATCCATCCAAGCCCTCTTGAGTTATGCTGCTTATCTACACACACACACACACACACACACACACACACACACACACACACACACACGCACACACACACGCACGCACACACACACACACACACACACACGCACACACACACACACACACACACACACACACACACATATGAACGCTACTGAAAATACATTCTTGAAAGGCAATAATTAGGCTCAATCATTCCTTTCTTACTAATCCTCACGTCGCCTGTTTTTTTTTCTAAACCACTCTTGTTTCTACTCTAGTCCTTCAAGCCATGGTAGCTGTTACGTTTCAAGTCCTCTCATCACCACTATCATTTAATCGCCCCTTGGAATAATCCATGGTCCCATGGCCAAACCTCCAACCTACACCAGTAACACATACCATATAGAGACTTATGATGCAATATAACAGATTGTCGAACTTTCCTCGTTAATCGTGCAAAGTAGTTCGCCAAAATCTAATCATCTTGAGGGTGTGCACATGCCTACCGACACACCAAATATGAAGACAATCCATCTAGAGGTTCTCAACTTATCGTGTTCACTAACAGACACACAGACACGCTCGGTGAAGGTGAATATAAACGAAGGATCCACGGAAATATCTTCGGGTATCCGAGGCGCATAACGGATCCAGACGTCGGCGCCGGAATCGGTCGGATCTGCGGTGCACCTCGGTATCCGAGCAGTGAGCTGAGATTTGTCCGGATTCGCTCGGAAACGTCAGTATCTGCCATGATGCACGATTTAGGATCTGTCGGATCTGCCAGGTTCCGAGGCCATTGCGTGCAGTGGATATCTTACATTCAGCGAATAGAATTTTATCTTTTGAAAAATTTGTTTCGAAATTTGGAGATGATGTTCTGCATTTCAATATGATCAGTTAATTTGGACCATCCCTCCTCAATAGAAAAACTTACTTAGACAAGAGTCCACAAATTGACCAGTCTATATCCCTTGCTGTAAAAATATAAAATGGCTTAAAAATGGAAAAGTTAATAAGGTCCTTTATTTCTTTTTCATGTCCAAAGCTAAATCATGGTAACTCTCTTACAACATCCAGTATTCTATCTATCTAACTATCACAACATTTAATATATATTTTAGTACTTTGAGCGAACACTGTCTAGTTCCATCTAATTTGTTCATTGTTTTAGGTAAAATCTACATCTTTAGAAATTGCAATTCTATACTTAGATTGTCTTCCTTTATCTCCTTTGTTGCACATATCTGTAAGTTAGAATATACAATTGCAAAGAGAAAGGGGAACACACAGAAACATATAGGAAAATGGGGTAAATTATATCTTGGAAATTTTGCATAGTTAGTTTTAAGATTGTGAAACAGCCACTTAGTTATTATGTTTTCTTGTGTTTTGTACAGATTATGGTGTTATTTTGCAACGGTTTATTTGACTTATGTGCCATACATTTGTGTTTTCTGTTGTTTTTCTGTTTGTTATATGAAAATCAATTTTAAAAAAATAAAAAAAATATCTATCAGGTCGTAACAGAATATTCATATCCATTGCAAGAAATTGTAGTTCTGCGCGTTTATTACTTCAACACACATTGGAAACACGTTTTATTAGCCGCTATATGTCTGGACAAATTGTCCATCATGGAGGGAATGTTCACTGATGTAAGTAGCTCATTCACATGAGAGGGTAGCTCATTCACATGAGAGGGAAGTCCATATTTCCTAACAATGGTAAGAGCAAATTGCCTGTAGTTTTTAGACAGGCTTGAGAAGCTGATAATTGGCCGAGCTGGCGGCGTGGAGTGTTTGTGTAGGGAGGGTTGTTTGCACGTTGCCAGACATGCATGAAGGAGACCCATCTGGGACTAGAGACCAGGCTGGATAACTACAAGCGATAAACATTCAAACACTTTCAAAACTTTGTTGCTCATGACTAGTGAGAGAGGACACGAAGATACTAGATCAGAGACTGATCTACACATCTAAAAGGTTGGCCTGGGTGGAGTTCCTAGCCTTGTGAGGTCATTCTTATTTAAATGTACAAATTGCTGTGACCAGCCTTTACGATTTGATATGAGCCAAATTACGGGCACCATCGATGCTTTCGTTGTTATGACGAAGTCGTCATAAGTCGTCATAAAAACGACAGTTTTGCACCTTATATGTGGCATATCTTAATGTCAGGAACGGTAACAGAAGTTACAGAAGTTTGCGACAGGCATTGCACAGCGTACAAGAACCGCTGTAGGAGCGATCTGACTTGATTTATTGAGGGCCTCGGTAGCTGGACTTACCTGTTAACCGGGCATCTGACATGAATTGTTACTTTCTCGGCTGCTTTTTAAATTGTGCATGCCTCCTCAGGCGGAACCCATTTTTAGGGATTTTTAGACCACCGATTACTATGACTTCTTCTTAATCAAACTGGAAATCAGAAAACCGAAGTTAGGATGCTAAGAGTGATCAAACCATTTTGGACCCCTAGTATAATGTCTGCAATAATGCAAAAAAAGGATCAACGCAGTCAGATACAAATACCATAGATGATTACCTTCGCCAAGAAGGTTATGTTTTCGGTTGGGCGATGGTGGAGCGGCTGTTGTTTGGGTGTGTATGTAGGTCACCAGCATAACTCGAGAAGCTGCAAATGGATCTTCATTATATTTTGTAAGTTAGGAGCAGTTGGAAAGGACAAGTTCAAAATAGTTTACCTGACGTTTTCCTGCTTTAGGGGGCTGTGTATGTATGTATTTATGTGTGTGTATATGTGTGTATATGTGTGTGTGCGTGTGTGTGCGTGTGTTTGTGTGTGTTTGTGTGTGTGTGTGTGTGTGTGTGTGTGTGTGTGTGTGTGTGTGTGTGCGTGTGTGTGTTATGTGGTATGGTATGTAGGGGTCGCAAAAAGGAAAGTCCCAGTTCGATAATGGGCCCCTAGTGTGTGTGTGTGTGTGTGTGTGTGTGTGTGTGTGTGTGTGTGTGTGTGTGTGTGCGTGTGTGTGTTATGTAGTATGGTATGTAGGGGTCGCAAAAAGGAAAGTCCCAGTTCGATAATGGGCCCCTAGTGGCTATTAAAGGTACTGCAACGGAGATTTTTAAAAATCAGGTCAGGTTTTTCTCAAGTGCTATGTTCATGATTTACATATTTAATGAGGAGAATGTACTATTCCATTAAAGGCTAGTAATCGACCTCTATTCAGTGACATTTGGAGGATTCTCTGACTTTGGATTTAGGTCGCTTAACTGTGTGCTAGCTGTGTGACGTCGATTTGAAAATAACTCAAGAAAGAGTCGACGGATCGTCATGATTTTTGGTTTGTTGCCAGCTTAAGGTATGGTTGATATAGATGGATACTAATTATGCATTTAGCAGCAAATGTGCATAATTGGTTAGGACAAACCCTAATGCCATATCGGCAAATGACGGAAATTCGATACTTGTAACATCTGTATATTCATTACCTTAGATATCATCAAACATAAATTATGCGAATTATACGAATCAGGGCCACATTTGCATAACTGAAAAAAAATGATACAATAGCTTTCGTTGCTGACGTAACGTAAGACTTTCGTAATTTAGACAATCCGATTTCGTAATTTAGATCATCAACCGATATAATAAATTTGAATATGGAAATTACGAATTCATTAGTCATGAGGGTTAGTATCATTTTGCGAAGGTACGGGGTTGTGGAAGTATAGTTTATCATATAAACCTAGCTGCTGACGAACACCGGAAGATCCAAGCTAATTGTGATACATTATAAAACGTATCTCAAGTAGCAATGGATGTTACCAAAAAACAAACTAGAGAATTTATGACCTCCTTGGCATGGTGATTAGGAGGTTCTCTGATATTGACGAGCTTGATGACAGGGGTTATATAAACATGCGTTACCTGCACAGGACATGGGCATACTTAGCAGTGACAGGACCATGGCACCGTAAAATACCTACCTTTCAACAAAAATCTTAATACTACGCACTAAAAAGGGGCAGCTTTGGTTGCTTCCTACTTGTGAAATGATAACTTTCTCCATTGCTTGTTTTTTCACTTGAAAGTTCATCTGTCTTGGTAGAAGCCATTCTGTATCAAGGTTGAACTGTGATTGCCAACACAAAAATTGGACTTATCCCAATTTTCTTTGCCAGTTATGCACATAGAACACGTGAGTCGGTGAGCAGTGGATCATATGTTGCAGAAAGTCAATCTCGCCCCGGTTTCTGTTGAGGCTCCTGGACACTCGGTCTCACTGGACAAAGTCAGAATCTTGGACACAGAATCAGATTTTTTTCTTGCAAGAGGAATTAAAGAGGCCATCTACATCCGGGCTTAACAACCATCCCACAACAGAGACGGGGGTCACCATCGACTTTCTGCAACATATGATCCACTGCTCACAGAGTCACGTATTCTATCTGCATAACGTGACGTCACAGAAACAGTGGATCGTTCATTCCTTGACAAAGACTGTAGATGATCAGTCGAAAATTTGGGTAAGTCCAACTTTTGTGTTGGCAATTACAGCTCAACCTTAGTTCAGACTTTTTCTATCCACAGAGATATTTTCGTCCCTGACTGCACAGAGACGGGGATTATTAACCCAACCAGCTGCAAAGACCTACGAAGACTGCACATCATTGTCAACACCATTTGTTACAAAAACTAGAGGACTTCCGAGCTGAAGGGCTTGTATTTCTACTTCTGACATTCACAAACTCCCGAAACCCCGGTAATCCGTAGAAAGTCCGTCCGTCGGTGAACCACTACTGTGAACTAACGTTGACACCTGTTACAGCTTACAGCCTACTTTGTCCCACATGACAATTCTAGTTCACTCCAATCAATTCATCAGCGCTGTCATCCTTAAGTGCTACACTCCCAGTGGCACTGGTTAGCCAGACAACAGCGATAACTCTCTAAGCGTGACTACCATTGTCCATGGCAAGTTGAACGTTACAAACAGGCACTTCAATCGCCTGCTATCTAAGGTTGGGAAAGTCATTCACATCCATACGAAACACATAAGCTCTAAAAAGTTGTTTGAAAAAAAAAACATTTTTATCTCGTGGACATTGATAAATGTTGGTTAAAAGGTGGTGGAATATGTAATAGATGTGAGATTAGCGGGTGAAGCAAAGGGACGCTGAAATGTACGTCGGGATGCATGCTTGAATACACGGACTGGTTCATGAAAATGAAATGTACTGATATGAAGTTGCTGACACTGTCGTCTGTGCTTCAGTGGTGCTAAATATAACATAAGAGAAATAGCACGCCAGTTTATAGGCAAGTGCCAAAATAAGACAATTGTGTTTAAAGGAGTCCTAAACCCCAGAGGGGGAGCTATTTTCCAATGGATGGTAATTTTATGAAGTTAAAATGAATATTTTTTACAGTATACGATTAAGTACCCACTAATCCCGTGCGCATCAAAAAGCATTCAGTATTCTACCAAATTCCCCAGGTGACCCTCTATTTTCTGATTAATTAAATCAAACAACCTCAGCCTATGTGTTAATACAATGTGCCTGACAATGCCTGACAAAAGTAACATTACAAAAAGAATGTCAGGGTGGTTAATAAGAAAAACTCGTCTTGGTCTTGCTATGTAATCTTTTATATCGTATCAACAATCTGCCTTCTTATTGTGCTTAACCACCCTCATTTACGCCGAAAATATCCACGTTTAAAGATTATGTTTACGCATTGGGAATACATGGGTAGAGTCTGCATGGGTTTAGTGAGTATCATATTGTTTTAAAAAAAACACCTTGTGTAATTCACCACAAGTGGAATTCTGTAAAAAGTCTGCTGATTATGTATTCATTGATACACAACCTATTGGAAAATAACAACGCCTTCTGGAGTTTAGGACTCCTTTAATGACAATAAACCGTTTGATGACAAAGGTATACTTTAATTTCCCGTGGATACGTGTTGTTACTGTGAAATGTGTATTTCATGGTGAAGAAATCTTAAGGAAGTCTGTTTCTCTAAACGTAAAGCCGTAATTAATGCGACTCTATATTGAGTATTTCAATGTTCTCTTAACTGACATTTCATGTTCTTAGGCCCAAATCATGTTTAACTAGAGTTCCACGACCCCAAACCTTCGCAAAATGATGTTAGCTTTCACGAATGGTGTATTATAAAGGTTCATCTTTGATTATGCAAATAAGGTTGCATATATTGTATGAGTTGATGATAAATATAACTCAAGTTGGTCAGGTCAAAGTATGTATATGGAAGTACTCTATTGACAAAGAAGGCTATTCCAGTATTTTCTTATCAGTTATGCAAATGAAGCTCATAATGTTTAATGATGTTCAACTTCATCTAACTTTTAAATGGTATCCAATTACCGTCATTTACAAATTTGGAATTGTAGCATTTTCTCGTTGATAAAGCATATTATGTCCTCATCTGCATAATTGATAAATCAATCGGCGTTCCTCTCTATGTCTCTATGTCCATATGTCCTGAAGCCCGATTATGAAAAGCACTGCCCATATGTTGACCCCAAAAGATTCCAGCCCCACTCACAATGCCGATATGGTTTCCTCGTATATAGGTCGCTATCACAAAAATAGCAAATTGAAAGGTAATTTCAACTTTTCCTCATTAATTGTGTAAATACTGCCATGTTTTGCATAAATGCGTCTCTTTATGGTAATCATCATCAAAGTTTCCTGCTAGCCCAAAACGCCATGCCCTGCTTGAGTTATCCTTCTCCAAAGTTTTAGACAAAAATGCAGACTGCAGTTTCAAACAAGCTGCTAGGGGACCAATCCAACACAGCTTTCTTCCTGCTCCAAGACCTATCCACCACTGAAAAATCACGATCATAGCACATCCAGAACCCAAAAAAAACTTTGAAGTCCCGCTGCAGTACCGTGGGTAGCCGCAAGAAGGCTCATTATCAAACTTTACTTGTTTGTCCGACCTCCACCAACCCACAAAATTTTATCACGATCCATCCAATGCTTCTCGAGTAATTCCGTCAACAGATACAAAAAGTCCAATGCAGTACGGTAGGGATCCAACCGAAGGCCCATTCTGGAACTTGACCTTTGTTTTTCTCGATCCCTACCAACCTACTTCATTTGATCACGATCAATTCAATGCCTCTTGAGTTATCCAGTTAACAAACAAACCAACAAACACAAAAGGTCCACTGCGATAGCAAACTGAACCAGCCAGAAGGCCCATTTTCAAACTTAAACGTCGTCTCCCGAACAGTAATTTACCTACAAGGAACCGGTTCAAAACAGGCGCCGCGAGAGCGCCGAGGATGACGCAGAAATAGCACAGAAATAGCGCCAAGAGAGCTCGCAATGAGCGCGGTGAGCACCCTAAGAGCGCCCAAGGAGGGATCAAATGGTCGAAGCGACCGCTCTACGAGGATGCAATGGTCTTAACTATACTTTACCTAAATCTTATTCTTGAAGTGTTGAAGTGATGTATTTTTAATTTGGGCGAATTTTTCCGTAAAATCATACTTTTGAGTGATGAATAATTTTCCAATTAAAATCATATGTAATACAAAATTGATAAATAACTTCAAATGCATGTTTTCATTCATATCTAATTCCATCCATCGACTACTTCGAATCAAATCTAATTCCATCCAACGGCTACTGCGAATCGTGGCATTTCTTGAAATTCCTCTTGAGCCCGTTTTAAGGGGGGTCAATCTTAGGTTGCAGCGAGATCGTGGCGAGGCCCCGTCAAGTGGGATGTGGACCTTGGGAGTCTGTCTACGGACACCTGCTCTCGGAACACCTACCAAGGCACATGCACATTTTTTCATGAACTGTGCAGCCCCTTAATCCACCGTACAGAGGCAAGACTTCTAAACTTTTTTGAAAGCTCACCTAGCAATCCTCCATGCACAGCACCAAAGTGGTTTACAGTGCAGCACGATGTATACAAGATTACTCATGCTGACAGCATAGATCCAGAAATCCTCAACATTCGTCATGATTAAAGACAAAGCGATGCCTCTGACAGCGTGCGGCTCCTTAACATGCCAATGGGCACGTTTGATCAAGTTGCACCTTTTTTCAGATTTTTTAACCATTGGCCGATATTGTACTTAAAAAAGTAAGCAAAATACTTCGGGACTTAGTCTGTAGCGGCAAACATACACTATAACTAAGACTGGTGGCCCAATCAATCTCGAGATCGGATGTTGGCTGTCTAACGGACAATCAAGTTGGAATGAGCTCAAAACCTCATTCACAACGGTAACTGTTAGTCGCCTGGTGGTGAACTCTGTATAAACATAGCGAAATACAGTTTTCATTTATTTTACGCTTCCAAAGTTTGGCAAGATACTAACAAAAAGCACTGCTCTTTGACAACTTAAGCATTTGTAGAAAGCACTGTTCCTCGTTGTTTAAAATTGCAGGTGGCTTGTCTTCAGTGACCCCGAAAACCTTTGGAGATTTACGGCTGTTTATGTTAAGGATATAAACACCCCCATGTCACAGAGCCGTGCTCGGGGCACCGTCCCGACATTTCTTTTTCTGTTCTGTAAAATGAAAGCTACATATTCATCTGTGCATGTTTATGTCTTTCAACTTCAGCATTACATGGAAATTATGGATCTATCGGCACATTTACATGTTTCCAACCAGAAATACCCATACACTAGCGCGGCCACCTCGCTGCGATTACTCTGCTACCTTATATTTGACAATTCGCTCTTTCATAGACTCTCATAGATTAATAAAGAACAATCTTCCTACATTTTCTGTGTTTTTTTGTCTGTCTTCTCAGTCATTCTTTGACATTCTGTATTATATTTGAATTATGACATCATGAGTTAAAATAATCCAATTTAGGTTGCAGCGAGATCTCAGCGTCGCCGTCTAGTGTAATCGGGGTCTGATGTGCAGCCAAAAATTATCAGCTGTATTTGTATATACGATTTTATAAACCTAATGAAACAAGAGTTCGGAGACCTAACTATTTTGATTATGCAAATGTTCCCACATTTCCATAATTCATGCTTGGTCATGAACACATTTAACTAACTTACACGGGTCACAATGTTGACAGTCCAATCATTTAGCAGTTAGACGAATTATGGAACTTTTGCATTTAATTATGTAAGTCAGGAATTTGTTTGCGTGATTTGATTGATATCTGTTAATATTTCACCAGCCATAAATTATATATGTAAGTATATATATATATATATATATATATATTTTCTTTACTTAACTCATTTACTTTGCAAAATAAGACCCATTTTGCATTACATGCAATTCATCATGTTAGGCCTGTTTAAGATACCTGCATACCAAATATCATGGAGACCCGTCGTTCTTTTGTTCAGTTCCCCTTGGAAGAATTTGACAAAACGACCCCTGCAGTTCGAGAACAAGCTGATAGGGGCCAAACCTACACCATTTCGTCCTTACATAACAAGCTATCTGCCACACACACAAAAAGACAAGACCATAGCACGTCCGGATCAAACGGTACAAAAACGGAAACTTCTGCTACAGTACCAAGGTCGCATACCAGGATTCCAAAATCGACCGTGACACATACTCATATACCAAATATCATCATAATCCATATAGAGGTTCTTGAATCATACTGACTACAAAAAAATCCCGAAACACAGACACACAAACACACCAAAAACAATATCTCAAGTTTTCATGGAGATAATGATATTCCGGAATGTTTATGATCCAATTATCTGAGAAATCGGTTCGAAAGAAAATTAGTTTGACGAAAGATTTTGCTTGGGCGCGATGTTATCTGGTATCCATGGGTACTGAGAGGTTTTATCATGGCATTTCATCTGTGTTTGTAGTTAACAGAACCTGAGACAAGATAGCTGATCTTGAACTGTTCCCCTGCAGTAGATCAGCTGGTACGTGTGTATGTGTGTCGAAACAAAGTTCAGCCATTTACTGTAGAGATACGTATTAATTTCGCTACGATGATATGGAAACGTGCCGCTGGCATCTTTTTTGGCAACGATTTCAACTGGCACGGTTATGAACATGGCAAGTGATGGGGCTAGGAGACCTCAGATGGGGTGTTATGTTGCAGCATGATGACTTTACTACTCCCCTGCAATCTGTCTCTTACTTACTGTCTATATCCAAACACAACCAGGCCCGCTTATGAAGTAGGCAGCTCGTCAATTCCAGTTTCCAGATGACCGGTCAGCGATAAGCGGGTCAGTTTATCACATGTTTCCAGTTTGTCAGCTCTTAGCCAGAAATCTTGAGGAAATTTGCTTAGTGTCAAATGAAGAATAACTGAATGACGCAGACAGGACAAGAAATCAAATCATTCTGCAAATTCTATCTGATCATGACTGTATGGTTGACGACACGATCTGTGGTTGGCAGGACGAAGCTACATTCCCGCTGGATAACGCAGCCACCGACTCTGATAATAAACGGAATGTTTTGTTTTCCGACTTACAAACTTACACGGCCAGAAAATCAAAACATGCCTCTTTGCTGTCAGTATACTACCATAAGCAAACATGAAAAGTACAGTGGTTATCGATGATGTGATTCTAATCTCTCAGCCACCCAGCCATGTCACCATCTTTACCGAGATGACGGGATAGATACGCTGTCGGTGGCCGGTGATGAACTCTGAAGATTACATCAAGCAACTAAAAAGACACAGACGGATCTAACGTGAACTCACTGACCCGGCGTCTTTTCCCCCTTACCTACGGTTTTAACCTAGTCATTGCCAAACCCTAATTTTTCAACGAAGTTGCTCGCGTGATCGCGAGAGATGAATAGCGTTGTTGTAACCACACACACACACACACACACACACACACACCCTCCCCAAATTCTGATGATTGTTCATAGATATGCGGCATAATGTATACGAAGACAGATTTTCCTGTTTTCCACTTTTGCCGCGTCTATAATAAAAGTGAGAAAGGCGATTTGATACAGACTTGCTTCAAAACTAGCGTACCTACATCTAATGGAAATAGACATTATAACACGTACCTGAAGGGACAAAACGAGGAAAACGAGCGCAGCCGCAGCCCTCCTTCGGCCGCCCGACATGCCGTCCTGTCAGGCCCCGCTGTCCAGGGGCCTAAAGTTCAAGTGGGGATATCGTGGTCCCCCGTCCGCTGACCTGGCAGATGTGTTGTTCTCGCGATGGAAGCCAGCCCACGAACCACACATAAAGTCTGTAGAGACGCACGAGCTGTTAGGGTAGCAGGGCAGTGTCGTCTTACCGTCACCACAAATCTGTGTTCCACGGCTAACCCCAGCTCGACTGCACGATAGTCACGTCAGCTGTGGACTGAACGCAGTGGCGGTCTCTCAAAGCGGTGGCGATCTCGTCCTAGAATTCAATCAAGAAAACGTTTGCATTAATGCACGTATCTATCAAATTATTCCTCAAAGAACAATAAATTTGTTCAATAAAAAGAGTCGTACAGTTCTTATCGTTATGGAAAACAAAATCGTTTCATTCCCACGGCGAGTGTATTATCTGATGATGTTAGATACTGAGCAGATTGCGCCGCTTACTAAAACAGATGGGCAAACACTACTGGCAGGCAGTGTAACGGCAATCTCCCCCACATTAGGTCACCTCGTCTGTCACGGCAGTGCGCTTCGAGAGATCTTCAGATCAACTCAATAAGTAAACTATCAGCTATCTATATAGTTCATTTAAGATTGCATTTCCCAGATAGAATAGAGTGTCACTTATTTTTCTTACTATCACATTTTTCGCGTTCGATGTGATCTACAACTTGACTAAGCCACAAGCATCTGCTCGTGACATAATGAAAACTTGCATATAGAAAGAAAGCACGCCTCCCTAACAGGATAATGGTATTAAAACTAAAAAATGAGTAGGTTTTCATTTGAGCGACGCCGCATTACGCACGACTTGAATTTGCGGCTTCCTAAATGAAACAATAAAACATCGAAACGTCTCTAGTTATACCGAACAAATCATTATCTGTTGCGAACGTTACCTATCATGTAAGCCATCTCAAAACTCTGAAAAAGTGCAGCTCTTCAGGAAACCCGGTGTGACATCTATCCCATTAAAAGTTATATAGAAGGCATGTTCTTTTTGGACTGAAATGTGCTTTCTACTAAGCATTGGTACATCCATCGATGTGCATCAATTAAAAAAAATGCTGGTTATCCGAATAATTTCATCATTTACACGGATGAAGGTTAGACATCTAGGTAATAAGATATACATGGTAACAGTTACTCAAGCAACTGGATCGATCCTTCCTTTCTGTACATTGACGCCCCCCCCCACCAGATTTATAACAAAACTCTGAATAGATATGTTCATGAGTTTAAGACAATTTAGGATGTTCTTCGAATAAACATATTTTAAAGATGGCAACTAGGAAATTTTGCAACTATAAGTTGATAAGTCCCTTTTATGCTGTCCTTTTACCTTGTAAAAGATCTTTCATATCAGTTTTGGATTGACAAGTCTGAGATTTAAATGCAAGATTATGAGTAACTTTGGTGATACAATTTGCTACCAAAGGTTTTAGTAATTTTTTGTGAGAGACAGTGTGCATGACGTCTAATCATCAGAGTACATATTTTGGCCGATATAGAAAAAATGTGTTTTATCTTTATAAAAATCATGACGACATAATGATTCCATTCACCTTGGTTAAAAATTAGCTTGATAAACGGTAGGGCTGGGCACAATGGTAATTTTTTAACTATCTTTTGACTTCCGGGGTAACGGCTTGACTGGTGACTTTGGGGAAATCAAATCTTAAACACGCCGTGACGGGAACGATTCAGTTCTTCATCCAGCCGTGCGGGTTTCATCTCCAGCGCCCCTATCTGACTGAAATTTTACCCTAAAGGTACGGCAGTGATCTTCCGTTGACATGGCACGTGTACGTGCTGACGGCATCTTGAACCATTCTTCATATGACGTTTGAACTGTCATGTTTCTAGAACGTTTTGTACATTCACAGTTAAATGCATGGGCAGTAGAGGTGGGCACCGGTACAGAACAGCCATGTCCGGGTAAAGCCTAGGTTACACATATCCGAACATGGCTCCCGAACGCTAGCCGACTCGGGTCGGCGGTAGTTCGGGAGCAGTCTGACCAGTTTTTGGGCCACGCCTATCTTTGGCGCCGAACATGCGCCGAAGATGCGCCGATCATCTCCTAACCAGTACACGAATTACTCCCGAATGGGCCCCGAATGCTTTCTAGCTTACTCCCAACCATCCCGACCTCTAGCCGCAGACTGCCGAATCTCTCCTGACTAAACCCTACATATTCAGCGACTTTCAAAAGATAGGTCATTTGCGGTTTTAATTAGAATAATACATTCTATTATGTTGTTAACATCACCGAGAGATCGAATTCGGATTATGGCTAGCTTTAATACTGCTTTTAGTGTTCTTCTTTGTTTTTGGTCGTGTGAAGGTCGGGGGTGATTCGTCCACGTTCCGATAGTAGTCACTTGGTTGAGAATTAGTTAGCAGAGATTTGTCTACGGCCTTGGGGTGAGTTATGGGTAGGTTGGAAACTAGTTGGGAGAAAGTCAGTAGTGTTTCTGGCGTGGTTAAGGTTCTAATTTTACTACTGACTCAATCCCGAATACCAGCCGAGCACTAGCCGACCGCGCCGAACACCAGCCGAACACCAGCCGACCCATTTCAGACCCTACGTCCAGAGCCGAATGTTTTGAAATTTTCAAAACATTCGGCTGGCGCAGCCGAACACCAGCCGACTCAGCCGAACGCCAGCCGACTCGGCCGAACGCCAACCGAGCTAGCTCCCGAGTCACTCCCGAATCACTCTAACCATGGTCGGGGGAGATTCGGGAGGCCATGTTCGGCTATGTGTAACCTAGGCTTCAGGTACAGGTCCAAAGGATCAGGTCCAGGTTCGAACCTGAAACTTGACCTGACTATTGTAGCACGGCAGGATATATTATATTTTGGAGAGCAGGCACAAGTACAGGTCTCTGTGACTGCTACAAATAAAGTTCAAATCGGTTGTTGGAATTATATAAGCTATCACAATGCACATACAGCTAATATTCTGAAAGGAAAAGGAGATATAGCAAAACATACAACGTGATTTTAGTTTTAGTCACTGAACAGGCAGTGAATGCTACCTGGCCCCGGATAGCAAAAAAAGATGCAACAACAAAAACAAACGACAATACCGTCATAAAAACATTTTTATACTAACGGGGGGCGCCCTAACATGTTACGCGCCCTAACATTTTACGGATTTTTTAGTGATGTTATTTTGCATAAGTACGCCGTGCTTGTGTCCAATGACTATGCTGATAAGGAAGGTAAATAACCCAAGTTCATGTACATAATTGTCATTTGCATTCAAAACATATGTGTTAGTATAAAAATGTTTTTATGACGGCATTGTCGTTTGTTTTTGTTGTTGCATCTTTTTTTGCTATCCGGGGCCAGGTAGCATTCACTGCCTGTTCAGTGACTAAAACTAAAATCAATTCTTTGTTTTGTCGAAAAGTAGTATTTTGACAATAATGGTGGTAGCGCTAAGTAGAGGGTCACTGCGTAGATAGACGACCCGGCACCTATATATACGACCTGTGCCAAGCAGATACATAAGTCACACAGCTATCATACACATAAGAAAAATAACTTCATAAAACACTAGAAATTTGGGTCTTTAAGTGTTTGTTGAGAATAAAAACAACGTAAACATTGCTGTCGTCTGGCGACCTTGTTTTCCGGCCATGTTTTTGGGCCGCGATGGTGGCGAAACGATTCAACGCACAGTTTTGTTACGCTCTAACGTGTGATTGGTACCGTCTATGAAAAGGAAACTGAATACAGAGATTCCGGAGATATTTCCCAATAAGTAGACGGAGTATTGTTGATGTAAGCGGTGTCGTTTTTTCGTAATGATTTCGTAAGTCGGGCCGCATTCAACTTTCAAGACGTACGTCGGGCCACGCGCACAGTGCGTAGTAGCCTATTTCCCGTGGAAACATGCTAGCTGGGATGCGCTAGATATAGAACTTCTCACATGACGTGAGAAGTGCACACAGTCAAAATTTTCCTGTCAAAAGACAGCTAGAATGTAGCAGACTACAAGCCTTATTTGCATTTCCTTAACTTTATCACCAACTTCCGAAGAGAGCAAAATTACCAAAGGGTAGTAAGTTAGGCACACTATCTGGCGTAGCACTAAATCAGAAGGTAGATTCGTGAAAATGTCTCACAGCGTTTTTCGCTTGTAACGCGGAGCGTGAAGGACCCATGAACAGTATGATTATATTTCTTGTCCATGTTCTTTAGATGAATGTGTTCAAAATCCATTCATTAAAACCTGACCACTCTCTGGCAACCAGCAATGGAGCGCCGTTAGTTCAAGCGCGTAAAAAAGCATAACATGTTAGGGCACCCACCGTTAAATATACTTTTCATAGAAGGTTCTAATCTGATCACAGGTTAGAGCGTAATTGATATTTACGTGGTTAATACGGCTGCTTGTCCCGTCCCTATCACAGCCACGCACCCGCGCACAACGGTGTTAACATTGATTTCTCATGTCGATTTGCTACTGAACATAATACTCGCAGACCCATTTTTAGCGTTCTGTGAAGCCTTCTGTCTCATATGCATGACATTTGTGTGATTGCTCGGTACAGGTCGTATATTTTGTGGCAGATGTCGTTACACAATAACACTCTATTCAGTGCTACCAATATAAGTGCTCATTTTCTATCGGATCAACAAGCTTTTTTTTTCGGACCGGTCCAGCAACAAATACCGGGACATTATGGGAACGCCATCTGTTCAGGAGAAGAACCTCACCGGGGAAACACACCTGACTTACTTACATATACTTTGCCCAAGTTTACACTATCATGCCTTTTCCAAGCACACTCAGAGCACATTCAGCCCAAGTCCGACACAGTGGAGTCGACTTTGGACTGTGGTTCGATTAGGCCAAGTGAATTTGATGAACTCCGTGCGCGCATAAATTTTCGTCCGTTTCCTGCTTAGGGCACTGATACTGAGATATAGGTGGTGCTGTTAATACGGGATTTTCAACAAAAAGGGCTGATGCCCAATAGACATCAGGAAGGTGAATAGGCACGATGCTACTACATGTATACGTAGTAGCTTAGGAATTTGCGCCAGGAACTTCCTGCTGACTAACATTCCAAACACTCCAGGACCTGCATGTATGATCTAAAAATAGCTGCATGACACACATTCTATCCTCTGCATTCCTGGGGTACCCCTGACCTAGATACCAATGGAATACCAGAAGGGGCATGGATGACCCACATTCCACCATGCCAGGACCTGAGGTCATGGGGGGGGGGGGGAGGTAACAACCAAACATACCAGATTACCCAAGGGAACCTCGATGACAAAACCAGGTCCCGGGGACAAACATCCAAACATACCAGATACGTTATTTTAATTTTTACTGTATCCTTAGAGCACTGATAGGTGGTTCTGTTCATACAGGATTTCCAGGGCTGATTCTTTCTGCCACCAATAAAAACACACTCACAGACCTAGGGCATCCCTGAAAATCAGTGCCAAGCCACTGAGGGAGCTACCCTAGTAAAAGAATACAGAAACAAATAAATGGATCGGAGTGGTCATGTATACATAAGCCTGACACATCCGGTCCACAGTGGTTGCCTTTGTAGGTTTTCTGTCCCCAGGGGGGAGGGGGGGGTGCTGCATGGCTTTCTATCCTTTATACTGCTGACTAACATTCTAAACATTCTATAGGCTTAAAATGCTTGTGGACAAATGTCTGTACAATTCCTAGAATATTTGCAAATTGCACACAATACTATACCACTTGGTTCGCCACTGAGGCGTCGCCAAAAACGATCGCGACCATACTGTAAATCATACAAAAAAAGTCTAAAACAAGCAAACATGCCGTAAATTGAAGAAAAATGTTGTAAAATGGATACTAATGATCAAAGTCTTCCAAAATCAAAAAGCAAAATGTGAATTGACAATTTAAGAAGATTGATTACTCGGTATAGCATGTTCTGTGTGTTCAGTCATACAGACACACATACATACGGACACATACATTGTCTATGAAGAGTTACCTCTCCATTCTGATTTCAATGGTATCAGGCAAACACACAACAATTTCCACTATGACGACCATAACCTTCGCTGCAATCCGTACAATGCACCTAATCATAGGAGAACATGCAGCCTTACTAACGACAGACGACAGAGGGGGACCTAGGCTGTTGGCAGTGGGAGAAATGCGACAGCCCGACAGGCATTCCGGCAGATCCATTTGAAGTTTAAGTTTGGGTGATCTAACCCCGCTTTTATAAAGGAATTAGTAGAAACAAAAATGACGATAACTTAAGAAGAAAAACAGTATCAGTTAAAAGAGAGTTAAGTAACCGTGTTGTGTTGATGATCGATACCTTGACTGTAAATAGATAAAGCACAATAGGATGGAAGTTGAGGACACACAGCAATAAGTCTACCATCAGAAGAATGAACCACTTTAAAAGGTAGGGTAGGATCAACAATGAGGGCTGGAGAGCCCGGTTTTGGTTACTGATCCAATCAATAGAAACTTGCTTAAAGTAATATTTGAAGAGTCTTTCGTATCTAACCTTTTTGTACTATTGAAATGCAACATGTACATTTGTTCACCAAAATGTTTTATTTAGATCTGTCATTTAAGTCTAGGGACGGATCCATTGTACACTGCGTTAAGATATGAAAATACAGTTTTAAGAAATAATAGAAATCTGATAGAAGGGGGTTTAAGTACTTTAAGATCACCATGTGCCGCTATGTTTTCCCGACATTTTCATTCTATAACAGCAACATGGGGACCTGAATACATTGTTTGTTTGTAGGTGGTAATTTGAAGGACATTTTGTCCGCCATTTTCACCTGGTCTGTACTTAATGATGATAATTAGAAGAAAAACGCCATGTCATTTCAGGTCTTATCAAAATTTGGAGTAGGTTTCAGCCTTGTTGTTCATAACATCATGACTGAAAGTTATTGAAAACAACGACGACCTACATCAAAATTCGAAATATATTTGAAAACCTTACCCTTGAAATTGTAAATAGTGTCTGACTACCTGAGAAATGTTAATTGGTACACTTTGTAACCACAGTCCGACTTTATGTCACGCAAAACAGTGTACACTTAGGAGGACGTTAAAATTATTTAAGATCAAGATCCAACGGATCAAGGATTAAATTTGTCAAGATCAAGGTTGTTCCAAATCCAAAAACAGTTTCAACGACATCCCCTCCCCCGCGGTTCCAGAACAAGCTGTACGGGCACCGAAACCTGTCTAATGCTTGCGCATATCAAAAGCTATCTGGCGCACAAAGCAGAAATTTTATAAAAATCATACTTTTGCTTATAATATGTGTTGATACTTGTGTATAAATTCATATATTGCATTGTTGAAACAAATTGTGGTTTAGTTACCTTTTAGTTTACGTGCGACATTGACGTGTATTGTTCCCATGTGGGCACTGTTGTTCCTTAAAGAATGAATTGGGCATGTTTAAGATGCTGTCAAGCACTGTGAATGGCCAGCCCAGCTGTACAAACGCACAATGTTTGATATGATATAGCAAAGCTTAAGTCGACATCAGGACTAAGAATCTATGCATATCAAGAACTAAATAAAATCCGGGAGAGGACATAAGAAAACGTGGTTCTTGTAGTGTTTGTAGCTGAGAAACAGGTGCACTACATACACGGTTAATCACCTGGCCACAGTGAAGTGACAAGGGAGGTAAACAACGCGCTTTACAGGTTAGCGTCGTGGTGTCAAACCAACAAGAGCTCCATTATGGACCACCTCTCAAAACTGGGCTTAAGGCTCGAAGTAGATTGACAGATCACATTGATTGTGGAGTGAAACAGGTGTCTAAAGGCCACCAAGATATAGAGAGGTTTAAGACATTATGTGCAGGAGGAATTTTGGTAGATCATCATCATCATGCTGCATGCTTGAACATACTACAGATAGATTTCAAGGTATTTACCATCATCACGTAATTTGTTATACATCAAGAAAAGTATGAAAATGATGATGATGGGAAACCTGTTTGGTAATGTACCAGTTCTAATCGTCATGGTACATAATGAAGCTTCGCAAATATTTGCCTTAACAGCACAATTGAGACTTGTGTACACCTGTTGGGACAGCTTCTATTATTAGACGGAGGGGTCTAAAGAGTCGGTGGGTTCACCATACGCTATCAGTCATATATCCGCACCATCTGCAGGTTTAGTATGTGCATGACGACCATATTGAATTTTCAAATACTCAGGAGAGCAGCGTGGCATGTTAAAAGTCGGAAATTCCAACATCGTTGCATTGCGGCTTAACACAGTGCCAGTGGATTATTAGCATGCTAATGTGGAAACAAACAGAAGAAATAAGCAGATATGTTCAACACATCTGGCATATGATATCAGTCGTCAAACAGATAGAATTCCAATACAAGTGGGCCAATATCCTTACCTAATTATCTCGGCGAAACATTCCTTGATGCTACCTTTTGCATACAGACTCCTTTAAGTAAGACCACAGAGCCTTCCAATAGCGTGCTGCTGCCGACGGAGCACAAGACTAAAGCTGCCAGTGCCTGCTTAACACGTTGGTTCGAAGGTCAATTTCTTACCAGAGTTGACAAGACTAGAAAGCAGTAATTACTTCGCGCGGCACAATGACAGGCACAATGACCCCTCCGCCTGTATTTTGACAGCTACCGCTACGCGGGTGCAATTTTTCGATAAGGCAATCAACTCCAAAAATAACCTTTGTTGATATGTATCTAATTCGAAGTTTGACAGTTGACGTATATGTCAGATGGCTTAACGTACAGACATAATTATTAGAGTGTATGCTGTTACATGTTAACATAAACGAAGAGTTATTCATTTTTAGTCAATTACGAGAGGACAAATATGCACCTAATACACTGACATATAGAATTAACAAAAAGAGACAATGACATGGTGTGTCTTGATGTAGTTCCTTGTCACATTTAACCAGCCACGCCCTCTCGACCACCACCGACCGTCTCCAGAGCACGGTTGGGGACGTTGGCAGCCAGGTCAGGTGTGGTTTCCTGCTACTCTGCGAGGCTGTCTACCAGCCGATCATTCCAAAATGTTAGAAAATGTTCGGGGGCGGTTGGGGTGGACGGGAGGTCAGTAACTCGTTGAAGTTGACTCCAGACCACACCACAACTACAACTAACCAGTGCTCAAAAAATAAACAGGATAAGAAAGTTGGCCGTAGCAGGTAATTGCAGACTCAGAGCTAAGCAGGTAATAGAAATCCTCAACGGTATGTTTCACAATCAGTTCATCAAAAGAACTGGTTGCAAAATAACTGTAGCGTGATTGAGATATCCATCATCTAATCGTGAATATCAACAAAAGAGGCAACATCCCCTTATACAGAGAATCCCACACAGAAGCTAGATAAGATGTGTGATATTTTCATGCACAAATCTCGGCGTCCTTCCGAACAAATCCTCAGATTAAGTTGGTCAGGTTAATTGAGCGATGTCACCATGCCCTACAGAAGTACGGGCATGGTGACATCCATCATTCCTGCTTGGGTACATTACACCAGGGTAGGGGAGGGATGAATGCGCATGTCAATACATGTGCTTAGTTACTCCGTACCGAGTCTGTTAGGAAGAGGAACATTATATTAACGTTGTGTTTACGGTTACTGAAAATATTAGGGTCAGAATGAAATGATTCTATTTCTCATCTCTTTAGAGTGACCGAAGTAAACAAATACGAATAGTTTAACATTGTAAAACTCAAAAGTATTACCAACACCATATTCTAACTTGAGGTCCACGACCTAATATCTTCGCCAAATGATTTTGACCTTTATGATTGACGTATTATGGGTGTTTCTCATTTATTACAAATCATACCAGTTGATCATCTTAATAACAGAAGTTGTCCAAAGTATGAGCTTAACGAAGAAGGTTATGCTAACGTTAACAATCAATTATGCAAGTGAGGTCCTTATTAGCATGATTTAAGTCAACGATGTTCACATTCCCATAACCTCCAAATGCCACAGGAAATTGCAGTCATTTACCAGTATGGAATTATAGTAGTATCTCATTAATTATGAAAATTAGGTATTCATTTCCATATTTTCTACCTATCAACAGTCCTCTCTTCAGTAGGCTCATCAGTTACAAATGTCACATATTTGAATAGCCATATTTTGGAAAGCAGCGGGGTTTAGAAATTGCCTCATTAATTAATGCAAATTAGAATCTGATTTGCAGAAGTATCGTCTAATCATACAAAACATTACTCAACCTATCTACAAACCAAAAATCATAACCATCCGTCAAGCCCTTCTTGAGATATTCCCTTTCAAAGTCTGAAGCAAAACCTCCTCCTGCAGTTTAAAAAACCGCTAGGGGGCCAAATCCTATACCACTTACTCACTGTTCATAGAGCTATCTACCACTAAAAGATCAGGACCATAGCATGTCCAGAACACGAGATATCAAAACAGGAAGTTCCGCTGCAGTACCGTAACAAGCCACTAGGGGCGCCCAATATCTAATCATTATCAGGTCTCACCAAAACCTACCCACCTACCAAATATCAAGACAATCCATGCAAGCCTTCTTCAGCTATGTTGTTCAAGTACATATACATACACACACACATACATACACACATACAAACGCTACCCAAAACATAATCTTCTTGGCAAATATAATTATGCGGATGTGTGTGTGTGTGTGTGTGTGTGTGTGTGTGTGTGTGTGTGTGTGTGTGTGTGCGTGTGTGTGTGTGTGTGTGTGTGTGTGTGTGTGTGTGTTTTCGTGTGTATATATGTATGTACATGTTTTTTTTTCTGTCTGAATGTGTGTCTTTCTATGTTTGTGCGTGTGCGTTTGTACACACACACACGCGAGCGCGCAGTCACACACACACACACACGCACTCACACACACACACTAACGCGCACTCACACACACACACACACACACATTTTAGATGCTTTCCCAACGAAACACGTTCACCAATGTTTAACGTCAGGGACAAAACGGATACTAAATCATAGCATCATTAACCCTTAATCATAATCCTGTTCAGGGAAGGGCTTTTTTGTTACTTACACGAAATTGATATGTTTCAAATTTCAATTGTCTTGGAATGTTCATACAAGACCATTCGTGACTAGTTAAGATGTACTTTGTACTAAGCAGAAAGATTATGCTGTCAAAATTACCACATAGACAGGCTATGTGGACCAATCATAAGGCTTTATTTCATTCACTCGCTGGTTGGTTATATTTAACTGCCCATTAATACATTGTCGCTTGTCATTAGCCATGCATCATATCATCGTTCCGAGTTTGCACAAAACGACAATAAATCAAAATAATGACACTTTAGCAAAGTAATTAGCTAACAAGTGATGGCTGTAGCCATTACACCTTAATTACTTAATGTGTGTTTTTCAACAATAAGAACGGTTTCCGTTTTGAGCACGTGGGGAAAGTGCCCCATATTACCTGTATTTCACCATGCTACATCATTGCGTAGTTACTTATTCGTATCGGAGTTGAATAGCAAGAAAAGACATTGTAGCGTATTACTTCTGCCAGCTGATTCAGCAACGATATGAGATTGAATTGAATTGAAAAGCATAATGAAAACTTCAAGGTATATAATACACATGTATGTAGGTTGTAATCATAATTAATTAGGTGATGATGATGATTTGGTTTTATTATTCAAACTCAAACTTTACACGATGAAAATATAGTCTCGCAGCCAATTGCAACAAGTATATCAACTGAATTGCACTGAGTGTTGGTAGAAATATTGACTACACTGAACCGATACACTACGACGATTACACATTCATTTTAAAATCATCTGTTGTTACTGAAATATCGTTGAAATTGAGTGCACATATTATTGTTATCTAGATTCTAATTAAAAACGTATTGCATGGACTTGATGATGATGATGATGATGATGATGATAATGATGATGATGATGATGATGATGATGATGATGATGATGATGATGATGATGATGATGATGATGATGATGATGAAGAAAAATGTATTTACCATCCGATCAGATGATACGTCAGGACAAATATTGAAATCAATGAAAGCTTATTTGTTCTGAAATTGTGCAAGTCGGATGGAGCTCTGATTAGTCTGTTTTTGCGTTTCGGCGCATGCGCGCCGGAACGCATTGTCCTGGCTTTTACCTTGCAGGAACCAGGGAAGCTTGGTTCAACACTGTGTCGCACACAATAAGACCTTATATGGCAATACGTTCCCAAATCCTTGTATAGCCGTTGCCTTATATGGCAAGAGAGCACGAAAAGGCAGGCAGGCTAGATTTGCATGTGACACAGGAGGGCGACCGCATGTAACTGCTACAACTGTTCGGAAATATCATTGCATTGTGGTTTCGGACTTTGATATCCTGAAAAATGACCATATTACATCTATTCCACAAGATTGCAGAAGAAAAAAAATGATTTCGTCAAGAAAACGACCAAAAATCGGCATAAATGATACCATATAGTGAGGTTATAGCATTACGTCCAGAGTGTCTAGTTACGTACCGCAGCTTGGCCGATTTAGCAACGCGAAGCACTTCGGACCCAGAAGATCCGGGTTCGTGTCCGTGAATGGATTTTTTTTTTTCTTTTTAGATATTGAATATCAAAAATATATATTGATATTATATTAATCTATCAATATCATATTTATGAATATCATTTTTTTTCATTAATAAATAAAGAAATATTTTATATTTGTTATTTTTAAATATTCATTTAATATATACAAGGCCTTTGATATGAACAGGACTTCATAGATTCCAAACCCGGCATTCGAATTTTTCTGTTCATTGTAATGGAAAATACCGTGCAGCGGCTCCTATGCGCGGTAAGATGATTCTTGCAAAACACTCGCCACTAAACTTCTATCCCCGATGTAAACAGAGGCTCTTGATGTTGTTTGCAAAACAGCGATTCTTTGTTACAGTAGCAAATGCTCCATTGTTCAGTATCGACTTCATTCAGACAACACGGACGTGGAAAGTGGCGCCCCTCGGCACAAAACTATGGGAATTTTCATGAATTTTAGCAAAATTACCCAGGAAAATAAGGAAGAAATGTTGTAAATGCGGAAACCAGAATAATACGGATGAGGTAGCTGTTGATTTGTTTGACATTTGGTAGTCATTTTAGATAGAACCTTAGCTGTTATGAACTTCTATTTCACTTAATTACCATAGTGCTGATGATTCAATGGTGCTTTTTCAAATTTTATGTTTTATTGCGTGCCATGTACATAATTACATTGATAGCTTTTATAATGAGCCTATTATACATTTTACAAATAAGTACAAGTTGTAGGCCAAGACCAGCTTTTTCAAAAGCACTTAAGTTAAGTGACGTAACTTCAAAATTGCTTTCCCCAATCTGCCTTTCTCTATTAAAACAGTACTCATTTCCCAAAATGACAATTTTTCTTATAGACTGAACAGCCCTTGAGTGACTTCCTCTGGCAGATTTTACTTCAAGTAAAGGGAAAAGACAATTCACACTCATAAACGTAGCCGAAACGCCAGCTTTTTTTAAAAGCTCTTGTTTTTATTGTTGAGCAATGATACCACATAGGGTATGGAACCTTTCTTGCATCGTTCTTTTCTCGTTTTGATGGTGGCCGACTGCATGGTTGCTCGATCGAGTTTCTTGGGCACTTACATCACAACTGGGGGGGGGGGGGAGTCATGATCTAAATGTTGTGAGCGTAAGAATTTTCTGGGCAAACGTTGCACACAGTCGGTCACGTTGTTTATCTAGTGGTTCCAGGCCTAGAAGATTGCAGGCTTCGGTGTAGTTGGTGTACTGAGGACCCAGAATGATTCGGTAGGCACGACGTTGGATTTTCAATCTAGTTTCTTTGCGCTCATGTAACGCTACGAGGGACTAGGTAGGTAGTAACGCCTCCCTGTCAGGCAGGCACCGCATACTCCCAAGTTGGTCTCACGAAACTCCTATAAATGGTGACGAGATTTCTTGATGGACTTTGACTGTTTTCAGCCTCCGGAGGAGGAAAAGCCTCTGATTTCTTTTTTTGCCATATGGTCAACTTGGGAATTCCCAGTTTAGATTAGCTTCGATATGTAGGGCCAAGAATGTTGTTGTCTTAAATTCTACCAGGGGATTGTTGTCAATTGATGATGGTGGTAGTTGTAGAGGATCTAGTTTCGAAAAGGACAGGAATATCACTTTACATTTTTTTGGGTTAAGTGTCATTTTGTGTTTTGCTGGCCATTGGCTGAGATTGTCTAGGTCTTGTTGTATCTTTGAAGTTTCACCTTTCTTGTTGCTCTCAATCATCCACGAATTTCCATCTTGTATCAATTGCTTCTCCTGGTGCATTGTTTATCAGGGCCAGGAATACAGTTGGACCTAGTATCGTCCCTTATACTAGTCCGCATGTTGCCAGTCAGAGTAATCGTTTTTATACCGGACACGCTGTCTCCTATTTGTCAGGAAGCTGGTGAGCCATATCGCCAGATCTTTATATATATACATGTAGGTAACGTTACATAGTTTTGCCAAATACTTGTAATAGTAATAGAAGATTAAAAAGCCATAAAGGATAAGTATTATCTCTTGACGGTTTCAAAGTGTTATGTCGAGGGTAGATAGACCAGACGAAATTTATATGGACCAGATTATACCCTTACCCCCTCCAAGGTGTGTAATGCTGCTAGGTAAAACGTTGCTAGTTTGATTCGTCTATTACATATCAGTCCGCTATTAATCTGCTAATATTTCTGGAGCGCACGGTCAGATGTGATGTTTACTATGCTCCTCTCTTTATTCAACATCTGGAGTATATGTTATCAAACACATAAGATTAAAGCTGAAATGTCCTCCTGCACCTCCTGGCAACCTCCCGACAAATTTTCCGAGTGGAGTGAAGCAGAGCAGCGGAAATACATGCCCCTACTCAACATAGATGGTGCTTTACTTCATTGCAGCTAAAGGTGCGTGGGGCATTATTACGTAACTAGACTTGATACACTGTCACATTTATCTCCAAAAGGCTGACATAATTTGCTCAAGGTAGGAGGTCGTGGAACTCTTGAATTGGTTATATATTTTGGCTGATTTTCACCCATAACATAACTCCTTTGAATACAGTAGAAGAGATTTGCATGCGACAAACACAATCCTCAAGCTCAGTTTCTGTAGGATGCCGA
Source organism: Branchiostoma lanceolatum (assembly GCF_035083965.1). NCBI lineage: Eukaryota > Metazoa > Chordata > Leptocardii > Amphioxiformes > Branchiostomatidae > Branchiostoma > Branchiostoma lanceolatum. The sequence continues at coordinate 19,438,697 of NC_089734.1, read as the reverse complement.
TATGATACACATATAAGTTGCTGTAAAACTATCGCCTGTTGCTTCAAGCTGCTATTTTCCCCATCCATAACTTATGTTGTCCATAACACCGGACCATCTTTATGTCACTGCGAGTGTGGTGCATCCCATAGCACCACATGTACCGCAGAACGACGCGTTGTTCAGATGATAAATGATCACAAGTCCATCCGGGAAACGATAAATGCAACAGTGTCATCCCATTAACCTTCCTCTCCGAACGACCGATAGATAATTCAAATGTTTGGTCTGCACAAAGTCAGTCACCGACAGTATCACAGATGAAGTCGAAGACCATGTTTAAGTCGCACATTGTAGAGGCTCCCCTACTGAGTCTGCTCACCTTGTAACTAATGAGGCGACAAATTGAGAGAGAATTGCCTGGTGATCTTGCTTATAGGCAGCGCTGATGAGTGTCGGTGCGTACAAGGTTTGGGGAATTAGTGCAATATGTCTTCATCAGCACTCAAGACTGGTAACTTATTATTCACAGGTAATAAATTGTCAGTTTATGTTTCTTTTATTTAGCTTCATTTCATTGAAGCAGACAATAATGGCGTATGCCAAATCTAGTGGAACTGCACTGAACCTGTAGTGAAATAACCGTGCTCCTCATTATAAGAAACGAGGTGTTATTGAAATATATCGCCAGATCTGATCACCGCTTCGTATTTGATACAATGACATACAGATCTTGTCGACGAGTTTCCAGCTAGTACAGATTTTGGAAAACAGAATGAACCCTGTTTTATAGAGAAGCTGCCATTGATTGCCTTGCTCCGCAATGGCCTGCACATACATGCACACATACCTGTCACATCTCTGCTATTGAATTGGTTGCGACTAACTTTCCCTATCAGTATGTCATGTTTTCCATTTACGAACATATTGCAAAAGGGTGAAGGCACCAGACTGGCTGTTTGTTACTGATATAAGCGTTATGATCAGCAGTTCTTGTCCATTCAATATTGTCCACCGCTCATGTTGTGGGTCATCTCAATTATTGTCAGGGTGGAATTTTCCTTGGACGTGGAATCGTGAGTTCATCACGACTAACAGGATTTGCAGCCGCCATTTTCTGTCAGGACAGACCGGCGCCACTCTAAGAAGACGAAGAAGATCCCAGAAATCCCGTCCATGAACTGTGAGTTCCAAATAATCAGACTGTACAAAAGTAAAGCCCTCAAATTACTGACATAAAGACATCTGAATCGACATATTGAGAGCACATCCATTTGATTGTCGATGAATGTCAAATAAACTGGTGGACTTACCGACTAGTAAATATCTAGTACCAGCTCAGAAAAGCAAAAATAGCCATGCCTTCAAATACCAGAGTTATCAACCCAGAATTGATGTGTTCAAAAATTCATTTTTTCCCTAGAAGAAGTAGCACTGTTGTAGAGTGGAGCTCGTTACCACCAAGTGGGAGCATCCTCGCTAGATAGCTTTAAACAACGCTCACAGTCAAATGTGTAAAAGTTAGGTGTGACAGGCCGTTCGGTGTAATATAACCAGCTGCATTCTATCGCAAAAATTCTATCTATAAACAATAAATGCATCTTCTTTCTTTGCCTGGAGTAAGACACGCCTTCATTCTCTACTCACTCCTGCTTTTTTATCACCATCGACAGGGTGATGAAGACGAAGAAGAACTTTATTGCGCGACAATTGTAACGGGTACAGTGTATGGCAATCTGTAGATACGTAACAATTGACTATTTCTAATATTTAGCAATTTCAAAGAACTAATCTACAACATTAATAACAATCCATCTAATAATGTGCATTCTAATGGCTAAAACAGTATACAATGCAATGGTGACGATGATAGTATTATGTGTCAGGAATGTAAAACAATGTCTCGTTTTTGCATAGAGTTGTATATAAATTGTTATAGCTGTTTGATGGCGCGGTTAAATGATCATGAGGGGGTGAAATCAACACCAAGGTATTTGTATGAGGTTGTGATATCAATTGTGCGGCCTTGTATTTTATACGGAGATTTTGCTGTTAGTCCGTCCATTTTTTGATAATACCATTACTTTGGTTTTGTTTTCATTTATTGATAGTTTCAACATAGAGCAGAATTGGTCAAGTGTTCTTTAACTTTCTTTTAAGCCTAGCTATAGGCTGCGATTTTGACAAAAGAACAAGGTCATTCGCCCAGAACAAACTGCTAATCGGTGTGTCTTGTAGAATGAGAGGGTCAGATGGTCGTGAATTCAATATGTTTGGTAGATCATTTACGTATAAGTTAAAGAGTAGTGGGCTAAGATTACAGCCTTGTCACACCCCACAGGTTGATTGAAATTGGGAAGATAAACCATTCGGTGTTTTAACACAATATCTTACACTAGAGTACATTGATTTTATAATCTTAAAGAAGTTCCCCCTATGCCCGATGATAAAAGTTTGTAGACCGTTCCGCCAAACAGAGTCAAATACTTTGCTGAAATCAACAAAACAAGCATATAATTCACCTACAGGTTTGGAGATTTGTTGGTCAATTAGTGTAAGTACGAAAACTTTATCACTTGTTCGGTAGTTTTTTTCTGAATCCAGATTGAAACGGGGACAACAAATGCCCCATTAGTTTGTTGGGTTCGTGGTTTCACCACTTTTATGTATAGGAACTAACGTACTCTGGCTCCATTTGTGAGGAAATGTTCCAGATTGTAGTAGAATAATAAACATTTTCTTTAATGCAAGTGTGAGTTAAGGAGCACTATGTTTCAGCATTTCATTAATGATTGAGTCCGTTCCACATGATTTATTGCCTTTTAGATTACTTAGTCCCAGTAAAGCAACATCAGATATTGCAAGCTAACAGAACCTGGCCACTTATCTTCAGTTTGCCGACCATCCCCATCTCCAGGAAAACATCGATCTAACAGGCTGCGCAACTAAACACAGCAAGCTGCCACGTACACAATCATGGAGCAAACAGTTCTGCATTTCGCTGCTGACGGAGAGGGGAAGATTTCACGCAGACCTCATAACTGACAATATTTCCAAGTAATACAGCCTAGCACGTTATTCTCACGATGTTAAGTCGGCCCCTCTGTAGCAGTCTGCGGTTGGGACAGTTAAGAATGTAACCGTTTTACGCACCCATCATTTATCTTTTTCAGATATAGAGTCACAGAATTTATCCAGAGTTCAGGTACCCCTTATTCCTCCATGGAATGTCTTGAGTCTTTGTAGATTTACTGTTTTATCTTGTCTCCTTGATGCTACAAATATGGCTGTGATCAGCATAATCTAATTCAAATGATGGCCAGAATTACATATATTGTATGTGTGAAGGTCATTTCTTTTGGCAGAACACCATGTTTACATTTCATCAAAAATTATTCAAATGTAATACTTGCATACTCCATACATAGTGATGCACACCTTTAAATAAATTACACATGTTACAAGTATGTCATTCTCACCAGTTAACACAAATTATGTCCACCTTTGAATAATTGATATCTGTTATAGTTCCACCTGCCATAACGCACATTTTTCACATACTTAAAGGCCATATTATGGGGAAAAACTGCAAATATATTGATTAAATCCTAATTTTATAATTTGCATTTCATTGTGTACATCTCTGTCTAGGCTAGCTGGATACTGAATATCATGGGAATATGTCTTTCCTTTGTTCAGTTATCCTCCTTGAAAGATTTAAACAAAAACGCCCATGCAGTTTCAGAGGAAGCTGCTATGGGCCAAAAAATACACCAAAAAAAGCCACAGCACATCTAGGACAGAAGATACAAAATCGGACGTCCTGCTGCAGTACCAAGGTCACACAGGGGCCCCAAATCGACCTTAACATTCGTCTTACCAACACCTACCCACATATCGAATATAATCATAATCCATGAAGAGGTTCTTTGAGTTGTGAAGACAACAAAATCCGGGAACAATCACAGACAGACAGTCAATCATCTATACAAAAGTCTCAGGGCGAATCTGCATCACCCTAATTATTGTTATCCCTTACACTGCTAATTCTTCTTAACAGGCCAAAATCTCATCCCATTACTTATGATTAGTTATTTCTGGCCTAATTTGCTATTGATACGATAATTCTTTCTCCTTTCCTTCGTCTCGTAATGAGCGGCCTCAGACGACGGGTTTGTTCATGGTAAATCCCGACAGTTTTCGCCTAAGAACGCAACAAAAACCTATCAAACTTAATCCGTCTTCGTGTGTTGTGAAATATACGACCATTACTTGACGTTTTGACCTGGGTGCATATGTTTAACGGAAAAATAGAAATGCTCCGTCTTCACGTAAACCTTAAAAGAACGACCAGATATTCCATTTTCTCCCCTCCAGAAGCTTGTCACAGCTACATGATTTTCTCAACAATGACGCAAACCTACCAGGACGTTAGTGGAAAACACCATCATTCATCTGACGCCAACGTTACTTCCAATATTCCAGTTCATACATCACCGTTAGCAGGACGGCTTGAAAGTGTTAAAGAGTTTCCGTCGAAAGATTGATATCCTATCTTGTTCGATAGATTTTGAACGTTCATACATCTGACTTAAAAGTGTGAAATTCTGAATCAATGAAATATGGCAATTTGAATTTGAAAATAAGCAAAGGATTATAGATGACTTGACTTACTTGACTTATGTCAATAATAGATAATGTTATAGATAATGTCATTTAAGTGATAACATTTGACAGATGTGCGGCCTCATCATGAGTGTGATGGGACGATGATGAGGCTTTTCTTTGCTACATCTGCGTGTTTGTGAGGAGGCAAAAAGAATGAAATAATGAAGTCCAAATGTATTACATGGAGGAATTTTCAACTTTTCTCTTGTACGGAAATGATTTGTGTAGTAGGTGTAGACATTTATTTTTAGGTCCGCTTAAAAGAACAATTTGCATGATCATTCCAAATATAAGTGGGCATATGAAAGATTAACACGTTGTTCACCTGATTTAGTACCCCGGCCGCAACCCCTTCATGGGAGCAGCAGAAATCCTATCTACACCTTTCATAAAATATTGCTCGTCGGTAATTTCTCAGCAATTTGTACCTATTGATTATGTTTTCAATAAGAGTCTGATTTTCCAAAAGTAGGTTTCAGCCACATTAAATACATGCACACAACCAAGTGCTGCCACTTACCACAGATCCGTCGACTCTTCATTTGTGTCAGAGTGTGTTTTACGTCCCAGTACTGAACAAATATGCCCAAGGTCTGCATGCAGCCTACATCTATATCTTGTTTATCTGGGCTATGTAGGAAGTTCTGACGTGTTCGCCCTTCAGTCACACATCAAACACACGTCAGCTACTACTCACGGATAGTTGGAAATAAATGGAGGGACTTACAATACTGAGATAAAATCAATAAAGCGAATGGTTCTGGCGCGGTGTAGACAGTCCTGTTAGAGTACGTAATTTAAAAACGTCTGAGGAGGTAAATGTCTGCTACATTGAGTAATGAAAGAGACGAAGGGAGAAGTTCATACAGGTTATGCCTTTTACCTCTCCAGAGGGCAGCAACAAACCTTCGGACAGAGTCTAAATGTTTCCCATGTAAAAGTCTAAATATCTATTTCTGAATCACGGCTTGAGTCCGAAACACCGAAGATTCAAGACATAAATGGCCTGACTTGTTGGACTGACACTAACTAAATCTACATGTCCCTGAATCCATCAAAGTGCAGGGTTATGTTTTTTTGCTTCGCAAAAAATTCGCCCCCACCGCCAGTAATCACAATTGGACCGACCCGACCTGAAGTGGTTCAGACAGCACGTATCCTTTTTATCCTTCAGAACAACCTGAAATCAACTGAGCATGTCACTACGATCGTCGACAAGAAAGCAACAGGTTTGACGTGCTGAGAAACCTGAAGAAACACGAACTGGACATAAGTGACTCATCTACGTTTGTTTCGTGCGACCTGTTCTCCAGTGCGCGTGCGTGATTCAGCATCCCGGACTGACCAGAGATCCATCAGTGAAGCTAGAAGTCCAGAAGAGAGCGGTCAGAGCTCTAGGGCCGTACCTACGAATCTGCATTGGACATTACTGGTCTTGGCCGTTTAAACTCTAGAAGGGATAATCTATCAACTTGATGGAACCTACACTTCACTCCTACGCAGGGCTCAAAACATTAGTTGGAAACTACATCCGAAACTACATCCAACTATTAAGACCATCTACGGTAGACTCCCTAGAGTGTCACATAGTCTTAAACAGAGACGAGTCCGGTTTGCTGGCCACTGCCATCGGGCCAGCGAGGAGATTGTCTCATCTCTCACACTGTGGAAACCACACGGGAAAACACACTCCAGGAAACTGACCTTCCCAAGGACTATCTCAAGGGACACAGGGATTGAGTTGGAGGACTTGGGAGCAGCCATGTCAGACAGACTGATGTGGGCCTCGGTTGTACAAGGGCTCGCCCCGTCCTCTGCTGCAGAGGTCGACGGATGATGATGATGATGATGATGATGATGATGATGATAATCTATGCCTTCATTTTGCTCAGACTCTCGTGAAATCTCAGATATTGAGTACTTGGTTCCCCGCCGGACGGGGTGGCGCCCATCACAGGTCACTACGTAATACTGACAAGCTAACCCAGCACAGCTGCAGGCCTGTTCGGTTGATGAATAGCACGCTACCATACTGCGTACTCAATGTCGTTAAGTCCCTGCTGCCCAATTAACTGGTCACTTGAACTTTGCAATGAAAAAAAATATTAAACGAAGCAGTATAATTTTGTGCTGCTAGCGTATGTCTCTTGTGTCTTGAAGTTGACGCATATTGTTTACTTTATAGAACTGCATGTAAATGTTATGTTTATCGCTGCGTCACCTTAAACGGCTTCTACGCTTCAGCTATTAAGTTGTGCTGCAAAATGATTTTGTTCATTTTTGTTAAGCTCCAATCTCTTCACGAAACTACGAGCTGTCCGTAATGAAACAGAGCATTAACTACATTCGGTCCAGCCTAATTTGGTCCAGGCCAGTACACAGCATTCATTAAACAAGACCCTGGTGGAATCGCCAGTAATTACTCTGAAATTTGCTGGATTTGCGTATCCGCGATGCAATCGCTTCTAAACTACTTCGGCGGTGGGAGGGAGAAGGCTGTTGTTACTTTCTATTTCATTTGTTGTCTGTTTTGTTTCCTTGTTTGTATTTGATTGTTTGTGTGTTTTTGTTTGTTTGTTTACTTGTCTGTTTGTTTGTTTGTCTGCTTGTCAGTTTGTTTGTTTTAGATGAGACTTTCTAGATATGTTTGTCCAAACCAACTTTCCTCTGACATTCCGGACCATTCATATAAAGTAGGACAGTGCACCGACACGGGAAGGATAGGTTCGTGTGGAAGGTTAGACGGACCAGTTTCTCATCACCTTTATTATTAGTGACAGAAGTTCTTGTTCTAACACAAAAGTAGTAGAATGATAATGCGGTGACACTAAATCTCAAATCTTGTTCCATGACATAATATTAACAACGCTGATCAGTTACCTGAATAATGAATGAAATGAAATAATGTACCGACATGAATCAGAAACGATGGCCACACCTCTATATGGCTGTGTTTTGGGGGCGTGGCATTGTCTTTGCGCGTATGTTTATTCCTCTGTTTTTTTTCCTTCCTTTTCTGTATTCGACGAAATGTTTACGCCACTGATCCACTGCTCACTGACAGATTCAGTGAGATATGTTTATTGCTTGAATTGATATGGCTAAATAGGCCTGATTACACAAGTTAACTCAGGTGAAAATAAATACCTAGCTCCGTTTAGGAACGTCTCTCGGACAGGACCTTAGATGGAGGTCCGTGCTTGAGGAGAGCCACCCCTCAAGCACGTAAATGAACCCAGCAGAATTGTCGAAAAGAGTCGGGGTCCTTCCCGGTGTGAGTGGATCAAACCTTTCATTATGGTCCAGGTGGACAACTTGAAAAGGTGATAGTCACCTAATATGTAAATCCTTCCACAAATGTGGTAAATCTCAATAAATCAATAAAGAAGGGAAAATCTAGTCTATTTCTACATGAATTAATGTTGAAGACAGGTGATACATTGGGGAATAAACTACAGTTCTTACTAGGTGGGAACTGCGAACATTCTAGCTGCAAAATGTATTATTAGTATGCACGCAAAAGATTCAAAATCTCCGCCTAGTAATCTAAAGATGATATTAATATGCGTCCTGTAATTGTTTTCCAGTGAAAGGCCGACATTAGTTGAGATTAGAACCCAGTCCTCGCCAGGTGGTCGCGCGACAGGAAATTGTGTGCAACCTGCACACCGTAAGCATAGTCATTACAGCACATCAGGCCCCATTTACCTTGATCAGGCAGAACACATGCGGTCTCCATAACATGAAAAAGAAAAACTACACTTGATTGGAAGGTATACCAAAATAGCTGGAATCCTTTGATAATTGAATGTGACCAACCAAGCTATACAATTTTACTGATCAAGCGGTGCGTTGTGACAATTACTAGAACCAGCAGCGTCTTAACACCTTAACGTATTAGTAATCTCTCTCTCTCTCTCTCTCTCTCTCTCTCTCTCTCTCTCTCTCTCTCTCTCTCTCTCTCTCTCTCCCCCCCCCCCAGCTCTGACGACCACGCTGAACATTTTGGAGAGCACCTTCAGCTTCACAACTTCACCAACAAGCTTCCTAACCACTTTGCTCTCGGCCCCTTGATTCTAACAGAAAATGGTTGCCATTTATATTCATGTGCGTGTTTATTATTATCTCCATGAAAAATGGAGATATAGTTTTAAGCGTGTCTGTGTGTGTTTGTGTTCAAGGTCAAGGTCGAATTTACCCCCCCCTGCTATTTGACCTTGGTGCTGCAGCAGAACATCCATTTTTTGCACCTTTTGACCTGAACATGCTATCGTCTTTTTTTTAGATAGCAGATAGTGAGCTTGTGATGTAAGGAAAAAGTGCTGTAGGTTTAAGCCCCCAAGCAGCTTACTCTAGAACTGCATTGGCGTTTTTGTCAAAATATCCCGAGGATAATAAATGAGCAAAAGAAACCACGGATTCCCATGATATTTAGTATGCAAGTAGCTTATGCTAAGGTCACATTTCCAATCCGGGGCCCGGACGGGTAGTCTTTGGGAACGAAAAGTATGATATAAAAGACAACAAAAACAGAAAACGTACCCACTATATTTTAAGAGCATAGCTTGGGCAAATCTATTTATTTATTTATTTATTTATTTTGATTTACCACATTTTGTGGAAGGATTGACATAACAGGTGAACTATCACCTTTTCAAGATGTCATCCCAGACCGGACTGAAGATTTGGACCATCGCACACCGGGGCATGCCCCTACTCTTTTTCGAAAGGTGTGGTGGGTTATTTAACGTGCGCGGGGTGTTGCTCTCCCCAAACACGGGACCTCCATTTAACGTCCTATCCGAGGGACGTCCCTAACCATAGATGAGCTAGGTACTCATTTACACCTGAGTGAAGTGAGGAAAGTCGTGTTAAGTGCCTTTCCCAAGGGCACAACGTCGGGGCGCAAGTTCGGACATGTCTCTGGGCGCACCTGGGATTAGATCCCGGGACCCATTGTTTGACAGTCGCGTGCTCTACAGTTGCGCCACACGACGCCACGACATACACTTTGATTTTTCGTTTCCGCAAACAGCCCGGCCGGGCCCCGGCTAGGAAATGTGACCCTAGCATAACACAGAGATGTACATGTACATGAAGTGAAAATTATGCAAATTATGATTATTATGATAATAATGCAAATCAGGTTCTTATTTGCATAATCAATGAGGACATTCAATGGTAAGACAGTTCAAAAATGCAACATATGTAACTGAGAAATAAAGACCTAATTTGCATGTTTGGGGTAAAAATACTATAATTCCATGTTAGCTGTTAACTGAATTTCATACTTAAGGCATTTAGAAGTTATGTGACGGTGAGCATGATTAAGTATAAATTATGCAAATGAGGGTCTAATTTGCGTAATATATTTCATAGAGATGTCTCTGAACTCTTTAGGTTGAAAAACCTTAAGGATCGCCGTTTCATACCCCAGATATGTCCCTGTCATGTTCGTTACTGATGACGTTGTTAAGGCAGTAGTCATTGTCGACCATATGGGAAAAGAACTGGATTTCCTGATTCATATAATGACTGTTATTAGACGTCAAATCATCTTTAATCTATAACAAAAAGTAGTATTCACCTTATGATTTCATTTCAAAGCACTGAGATCACCCATGTAATTGGCCGATAGGGTGATAGTAGCTAATTTGTACCTTCTGGTGTGAAGGAAATGAAAGAAATCCTGGAACCACACAGAACGGCTGGAATCGTCGTCTAACTGCCTCTTGTCGATTGGCCGTTTGTTCAGCCAATCAGAGTTTACCCTATGGTATGCTTAGTACCTAGTAAAAGAGACTGAGTAAGGTAAAATGACGGAGCACCTGAAAACCGCGGAAGATGGTAAGTACATCTCTTTATTAACGACGATATATTTGTATACGCACGGTATGGCGTCACTCGCGTCATCAGATGTACGATAACGCCGAGCGTTTCCTGTCATAATTCTATTACATCCATGTAATACTTCTTGTTCACACGGACAATATCGCTGGCGCACGTGTATGTTTAGTTGATATTTCATTACGAAGTCCCCTTGCATATATAAAGCCCACTGCTCTATGCATTAACTCAATATTCTGCCGTATTCTATTGTCTCTCATCTGAATCAGGAAGACCTCTCAGTACACGCACAGACAAAACTGTTCAGAAAACACAGATCTAGGTTTATCTATTGAACGATGAAATACCCCTAGGATGTCAGAGTTTTTGAGATCTATTTCCCTTGTGCTGTTAGCCTACTGGCAATACACAGAAACATACCGTATGAAATGAATCTCATACAGCATTACTGTTTTTTGCTATTAAGATTGTATTTCTACTGCATGTATTGCTGATTCCATTCAAATAATAATGACAGGTTTGAGATATGCGCTACATTTCTTTTGCTTCAAGGTTTATTTTGAAGGAGAATAATGGCCCGAAACTGTCAATATGATGGGTAGGAATATTCCGCATAAATGCCACAAGGACCACTTTCTACCATCTGTACCTGCCCCCGATCAATGTGTGTCTTATCAAATCATTCTATTTTTATATGAAACCTTTATGTCAATAGGTTAGGTGTTCTCCTAGCTGTCAACCGTGTAGGCTTGTAGATGAGCTTGCCTACATGATCACGGGCCTGGGACTATAGAGGTCGTGGTATCCTTCCCTTTCATGTTGAGGGTAATTGATTGATTGACTAATTGATTGATTGATTGATTGATTGATTGAAAATCAATATACGTCAAGGTAGGGGTGGATTCAGTTACAACAAGACTGTCCAATGCTCATTTCGGATCACATTTTATGCTTCCATAGGTTCTTTTTCTTCTTCTGAGAAGTTAGTACAAATTTATTTGTGTTCTAAACATTTCTTTCAAAGCAATGCCAGAATCCCAAATATTTCAAGTATCAAAACCAACATCCCATGTTGATTATGTTCCCTCCCTGTGAAGGTAACAGCGTAGGTTTTCCGCAATACGATCACGTAGAGGTTACCGAAGCTCCCACCTTCACGTACATGCTACAAGCATTCCCTTCTGTACAGAAAATACCATTGCAATCGCCAAGACCCTTACATTTTCCATAGGTCATGGACAAACGTGGAACCAGTCATGTATGGTGGTAGAAGCAGTCATGGCCATAATTATATTATTATCAATATGCTTGATTATATGATAGCATATTACATTATCATAAAGCCAGATTATATTGGCCAATGAGAACTCCCCATTTTATATCAGCCATGACGCCGTAAAGTACCACAAGCGGTGAATGATAACTCTCAAGTAGTCAGTTATTATAATTATTGACTCGATCGGCATTTTGTTATGTAGGGGGATTGCGACTATTTCTGTTAACATTTGTTCCAAAAATGTCTTGACATAACTGAAATCATCTTTAAACACATTACAAAATAAAAAGATCATTTCAATATAAGTCAAACTTAAACGGAAGGGACAAACTGCATTCTCGACACGCCCAGATATGGCCAGATGATGTTAACCAATCAGAAGAAGTTATACATATCACCTAGCAGATGAGAATGAATGGAGTAGAGTAGAGTAGAGTAGAGTAGATTTGAGAAAGAAATTCGACATGCCAACATTGCAATGTTGCGACATATTGTCTTTAGACATGTTGGTTTCAAATTAAATATCTAGTCTTCTTTGTACCAAAAGGACAAATGCATACTTTTAAATGCGTTTCTTACAAAAAATTGACACATGTAAATTCATTGAAGGATCTTTGTGTCATACAGGAATCTATATCTCTTATATGTGGTAGTCTATATGACCCGCCTTTTACTAGGTGTATGTGTTGTCATAAGGCCTGGTCATTTGCTATAACCACCGAATTAACCACCAGATAAATTATATGGATTAGTGCCAAGCAGCTAAATGAGCTCTACATTTGCGTTTCATCATTAAATAGACTACTCGTGTTTTATTAAGTGCAGGCATTATCCAAACAGATCGCCAGGTTGCTGCCAGTCTCGGAGCTAGCTGTTCAACCCGGGCCCCTGATGACCCTCTGTCTGAGGGTCGTGACCAAGACTCTTCTTATACCCTGACACCTGTTGAAAGTTACAATGTCATGTAGTTTGGCACCACAGGTATTCCCTTAAATCTAATATTTAAGTAATCAGTGAAGTTCTGCCTCTAGACTAAACTTTAGCAGCACAACAATTCGAAAGAAACATCATTAGTGCCTAATCAATCGGCTTCCCTATCAATCAAACCTAGAAATCTTGCATTAACGACCAAAATGCGACAGAAAGAATTGACGGAAGCTAGTAGTCTGCCACCCTCTCCAGGGCCGGCAACATTTTCAACTGGGACGAAAAGAACTGACCTGCAGCGGCTCTGTGCCCCATTGCAAATTAAAGACGTCAATCAGCAAACAGGGACAAACATAAGGCTTTATTTTTCCAAAGGTAAACAGTGTTAAATCAAATCCTCTCTGGTGGATTTAGTTTCCCAACTAGAAGCACGCGCTCGTGTTGCTTTTCCGGCATGGTGCTACCGGGGAAGAGTTGATTGTAAGGGAACACATGGTCTAAAATATCATTATTCATCTATCTTTCAACGTATGTTTAGGATTCGAAGTGCAAAATTGAAGTATTACATTTATATCTGTGAAATTTCGTATCTCCCATCATTTGACATTGGTTTAGAGTATTTTAATGGAACATTTCCCCTACACACACAGAATAGACTCTCCCAGCCAGGCCGTATGTCACACGGTAGGAAATATTGCGACATGGGAAGCCTTTTACTGTGTTTTCCCCAAGAATTTTCGTGATTTTGTCGGCAATGTCCCTCCACTATCATGTCAGACTGTCTTTCAGTTGACAATTTACCGATAGCATGGGAAAAGAAAGCGTATAACAAGCAAAACAGCCTCCCTTTGACTGTCGTCGAACTTGTCACGGTGACCCTTTGCGGCTCTCCCTTTGTATTGTGCCGATAGTTGGGCTAATTTGGCGTGGATAAAACTTTTGTTTTTGCTCATTACGTCTGGCCTTTTGACCAGCCTCGGTTCCTGATCGTTTGCAGCATTTGCTGGCCCTTTTTGTGCAGCGAAACTACAGTTGAATTGTGCTTATCCTCTGGACTAGAGGGCCTTTCCCCCGATGTCCACAGACAGTGTCACGCCAAAGTGACTTCCTGCCCGGTCAGCGGTCCACGCCCGATCCAAAACAGGCTTTGGTAGGATTAGCGCTCGTTACGGGGAGCAAATGACCCATATCTTTATTTCGAAATATTTCTATCTATATTTGAAATTTATTTCAAAAAATGATCGCTTTTGACAGTCACTTTCGAAATGTTTTCAAACTATCAGAACAATTTCTAAAACATGGTACTCTGGTATTTGTTTTTTTTTAACAAACATTTATGAATATTCATAACAATTTATGATTACATAACAATAATTCGAAGATATTACAAATGCCATTTAAAAACCCGTGTGGTGACTTGGAATGGTGTAGTGAATCTGTTGGCAATTTTTTACATAATCTAGGGTAAATCTTCTCAACATAGAATGAATGACATTGGTGCATTTCCCACAGCTTCATTACGAACGCGGCCATACAAAGCACGTATCATAACATGTAAGCCTATGGGGCCAAAAAAACTCGTTCCTAAGTGTGCGCCTGCGCTAGATTAGCCTCGCGAGGTCTCCCTACGTGATACTGCGAGATCTTGTTACACAGGCCATAGCAGCGATAATTGCGTTAGGAAATTAAAGTGAAAACTTATAGTTATGGTAAGTTGGTGCGATACCAGTCACCATCCATCAACTGCAGTTTTTCCACACAGTCGGATGAAGCCGACTGACCTGAGGAGAGAAAGGGGAGTTTGGCTCGGCTCGACAGAATACATGACACACAGCCATGATACTAGAGGCTGACAGCTAGAGTAGAGGTCAGACAACTTTGGAATATAACACATTTTTCACTCGGGCTCGTAAGTAACTTGACGATGTGGTGAATTCGAAACCATTTCTAATCTCTCAAGGCTCCACAGAATCTTTCGAATATCACAATAGTCTATGGAATGGAATCGTTTGTGGCAGTTTTTGTGTTCCAGTACAGACGCGACATTTCCCACTCCATGGATGAAAACTTTTTATTTGACATATAAGCAATTATTTAACATCACAATTTTTTTCATTTCTATTTTGGTGTCCAAGCATAAAAATCTGATTTCTCGATGAATAGCTGAGTTGTCTCCACGGTAACAGGTCCAACGCAGACTCATCATAACGATATTCTCTGTCTGTCTCTCGAAGTATTTATCGTGTATGCAAATTATGATTCCACCTCTCCTATCATGATCGTTATTTAATCGATCTTCCCTTTTCCATATAGTCCAGTAGGAATCAATCTAAATGTGAAGAACATGTAATATAGGGATACAAAAAGTGTTGTTATACTGAAGCAGAGAAATGAGAGTGAGACTTTAGATCAGGTCGTTCGTGTTGTTTGGAATAGCATTGGGTAATAACACCAAAATGAACTGCCTAGATATAAGCAAGTCTAAATAACCTCCTTGATATAAGTAAGTACATTGCAGTACGTGTCAATACACCATGGCATGCAGCACCTGCGCACGCGTGCTAGACGCGTCATGATCAAAGGACGAACGAGACGCCTCTTGGCGTTACCAGACGCGTAACGTTACCAGACGCTTTGCAATTATTTCAGGCTTGCAGGTGTTGCGCCTCGCTCGGTTACATGGGAGACCAACTGTCGGAGACAAAGTTACATCGACGGGTTCTGGACTATATTTGTTTTACTAGCCCCCGTGATAGTAACGATCTTTCACCTTGAGCATCTCTGGTGCAGATACAGACGAGGGCATGTCACCTCAGGATGGTCGTAGAATTAACGTTACTCCCTCAAATGGAACAAACGATACAGGGTCAACTATCATGACAAATTTGAGCACGTAGCCTTGCTGGCCTTGTATTAAAACCTGAAATTCGGTATGAGGATGCTCAGGGCACATGCCCGAAAGACCCCACTCACGCATATGGCATACATTCCTTCAAAAAAGATTTTGGGCCATTTTTAGACCAAAAGATGTATATTTTCAGACTTTGTGCCTTTGTATTAAAACCAAATGTCCTGATATTTGGCATGAATGTGCTTCGGACACAGGACTTCAAATACACTTGTAGGATCCATTGGTTCGTAGTGGTTAGAATTAGGATTTGATGCCATTCTCAGGCCAAACATTTATATTTGGGGCTCCTGCTTCAGTCTGATGTAAGGCAAATAACCTGGAATTTAGTAAAGGCGTAGCTTTCACCCTAGAGATGGAGAAGGGGTGACATGAAAGAGGCAATTCTGCATGGGGGGTTTTCCGGACGCGTCCATTCTTGTTGGCGGGGGGTGCAACTTTTTTCTTAATTCCCATTTTGGACTGGGGTGACGTTCGGATGGTCAATTTTTGCAAATTGCTAATATGGAAACGTCCATTTTTGCATTGAATGGAGATAAAGTGAAATATGCTGCTTTTGATATCGAAAATGTAACCTTTTCTGGTTTGTCATGTTTTTGTTCTTCTCCTTCATCTTCTTCCAAAGCTTCAAATCGATTCAAAATTTCCATTTTTAGATCAAAAGACCTGAAATTCAGTATACAGGTAGAGAGAGCACATTACCTCAAGACGTTAATTTTTCCCTTTTTTATAAAGGCTTTAAATACATTTCATTGGCGTTAAAATTGACGTTACTTGGCCAAGTATATGACTCATTGTGGAGACTTTTGGGCCTATTTTCAGACCAAAAACGGGACAAAAGTCCTATGCCCGTTCCACGTTCGATCCGTTCGCCCGTTCCATCTAGATCTGCCGTTTGGCCCGTTTCATCTGCCGTCTGCTATCGGACACGTGTTCCATTCGGGTTACATAAGGTCGCGTTGCAGGAACACGTGCGAAAACGTCCATTATTGCATGGGGAGGGAGGTGAAATATGCTGCATTTGCTTGGCGACCTTTATAATTGGTCATGATTTTCTTCGCCTCCTTCTCCTGCCAAACCTTCATTCGTCTCAGTCGCTCCTAGCTACAGCCTAAATGAGCTGAGATTTGGTATGCAGGTAGGGTTAGTACATACCCCTGGAGTTATTATCTCCATGAAAAAAGGCTTTTTCATGGAGATACTGTTTTGCTTGCGTTCGGTGTTTGTGTGTATGTATGTGTCACCGGACGCTTAAAGTCACCATAACTGTAGAACCTGTACATGGATTGTAATGATTTTTGGTATGTGAGTGGGTGTTAGGAGGAGGAAGGTCAAGGTCGATTTTGGGCCCCCTGGCATGTGTAACTGGAACTGCAATGGCGTATTTGTAAAAATCTTCAATGTAGAAGAACTGAAGAGAGGATCGACAGATCGTCATGTTATTTGGTACACAGGTAGGTTAGACCAAGATGTACACACTTAAGTGCAAACTATGCAAATGAGATCGAATTTGCATAAGTAAGGAGGTAAATCGTTTGCATGTGTGTCGTTGGATGCTTTAAGTCAGCATAACTGTAGAACGTGTAGATGGATTGTAATGATATTTGGTATGTGGGTATGCGCTGGTAGGAGAATGGTCAAGGTCGATTTTGGGCCCCCTGGTTTGTGTCCCTGGAAGTACAATGGCCTATTTGTAAAAATGTTCTAAAGGGGAATAACTGAAGAAAGGAACAACAGATTTTCATGTTATTTGGTACGCAGGTAGGTTGGACCAAGATGTACACACTGAAGTGCAAATCATGCAAAGTTAGTGTGTTTGCGCGTGTGTGCGCGTGTGTGTATGTTTGTGTCACCGTGTGTGTATGTATGTGTCACCGGATGCGTAAAATCAGCATAACTATAGAACGTGTAGATGGATTGTAATGATATTTGGTATGTGGGTAGGTGCTGGGAGGAGAAACGTCAAGGTCGATTTTGGGCCCCCTGGTATGTGTCATTGGAACTGCAATGGCGTATTTGTAAAAATATTCAAAGGAGAATAACTGAAGAAAGGAGCGACAGATTTTCATGATAGCTTGAAAGTTCATCTGTGTTGGTAGAAATCATTCTTAAACGAGTTTAAACTGTAATTTCCAACACAAAAAAATTGGACTTACCCAAATTTTCGACCGTCCGACATCGGTCTTTGTCAAGGAATGATCCATCCACCGCTTGGGTGACGTCACGTTATGCAGATAGCACACGTGACTCCGTGAGTAGTGGATCGTAAGTATTGGAAAGTCTGTAGCATAGATAAGGCCACTAGGCCGAAACCTCCACGGCAAATTAACTCCGAACAGTGCCAAAGTAAACACACCAACAGAGGCATTGTAGTACTACCTTATGTGAAAGGTCTGTCCGAAGGACTTAGGAGAATTTTCAATGCACATGGGATAAGGACATGCTTTAAACCAACAAGAACCTTGCGCAGCCTCCTAGTCTCCCCCAAGGATAAGATACCTAAGGGAGGCAAGTGCGGAGTGGTATACCATATACCTTGCCAAGGTCAAAACATCAAAGGGCATTGTAAGGAAACCTACGTTGGGGAAACTGAAAGATCACTAAAGACCCGGTTCAACGAGCACAAACGTCCAAGCACCATCTCCTCAGAAGTCTCACAGCACTTACACATAGAATCCCCTGGACATTCAGTTTCACTGGATAAAGTTAAAATTCTGGACACTGAGTCGGACTTCGTTGCAAGAGACATCAAGGAAGCCATTTACATCAGGGCCCTACGGCCATCCCTCAACAGAGACGGCGGGCGCTACAGACTTTCCAATACTTACGATCCACTACTCACGGAGTCACGTGTGCTATCTGCATAACGTGACGTCACCCCAGCGGTGGATGGATCATTCCTTGACAAAGACCGATGTCGTACGGTCGAAAATTTGGGTAAGTCCAATTTTTTTGTGTTGGAAATTACAGTTTAAACTCGTTTAAGAAAGATTTTCATGATATTTGGTACGCAGGTGGGTTGGACAGAGATGTACAAACTGAAGTGGTAATTATGCAAATTCGGACTGAATTTGCATAAATAATGAGAAATATCTACTCTATTGTGGGCTTCGAGGTCGCACCATCTGTTGGTCTCTTTTCTAGGTCAACTATTCCCAAGGTCCCAACAGCTGGTGGTTAAACTGCAAATGGGAACACTACCAAACCTGTGGATACCCTTTGGCACATAAAATAAAACAACCAGCGGCAAATAAAACACATCATGTATAAAAACAAATTTCATTGAGATTTTGGGTCTTCGGACTCTTGTTTTTATCATGTCTTAGAGGCCTTTAGAATGATTTTAGTGAGGGTTTTTTTGCCATTTTCGGACCAGAAACGTATATTTTGGCTCCTGTGCTATGGAATTCCAGCCGAATGACCTGACATTTGCTGTGTGGTGCTAGTTGTCATTGCTAAAAATGTGGTTCTGAATGGAAGGTATTGCTATTAAATTTAGCAGCAACTAGAAAGGCAACATTTGCTAGAGCACATACAGCATATTTTGCCCATCTCCCTCCCAAAAATTGACCGTACCAAAATCACACCATCCAAACAAATTCTGCCTAAAATGAAGGTGTAGATTTTAAACCTTCTCAACTGCACATAACTTCAGTACGACACAATATAACAACACAAGAACAGGAGCCAGGGGGCGCTGAAGTTGTCCAGCCCTGCACATTGCAGATAAGTGGTCCTATTTGAAGTAATTTGAAATTTGCTCTCTCATTGGTTGACTGGTTTAAAGGAAACCCAAGCAATATTAGGGCCCTAAAATCGGATTTTGAAAGTTAATTTATTTTGTGATTTCCATACATGATAAGTTCAAACAACACTATCACAATGTATAGCGACGTCCAAGGTGAATAAATACGACATCGTTGTGACGTGAGAACTCACTGAAAATCGTCGCCGGGATTTCGTAGGCTCGCGAAACCAAGGGGATCATCATAAGGCATATTTTTGCGCAGTTTTAAAATGCTCAAAGTATGAAGTAATTACGGAAATATGCTAAACAGTGTTAGTAAATGTCACTAGCAAGATTTCAGCATTTTTTTATTTCCATTTTGTTGCCCTAATATTGCTTTGGTTGCCTTTAATAAACCAGGTGAATCAGGTCAACACCATATATGGTCATATGAGGAAAATAGTCAATTATCTCCCCAAAATGAAAAAAAAATGTATTTTGTAGTGGTGTGTGCTAAAATTGCGAATGGGGTTCCTTGAATATTTGATCAATGTACTCCCATAGCAAATTTCAGGTCATTCGGCTGTAATTCTAGAGCAAGGGAGGTCACAATGTACGTTTTTGGTGTAAAAACGGCAAAAAAACTCAATAAAATCATTTTGAAGGCATTCATTAAAAAGAAACTAAAAAACCTCTGGGGGTATGTGCTAACTCTACTTGTATACCACATTTCAGCTCATTTGGCCCAGGGATGACTGAGATGAAGCCCTTTGAAGAACTGACAGGAGAAGACGAAATCATTCTTGATCAGTCCGCCACATATAAATTAGCGTTTGAGAATATATATTGTAAAACAAAGCAAATGGTGACAACGATTGTAAACAAATGATGAAGGTGGTCATGGGTCTGTGTAATTCTTGACCTGCAGTAGACCATATCATGAGCTTAGGCATAACCAGGTTATTGCCCCCTTAAAATTTGTTACTGCCTTAATTGTCTACAACAAAACATTCAAAGGAACGTTTTAAGTTCAAATGTTCATTTTGTTTCGGAGTTATTTTCAAAATAAAATGCATTTTAGAAATTCCAGATGGTGGATCCAAGATGGTTGGTTCCAGCCTTCTTGGTGCTCGGTGAATGTATACGATTGATATTCATTTCTTTTTTATTTGCCTCTAGATAACGTATTGGAGATAAATGTCATTACATACAAATAAAAGTAATTCCTGCATGCTGAGTCATCCGAATCAAAATGAAATAAATCAAACCGTTGTGGATGACTGCATCGAGGTGAAGGTTCCACAATTTACACCGTTTGCTGGACCTTTTGGAGGATGGGGGAGTGGCCCGGGGAGTGGCCCGGGGTTCGAGGTCTGTGTACCATCCAAACAGATTCTATGTTAAAAAATCGATAAAGATGCAAAGCTATTTTTTCAGCTCGGTCGCTTTGGGCTTTTCTATAGATTGGATTTCTCCTATTTCAAATTAACTTTTAATCAAGCAAAGATTCCGTTGGGAAGAACCTCCTAAGCCGGATTCAACCCATCCCCAGGTATTGTTTTCGTTCCAGTAATTGCTGAGTAGCTTCAGTCAACCAGTAGTGCAGTCAAAGTTTCTACTCTAATCCCGTTTGTAAATGCAGCTCTTGTCACAATCTCACCCTGGAGTTATTTTGCTTTCAACTTAATGTCAAACACGTCATCACCGCCGCTTTTTCTGCACGGATATTGACTAGAAAAGGTTGACTGAAAGATCACCATGGGGTCAGCGTCACGTAAGTAGTGAAGACCTTCTTAAGTCACATTCAGTTCTACTGAAAGTTGCCGTAGCTTTTAGAGCTCCTCTGACTCATCCTTGATATTTGTCATGGTGTGCGTCCAGACGCAGACAGATCATTGTATGCTTGGTGCATGAATCTCACTGCAGACTCCAGTATTGGAGTGTGCGGAATCGCGTCATCTCCATTGTAAGAAAACGACCCAATATCTCCTACAATTCATGATGTTGGTCTGACAGTTAATTAAAACATGACAGCTTTTATTGGCGCAGCCACGTTGACGACTCGGCAGCTTGTAGCCCAGCAGAGCCTCGCAAATTTCTTACCATTTAGATCATTGAAAGAACTAGGTTTATGCAAATATTACTGAAGCATAGTCATTCCAGATTCATTTGTACGTTACATATACATTATACATATATGTAAAGATTTATCTCAAACAAGTAAAAAAAAGGCCACGAGTTATGTATAACTCATTTAACGTTAAGGTGTTGTTCCTAGTAATCTATGCAAGAAGGGTTCAGTTAAGTTACCTGATTTTGCAGCTAATCATATTACTATCTATCAAAGTAATGATTCAATAGGACATGATCTAAACTCTAAAATGAGTGAAGAAAACTTCCCTGTTGATTCTTTAAGTAAGGTCCAAAGTCGCATAATTTGCATGTAGTAATGTCGACGTCTAACTTTGTCTAGATTACCTCGAAGCCAAAATGATAAAAGTCGACCCATTAATCTACTTATCGTCCTATTTACAAAGTCATCAACTTGGTCAAACGACCAGCGTCCTTTACTCAGGATAGCAGCCTGTGCGAAATGAAAATCCACGCAAAACAAAAAGAGGTTCAAGCTCTCCGAACCAGTCACCACTGTTGTTTGTAATCTGTATCCCTCGCTGGGTGCATATTTGCCACTGTCTGTAATGCATGTAAAATATGCTAATGGTCTCACAATACAGAACAAGAGTTGGGAGACTTCATACTTTGTGCTCTAGTCGTCAGAATCCCAGCCGACCATAAAAACTCATGATTTTCCCGTCCACCCCATTCATTCCTTACTAGTATCCAAGAACCAAGTTCAGCAAGCTGGTGAAATTGGCAAGTGGAAAAAAATGAAAATGCGAAAACACAGACGGTGGGAACTTCTTTATCTGTTACACTGAAAAAGAGTCAGTATCGCTTACTGTGTTGATTATGCAGGATTGAGAAGTTAGCATGGCGATAGAATCTTCTTTACCGGATATAGACGTTTGGCGTTGTCAAAAATGTTGGGAGTATTTCATCAAGTCAAATTATAAAACTTCCAAATACTCCGGATTTAGGCGATTATGGAACAGACAGACAAAGAAATACTGCGTCACACCTGCACTCATGGGTATATGAAGGACTCTCGGTTGGAGTGATTCTTATCGAGTGATTCTTATCGACACTGTATGGAACCAATAAAGAAGGGAGCAGGTGTACCTGAGGCATTGAGATCAAAGAAAGCACAGGGACATATTAAAAGTATTCGCTATTGTAAATATTTATGCTTATAGCATCAATTTGCAGTTAAAACTAAACCATTATTGGCAGTTAAAACTAAACCATTTGAAGTTACACAGTATTGGATAACAAATAAGCTTGTCGACATGTATCAAAGATTGGCAGTGAAAAATTGACTATTGAAATGTTACGATGACACAGGCAGAACAATACAGGTGTCACAGCGATGTTGCCACGAGCCCCCCCCCCCCCGACACACACACAGAGAAATCCCCCCCCCCTCCCCCGAGATCATCACCAAACCCCTACCCCGTCGATGAAATTTGGCCCCCAGCATAGAAAAATATCATCTAAATTTCGGACAAGTAAAATTTTGTTCGGGCAAGTGAATGATGAATTTTAGAAAACTTGTCCAACCCTGACACGTGGTTAAACCAAGCTAGTAAAAGCAAGCGCGGTATGAAGATTCCTGTTGCTAATTAGATACAGTGAAGGGATGCGCTAGCGGATCTGAAATGTCGTTATGCTCCCAGCACCACTGTTATTTTTATTGTCCCAGGGATCCGGGACCAAGTTGTATGACCGAATATCAAGTTTGTAATTGTTATCTGGAACAAAATGAATGGCAAAGCACGGAACTGTTGGAAATTTTCTAAGCGAAAACGGTATCAAATGATGAAAGAATTAGGTTCTTGAATGATGGCTGCTTCTTCGCTTCCGAAGATCACTGGGAAGGTTGTCCTCCTCTGCAGGCTCTTCTGTGGCTGTGTAGCCCAATCCTCGATCTGCAGACTCTGCTGCAGGCCGGGCATGTAAAGCCCGGTGTAGGTGGAGACTGGGCGGCAGCAGCTGAATATGCTACTAGAAAAGACTGGGCGAAATTAGTAAGAAAAATGTTGAGCGTCTACACATAATGTAGACGGTTACAAGAGTTCGAAGACCTTTTATCTCCATGAAATATTCTGATGATGCAAATGACTTCTACATCTTTATAATCTATGCTTGGTCATGTACACCTTTAACTAACTTACACAGGTCACAATGTTGACAGTCCAACATCATTTATCACTTATGGCACATTTGCATTACTTACGCAAAATAGAAATTTATTTGCATGATTTTTATCTGCTAGTTCGTCCGTCGTTCCTTTTTTTCAGTTATTATCTACATGAAAAATGGAGATATTGTTTTGGGTGTGTCTGGGTGTCTGTCTGTCTGTTTGTCTGTTTGTGTTTCCGGACAACTGTAGTCAGCATAACTCAAGAACCTCTTGATGGATTACAATGATATTTGGTATGTGGGCGGGTGAAGCCGAAATTCAAGGTCGATTTTGGGCCCCCTGGTATCTGACCTTGGTACTGCAGCAGAAATTACATGTTTTGTATCTTTTGACCTGGACGTGCTATGGTCTTAATTTTTTTGGTGGTGGTCTAATGAAGACGTGGTGTGGGTTTCGGCCCGCTAGCAGCTTCCTCTAGAACTGCAGGGGCGTTATCGTGAAAATCTTCTAAGGAGAATAGCTGAACAAAAGAACGATGGATTTCCATGATATTCAGTATACAGGTAGCTTAGAAAGAGATGTACACAATGAAGTGCAAATTATGCTAACTTGGACTTAATTTGAACAACTAATGAGGAAAATCTATATTTGCAGTGTTTTCCATTATCAGACCCAAATACATGTAACGTATGTAGTTTATGGAAAGTGGGTCATCAACAGGTACCAATTATGCAAGGAAATTCATAATTTGCATAATCAATGCAAAACACCATATCTCATCTAATTGGAAAATTATAGGGCTGTTAATATGATACTTAGTATGCAGGTAGCTTAGACAGAGATATACATAATAAAGTGCAAATTATGCTAATTGTGAATTAATTTGCATAGCCAATGAGGAAAATCTATATTTGCAGTGTTGTCCATTATCAGACTCAAATACATGTAACATTATTTATACATTTTCCTCATCAATTAGTCAGTGTTATAGGCTTACGATCTTGTCAATCATCACTCAAGCTATTTACATATCAAATATCATGACTCTCCGTCAAAAATACACAACTTACTCTCCCTTAAAAAAAATCATGACCATAGCATGTCCGGAAGTTGCGCAGCAGTACCATAGCAAGCCACTAGGGGACCCGAAATCTAATATTTTCGAGGTCTCAAGAAAACCTACCGACATAACAAGTATGATGACAATCAATCCAGGCATTCTCGAGTTATCGTGTTGAATTCACACACACACACACACACACACACACACACACACACACACACACACGAACACACACACACACACGAACGCTGACGAAAACATAACCTTCTAGGCGAAGGTAAATATAGAGCTCCAATTATAAAGCAGAATTTATTACAGCACACAATATAACAGAGCAAACTAA
The DNA here is from genome assembly GCF_035083965.1 of Branchiostoma lanceolatum. NCBI lineage: Eukaryota > Metazoa > Chordata > Leptocardii > Amphioxiformes > Branchiostomatidae > Branchiostoma > Branchiostoma lanceolatum. The sequence goes on along the minus strand of NC_089734.1, from coordinate 19,413,698 downwards.
ACAAATGTGTGGTTCTTAGTCTCCCTCAATCCTCCTTGGTCTCCTTTGACACTAAAAGAAATCCAAATCATCAGCTCGGAGGGCATTCATCGATGTAACTTATGAATATTAACACATACTTAATTAACTTGCAACCACTCACCGTTCGTGCGAAACGTTTACACGTTAAGAGTATAGTGTTTAGAATCATGGCTCAAATTTGTGTACCTGCAACTAGCTAAAACTCTTGATTGCGCGCAAATACCTGACTTTTGGTGAGGGGGGGGGCGAATTTGCTAGAGGGGGGCGAGATGGGGGGGCGAAATCTCTGGTAAAATTGTCTTGGGGGACCAAATCCACGCCGAGGAGGGCGAAATCACCGGGGGGGGGGGGGAGATCGCTGGGACGCCGGCTCTTTGTACATGTCAGTAAGAAGCGAATTGATATGAACTAACAAAAAAGACATTTTTTTTCAAGTATCCTCTCCGATGATCCCATGCAGCAATCAGCAACAGCTATTGAATCCTGGCACAGCAGAGCGGGGCGGGGGACTGCTCAGAAGTTGAAACCTGAAAGTTGCAGATCAGGCTACCTTATCTGGAACCTCTGAAACCTATTGTACAAGACCGGTAACGTTGTACACAGTAAATCGATTGAGCAATGACAAAATACATTGACGTTTCGTTGAATATGAATCCACCTACAGTGATAGGAATTGTGTAATTAATCATTATGCAAGTGCAATAAAATGGCAATTTAAACTAAATGCATAACCAAAAGATAGATGGCTACATGTATATCAACATTGTCACAACAACATCCCCCCCCCGCCACGAAAATTAGCATGGATATCACCCAATCTTAAGAATACATGTGAGAAAAACATTCCCATTCGGTAGGATAAACCAACTTCTGCTACATTGGAGGGCATGAAAGGAGCAGAAGACATGCATGAATGATTTATTGAAGCTAAAGAAGAGTTTAACCAGACGAACCCATTACTGCTGGTTATACGCATTGTCTTCCGCAATAACGGCCGACCAGGTATTTTGAAAAGTCGTCTCGTACATTGCTGGTGATCACCCTGATACGAATGGGGTTTCCCAGATGCTGATATGATAGCAAACTTCAAAGGCTACAAAATCCGAGGCACTCTCGAGATAAAGGAATAGACCCTGGTCGTTTGCCGCTAACGAAATCAAAAATCTCTAGACATCCGTGCCATTGGTGTAAAAGCCATAGTTACCTTCGCCGGGAATGTATGCATTCGCGGTAAGGTTATGTTATCGGTTACGCCAGCTGTAAAGTGGGTCCGTATGTATGTCGAGATCATAAGTCGAGAGAACTTTGACGGATCTTGCTGATTTTTGGTAGGTAAGTGGCGGTTGTGGGAACGAAGGTCAAGTTCGAAAATGGTTAACCTGGCGTTTTCCTAAAGTGCTCCAGTGGACTTTTTTTGTTAGTGTGTTTGTATGTAGACAACATAACTCGACGTATTGATGATGGATCTGCATGATTTTTGGTGGGTACGTAGAGATTGTGAAAACGAAGCTCAAGTTCAAAAACGGGTGACCTGGCATTTTCCTGCGGTACTTGTATGCGTATTTGTTTGTTGACAGGATAACTCGAGAAGCTGTTGATGGTTCTGCATGATATTTAGTGAATAGGTAGATTTATTAAAGGGGAAGGTCAAGTTCGATGATGGACCTCCTAGCAGGTACTTTGGGTACTGCAGTGTAGCTTCAAAGTTTGAGGTCGAATTTTCTGCAAGTGCTTTGGTCATGATTTTTGTGTGGTAGATAGTCCATGCCACATGAAGTAAGTTGTGCACGTTTGGGCCCTCTAGCGGCTTGTTTGGAGCTGCAGCGGGTGTTTTTAATTCATTTGTTTTGACCTTTGGACATGAATAACTAGACTTATGGTCAACGGATCGTCTTGATTTATGGTATGTAGATAGCTCGATTAATGATTTACATAATTGAATATTCATTATGCAAATCAGGAGCTAATTTGCATAATTAGCAAGGAAAGTTTATAAATCTGCTGCCTTTCAAAATAGGACTCTCAAACATGTGACATATATAGCTGAAAAAGGGAGAGGTATCGATAGATACCAATAATGCCAATAGCTACCTATTTTGCATAATTAATGAGAAAATACTAATTGGAAATACCACAATAGTAAATGATTGGAATTTCATTCTTGTATCATTAGGAAGCTAAGTAACGGTGAACAATATCAGACAAAAATCATGCATGACAAGGCCTCATTAACATGATTTATAAGGAAATGTCTACAATTCCCTTTCAATTTGCTATTTTTAAGTCTATATATTCAGGTTAAATTGCACTGACAGGTGACCTAGTTTACCGGAGCAGGCTCCCTGTGAGACGTCCCTGGGGGACACATGTGATACTTTACTTGCCTGGTGCAGGGCTCTGTTTTGGGGTCAGGGAGGTCGCACGGGCATTTAAACACAGCAGCCTTACGATCTAACGCTCTCCCTGTTGGAAGGTATAGGTTTGATAAAAACTGATTGATATGTCGACTATGAAAATAAGGGCATAATTGAAGCAAATACATTGCCAACAAATTGCCTTATTTTCTGTAGTAAAGATAAAAGTTATGATACCAATTAAGCAAAAATATTCCTACAGTGATTATTTTTATAACTCTTGGGAGAACTCGTGTAGGTATAGGTATGGGTTTGTTTTAAACTTTGAAAGAGAATACTAGTAACTCAAGAAGGTGATGACGGATCGTCATGATTTGTAGGGATGCACATAGTTTGAGTGATGATTTACATGATCGTATAAGAATCATGCAAATCAGGATCTGTGATGTGAAAAAGTATACAAACCCTTGCATTCCATTGTAGTCAAACACGTGACATGTAACTGAGAAAGAGAGGAATATTGATAGATATCAATTATGCAAACGAATACCTAATTTGCATAATTTATGACAAAATACTATAATTCCAGAGTGGTAAATGATGGGATTTCATTCTTGTGGCGTTTGGGAGATAATCAAATGTGGACGTTATCAGACATAAATCATGATGGCCTCATTTACATAATATATGAGGAAATGCTACAATGGCCCTCTTTTCTAAGATTTTACTTTAATGCTGTGTTTTGTGTAGAGAAAAGGATCACTTGAAATTCATGCAATCGAGGACCTTATTTACATACTGAGTGATAAGCATTCACTCGAAAAGGCTAACATCAGTCGGCGAAGGTATGAGGTCGTGGAACTCTAGTTTGAAATAAGATAATTTAAAGGTCTTTAAAAGTCTCTCCTCCCATGATCCATGCAGCAATCTGGAAAAGGCGACTTTCAGCAGATGAGATGATTCTGACCTATGACCAGGGCAGACGTCACGGCATGGCACCACAAATTCATATCAGAAGATGAGGTTTGGACGAATTTTATGTTTTCACACAGAATCTTGTTTCTCCTGCGATGATACTTCGCGCGTAATGAACCCTGATACCTTTCAGCAGAAATCCGCTTTGTCTCTTGTAGGTCTATATGAGATATAATTAGGAACATTGATTGCTGAAGTGAGCTAGTGAACAAATAGCGAGTTCACAAAACTTACAGAAAAGGCTGAAGCTTTTAGCCCCCCCTCCCCTCTTGGTAGACTCTTTTAAAATATAAAAGACTTTTTCCCCAGATAATGTCCATGATGGATGACTTTTATTGCCTTTGCCGTAGGCAGAAGGGTATATTTTTGGTCGGGATTTGTAGAGTGATGGTGTTGGCGATATAACTCTTGATGCCATGGACGGATGTTGGTGATTTTTGGTAGATAAGTTTCTGTTGGGGAGACAAAGGTCAAAGATGAGTCTTCTTGGAGGTTCCTTTGGCGTGAAACATTTGTGTTTGTCAGTTTGCTTGTTGGTGACATAACTCGAGAGTAATTAAATGGATCGTGATGAAATTTAGTAGGCTGTTGGGGGTCGGGAAAAGAAAGGTCAAGTTCGAAGATGGGTTCCTACGGTACTACAGTACCGTCGGTACCATGGGAACGATGAAAAATCTCCATGTTTTATCGAGAACTGATTAATACCTAACCTCGTTTCAACCATCAGAACAATATAAATAATACGTTCACAAACAAAACCACAAACTCACACACATTTCACTCGCTTCACTTGTTGTGGCTTCTAATGTGGCTCACTATTTACTCCTTCATCTGCACGCCTGTTGCGAGGTCCAAAGGCTCTCACGTACCACAGACGGCACTACTGTGGTAGGAAATGGACGATCTAAGAATTTTGTCTGCTAATATGACTCATCCTAGGACGCTATTCTAACCCAGTGGAAGTTGAGACAGTTCGTCCCTTACGGCGCCAAGATAATCCTGTCTTCGTGGGAAATAAGCTCGGTAATTGGAGACATTGAATTGAAGAGACTTGGATACTTTATTTTGACCTTGATGGATAGCTTGATGGCACTATTGTTAAAGAGATTTCTATTAGAAATAAAATGATGTATTTCATAATGAAGAAGAAATATCTCTGCAGGAAGCAGATTTGCTGCAATATACGACCAACAACATAATTATTAATTGTTTACAAATTGAATTGCCGAAGTTAGTTTCGTATTATAGATAAATAAATAAATAGATTGATAAATAGATTACGATATCGACTAGCATGCTGTGTGGGGGTGTAGGTGTCTATATGTGTCTGTGGGGGGTGTAGGTGTATGTCTGTGTCTGTGTGTGTGTCTGTGTGTGTGTGTGTCTGTGTGTGTGTGTGTGTATGTGTGTGTGTGTGCTTGTGTGTGTGTGTGTGTGTGTGTGTGTGTGTGTGTGTGTGTGTGCATGTGTGTGTGTGTGTGTCTGTGTGTGTCTGTGTCTAGCTATGTCTGCGTATGTTTGTGCACTGTAAGATACTAGTACATTGATAAGGTAAAGTAGCCACTTCAAAAACGCTGTGCTTCTTCTATTCTGGGCACCCTTACTTTCTACTGTTTGTAACAAAATGGCAAACATACATTTTTATGTTTCCTCTCTGCTGGTATTTATCTAGTATTTATCGATCAACTTTTCATTGCAAAACAGCAAGTTATATCTACTAATCAGAACATTTCATAGAATTGATTTTTAGCAATAATGATTTCTATATCCCTGCGTCTGTGAACCATTAAAAAATGGGGCTTTGACGTTACTAACTCTCGGGGACCATGTTCCCACCCCGTGTCCTGGAGTCTAGTAGTATCAAAAAAAAAAACATTGAAGTAAATCAACACTTTGTGCATGTTATCATCGAGCATTGTCTGCTGTCACAATTTGGTAGTGCCACTGGGTTTCAGGAGCATTAGGAGAAGATAAAGGTTCTTTTTACACAAGCAATTACTACTTATCCCCTTACCCTGAGGAAGTAGTAGAACAGCTACAGCTACAGAAGCGCGAGCAGAGAATCTGTACTGCTGGTGTACAAAGCACCTTGATACTCGTCTTATTGTGTTGTTTACCTCTGATCACGCCATTTCTGTCGTTCACTACAACCCGTACCTTCTCCACAATGTTCCAACATCTTGTTAATTTAATTCGTAAATATCAGACAAACTTTGCTGATGAAGGCACAACCTTCAGCGAACGACAATCCAAACTTACTAGATACTAGTTTTAACAAAGCACTTTGTCATAGAACCCGCTATGCGCGACTGTGCCATACCACAGTATAAAGCCCCGGTTACACATATCCGTATCTGGTTAGGCGTGATTCGGGAGCTAGGTCAGCTTTTAAGATTTTTCGGCCCCAGTCTGTCAGTCGGTCTGGAATGGGTTGGCTGGTGTTCGGCTGGTGTTTGGCACGGTCGGCTGGTGTTCGGGAGAAAGTCAGCAGTAATATTAAAATCTTAAGCCCGGATTACACATAGCCGAACATGGCTCCCGAACGCTAGCCGGCTCGGGTCGGCGGTAGTTCGAGAGCAGTCTGACCAGAATAGACCGATCCTGTCGAACACCATATCGAACGAATAGAAGACCCATAGAACCCCCTGTTCTATTCAGAGCACCTCCGTCAAAAACAGTGTTGGCGGTGCAGAAATGGCACGTGTAAAGTAGGGTACGTATATCTGGGACAGGTTTTGCACTGTATTGGTTGAATGCATGCTCAGAACAAAAACGAATTTAAAAAGAAAATAGATCGGGCACTCAAGGAGAGGAATCTTGTGCCACATGCTGACTACTACAAAGTCCGCTAGCGCAGAGTTTTGTCTCTTCAGTTACTGGTGTGTGAAACTGGTTAACTTGAAAATGAACAGGGAAGTGAAAGGATGCATTTTAATTCTTAGTTACTAAATACCATGCAGCTGTTATACATGCAGTCAATACAGTGGGAACCCTGTCACAGATATATGAACCCTGTTTTACACGTGCATCGACTGCTTGTCAGAAACTGGGCGCTGATGCCCACCGACAAGGGAAAACTATGCGGCGCATACCGCTTTAACATTGACCGAAAACATTACGCTCTCACTGCAAGTACATCTACCCCCTCCTTAGACAACTCTACCTGGTGGATACAGCCTTCAGCAAAGAAGACATAGCATTCTTATTTGGCCCGCTTTGAAAGGGTTTCAGTGTCACAAAAGCTAAACCGAAGTCAGTGGCATTATTTTAAACGTAGCCGCGGCGGCCATGTTTGGTCCGTCAAACCCTGTTTTTGACGGAGGTGTTCGAAATCGAACAGGGGGCGTGGCTTTGGGATCGGTCTATTAGGCCACGCCTATCTTTGGCGCCGAACATGCGCTGAATCTGCCCCGAACATGCGCCGAACATATCCCAACTATCTCCTAATCAATGCACGGTTTACCCCCAACCAAGCCCCGAATGCTTCCTAACCTACTCCCAACCTACAGCCGAATCTCTTAATATGAATCAGTCGGAATTTTTTAAAAATTTCAATACATTGGGCTCTGGACGGAGGGTCTAGAATGGGTTGGCTGGTATTCGGCACGGTCGGCTAGTGTTCGGCTGGTGTTCGGGAGTAAGTCAGCAGTAACATTTAAATCTTAACCACGCTCTAACCACTGCTGACTTACTCCCAACTAGTTTCCAACCTACCCATAACTCACCCCAAGGCCGTATACAAATCTCTGCTATTCTCATTCCCAACCAAACTGACTACTACCAGAACGTGGGCGAATCACTCCCGACCTTCACACGACCAAAAACAGAGAAGAAAGCTAAAAGCCTTATTCAAGCTTACCGCGATCCGAATTCGATGTCTTGGTGATGTCAACGACATAGAAGAATGAATTATTTTGATTAAAAATGAAAATGACCCCTCTTTTGAAAGTCGCTGGATATGTCCATTTCAATTCGTCAGAGGGTTAGCAACCGGTCGGGAATTAGTCAAGAGAGATTCGACTGGAGGTTGGGATGGTTGGGAGTGGGTTGGGAAGCATTCGGGGCTTGGTTGGGGGTAAACAGTGTATTGGTTAGGAGATGGTTGGGACATGTTCGGTGCGTGTTCGGAGCAGATTCAGCGAAAATTCGGCGCCAAAGATAGGCGTGGCCTAATTCTGGTCAGACTGCTCCCGAACTACCACCGACCCAAGTCGGCTAGCGTTCGGGAGCCATGTTCGGCTAACCCGGGCTTTACTGGTTAGGAGATGGTTGGGACGTTCGGCGCATGTTCGGGGGTTCGACGCATGTTCGGATGTTCGACGCATGTTCGGCGCATGTTCGGATGTTCGACGCATGTTCGGCTCATGTTCGGCGCCAAAGATAGGCGTCGCCTAAAAACTGGTCAGACTCCTCCCGACCTACCGCCGACCTGGGTCATGTATGTGTTTGAAAGACTTTTTCGAGCGGTCATGTTGAACAGTGGGAAAAGCTCCTCCCAAAATGACGAGCATCTCTGTGAAGATTGTCACTGGACTATGGACATAGTAAACATCCAATCCATTTCCATTACATGTCTTGATTACAGAAAATAGAAGTTAATAATCGAGATTTGTTGCTTTATAGAGTGGGACAAGGTGAAGGTAGGAGGAAAAGATAATTTGTACTTTACGCGATGATTTGTCTATTAGTATGGTGCATGGTGCCCCCCCCCATATCTGGGGACGCTTTGCATCAATGCTGCATGCATGATGTATCTTAACTCGCATTTTGTTTTCTTATGAAATGTAGAGAAATCGTCGACCATATAAACCCGGTACCCGAAAGTGCAAGAAATGGAACGAAATGGAACGAAATGGAACGAAATGGAACGAAATGGAACGAAATGGAACGAACTAAAACATATGTAACATTATGCAATGAAATACCAGTAGATAGCGAAATATAAGGAACGTTGTAACATTCACAGTAGACCGGAACAGGAAGCAAATGCATAATATAATGTGTTTTAGTTTTTGAATCTGTTTGATAATATTAAATGCAACGTTTTTGCCGCGTTTGTGTGGCTAGATTCTTCCCTAAAAATGGGGGCGCCGCGTGCAAAGAGCTCGGCCGCTCTTCCTTGATTTTACCAACGACCTGCAAATGAAATGCTGAAAATAGCAGGGAAAACAAGCAAACAGAACTGAGTATCGAAGTAAGGACTAGATTATACAGAAGTTGGTGGTAACATTGCATCTCATAATTCACCAAGAGGGAATGAGGCAAGCGTAATTTCATTATTTATACAGCGTGTTTGCGTGTTGTGTGAATCGTGAAATACATTTCCTGCTCGTTCACACCCTCCCTTTGTTTTGTCGTGAACAAGGAAGCAGAAATGTCTCCTGAGGTAGTCCCCAGTCCACGTCCGTGATTGAATGGAGTGTGAAATGTCACATCGGTGATGCAGCGCAGAGCTGCATTTGCATATCATTAACGAAGGGGTCCATTCTCCGACAGCTGACCTGCCGAACAATTGGTTGTATAAAAATCGTTGTTGCGCATATATGCATATGCTACGTACTAGTTATTGACTAAAACCATAAGTAAATAAAACTGGGAGGTCGGAGTTTGATTCAACCTGTCGGTAGCACGCCCACGTGCACAGTTACAGTGCGGTTCAATTACATGCGGGGCTCCATTTGCAACACGCAAACACGCTATAAATAATGAAATCACGCTTGCGTTAATTGCCTCATTCCCTCTTGGTGAATTATGAGATGCAATGTTACCACCAACTTCTGTATAATCTAGTCATTACTTCGATACTCAGTTCGGTTTGCTTGTTTTCCCTGCTTTTTTCAGCAGTTCATTTGCAGATCGTTGGTAAAATCAAGGAAGAGCGGCCGAGCTCTTTGCACGCGGCGCCCCCATTTCATTTCATAATGTTACATATGTTTTAGTTCGTTCCATTTCGTTCCATTTCGTTCCATTTCGTTCCATTTCGTTCCATTTCGCACTTTCGGGGGACCCTATAAACCTAGGGAATTCAGCCTACCGCTGATCGTCTAGATCAAGTGTATTTAATATGAAAAGGTGTGGAATCATAGCTTCCCTCAGCTTTTCTGATCCACTCTACATAGAGACAGAATGTGTTTCAACGTGATATGAACGATTCTTTTGCTTGCTCTATGGTATAGCCCTTTCCACCTCGCGGTGGAGATATGTGACGCAGAACATTTATTTCCTTCCAGCTACAGGATCTTATCCCCATATACATGTATTTACATATAGAGTGATCTACCCTGAGATAAAGCACTGGGTGTGCGAGTATGTGTTGGTACGTGAGTAAGTGCGGTGGTGTGTGTAGAAGTGGACGATAGTGTGGGTGTGTACGTGTGGATGTGAGGGTCTGTGCGAAGGAACAACAAACAAATCAACAATGTTTACGTTACCACGACTATTGTTTTTCTCCTCATGTGCTCCGCCGGATCATTTCACCACTGAGCATTGGAAATTATAAGATGATTCGCTTTTATTTCCTTGGCCAAAATTTTATGTTTTGCACAGCGTTCGTGTGTGTGTGTGTGTGTGTGTGTGTGTGTGTGTGTGTGTGTGTGTGTGTGTGTCCTTGGATTGTCTTCATACTTGGTAGGTAGGTAGGTATAGGTCCTCTTTAGACCTCGAAAGGATTAGATTTAGGCCCGGGCCCCCTAGCGTCTTTCTATGGTACTACAGCGGAACGTTTGGTTTTGATATCTCGTTTTCTGACATACTATGGTCATGATTATTAGTGGTAGATAGCTCTTGAGAGGGAAAGTAAGTCATGATAGGTTTGGGCCCACTAGTCCCTTTTTTAAACTGCAGGAGCCGATTTCCTTTCAAATTATGAAGGAGAATAACTCAAGAAAGGGTTGACGGATCGTCATGACATTTGGTTTGTGGTATGATTGACAAAATCATCTGCAATTATGCAATTCAAGAGCTAAATTTCTTGATTAATGATGGAAGTTTACAAATCCGCTGCATTCAATTATAGGACTCTCAGTGACATGTGTAACTAAGAAAATAAGGGATGTCGATAGATATCAATTTTGCAAATTAATACCTAATAATGATTAACTACCTAAATTAATACCTAATAATGATTAATGGAAAATAATGAATAAAGGAAAATACAATAAGTCAATAATGGTAAATAATGGGGATTTCATTCTTGCGGCATTTAGAATATAAGTACATGCGGACATTATCAGAGATAAATCATGCAAATGAGGACCCCATTTACATAATTTATGAGGAAACGCTACAATCGCCTTCTTTGCTAAGATAAGACTCTCATACTTTAAATAACTTGTGTAATTTGGGTAGAGAAGATGATCAACCGATATAATGTAATGAGGTTTTATTATCATTTGCATAATAAACGGAAACATGATATGCCACTCGGAAAGGCATATACACTAACAAGCATGTCCACATGATCGCGGAACCCAGAAATCGGCCCATCCCTCAGATCTGTAAATAGATCTTCTATGGAACGCTGCGATGAAACCGGAAAAATCACACCCATTTCCCAAATATGTACACCACTGAACATACACATTTTATCATGTCTGTTCATGTAAAACGGTCAGGAGTTTGCATTAAAAAAACGTCACGACGTCAAAACGTCTACTAGAATAACGGACCAGATTTGAAAAAGTCTTTTGTCTTCTATGACTGGACTGGTCTTATAAGAAAATGCTTTTAAAATCTCAACGGGGTAAGCTGTACCGTCCCTCCCATCGCAGTTTCGCGGAACGTTCTCTGGCTAATGATCGGTGCACAGATAAGGTACATGTAGTCAAGCAGCAAAATGGCGATATCATCACCTCCTAGCTTGCCCTTAATCAAAACCATCCTCATCCCAATTCTAGACATCCTGATATTGAGGGTAAAAACTTAACTATTTTATTCACCCACGATGTCGTCTTCCTCCTGGCCGCACTGTATAAATCATGACCTTCATATTCAGCAATAGATTGGAAATACTCACCATTCATGACTGATAATATTTTACGACATACCGTCATTGTCGGCGTATATTCAAGGTCCATCCATTAATCTTCTTGAATTTGTCCTATTCATGTGGGATTTGGTGCGGATATTTTATCTTATATCATCTTGCGACAGTTATTACAAAGCCACATCAGCACAACCGGCTTGTGTTACAGGCTGAATGAAATGTCTACATAGCTGAAGTTGACAGCTAATCCTTGTTCTTTCGAGCGGTAAAGGTGTGACAAAAAAGCTTCGCGTGTGTATTCTTTACCATCAGTGCATTTGGTGTAAAGTTATTCCAACCATCCAACAACATATCGTTGACGCACAAAGGCCATTTCCGGTTGTACACAGTTCTGATTAGTTCAGTACATTCCATCCTGTTCCGGTGACAATACTTGTTGTCAGGTGAGTCAATCAATTGTATCTGAACAATGTCAAAAGTCTCTAAAACGCATTTATTTCTTGTCTAGTTGTTAACTACATTACATAACTTAATCATCTACCGTGCTGACATAAGTAAGATTGAGTTCCATGAACCCATACCTTCGCCAAAATGTCAATCTTCATGTTGTTAAATGCTGCTGGTGGTGAGAGGTCTGGTGGAACTTCGTGAACAATGAACTAGGCCGTACTCAGAAATCTAGACAAAAGATCACCTTCACTAACATCCCAGATGACCAGGTGGCCGATGAACTTAACAACTTTTTTGGAGAAGCAATGTCGGATAGCAATACCTTTGATATGTTTCCACTCCCACCCACCGATAACTCCTTAGAGCTCTGCAACATCGGCCAGGTCAAAGCAATGTTAAGAAACCTTAACCCTAGACAAGCCAGCGGCCCCGACGACTTACCAAACTGGGTCCTTAGCCTGTTCTGCGAGGACCTTGGCCCAGTCATCTGTCATCTGATGAACGTGTCTTACAACACGGGCATCATGCCGTCAGTATGGAAAACTGCCAACGTCTGCCCCGTACCAAAAACATCTCACCCAACCTGTAAGAAAGACTGGAGACCGATATCCCTGATCTCAACACTGGGAAAGGTGCAGGAGAGACTCGTGCTGAACAGACTCCTTCCTTTAATAAAACCCTGGATCAAGGACCAGTTTGCGTATATGCCAAAATCGTCAACCACAGCCGCACTGCTGAAGGCATATCAGTCCTGGCTAACTGACCTTGACAACAAGCAACCATCAGTTGTACGAGTTTTACTCGCCGACATGTCTAAGGCTTTCGATTAGGTTGACCACGGCATCCTTCTAAAGCACCTGGCAACCCGTGGAATCCCTACAAGAATGCTCACTTGGATTCAGAGTTACCTGTCTGGCAGGAAACAACGTGTCGCTGCCAACGGTCAGTTTAGCAGCTGGAAAGATGTGACCTCCGGAGTCCCACAAGGGGGAGTTCTGTCACCTTACTTATTCCTAGTATGCATGTCCTCTCGAACTACCAAACACGCAACAACTACAAATATTGGATACGCAGACGATATAGGACTGTCCAGATGCATGCCCTGTGTCACCGCGGAAACGGACGATACTATGAAGGAGAAAGCCGATCACCTTGACTCATGGGCAACACAGAACAACATGGTCATGAACGGCGACAAGTCGTACGAACTCAGAATATGCTTCTCTAGAATACCTCCAGTCCTTCCACCGCTCATACTGGGTGGGAAAGAAGTACCTGTTGTCACATGCGCCACCTACCTAGGATTCAAGATGACCTCTAACCTTAAGTGGGATAGCCATATTTCACATGCGACAAAGAAGGGATCACAACGTCTCCACTATCTTCGCTTACTTGCTAAAGGTGGTATGCCCCCAGACGACCTCACTACAGTGTACACAACCCTAATCAGATCCGTTCTGGAATATTCTAACGTGGTGTACGCCGGATGTAACAAAACCCAGTCAAAAACACTCGAATCTGTCCAGAAGAGAGCATCGAGGATTATCAACGGGAACGGAGGTATCCAGGCAACAACCCACCTGCCAGCTCAACCATAATTGATGTATAGGGCGGTGCCCATCTCCGTTTCATAGCCCTGGGGCCACACTGTGGTGCAATCACTGCAGCAGGGGGCTAGTCCACTGGCAGTGTAGTGTGTTTAACTTCCATACTGTTTCATAAGTATGTACCATTTTTATAAAGTCTTTGGTATGACTTACTGCGCCTCTTGTCCAGAGGTGCCCTACGTGGGGCTTGAACCCCAGACCTTCTGGTCCAAGTAATTTGAACCAGATGTGGCAGAGTAGCAAAGGCGCATACCACTACACCACAGGGACACCCCCTTCTAACAGTTACTTGATTTAAATTACAATGTTGACAAATCTATGTTGTAGAGGCGTGCGGTTGTGCCTTCATGTTTCGACATGTAATCTGTGACAGCTAACCCTGAGTTTAGTAGTAGCCACTCTGTGTTTGATGTTGCTAATGGATAAATACTCTTCTTCTTTATACAATGACCTAGACAGACGGCAAGTTCGGAGTTTGTTGCTGTAAGATTTATCCCTATTATCGTTGCGGATTTCGTTACGTAATCGTTGACTAATGGAGTGGAGTTAATGATAAGTGACAAATTTGTTCCTAAGCATACTTGTGGGCTCCAAACGAAGGCATAACCGCATTCCTCTAGCATGTAACGGACACCGGACGCCCAGCATTTTTGCCATTGGCTTCTAAGTTCAAGTTGGCATAACAGGGCGTCGGCTTGTAAACTGTCCGCTGGTACGTTGTTGCGTATCCTAAGAAAGTATTTCACCATGTATCAATTTTTCCGTCGTCCAATATAATGCCGGGATCTCAAATGTCTGTTGCCCTTTGTGGTCTTGGAGAGAGATATTCGATTACAGTGGGTTACTGGATTACATTTGCTACGGCCTGCTTGACAAATACACAACTATTACCGAAATATCAAAACACTTATGTTAACTCGACTAACTCTAGTGCCACCTTACCAACCAGTATAAGCATTGTGACATCGGTATGGTAACAGGGGCAGTTGCTATCTGCTTCGATCGTTATGTTTGTTTTATCCAATCAAACATCTCGATAAATCAGTTCCAATACAAATATTGATGGCACGACGTGTCAGCACATCTGATTGGCCATCTATTGAGGGGGAGTCATTTGTTTGGCTGCCCGGCAAACACCTTTGTTGTTTTACTAGTCAGGATAAGAAGTGTACCCGAGTCTTCAATTATCCCCAAATGCTTTTATAACTGCTCAGTTTCTTACTACTGTGTCCTTCCTCTGCCTCACCTGGGGTAAGTACGTTGTTGTTATGATACCTTCCATGATCTATAGAAACATCCTATTGAACTTTGGACAGTGCCGCTCTCCGTGGTTAGTACAGTGTAGAAAGTGTCAACACGACCGAACACCCAGGTACGCTGCTGTCAGCGGCTGGGCAGTAACGGCACCTGGTTTTTGAAAACGCATGTGATTTTTCGTATAGGAACACTGAAAAGGACAGAACTTTTGCAGTCTGCGATCACGAAAAGCTCCTGGCATCAGTGTTGTTTGCCAACATCTCATTACCTAATGTTGTGAAGGGTTGTGTACCTACCTCCTTAATGGGTCAGGGGTCTATCAAGCACACATGAGGGATGGTTAGGAGTGGAGGCGACAATTGTTTGACACCCTTCAATTGGGCCAATTTAGACAGCATGTAGTGCTTTTTCTATATACCTTATCTAAAAGCGTAATTGGCTTCTAGTGACAAGTGGTTAAATGGCTTCTTACCAGTATGTTCTACATCCTTCCCAATGTTTACCCCAGATAATTCATGTACTTCCTTGCGATGTTTGATGGCAACTTAAACTGGATTGGGAAGGTTATATTGCTTTGACTACTCGGGGAGCTGGGAGGAGAAGAAGGGTTGCGGAAATCAGCAGCATCTGTTGCACATTTCGGACATGTTCAGCTCTACAGGAGAGGACCTGTACTCACGTTACGTTTCCGCTCTAGTTCGTGACGTAGCGGGTGGTCTGGGGCCGTATAACGTACGGAACAGTTAGAACTCCAGCTCGCCTGGCGCTTCTCTTCTGCAATTAGTAACTGTCAGTTAGATTTAACGAGGATGTTATACCATGTACAACCCCTTCATTGAAGAAAAACGTACGTAACAGTTAGAACTTCAGGATGTAGCACACAGGATGTTCAGATGTATCCATATTTTTAGTATTTGGTAACTAACGTACACGGAAGATGAAACATTTTTATCTACGTTTTTTTCGACATCGAACATCGACACTTAGAATAGCCACTTGAATCACAAGGCTTAGCGTTTCTATTTTTGCTAGACAACTAATGGTGGTATGGTGCTGATATTATTACCTTTCAGACTACAATATGCCCCTTCTGAAATAAGTACTGTGCTGGTTTCTGTACACTAACTATAACAAAGTTATTTTGAAATGATGATAATATACTTCTTCTATACTGTTAACTAATTGTTGCTACCCTTTCACTTGCTGTCTGTTTGGCCTACACATATGTACCCTAGTTTTTAACCGCAAAATTGTTCTATATCTGTCTGCTAATAATGCCCAATAGCCTCACTAAACAGAGAAAAGCAAAGTCCCTGAATATGAAATTCAATGAACATTTTAAGTGATACCAATCGATGGATTGTCTGTGCCGTAACGGTCTGTAGAGCTTCTTCTTGGTTTAAAGTAAGTTAACGTCTGCCCCCTCTCGCCATATATTACCATACTCATAAATACAGCTGTCTACAAATTAACTTTCAATCGCGTACAAGTGGCCACAAGTTTGCAGAGTCGACAAGACTATAGATCTCCTTTCTTCTTGCTGTCATGAAAGCCTTGTTTATCCCGTAATCAATTTATACCTGACATGGCCAACAGCCTGACAGACTCGGCAAACATATGTTGCTTTAGGGTCTGTTGTTTCTGCTACATCAACTGAAAGTTATTATTTAGTTGTAGGCTACATTTGCACTCAGGCTAGTCATTAGAATATAAGTTAGTCTGGACTTGGGTCTTGTTCTCTTGCTTATTTCAGGAACAATTGTAGAAGATGCGTCAGTCGGATTGCGAGCCAGGAAATAGGCTCGACAATATTTTGTTCCCATCATGAGAACAGGTAGCTAAATTAGAATATTGATGACGAAAGTGGTAAATAACTAATTTTGCCTTGTTAGTGTAACCGGCATGTTAATCTACATAACCGTGTCTTTTACTCACGGTTCTTTCCTAGCAAAATACTTAATGACCTGTCATGTTTATTACGATGTTATCTATAAGCAAGGAAACAGTTGTCTTCTGCACTCTTCTGTAGAAAATGCATGTAGTAACTTCTCTCTGCAAACTGGATCCGTTGAGTCATCGCATAAAACGTCTTTTCGAAGCTGCAGCCTTCGTGAGCTGTTTAGCTAGATTCGCCACTGATACTTTACAAAGCCCCAGGCGAGCCCCAGTTGATCTGTGAAGATTACAGGTGATGACAGGCAGCCAGCGTGTTTGTCCTGACTGCCATGCCAGCTGCCTTTGAGAAGCAATATTCTGTGAGTGACAACGAACTCACCCGTGAGTCAAGTCTCAATCACATAACCGTTAGCACTAACAAGGCCAAAGAACAAGAATTCTGACTATTTTTCTTGTACATAAATCGGTTGTTTTGTCGGGCGGTACTTTGATGGGCAACCGCCGAGCTGTGCACCTAAATATTGACTGGAGTTGAGGTAAGTATATCATTACATGCAGAACTGTTCGTGATGTCACCAACAGGGCAATGTTTGCATTCTCCTGGCTTATCGCGCAATTTTGAAATCAGACACCAGCAACAGCACAGACAGTCGGTGCCCCTGGGTTGTGTGGATTCCAGATCATAACGTGTTTCATGAGTCTTACCCAGTCTTGGCTTTATTGCCCCTAAATAATGATCAAACAGGGTTTGTGAAGTTGTTTTAGATCTAATTACAAATCCTGAACGCAGCACTCCAGCTCTCCCGTTCTTACATTATTGCTTCCCCGTGTGATCAGCTTGCTAAAACACATCATTGCCGTGGGGGTCCTCGTGGCGTATCCGCCAATCTATTCCCGAGACCCGCCTGAAGTTTGTCAGGTTCACGGTTGCACCTGACTTCAGTAAGCCCTTCATCGGGCCGCCTGAGTCAACAAAGCTCTATAACACCGGGCTCAACAACGTCAACCTATCTCTTCATATCCAATTTCCCTTACTGTGATGACGAACAGGACAAGAATACCAATTGAAACTAAACAGTTGATCCAAATGCTCTATTGATGTTTGTGACAACACTGCTTACTTAACCCGAATGACGAGCTCAGGGGTCACACCTCGGTCAGGCAGGCAAAACCACCGTTAGATAGACCAGAGCCACGGTTACAGCAGGTCTGAGTAGAAATGTCCCAGATCTATACTGACAGGAGAAAGCCTCCAGTCCGTTCCATGGCGCGTGTATATGATCAGGACTTACAGTTTAATGGCGGGTTCTCCCGTACTTCTGTCGGACGCAATCCCCGCAAAGTCGGCTCGTTTCCCATACTGTACATTCATTACAGTTTAAAGTGGTAAGTTTAAGACCAGATCAATAAAAAGCTTTCATCGAAGCAGCAGAAGTTCTTTGAAGATATGACATCCATGATGATAGACGATAATAACAAAGTCCGTATGACCGTTAAAAGTGTTGTGGGAGAAGACCACAGTAATGGCCTGCTGTGCGGAGTGCAGTGCACCTGTACATATCAATATGAGACGGGGGAGGGGGGCATGCAAAAGTGGCGATATGAAGTTGGCGGAGAAACGCTGTCATTTTTTTCTTTAACAAGGGCTAATTCCTATGTTATAGATATCACATATTTGTGCTTTACGCTTTTGTTTTCATTTCGCATTTCCTATTTCTTATGGTAATTTGCACGCACAATGTTGTCCTGTTTCACGGTCAGGACTACCATCCTCCATTTAGCCCATACAGATCATTCAAGTCGGAAGTTGATCCTCAGGTCGTAGTTTGTGCCCAATGATTAGAGACCAGGCCATTGAAGCCCGTTTACGTTCACCACAAGGCACTTCGACCAGATGAGATGCCTTGCGTTATTTGGGATTGAGTTCACCTTCTTTGACCAGTTCTTGTCTACTCATGGTCTTACTTCCCTTGTGTGTGTCTTAACATGTAAACCTCTACATTTTCCTCCTCTCTTCCGTTCAGAAACAGATACATTGGAAATGCATTATAATCTCAACATAATAATAAAACAAAAGAGGCATAGTATAGTTTCCGGTTTAGACTTGTATGATTGAAATTAATTGCAGGCCCGGGGTTAAAAAGCCTTATCACACCCTATTGGGAGGTACTACAGTCACACAGTCGCTCTAATGTAGACATCTTACTCCTAGGTTTAACAAAGTCAGGCGTATGGTAGAAACACATTATTTAGATTTGTATTCCTTATGAAACTAGGCAAGCCATATTTCATAAACCCTGTATGCTCATACACCTACAACTGCCTAAGAAGCTAGAAGAAATTGAACATGTACATACCGGTATTAATTAGTATTTAGATGTAGTTAGATATCACATTTTTGTTATCACTGTAACTATACTTCTACTTGTCACCATGACCTGTACTTAGCTCATCAAAGCATAAACGTGCAATAAAGGTCTTTCATTCATTCATTAATCCTCATACAGAAGACGACGTGATTATAATTGGCAGTGCTTGTCTTATCTGATGACATTGACAGGTCCATGCACATCAGTCCGTGTGCGTTCTGTCACAGACTAAAAGCTCGTTTTCTCCTGTGGACTCTGACATGCTCTCGTCAAATATTCTCACGGCGTCTTCCCCGACGGTATGCCATGTAATTCAGTATTCGCCTTGGTAATTTAATGGCAGGGTTGGCATGAGCAAATCTTGACGACTACCTGACAGAAATACACATTTTCTTCTCGTTCTATCCCACAGCCAGCTGTGCAGTTCCCTGATCCGTGGGCGGCTGGCGGAGGAAGACTCTAAGGTAGCTGGCCTTACTCAACTTACTGAACCTGAAGACTCCGACAAGGGAGGACGATTTGTGGTTGAGCGGTAACACGACACCGCTTAGCCCGGGCCTGCTGCCGGCAGAGTTCCCCCGGAAAAGAACTCTCACAGGCCCCTCAGTCGCTCCAAAAAACACTTTAACTGGCTCTTAGCTGCACTTCTGGCGACAGGTCATAAACAACAAGAGATCTTAGCGGGACGTATTTTGGAGTGAACGCGCATTAACGGCTGCAGCGGAACCAGGATATTCTGACCTGAACTTTTGGCTTTGTACAGCGATAGATGCGACCGACGGCATGCCGGGGGGACGGCGTGTTGTGGTGACTCTTCTCGTTTTTACGGTCCTCTCAATACAGGTACGTGTTACTCTAACTGTGGACATGGGCCTCGTAACGATAGAACTCTAACAATTATCGCAACAAGCCATCAGCACCTATAGAGTTAGTGGTGGTACGGTAGGGTGGCCTATAAATGGTTTACTCAGTACCAGTGGTGTAGGCATGTTACCGTTTGTATATACATGCAGTGTTGGGCTACATGTAGGTTAATATGTTCCAATGCAAATATTGATTAGAATGATAGAAGGGGAATTCAGTTTGTGTATGTTTCGAGTTCCCACATTTAACTCTTTTGTTTGCTGCTGTCGTTGCTGTTGTTACTCCGGGAAGGAGGAATACCTCCTTCTGGGAGTATTGGGAATGCATTTGTTTGCGCGTTCGCAGCTATAACTCACGATCCCGTTGTCGCATTGGTGTGTAACTTGGCATATCGTTTACCTGGTTGGGCGTGGTTTCATGCACAATGTCTTTGTTACGCCGTAACTACTTTTATCGTCAATGCAATATCGTAATTGCACCCCTATAATTAATGGTAAGGGCCACTGCCTTGGCATAGCGACCATGTTATAACCCGTTACGCTTGACTGCAATACTTCAGGCAGATACGGGGTACGAAAATGTCCTACTTGCTATGATCGTATAGTCACTGTTACATTGTAAAATAGACAACGTGCATCACCACACGCAACCTAGCTAGCGATATACCAAGTTACATACCAATGCGGGAACGGGAATTGTGAGTTTGCGCTGCGAACATGTGCCGAGTGAGCTTCAGTCTGTGTATTAAGTATGCCGTGTACAATCGCAGGTCGCATACTAGTTTGGCGCACGAGACGGCCGTCGCACTTTTACGCACAGTGTGAAAATGGGATATCTCTGGACCTTCAAACTTCTCACACTTGTAGTTTGTAATACGGAGGCTGTGACAATATAAAACGTTTACGCAGGGGATGAAAGATTGTTAAGATATCTCTCTCAGAATAGTGCGCGCAGGCCGCGGCCAGACACTTCCGGGTGTTTTCAAAGATCCGGTGACCTTTGACCTTCGAGAAATGTTACGATAATACAAATAGGCCGATAGCTATAGATCAGGCATGCCTGCAATAAATTGTGGAAAGAGGATTTACTGCATATTTGTGATTTCTGAAACATTTTAGTTGTAAGGCTGAATGGTTCGTTGATCTTCAAAAGAAGCCATCTAGATCTAAATTTGTGACTTTTCCCGGAATTTCTAGATCCTATCTGTGCCATGTTGTAAAAACGTACTTTTCAACAGGTTGACCCCTTCTGTATTGAAAGAAAAAGATAAATAAACACATTTTCTTTACTTGCTATAAAACACTACTTGGACTGTACAGAGATGCAATTTGTGTGGGTCAATATTTTTACTTCTTTAATTACCGCTTATCAAAAATGCACTTTTTACATAGTCTCTACCAGACTAACTACGCCAGGGTTTCACTTGCAGGCTCCGTCCTAAACGGGCGAAATATGATCGTCACTGTGGACTGACTCTACTGGCTAATTATTCCTTTTTCTGGTGAATTGTACGATTCATACGCCCGTAAGAGGGCCTGGTGGAGGCTACTTTTCACACCTGGCACCACATACAATCCACGATTCCGTTGCTGAATGGGTATGTTAAGTCAGCCTGAGTGTCATCCTGTTTCAGTTCCAGGCTCTAGAAATAAATTGTCTGTGATTCCACACCTTACATCAAGATCCATTTGCTTACAGCTGAGCAGGTCACTAGCAAAGGAAATGAACAAACACCTCACCCAAAATTTACAGACTATAGATACTTCACGGAGAATTGTGTCCTACGGACTTTTGTTGTTGTTGTTCTTGCTTTTGCTTCGTAAACATTTCCACTAGCGGGGTTTATAAAGCAAATCTAATTTCAGTGAACGGCTACCCAGTAGCAATATGCTTTCTAACGACTGGATATAATAAGATTGAACATACTGTATAAGCAGTTGGCCTTAAGAGTTGTAGGCCGAAAAATGGCGAGAGTGAAAAAATAAATCGACTTATCTTTTCCGGGGATTCCAATAATATCAATTTAATGAATAGACTATACAGGTGACACGTTGATGAAGGTGAGACATCCAGGTAATAAGATACGCCAAAAATAGTTACTCAAGCAACTGGATAAAATTTTGAAACAGTCAAACGTTTCAGACAGCATCCGCTATCTTTCGTCAGTGACTAAAGAAAGATCTGGTAGAACTAGGTTTTATACCTTGTCTTGACTTACTATTCTATTGAACCATCATTAACATATCTATTCAGAGTTATGGTATAAAACCTGGTTCTACCAGACTTTCTATATTCACTGACGAAAGACCGCGGATGCTGTCTGAAACGTCTGACTGTTTCAAAATTCTATCCAGTTGCTTGAGTAACTATTTTTGGCGTATACAGATGACATTAGACAGTATCATTGGATCCGAGGTCGGGACTAAGGTGGGTAATGATAAAGGTATTCTCATAGCCTTTTTGAGGCTGTAGGGGTAGCGGGATAGTATCCGCTGTGTCTGGGGCGCGGAGCCCGGTTATCTCTCTCCTTCCACCTTTCA
This sequence comes from Branchiostoma lanceolatum, assembly GCF_035083965.1. NCBI lineage: Eukaryota > Metazoa > Chordata > Leptocardii > Amphioxiformes > Branchiostomatidae > Branchiostoma > Branchiostoma lanceolatum. The sequence goes on along the minus strand of NC_089734.1, from coordinate 19,391,381 downwards.
TCGCCTTGTTATATAGGCTATCCTGGCACTAGGTTGAATTACTCCAGAATCTATAAATAGATTTTGGGCGCCTCAAAACCAAACCCTAACCTAAGAGTGAAATAGGAGATATCAAAACAATGGACGGTCCGTGGACAGCGTGGTTGCTATTCTTATTAATCCATCAAGCCAACATCATTACGACTAGAAAAGCTCAGCCTTTCGCTGCTATTTTACGTTTGACATGAGCAGCCCTGTAAAGAGTTTGGGAGAATCTTGGAGCGATAAAATGTTATTAGAAGCTCTACGGAGGCTCTGTGTGCGGAGGCATATGTTTGAGAGGAGAAAGTCAAGATCATGTTGCCCGACGCGCCTGCGCAGCTGTGTGCGGCATTTGTCATCACTGATGTGAGGTCAAGTGTTCTGGGCTTGCTAAACCACCGGAAACGCGCGGCCGGTAAGGGGGAGAGGGTCCTGTGGCACAATGTCAACAATGGCACAGGCCTTCCGCTCTGATGTCAGTCCTACAAACTTGAGAAGGCCTGCCATCAACGTTAACTTAAGGAAAAGACAGTATTGTTGATCAAGTCTTGTTTGTGTGCTATGTTTTTTCTGCACGTTGAATGACACATACACAAACTCACACACACACACACACACATTAACACACACACATTCACACAGACACACACACAGAAACACACACACACGCACACAAACGACTAACAATATTATTTCCAAAAGCTCTAAGTTACTAGCTGAGGGACGTTTTCCCTGCCATGTCTTATATACCGTGCAGTATGTAAACATGCTGACAGGGTGTGAGATTTCTGACAAACAGACAGTCTGGGCTACAGCCTGTTTTGTCACCTGAGAAGAAACACTGCAAATGAGAACAACTGTGTGTCTAAAAAACGCTCCAATCAAACAAACTGTAACACCGTAGGATGTTGGAATAGTGACCAATTGGAAAACGATTAATTTTGAATGCGGTAATATTTAGATAGATATATATATCCCTGTCCTATGTTCACGTAACCTAATACCAGTTGGCCTGGGTTAAAATTCACCACCACCGCCCCACGCTGAAAGTGGGAAAGACGTAAAACAAGATATCTTCATGAACAATTCTATTCATGCAAATAACTTACACATTTTCATAATATATGCTTGGTCATAAACACCTTTATCTAACTTACACATGTTGCAATATTGACAGTCCTATAATTTTCCAATAAGATGATTTATGGTGTTTTTGCATTAATTATGCAAATTAGGGATTCATTTGCACCATTGGTATCTGTTGATGCTCCACTTTCCATAAACTACATATGGTACATGTATCTGAGTCTGATAATGTAAAACACTGCAAATGTAGATGTTCCTCATTAGCTATGCAAATTAAGTCACAATTAGCATAATGTGCACTTCATTATGTATATATCTGTCTAAGCTACCTGCATGATGGCAGCTTCTACGCTCTCGAAGATTACTGGGAAGGTTGTCCTCCTCTGCATGCTCTTCTGTGGCATGTTCTTCAATTAGCATAATGTGCACTTCATTATGTATATCTCTGTCTAAGCTACCTGCATACTAAGTATCATATTGACAGTCCTGTAATTTTCCAATTAGATGAGATATGGTGTTTGCATTAATTATGCAAATTAGGAATTTATTTGCATAATTGGTATCTGTTGATGATCCACTTTCCATAAACTACATACGTCACATGTATTTGAGTCTGATAATGGAAAACACTGCAAACATAGATTTACCTCATTAGCTATGCGAATTAAGTCCAAATTAGCACAATTTGCACTTCATTGTGTATATCTCTATCTAAGCTACCTGCATGCTAAATATCATGGAAATCCGTTGTTCCTTTGTTCAGTTATTCTCCTTAGAAGATTTTCACAAAAATGCCCCTGCAGTTCCAGAGGAAGCTGCTAGAGTGCCCAAACCTACACCACTTCTTTATCACATCACAAGCTATCTGCCATCCAAAAATCAAGACCACAGTACGTCGAGGTTTAAAGATACAAAAATTGAAGTTCTGCTGCAGTACCAAGGTCACATACCAGGGGGCCCAAAATCGACCTTGAATTTTGGCTTCACAACACCCGCCCACATACTAAATATCATTGTAATCCATCAAGAGGCCCTTGAGTTATGCTGACTGGAGTGGTGCGGAAACACAAACAGACCCACAGACAAACAAACAGACCCACAGACACACCCAAAACTATATCTCCATTTTTCATGGAGATAATAAAGAAGGGTGAGCATAGCATGAACAACATATACTGACGTGTTAGTCCCGATGTGCTTCCAGGCGTTAGTTTAGGCTTTGGATTTTTTAAGGAATTACACCAAAGGCACCTCGGTGGGTTGTAAGTACCCTTATCGCAACTTAGCAGTTCCGTAATCCCTTCCACTGTGTCTCGCCTTAGTTCAAAATTTTCACAAAATTTATGTAGCCAGGATTGTTTGTTTTTTCAATGGAAGGTTGCCAGGGCTGCTTGGCATGCAACTTACGTTTGGGTTTAATTAACTCTTAAGTCAACAACATAAAACAGGCTGCTTGGTTGTATTTCTGTCCGGAACACGTTTGGAAAGGCCATTAATTTACACATCTAAAGTGGGACCACTTAGTATTGCTTGATGTCCTAGCAGCGCTAGACGTTTGAAAAGGGAGAAGAAAGAATGAAATGACTCTTTGTAATGGTTGTATTATGCAACTAGCAACATGCTATGAGGTATGCAAACTACTTCAAATTTGGGAATTTCTGGCTTTTGTGGTCATAAAGTAGATGTGACATCCAAAGATGTGATAAATGTGATATGATTCCGAACCCCTGTTCATGCCCATACTCACCATTCATCTAATATTAAGGTTAACTAGGCAATTTCGATTGTTTAAATTGAATATTCAAACCTCCATCTTAAATTGATAAAAAACCTAAATCTTGACATGCAAATAGACGAATTTCACCGCCCACATGCTTGAGTGCTAACGTTATAAACATGCCCTAGGCAAGTATGTTGTGACTGAAAGACCAAACGTAGGCGGCCTGTGAGCAGCAACTTTACTGTTTTCCTCTCTGCTTAACAAATACGGTTTCTGAATGCGTAGTAATGAAATGCCATACACAGTTTCATGACTGAAAACAAAATGATTTGTGTGTATGTAAGACGTGTGCCATGTATCGTCCATTGCCTAGTATGTACTTGATTGGGCAGCATTGTAGAAGTCGTTACTTTGTATATTTGTAAACCACAACGCTCTCGCCGGAACGGCTCTTTATTTACTAGAGGTGGGTGTTAGATAGGAAAAAAACGAAATTGTACAAGTGAGCTTTTTGGTTGTTTTTCTTGTGTATCTGAAATCGAACTGTGAAGTTTTGGAAATCTACAACAAGATTGAAGGCTGTTAATAACTAACATCAAGATGTTTACTCTGAATGCAAAACACAATTCTTTAATCAATCTGAACTGAAAATGGAAGCCATGTAGGATCTAAGTCCCTCGTGCATCACTTCCAAAAGAACTGGGTCATAACATTGCCTATATGTACACGCATCTACATACACCCATGAAGCTGCATAGCTACAAGAGTGCATATATCATTATGGCGCATGAGCCGAAAACCGGTATTCGCGTCATTTTGTATAAATCATAAACAGTATATTGACTTGCCATGGCTTTTACCGCTATTTTTGCAAACATCTGATTTCTGTTAACATCTTAACACCGTTTCCAAAACTAAGCCCCGCAAAGAAAAACTTTAGACGATTAGAGTTACGTGGAAGTTCTGCAAAGGCGAGAAATTGGATAGGCTGATGTGGGTCCGAGCATTTGACAGATCTTTCAGAGAGCGCTCACTGTGATCCTGATTTTACGTCAGCGTCACAATACTAAGATTTACTGCCGTACATGCCGACATTGTGACGTTTGTTACACCTGCCATGTATATGCTGTTCATGCCAAAGATTCCATAGATGTGTTTGTACACATCAAGTCATCATGCTTTACCGGAGAAGAATGCCTTGACATTTCCCTTGTGCTGTGAGGAAATGTTTGCATACCTTTAGAGTTCATACCCATTTAACTAGCACACAGAGGGCGTGGTCCTTACTCACATGATACATTCAGACAGCCATTTTCTATCAAAGATGCCCTTGCTTTCATTGAAATGACTTTAGATATCTGTTACAATATTAAACCTTGCACAAATAGATAAAAGCCGCAAGGTTAACACGTGCCAACC